>NC_133811.1:6716147-7376085 GCF_043250625.1 Sebastes fasciatus | reverse complement strand
TCACAGACGATGAATCCTAATGACTTTCATGACAAGCGAGAAAAAACTCACAAGAATCATCAAGCATGCGACCAAAATCCCCAGCACCACTCGTCCCCAACTCTCAGACCTTTCCAGAAGGCAGACTTCATCACTAAGGACCCTTCACACCTCCTCCACTCGTCCTTTCAGCTACTCTCATCAGGCAGCTGCTTCAGAGCACCAAAAAGAGAACTTACAAAAAACTCTTTCATTCCCACTCCAATATTAATTTTAAACAAGGCCAAATAGACTGGCGCTACTTTTTTAATGCAGCTTTGCACAGCTGCTCTTATTTATTGATGGAATTGTTTGTGTTTTAATGCAATTTGATGTGTCTTTCATGAGTTTATGGTTTTATGTTGTTTCTGAGCCCCTTATTCTGCCTTCACATGATAAGAAATTTGCTCTTCGAGGTAGGGCGCGGAGCCCTGCAGAGGCAGCAGGTAAAATATGCCATCAAAAAGTGCGCAAGGAACGCCATTCAGTTTCTAGGCAACAACAACAACAACAGTTATACACTGTTATCTCATTGGTTGCACTTTGAAAGGTCAGTGCCAACCGAGGTCAAAGTTGAAATAGTTTGAACTTTGAGCGAAGCGCTCGGAGGCAATTTCGAGCGGTGTGCCACGCCAAGGGTAGCACTTCTGCCTAATAGTGCAAAATAGCATTATCGGCTGATATAAATAGCAAATGTCAACAGGCTTGCACGCTAAATTGAGCTGCTAAATGCCAGCATGTTAGCATGCTGATGTTAGCATTTAGCTCAAAGCACCACTGTGCCTTAGGCGCCTTCAGAACAAATTGGCGGTACGCAGACGTCCGCACAGATCCTATGCGTACACCCTCTGACGAGGAAATTTACGTCACATGGACCCTCGCGGACCCTTGCGGACCCTCGCGGCAATAACTTTGGCTTTAGTCTTACCCAATCTGTCCTGCGAAGGGGCCCTCTGTGTCAAAATTTGTTTTTAATACATTGATTATTTCAGTTGATATTTCAACGTAGCCTTCTAAAAATTACGTTCACATACTACTACTTTGTTTTGCCAGTTACCTTTTGCCTTGAAAGTCCTGCGTTCTTGCACCACAAGGAAGTTGTAGGGAGGTTGTTGAGGTGGGTGTTGCCGGTATAAAATGCAAGACTTTGATACAAGAGACTTTGTGATCATGAGTCCTGCGTGTGATGAGGTTTAGGCAACAAAATCAGTCAACATTTTGCACGTACATTAAATTAAAAACAATTCCTCATGATCTCACTCGAAACATATTTGCTGTTGAAAATGAGTATTGGGCAAGAACACGCTCTCTAGGAGACGGGGTTTGATATTGATATATTGCACACTAAAGGGAGGGATAGTATCACAGAAGTACAGGTTGGTTTCTGGTGGTTCTGGTTAGTTTGCTGGTCAAAATATACTGTAGTGCAGTCTTCCACTGCACTGCACTCTGATAACAGGATACATGCACATTTAATAAACGAATGCAATGTTTGAACATTCACATCACGTTTTACATGTCTCGTTTGGACGCTTATATGAGGTTTTAAATGTGGCAGATATCCAGTAGGTTACAACTGTGAACAGAGCGAGCAGCTGAAGTCCCCCACATATGTCAGAGAACAATAACAGAGACAGTGAACTCAGCATGGTCATGCATATTTAAGGAAATGAAAATGAGTCAGCTTTGACTAATGCCTCTGCATACTGTGTCATCTGTACATTAATGTTCATACTGTATGAAGGTTATTGAGGCTGAAAAGGCACAAGAGAGCCAAGATTTTAATAACAGTGCAGCAGCGGTGGCTACTTTCTGTGCAGAGAGGCATTTGATGCAAGGTCAGAGCCAGGAGGGCTGTGGCCGCTGCAACAATGGCTTTACAGAAACCAAATTAATTCAGAATTTGAGGGTGTCAAGGGCTACTTTATGCACTCTCTGTTTAGAATAGCAGGCCCCATGATTCAGATTGAGGTCACATTGACACAAATTAAATGTGTGACATTTGCAGTAGGACCACATGTGCAAGTACCCTGAAATTTAAATGTCAAATCCGGTCTAGGGCGATACGGCCCAAATCTTCTGTCTCGATATAGGTCATTTCGTATCACGATAACGATATACATCACGATATAGCATGTTTTCTGGTAATTCAGTAAATGAGTAGTCTATGTGAAGTAACCACATGGTGAAGCCTATTTTTGTATACGCCTGAGTGAATGAAATATTTGAGTGTTTTCTCATTTAACTAAGAACTTTAGTGCAGAATGAACCGTTTCAAGTGAAATTATATAGGAAAAAAATGAATAAATATTTCCAGCTGTACACTGACTATGTTTATAATAATCCATTTATAATAATATATTTATTTATATAGCAAAAACATATGTTACAAAGTGCTTCACAGGACAATAAAAGCAGATAATAGGACATCACAGAACATATCAATAATAATAAAGTAGTAAAATGGTAGAAAAAGGTGATAACAACAAATATATATACGTAAGTGTGTATAAATATATACATGCATACACAAACAGATGTTTACATACATATATACATACATACACACAAGCTTTGTGCACATGCTTCGGCACACATAAGCACATAAAAAGGCATATATACAGACATATAACCTTGGGACCTTATAAGAATGCCATCCTAAAAAAAAGTGCATACAGATTTAGATTACATGCATGCACACAAATGCAGACTAATCAGATTATGACAATAGTTTGATTTAACTGATCAGATTTTCTGAGAATTTTGAGTCATTATTTGCTTTTTATTATCAATTTAGACAACGTAACTGTGTATCATTATATCTTGGTCGATAAATGACTTCATCGTGACGCGATTCCATTGAAAGACGATAAATTATCATATTGAATTAACGCCCAGCTCTAATTCGGTATGATTTTTTTTTAACCTGCAATCTAAATGCAGTGAAATGAAAAGCACCTGCTTTTAACGATCAATCAACATCCAGTGGCAAATGAAAATTGAAAACCATTCCTGAACAATACTGAAGACTGTGTTACTTAATTTCACTGTCAGGACACATTAAGGGAGATTGAAGGGGAATCTAAATGCTCCTCTTTCGACTGAATAACACACATTTAGTTACGAAGAAGAAGCAGCAGCTCTTTGATCAGTTTTAGACCATGGAGGAGGATGAGAAACGCAGCAGGTGATACACAACGGGAGAATAACTCATCTAAAAAAAAAAAAAAAAACCTAACTTAATCTCAAGTCATGTTTCTCTGCGGGAAATGTTAAGTGACAGGAAGACCTTTACTTTTTCATTTAGCCAAACAGTTTTGACACATTGTTCCACGGTCCGTCACAAACGATCATTTCATTTTTGATGAGGCTGGCACGAGTCATAAATCAGTATTTATGAATATGCCATGTGGCTGCAAGGAGCCTGAAGTCAAAGTGTTAATCATCAGGTTATTAAGAGAGCAAGTTTAATTCCAGGCTCAAGGGACACTTAAAGGGCTCCAGCCGCGACGCTTATTATTTATAACCGTTCTCTTAGAATTAACACTCGCATATCATCCACATTATTTATCAGATAGTGTTTTAAAGGTGACTTTCCACTTTAATACCGGCTCTTCATTTTTCATTGAGCTCACCTTGACATGATCTATTTGCTCCTGAAAGGTGGATTTCTTTCCCCGTGGTCAGCTTTATTCTGATTTCTACAGCAGTTAAATATGAAAAGCAGAACAAAAGTCACAGTAGCTGATGGCTGGTGGACCCTGAAACAGAACCATATGAACAAATATTCTCCCAAATTGAAACGTTTTAAAATGCAGCATGTTTTCTAGCGCGACTCGCTTTGTTTTTTAACAAAGCTCAGTAACAGCTGAAGGAAATACAGTCATTTCTGTTGCAAATTATAGCCAGTCCTCATGGCAAATTCTCAAACAGTAAAATGTGAAATCCTCCAGACTGTGAAGTGTTTAATTAAACATTTGCTCCTTCAGAGACCCAATCTTTTTTTTTTTTTTTTTCAAAAGAAACCATTTGTCACATTCATGTGGAATTATGAAATATATAACAGCTGCAAAGCATGTCATAGCATAAGACCATCAAACAGCTCCAGGATACTTATCACATGATAGTGAAAAATACACCCAGCCCCACAGAGCATCTTATACTGCTCTGATGAAATGAGATGGTTTGTTTCACTCACATTGGCTTTGGCTCGGCTTTTATAACCTGACATACCAGCCAAGTCCCCTCTGATGGATGATTAATGATCCCCTGACTTGCTTTGCCAGAATGGGGCCATCTACATAGTGACTCTATCACTTAAGACATGAAGGTCAAAGCCCAATAACATAGGTTGTAGTATCGATGCAACTGGATTCACACCGGGAGTGTGCATGAGGATTTGCATGGCATTTCATTGTTGTTTCAATCAGCGGGCATGTGTATGCTGCGTTAACTACACTTACCAATAATCTGTTAACAATTGGTTAAATGTAAATTTTGGAGTTGCTCGTAGTGACAAATCAACAGCCAACCTGATCTCATGGGAAAGCGTATAAATAGCACAATATGTTAAGGACATTCCGCATGTCATGATAACGCATTTTAGGCTTTTTTCATGTGTCATTTCACTCCACAGGGTTAACGTTGTGAAGCGGCTTTTTGCGTGTCATTTAACACCACGTTCTTACCGTGAAACGGTTGAAGTTTCAGGCAACAAAACTACGATAACGGCCGCAGTTAGGTTTAGGCAACAAAACCACTGAGTTAGGTTTAGGAAAAACATCATAATTGGGCTTAAAATAAGTACATAAACTAAGTAAAATATGTACATAAACAATCAAACAAAAGTATGGACATGCATCACTAACGTCACTAACGTAACTTCAAAATTACTCAACAACACTTTGGGACACGAACACCGGTCTCTAACATTTGTCTCGTTTGACCCATCGCCCACCATAAGCAGTCTGTCTCACATTTTAGTCTACGTCACTCTGATGCCAATATGTTTATGTTTGCAGTTAGTACAGACTACATACATGAAATGGCGTGCCAAAAGCAAGAACAGCGTTGTTATTGCATGTGAAATGTACTTACAAATTGTCGTGATATGCATATGCCATTTACTGAGACTGGGCTGAATTATCACTGCAGTTCCTTTCAGCCATGCTTTTTAGCCTCTTTTATCTCATTGTTTGGTTTTATGGCCCACAACCTCTGCTCTCATCAGTCCCATTTCAGGCAGTTTTTTCCAGCAAGAAACTCTGATAAACCCCCTGTATACCACCTGTCCAGCACCAAACAGAAAAGACATATTTAGCGACAAGCTGGTGAAGAAACCAGAACACATGGCAGTCAAAGAGCCAGACTTAATTCTCAGGAGTTGCTGGAGACTAAACAGAGCTACAAGGAGAGTGGATATTTGACTTACATTCATCAGGTGACCAGACAACTCCAAATGAATGCTAATGTTGCTCCGTGTCTGCTTAATGCATAAATATGCAAATACATTCACCATAACATTATAAATATGTCAAGAGTTGTGTTTCAATCTTGTTCAGCTACTTTAACGCTGCAGTAATCAATACTTTTCTATTAACAATATATCAAATAAGTATGTGCTAAGTGAATAAGGTCACTTATAATGACCAAACCACAGAGAATCATCAGCTCCCCTCTGCTCTACAGAGTGTTTTAGCATCTGTCAGCTAATTGTTTTGGTTTTACTGTTTTGGTTCACACTCACCACTCTTAACCTCATTTTTAGCAGCAGGCAGCTGTTTTCAGTGAAAAATCTCCGATAAACCACTGTACGCCACCTGCCCAGCTGACAGACACAGTTAGCAACTAGCTGGTGAACATAGTGGAGCATTTAGCTGCTAAAGAGCCACATATTTTTTCTCAGGAGTTGATGGAAACAGATATAGAAAAGAGGAGTGAATATTGGTCTTACAGTCACCAAGTCACCCGAAACACCAAATTAATTCTACTGTGTCTGCTGGATGGGTAAATAGGTAATTGTTTGCCATCACAACATTATAATGTCCCAATGCCAGATGTGTTATTAGCTTTCTCTGTTGCCCCAAAGTGGCCAAAAGAAATAGTCCAATCAATACAGCTTTACAAAAGAATTGCAGATACTGTCTGTTTCACAAGGACCCACAACACTGTAGAATGCTCCCTTTAAAACATATTTTCTTTATTACATTTAGAAAGACCTTCATCAGGCACAGAGGCATCAGATTAAATGTCACTGAATAAATAGTCAAGCTCGTCCTATTGGGGGTGGTTACAACCACAGAATGAGTGCACATCTCCAAGCTAGACTCAATCAAATATAGTACCATACAAACCTGCATTGTCTACATAATTTATCACAAAAGCAATATATTGAATATTTGATGAAGAAATATTACAAAGATATAGAAAAAATCTGTGAAAAACAATACAAGTATGAAATCACAACCCATCACCAGAATATTATGTTGGCATTGTGCATTTCTGCAAACCATGAATACGTTGTATCTCAACGTTTCTGAACCAAAAATATGTTTCATATCAACATTTCTACATCTGTATATCAACATTATAGTGTTGTAACCGCTCATGGTGTTTCGAAACTGAATTTGTTATTATGTTTAGGTTTAGGCAACAAAACTACTTGGTTAGGTTTAGCAAAAGATAATGTTTTGGGTTCAAATAAGTACGTTACTTTTGGGTTCACATGGGTGAAAGTCCAGTGTTTGACCCATCCAACCTCCTCCCTAAGTAGATTTACGTGGACTTTGAGTAAACGTGCTACGTCAAATACAAACCGGAACAAAATACGTTCCCTCAAAATGTAATTGACAATGTTGTTTCGTTGTATTGGAACTAGGGCTGTGAATTGATTAAAATATTTAATCGCATGATTGTCCATAATTAATTGTGATTAATTGCAAATTAATGGCAAATTTTTTTATCAGTTCAAAATGTACCCTAAAGGGAGATTTTGTATTTAGCCTAATACTCTTATCAACATCAACCAGTCTGGTGCTGATCCCGTTCAAGACCTTGGACCTGCAGTGGATCATTAGCGCTCTGACCACGGGCACCATTAAACAGTAAGTGTACTTATAGAATGTTAAAGCTGCACTAATCAATATTTTTATATGAGGAATGGATCAAATGACTGTGTAATGTGAAAGGTGTTGCAGTTCCCCTCAACCCTATGGAGCTTTTTATAGCGTCTTTCAGCTCATTATTTTGGTTTTACATCAACCTCATTCCAAGTTTCAACAGACAGCCTGTCAGCAAAAAACCTCTAATACACCTAATATACGCCAGCTTCCCAGCACCACACGACTGACAGGGAAAGTTAGCAACTAGCTGGTGAACATAGTGGAGCATTTAGCAGATATTGTCACAAGTTGGTGGAGACCAAACCAGTCTTAAAAGGAAAATCAATATTTGACTTAAGCCTTGTGGCCACCTGGCCTTAGTCCAATATAAATGTTGGCATTATCATTAATGCTAATGTTGCTCTGTGTCTACAGGATGTGTAAATAACAGCTTTTTGCTAACACTTCTGCCATGTCAACTTAATAAGGTGATAATGTGTCAATGTTGTGTTACAGCTTGTTGCACGGCCAGCAAATAACAAAAGAATCAGTTAATGTAGGGTTAAAGGGAACATATCATCCTCATTTTCAGGTTCAAACTTGCATTTTGGGTTTCTACTAGAACATGTTTACATTAGGGCTGTCAATCGATTAAAATATTTCATTAAAAAATGGAAAAAGAAATATTTAATCGCATGATTGACGATAGTTAATCGCGATTAATCGAACGTTAATCGCATTTTTTTTTTGTAAATATGTTTTATTGATTTTCAAAGATTTTATCAGACAAAAATAATAGATACAAAACATGTATAAATCAAACAAAATAGATATCATTCATCAGATCTGTTTACAAAGTTAAGTCCAAATTCCCTTCCCTATCCCCCTCCCTACCCACCTACCCATCCATAGAGTCACAGGTTACAGAATACATTTAGTTACATGAAGGAAAGATAAACAATAAACAAAAGAGAGTGGAGAAAAATAATTAGGAAAATAACTTATAAAGAGAGAAAAAGAAAATAAACAAATGAAAAAATAAATAAATAAATAAAAATACGATAAAGAGAGAAAAAACTACTGTAAAATGACATTAATGTTTTCCACTTCGTCAAGGGGTTCCTGCAGAGAGTCATAAATCGCATATTTTTTATCTGTTCAAAATGTACCTTAAAGGGAGTTTTGTCAAGTATTTAATACTCTTATCAACATGGGAGTGGACAAATATGCTGCTTTATGCAAATGTATGTGATAATTTATTATTGGACATCAATTAACAACACAAAAAAATTACAACTATTGTCCAGAAACCCTCACAGGTACTGCATTTAACATAAAAAATATGATCACATCATAGCATGGCAAACTGCAGCCCAACAGGCAACAACAGCTGTCAGTGTGTCAGTGTGCTGACTTGACTATGACTTGCCCCAAACTGCATGTGAATATCATAAAGTGGGCATGTCTGTAAAGGGGATGCTCGTGGGTACCCACAGAACCCATTTTCATTCACATATTTTGAGGTTAGAGGTCAAGGGACCCCTTTGAAAATGGCTATGCCAGTGTTTCCTCTCCAAAAGTTAGTGTAAGTTTGGAGCGTTATTTAACCTCCTTCGCGACAAGCTAGTATGACATGATTGGTACCAAGATTCCTTAAGTTTTGATAGTAGTATCTTCACTCTATCTTTAAAACTGAGCCCGCTACAACCTCCGGCAGATCAAATGCGTTAAAGAAATTAGTGGGGTTAAAACGATTTTGCGTTAACGCGTTATTATGGCGTTAACGTTGACAGACCTAATGGGAATGTAATTTTTAGGAAGCCATGCTGGAAATCATGCATAATATAATAGCAACTGGGATAATGGGATTCAAATGAGACTTAGACCTAGGGGATCATCAAGATACTAGTAAATATACTAAACTAGTTTAAATTACAGTATTAAAAAAACCTTCCCAAAATAGAGGAAATAATCCGCTGCAGCAGGGGAAATACATCAATGCTACTATCAATCGTATTTATAAAAAGGAATGGAGAATTCTCCGTGCAGTCCCGGGGGAGGGGGGCTAGTTTGAAGGTGATACAACCAATAAAATTCTCTTTGGAGGAGAGAATTTAAGAGGAGCTTTTTGTTTTCCATCCGCAGTTTCAAAAACATTTACAGACCCTTGGTGTTATTTATTGTCACATTTTCCACAGTAGAGACTTGTAAAACGCTACCAGAGATCCAACAGAAATGTATCATAATCCCAAATAACAACACTGCTGTCAGTTGTGAACTGACTGCATGCACGCATCGTGTTTTAGCTGTAACCACCGCAGACACATATACATGAATGGGGGAGTAGAATGTGCTGCATTCATTGATGCGAGAGAATCCATTAAAAATAGGCTCATGTTATGCTTTCTGTTCTCTCTGCCTTTGTCTCACCTCTAGCTTCTGCTGTTTGGTGAATGCCTTCATCCAAAGTGGTTGTATTTATTTATTTATTTACCCAGAATCTCCATTAGTTACTACCGTGGTAGAAACTACTGGGGTCCGTACAAAAACACTACATCACAATGTAAAAACAAATACATAAATAAAATCCAAAGCAAAAGAAGAGAGCAAAAGAGAAACAAACAAACTTCAAACAAAACAAAACAAAAAAAAAAGAATAAATCAACAACAATAAAACTACTAATGAATGTGACTAGAGGTGGGAAAGAAATCAATTCACATATGTATCGCGTTTTTTTTTTAACGATTTTTAAATACATTCTTTAATGCCAGAATCAATATATTTGCTTCATTTGAGTGTATGCAGAGGTAGAAGGAAGTTACCACTTTTATTGTTGTAGTCTGAGTAACGTGACGTCATATCCGTTCCATATCCGTCAAAAGCCAAAACAAAAGAAAGTAGAAAAAGTCGGAGGGTCCGCGTGGATTCGACCTGCACCCTCACATTTTAAATTCAGCGTGGTAAACACTACACATCCAGTAAAGTATGGAAACACTTTGAGTTTCACACATTGCAGGAAAAGCAGAGCTAGACATCACGGCTAAAGCTACATGCTAACTCTGTCAAGGACAGGAAACGTTATCGTACCCGTCCGTATGTTCAAATCAGCCGACGCTACAGCTGTAGAGCACCCATATACTGACATTTATGTTAAATGCAGTCAAACAGAGCTGACCATGGATGTATAAAGAACGAAGTTGACGGGAGAGCTAGAGATGGACTTGGCGAAATTAGCGGTAAGTATACACGCGTGACTACGTCCAGTTTTCAAAATAAGGTTTACACAAAGGGAACTGTATATACAAAATACATTTATAGAAATAAGATTGATTGGATTATATTCACCAGAAGTATAAAACATTACATGTCCCTTGTAAATACAAAAGAAAATACCACTAATTTGTGAAGGAAATGTTTTTATTCTTTGATTTTTGGGTTGCTGTATTAAATAACAGTAATAAATAATTCCTGACACTGACTGATATATTGGAATTCAGGACATCTCTGACTACATACAGTACATGCTGAAAATCAAACATTTTACTCTATTAATTTCGATATTTTCCAAAGTAAAAGTCCCTAGAAGTGATTCACCTTTTTCCCATGGTGTAGTAGCAAATAATCGTAATATCGAATCGTCACCCAAGTATCGTGATAGTATCGAATCGGGAGATAGGTGTATCATCCCAGCCCTGCTTATGACAATAATCAAAACAAACAATGTCAAAAAGGGATCAAAAACCAAACGAAAAACAAGCAAACTGCAAGAAACAATAAATCAACAACAAATACCCACACCTTAAAAACATTCAATACATCTCAAAAACAACAGCAGCACCATTAAAAAAAACTGCGTATATAGTTGCCGAAATATAAATAAACCAAGAAAATTCAGATATGCATACTATATTATAAGGTATATTCCCCAGAGAATCGGCATGAAATGATATGAAATGACCTGTGCTCATTGTCTGACTCGGAAATCGCTCAAGTAATTGGTTTTGTCTTCAAAAGGGACTCTCCCTACTTCATCTTTATGTATTACGTGCAGCTGGCGGCTAATGCTTCCTGCCACTCCGTTGTATTCTCAGGTGAGCGAATGAGTTACTAAATCTGGTAAACACGTCCCACCTCCACCCGGTCAGGGCGGGCGGGGGGTTTAAATGATGGCTAACAAAGGAGATTAAAAACAAACAAACCTTGACAGGGAAGAATATAAAATGTGAGAGGTTTGGGACTGAATGCCTAAGAATGTTTGTTTCATTTATGGAAATCGTTCAAGGCCTATTTGGTTCCAGTGAAATGAAAAAAGCCTCTCTATTCATTTCCTGCTGAACAAGCGCTGATTATGCAATATCCTTGAATATCAGTGAATTCCAGGCGGCGATTCTCGACACGGATTACAGCTCCTGTGTCAGTCACGGGATCTGCCGTTACAGGTATGACGTTCGTCGCGGTGGAAAAAACAGCATTGGCTGCTTTGATCATGATGGCTGGCAAATAAATTATGCATATGCTACACATCAATTATTCTTCTTGTCCCTCCAACCTGTTGTGCCGAAGGATTTTCAAGCACCGCAAAAAAAAAAAAAATCTCACAGTAAACAATCTTGCAGGATTTCACCAGCCGAGGCCTTGCATGTCAGCTATAACACAGCGGCAAGGACAGACACCCATCTGCCACAGCCATCACAGCCCAACACTGCAAACTTCTCTCACTTGTCACTTGAAACTATTTCTCACTCCTGACATCTGTGTTGGCTTTCCATCTCGTCCGTAAATTGAATCTCAGATCCTCCTCCCTCCCGGTTTTCTCTCTGTAAAAAATGAAAGACACACGTTGAATCCACAAACAAGACTGAAACACCACAACACACCCGGGGATGAATTTCTTGTCCTGTGGTGCAGCAAATTGTAGCTTGCAGCTCGAGGATATATTGCCTATAATTAATAAACATGAAGCAGAGCAATTTCATCTGGAGAAAAAAAAAGGTTTACTTTTTTTTTTCGTTATGATTTCTAATTGTAGGTATATGCTCTAAAATGTAGCTATATATATATTACACACACACCAGACAGAGAAAACCAATACGGGCACACAGGCGGACTGCCCATCTTAATACGGACCATGAATTATATATTTCATTCCCACCCGCAAACACTATACATCAAATTGGATACGCTGACAGGTCTCGTTGCCTGGCTCACCTGTGCCTCCAGTCATACATTTATTCCCACACTGACACCGAATCGCACCGGAGTTAAAACTCAAAGACAGTCGGTGATGCACCTTGGCGCTCTCCATCTGTGAAACCCATTTCAGGAGCAAATAAGAAAAACACAGCCGAAGCTACACAATCGGATGGGACGGGGATGAAGTTTCACGTTGTTTATCGAGCGTTTTGATAGCTAATGAGATTTCATCAGGTTGGGGCGGGTGCAGGGACGGGTTAGGAGACAGACCGCAGTAGCCAAAATGTCAACTCTGGGTGTGGAATTAGCACTCTGACAAAGTGGAAGTGGGGACGGGGGACAGCTGTGGCGCCTGAGGACGGAGCTGGGACTGATGGGAAGCGCTGAGGCACACTGCAACACAAAGAGAGAGAGAAAAATGGACGTCCCTCTTCACTGCTGTGTAAACCAGGGCGATGCAAATTACTTTTTCACTCCTGGGATTGTAATTCATACAATCAGTTGACTGGTGAACCGATGAAGATGCTATTTATAATAAGTGAGAACCACATTACAGACTTGGATTGAGCTGTGCATTCACTGAGGTGCGGCATGTGGCCTCCGGGCTGCAGTTTTATACTGTCATATTATTTAAAAAATCACTTTTGTTTGCATGTTTGTAAATAGATGCTGCATGAAAGCCGATTTCTGTTTACACTTGAGTGAACAATGCGTCCCGAGCTTTCATTGTGACTCACAAGGTTTTACAGAGAAAAAAAATACCACCCACTTTCTCATCTCTTTGAGTCTGTCATCCTAAACCGAAGACTATTTTCTTGCTGCCAGTCATGCAGGGATAGCACTTCAAGGTCTGCCAAGGTTGAAAGAAAAAGATGTAGCCGATGTAAGACGCCTCTCCTGCACTTCTCTGTACCCTCTTGACAATGCGTATAACCTCGCAATCTCCTTTAATTTCAGTGTTGCAGATGGGCAGATGAGCGCTGCATTGAATTTGTCACAAACCTGCACACTTTGAGAAAAGGTCAGCGGAGATGTCTGCCATGTGCACAGATGTGGATCTTTATTGCAAGTGAGTAAAGTGACAATGACGTCAAGCTTAGTAATGAAATGGATGGGAGAGGCAGAGGGGGGAGGTAGAGTGACTACACGGTTGTGTAAAAGGACTGTTGTGTTTAAGTCGTGTAAGGATTTTGCAACAAGCCCTGAGTCTTCCCTCCCAGCGATGCTGCTGCTGCTGCAGTTTCTCAGCACATCACACCGAGGATCGATTTTAATGTGAGAACAGACTTTGGGAGAAAAATTATCCTCGCAAGCTTCAAATAGAAAGAAACAATCACGAGACAAATGTAGGTCGCATATGACAATCTTGCAAATGCAGATCATTAATTCATTATTGTGATGTAAAGGCTGCTTTTGCAGTTGTGTCTAAATGCATAATTAATCAGCGGCATTGAAGCACTGGAGGAAAATTTCGACTAATGAGACACAAAGAATGTATAAACAGTGTTGAAATCAAATAGTGAAAAAAAACAGTGAGGAAAGGTGAACATCTCGCCTGCGGAGTGTGTAAATGTATTTTTCTGGCACTCCGGTAGCCATGATTTATTTGCAAGCCGAGGTCTTGCTTCAGTGTTCTTCCAGTGAAGAGGGAAGTCAAGCAGCGTGACAACATTACTCGGTTCGAGGGGATTGCTTTTCACACTTGTGGACCTGAAGCTGAAATATGCAGGTATACAAAAACTCCAACTCACAGTAAAAGTAAAAAGAAGAAAACACATTTATCCCATCAAGGATGGCACTAAAATAAATATGTAACAGAAAGAAAATTGATTTTTACTGCGATATGCTGAAGTTGATACTATTTTTAGCCTCTCAATGTAATATAAAAAACAAAAAATCAATGGCTTTGGATTGCGTTCTCCCACAATACACACTTTATTGATCTGCTGCCTCATGTCTGAGATGCAAAAATTAGAATCTCTGTAGATTCGAGGGTGATGATGTCTGGTAGCGTCTGTCAAAAGAATCAAATGGTCACATTAAAGCATGGCATTGTCCCTGCTTCACGGTGTATAATAGCGGGTGGATAAGCCGTTGTCTTTCCTCTTCTTGGTTTTAATTTCACATGTTCAATCAGTGCTTGTTCCCTGGAGACTGACGGGGATGAGATCCCTCTGTGGGAACACTCCCCCTTGGTGAGATCCCGTGCTTCTCCATCCGATCTACATCCCCCCAACTACAGATGTGGGGAATTAAGAGATAAACAGAGTAGAAATAATCCAATTACCTCTAATGGGCATGCCCAAGATGGAGGCATCTGAGGAGGAAGTGCCTTGAATCTTCCCAAAGCCCGCTGTAATTACTGTGGCGGGTGTTTACAAAAAGACGCTCACCAAGGTGAGTTACAAAGTAAAAGCATGCAAAAATTTATGGAGCAAGAAAGCAGCTCTTAAGTAGCAGCTCAGCTGTGGTGAGGAATTAAACTGTTGAGGTGTATTGTTTTTATTACTTTCTGTATCTCAGTGTTGACTGTTGTGGCATTCTTGCACTGCACTTCTCGGAGATCAATTGTGGGGTTGCACAATTTGATCAAAATCGCAATGTGGCCTCCTGCAATTCTCAAATTGTCAAATTGCAGGAGGCGCTCAAATTGCAGGAGGCGCAATATTTGTTAAGGGCAAAATGTGTGTCAAAATACCATTTTAGATTAAATATTGTTCAGGCCTACACTAGACTTCAGAAACCATCTTGGGAGAGATCCCCACAAAAATCACGCCATAATCAGTTTAACATGGTTTTCAATGAAAATGAGAATAATAATGTCAAAATGACCATACCCTCTAATATTGCTAGTCAAATCACAAATGCAATATCAGTCAAAATAATCTCAATTAGCTATTTTTTAGTATAGTCATTGTGATGTCACCCATTGGTTTGTGGACTGCCGTTTTGAAGCCTCAAGTTCGGCATGTTGCCCATCCAGTCTTGTTTTTTTGCAACTAGAAGTGACACAAGCGGGTGGAGTTAAGGACAACTGTACGCTGAATAGTTAATAATTTAATAAAAAAATGTACATGACCAAAATGTTACAATTATCTTTTATGAACTGAAAACATGCTGTGAAAGGGGTTAAAGTTGTAAGATGAAAACGTGGACGACTCCCAGAATGGACAACGCCGTGGTAGCGACCTGTCAATCACAAGGTAGCCACGCCCTAAAGCATCCCCTGCTTTATGGTCTATCTGACTCTAAATTGGACCATAATTTACTAAATGAACATCATGCTGTATTGAAGAAGACTTGAAACTAGCGATTGAGACCATAAACTCATGTTTACAATGTTTACTGAGGTAATAAATCAAGTGAGAAGTAGGCTCATTTTCTCATAGACTTCTATACAATCAGACTTCTCCAAAGTTGCCCACTGTTGTTGATATCAAAATATTGGTTAGTGCAGCTTTAATAATCTCATAATTGCAATGCAAAGAAATGTAGAAATAAAAAAATAATAATAATAATAATGTTAGCATTGAAAAAGAATTGTCCCTGAATGTATTTCTTTTTGTGGAACCAATATCAAGCTTGTGTCTGACGACAGGGTTGAATTTTCTGTCACAATGCTTTCAAAATCCGCTACGACTTTTACATTAACAAAGCCCTGTAATCCCATCAGAGAATAATATAAAGCCACCATTCCACCATTCTGGGATTTTGAAGGTGAGTTTCTGTGTTTCATAAATGTTCGGTCACACTACGCTGTTGAATGAATGTGTTTTTGCGAGTTTGTCCCTGGTAGCAGAAAACTCTGTTTGAGCTCTTTCATGCCTCATCGACTATTCATTATTGTTCTCATGTTGAACACCTGACTCTGGAGGACAAACACAGGAAAAATGGTCAATAGGCTACTTGGTCCTCTTTTCATCCCCCCTCATCTAAAAACATAATGAAGGAGTCTTTGAGCAAAGCATTTAATTGTGGGATTGCTGCAGGTATCAGCAGACAATGGCCATCACTTTGTTTGGCAATGAAGCAATGTCAAACATCATTGTGCTTTTTACATGATTAAAATCCTTCAGTCAAACGTGTGAAAAAATGATTTGGTAGTTTCACACAGCATGTTTGCCATCTGAAAGGGTTTTGTGGAACTACACAAATTGAGACGTTCCTTGTGAAGAAATGTCTTGAAATAAGTGGAGTAGTCAGTGAGGCGGGTCTGCCCGGTCTCTGCTTACCTTCCTGCAGGATGAGATTTGCATGGAAGCTAATGATGTGTGCATCACCCTGGGTGTCTCACGCTGTCCTAATAGCATTACAGAGGGGATTGGGCTACCTGATTGCTACTGATCATAATGTGTTTGGACCACCGTGTCAGCCTGACCACCTCCCACTTAAAGAGATCAGCAAAACCAGCAGGGTTAGGGGAGTCTGGGATTTCACTCAGAAGAAACATTAAACAGTGTGGGGGGTTTACATGACATAATTTAAAGGATAAGACTGGCAATATTCAAAGTTGTTCTTAATGTCCCATAAAAGGACACAAATAACAAAGAATTGACTCTATAACAAGCATTGTGTGTGTTTCCAAAGCATGATATGATATCCCTCGGCGCCATTGAGTACCATTGTTGTCCAAAAACTATTAAAAACACATCAATGAGCCACATTGTTGCACTGGGTGACATTGTCCTTCATGACAATGAACATTGTATTATATAATGGTACATTGTGTTTTGAGTCAATCCCACATACACCATCCTGCTGCAGTAAAATGCTCCATAGTGCGCCAACGAAAAAACTCCCTAAGAACTGTTTTTACGTCATTTACTCCTGTTTGAGTTGTTTAAAAACTACAGTGCAGCCTTTTTTTGTAAATTACTGACATATTTAAAAAATGAAACTATACATTTTAACCAGTTTTTAAAGATTTACGGCTTCAGTAGGAACTACTGGGCTTGGGGGTGAGTTCCACAGACAGGGTGGGGAAGTTGTAAAATATTGAGAGACATTTTTGCTTTAGGTGAAAGGTGTTGACAACAACAAAAATATCAAATAATGCCAGCCACTTCCTTTAAAATATGGAATTTTGTCGCAAAGAAAGCAAAAGGAATACACTTTGTCTTGAATGATTCATATGCAGTAACACAATGCTGCAGCTTCAAACCCCTAAAGTAATACTTGGTAACATCTTTAACCACGCTAGCTAGCGGGGCAACTCAAGGGATGGCATTATTGTCCAGTTGATTGATTCACCACTTTGGTCCAGTTGGAAATATCTCAACAACTATTGGATAGTTTGCCATCATATTTCTACAAACATTCATTTTTGAATGGATGAATCCTAATGACTTTGGTGATGCCCTGACTTTTCCTCTAGCGCCACCATGAGGTTGACATTTGTGGTTTTTAGTGAAATGTCTCACCAACCATTGGATGGATTACCATGAAATTTGCTGCAGATATTTATGTTCCCCTCAGAATGAATTGTAGTAACTTGATCCCTTAACTTTTCATGGAGGGACATCAGCAGATCAATTCAATCAAGTTTTATCATAATCAAATACCTGCAAAACTAATGACATTTGACAGTTTTACTATATTCCATAAACATTTTTTCTATTACAAATATGTAAATCAATCTGAGCCACTTCAGGAAAGCTTTGGTAAAGCTTTCAATACATAAAGTGATTCCTTGGGTAGAAACCAGTGGGCAACCTCTGGGTCTGAAAAGTGAAGTCAATGCTGAAATGACTTAAACCTGCATTCTTTCTAACCGCCAGCAGGGGGCGACTCCTCTGGTTGCAAAAATAAGTATGATTGTATAGAAGTCTATGAGAAAATGAGCCTACTTCTCACTTGATTTATTACCTCAGTAAACATTGTAAACATGAGTTTGTGGTCTCAATCGCTAGTTTCAAATCTTCTTCAATACAGCATGATGTTCATTTAGTAAATTATGGTCCCATTTAGAGTCAAATAGACCATAAAGCAGAGGATGCTTTGGAGCATGTCTACTTGTGATTGACAGGTCACATACCACGGCGATGTAGGTGTTTCCGTCTTAGAACTTGTCTTATTCGGCGTCGGTTGTACTTAGCTCCACCCTCTCTTGTCACTTCTGGTTCCAAAAAAACAAGATGGTGACGGCCAAAATGTGAAACTCGAGGCTTCAAAACCGAATGGATGATGTCACGGTGACTCAACTTCTTATATACAGTATATGGTGACTACTGTTGCTAATAAGTGACTGCTGAGCTATTTATAGGCTAGCTTTGTACTGAACCGAATGGTACAGCTTGAACTAGCAACAAGCTGAATGTACTACTGAATATCGCCGCAGTATGAATGTGTTCACTTACTGATGTATGCACTGAAATACATTCTCAATGGAGATGCAATCATAGCTTGGAAAAAAAAGTGAACAAACTGCATATATTTGAGCTGAACTGCCGTATGAAACAATATTTAAATGAGAGGAACACTTTCTTGATTTATTTTTACCCAAGTAATATCTCTGTGTTTAGCGAATTCATTACTCATTCATGCTTTCTCTCGTTTTTAATCCATTTCTCTGCACTTTTCATATTTTAAAGCCCTTTTGAGCTTTGTCTTAAATTGAGTGTTGTGACTAGTCAGTGTGGGGGCTGCATATAAAAAGACGAGCCAGAGAAAACCCCTGGTGTATCGTGATGAAATGAAAAGATATCAAGTGCACTGAGAGGATTGAAAGCTTTTTCTATGCAGACTTGTCATGCTCTGTGGAAGAAGTGCTGAATTAAATACTGAAAAGGCATTCCCCCCTTAAAACATTCGCCTGCTCTCTCAGTGCCTCTCCCAAGAGAAAAGGCACTTCAAATTAAAAAGGACAGACACAAACATGGCAGCCGGGACAAAGAGGTGCCTCCAGTGTGTCAAATGTCAAATGAAATGCCAGAAAGACTCCTTAATTGATATGTAGGCCATGCCACCTTTGTCTTAACTCAGTCAGACGTTGCAGTAAAAGCTATATTACTGGAGCTGCTGTGACAGTGATGACACACATTTAATTCAAAGTAGCCATGTAAGAGTCAGCACAGTGCGAGCTCCTTTGAATGTTAATAGTGTAGATACACACAGTGCTTTTAAGACCTCGTCCACAGGTCTCAGCGTGAGACACGCTCGCTCCCAGCGCGGGCCTCCCAAGTGTACATGTCAAACACACTTTGAAGTTCTAAGCAATCTGGCAAAAGAGCCTGTTAGTACCTCGGAAAACACCGCTGCACTCCGGCTAAGAAGTTGAGAGTCTGAAAGGAAAACCGGCTGGGAACAAAAAGAAAGAAAAGACACAAAAAAACACACAAAGGAGGAAGAGGAGACTCGAGTGGAGGGGGTGGGAGGTTGTGGGAGTATCTGGTCCCAGATTCCCCACAAAGTTGTTTTGATCCTCAGGTATGTGGGTGTTTGTGTGTGTACAGTATGTGTCCCAGTGGTTTTGTTTTGTTCTTTCACTGCGAGCTCCTTGCATTCTCCATTCTGTCTACTGTCAAAATAACAGTGGGGTGAACCTCCAGGAGGCAGCAGGGTTAACAACAGGAGGATGTTTGTGTATAATCAGAAAGGAAAAGCAATAGGACATCAGGCCTGAAAATATGTATAATACACAAATGATCATTTTACTTTCAATGCTCCTTTCCGCAAACTTATGTGACTGAATTTCTCTTATTACACATTTTATTTCAGAGGTAAAGCTGTACTTTACACAACTCCACACCCCCAGATTTTGTTTTCATTTTCAAAGTTGGATTCTTGTAGTCCTAATTTAAAGTATCACACACTATGACGGGGGTAGAGGTAGACAGATACAGATATAGCAGACACACATTTCCTCTGCTCTATTTCCGTTGCACACAAAATGCAGATTGACTTTGTGACTTTTTTTTTCTTCAGATGACATTAATTACATAACTAATGATGAAATAAGTCAACATTTTGCTACGATGGTTGTTTCCAACACGTTCTCATCCCAACTCGTCACATTCTGAGGCTTTGTCAGGACCCCTTGGTGTCACTTTACGGTCACAGCAAAACACATGCTTAATGTCTTGAATTCAAACAAAAACACTGGCTTAGGGATAGGCAAAAAACATCATGTTTGGGCTTAAAAATTCTACCTTTGTAAAGTGAAAATGAAACTTAACGTTTTGAGCACGGGACACGGACGAACAGCTGTATATAAAGATGGACAACACGTCTCCACTTCCTCCTACAGTTCAATCGAAGCCAAAATATCCGGGATACGGGAGCTGCCATCTTGAGATTTTAACGTCTTTGGAGCCAGAGTCTGCACGGTAGTGATCAGGCGGGCTGGAGCCATGGTATCGAGGTCCCGCCCACACACCCGCCCGAGCCAATCACGGGCCGATCACACCCGTTGCTTGTTAGTGTGAGCCACCTACTGTAACTGCTACATTAGCACCACGGTTGCTGTTTGGTTTGTAAGACACAACAATTAACTAATATCTCTAAAACTATATTTTATGACATGTTCTGTTACACAGACTCGTGACGGTTATGGAAAGTTAAAGTTAAATTTCCAAGCCTCCGGCTGCGCGACTACTTCCCTCAGAGCAGCTGTCAATCATGATGTCTCACCCCCTTTTTATAGCATCAAATAACTAATTCAAACCAAACTTATCAGAAAAATTTACACTTGAACACACATCAGCGTGATAAGAACTACCTAAAATGGTAGAAACCATCACTGAGAAAAAGTTATTTGACCTGTACTTTTACTTTTTATTTTGACCCATGAATGTCCCATCCGCTAACATGGAGGGGGCGGGATTTATGACCTATACTGCAGCCAGCCACCTGGGAACAATCAGTATGTTTTGGCTTCACTATTGGGGAGCTGTGATGTTATCCATCTTTATATACAGTCTGTTGGACAGACCCTTTCCATTTTGGAAAGTCCATGAGCTTTCCAAGCACAGCAATCAGTCAAAAATGTCCCCCTCTCACGCAATTATGTCATAATCTAACAGCAGATTACCATGGCGTTTTCTAAGCACATTCACGCTCCCAAGGGGATAAATGCTTTAGATTTTAATGAGGCCATGGTCTTTACTTTAGCTCCATCCTGAAGGACAAACATCACATTTTTAGCCCCACTACCAGTGACGCATTGCAGCCTCTACAGACTTAGTAGCTTTTTAGACCTTGAATCTTGTTTCATTTCAACTTTGCTTTCAAATAAATCTCTGCAAAGTTTCTATGAACTTTGCTCCCCACTATAATAAAGCACAGCGTACGATCAATTTGAACTCAGAGAGGCTAAGACGTGGCAAGTGTCACAACATGCTTATAACCCGTCTGACGCCCACACTGTGATCCAAGGCCGAGGCACTTTTCAACAAATCGACAGCAGCGGACAGTAGGAACAAAAACTACTCCGAGATCAAAAGCGAGGGCATCGCCGAATCAATTCTCACAAGATGGCACAACTGCTGTTTTCAGATGGACTCTACAGGCTGCATTTCTGTCTTCACCCCCAGCACTCCTAATGCTTTTGATTATGATTCTCCATCAACAAGACCCCCCTCCTCAAAGACCCATCTCTCCTCAGAAGCCGCCTAGCTCTCCAACTATTTTTCACTGACTGCAAACACTGTTGATTATATCCCAACTACTCAGTGCCCTCCTCTTGCGCCTGCCCAATCAACCTGCATGTCTTGCATGTACGCACACACAGACACACACACACACACACACACACACACACACACACACACACACACACACACAGGCTTACCCCTGCAAGCATAATATAATTGGACAAAGATTTTAAATAACGGCATCTCCCAGTGGAGAGATAGCTTTTCTCCTGGCAGTGGTGAATTGATAATCCGCTCTGTAAAATACTCCTGGGGTCTTCGCTCTCATGTGGAGCTGCAGAATTCAGGTCCGCAACACTCAATTTTCCATATCTCGCACTGTCTAATCCTAATTGCCCACGGCTGCAGAGCTACAAAACAGCAACATGTCAATAACGCAATTAATTATATGTCACGAGCTTTAATTTATTTGTTACAGTATCCACAAATCTTGAGTAGTTTGCCGCTGTGAGGCTGACTCGAAAAGTTTCGCTTGATAATCTGTGAGTTTCTCTCTCCCCGGATCACTGATGTAATGCCGCACTGTCATGACAACAAAGTAATAATCTCTGGAAAAGGTTGCCATGCGGATTCCTCTCTTTAGAGACCATTTTTATCATCCCAGCTCCAAGACTGATGATTTTATTTGACTGCGCTGGAAGAGAAACTTGAGCATAAGCTAGTGAGAGGAAGCAATAAATAAATGCAATACCCCTACAGTTGAATATACACACTGTTGGAGAGGAGGGAAAAGATGAGTGGGAGGAGGTGAAAGACCTGCTTTGGAGAAGAGCCAAAAAGCATCCCAGTCCATTTTTTTTGCTCCACAGGTGTAATCAGGTCTGCATCTGGAAAAACAGTGAGAATGAGAGCAACACTTTACACGCCGAATAACGAAGGGCACACAACCTCGGAGTCGACAGCCCCTTATGATGGAGGGTCTGTTGAAAAAGAGCGATAGTGAGGAAGCTTCCCCACCGGAGAGCAGCCCAACGAACTGGTAATCCTTTTGCATTGTGAGATGAGATAGTGTAGTTAGCCAAGTGACCTTGGCTCTATGTGAGAAGGATATTGCCAGAGGGCTGTACGCCTCATGCTGGGAGATATTGCTATTTAGTGCAGAGATACTGCAGCTGAAGCCCAGCTACGTGTAAAAAAAAAAGAAGAGAAACACATTCTTGTGAGAGTCTTTTATTGTGGTGTTCCACATAATACACGGTATAGAGCATGTTTTTGTATGTTATTTCAGTGGAAATAATCATTTTCCATCTGCTATCTTATGGTGAAAACACTCTCATTCCCTTTCTCCACTCTTTGGGAGTTCAAAATGAGCCAAAATCAAAGCCCCTGATATTGAAATTAATTAACTTGCATCATCTAACGTGCCAATCACTGTACCAACTTCAGATATGGAAAATAGCTGGTAATATAAAATCAATTGAATGCCTTAAGCCCCTTTTTTCTGTAAGTGTTCTTAATATATATCCAGCTATCCTAAGGATTGGGCAGAAAGGGATCCAGTACACTAAACTCAGTGCAATACCAATACATTGCAAATTTGATATATTCCTGTGCCTTGGGACACTTTGGTCCGCATTAGTGACTCGAGACGAGAGTAAAAATATTGTCTAGGCTTCTAATCTATGATGTCTAATGGCAAAATAAAATGATGAAAGTGCTGACTGCGAGCTGTACTGTTTCTCCGGTGACCACGCTCCCTAATTCACAACTGATGGATGTAATAAAAAATAAAACCCGTTTGAAGGTACAATTCCTGACAACAAAATGACCACAAAATCTATCTTCCATTCATTGTTAATTGAACATCTCCAGGCTAGCATTTGGAGAGAATTGTTAATGTTCACAGTATTGATTGGCCTGTACCGGGCCTTCAGAGTAACATTGGCAGCGCTGCACAAAGTGCACAAATTCAATCTTGCCCCTTTTTTTTGTAATTACGTGCTGACATTATCCCCTACATTAAAATTTCATGACCTGGGGACAAAGGCATGCCAGTGAAAAATAAATCAGCTGAGGCTGTCAATCGAAGAGTGAACCAGTTAATCTAAATTCCAAAAACTTTTGGAAAAGTAACCTCCAAAGCCAAAGTTGCTTTAGAGGTTACTTTTACCATATAAATAAAGTCTCAACTGACAGTAACCCCTTCCTTGAACAGGTATTATCCAATCATATAGTTTAGCAACTGTAACCGGTTATGGCAGGTCCGTCAAAGAGTAAGGGCCCTATCTTACACCCGGCGCAAAACGGCACACAACGCAGCGTAACTGTCTTTGCTAGTTTCAGACCAACACAGTTGAATGAGTAGTATAAGTAGCAAATGTACTTGCGCCCATGAGCGTGTTGGTCTTAAGACGAGGTGTGGTCAGGCGCATTCTTGGTGCATTGCTATCTTAAGGCAGCAGAAAGCGATTGCGCCATTGACCAACAAAAACCTGGTCTAAAGTTAGTGACGCAGTATTTTCCTGCTATTTAAAGGGACTGTTTGTAACTTCTTACACGTATAAATCACCCAGATCGGTGTCCCATGCGCGCTCGCATGTGCGCGCTCGCATATGCGCGCTCGCGTGTGGCTGGAGTCTCTGCCCCTCTGCCTGCCTGCCTGCCTTCACTCAGCTCGCTCCACCTCACGTGCATGTGCGCACACTCCACACTGCAGAAGAGTTTGTTTAGCTCTGAGAATATCTAGTGAATGTGGACGTTTCTTCAGAAACCAACAGCAGTTTTCCGTGTCTTATGAAGCAGCTCCGCAGAGAGAAACGTTATCGCCTCCGACCAGGTGCCGGTGTCTTCCCTGTTCCCTCCGGGAACGCGCGGTCGGGAGGCTGAGGCAGGAAAAGCCAACACTAGGATCAGCATTGATTCATGGAGAGACCTTCATCTGGTCAGCTAACATTACTGCCAAGCAGCTGAAATATAGAGTGATATTGTGGTTTTAACTGACGTGTGTCGCCTCACTGTGTTGAGGGATGCTCGTTCATGTCTATATAGAGCGAGCAAGCCCGAGCCCGATGCTGACTTTCATTGACTTAACGGCCACAGGTGTCGCTGTTAACAAGCATTTCTGAAAGTTACAAACAGTCCCTTTAAAGGGTGCATTATTCAGATAGTAAGATGTGGCTACATAGGCGGGTTCATAACGTGCATACACTCTGCTTGTTACACACACAGGGACGTGAACAGCAGCGCTTTCCTCCTCAGTTAAATAGGTTCTCAGTGCATTGGCTCATATGTAGTGATACTGAGTTGCAGAGGGTCCACCGGCCAAGGACCACATACGTGTCCCTTCCCTCCCTTCACAATATGCCATGGCAACATTAATTCAGCCAACACCGTCCCGTCAATGGACAGCGACAAATAAACGGAGGGCTCTCCTTCAGTAATCAATAAACAGAATATGAAACTCATCAATATAAGACAATTCTAGGGCTGAACAGTTTGAAGCTTCGGAGCTTCATTCATAACGCTGACCTTCAAATTCTAAATCAACATTTGAATGCTGCGCAGCCTGTTTTTTTCATTCTGTCTAAGCCCTGTATTTAAGGATAAAGATTAGGCTACAGCAATATTAGTATTATACTATTTGTAGAATTAGATTCCAGGGGTGGCTGCGTAGGATTGTTTCCGCCTCGTGTGATCCAAACATTTCCAACAACTCCAGAGCGTTGTAAAGTCCAAAATTCACAACATCTTATTGTCTCACGAAATGTTCTGTTTTATTCCATATTTGGTGGTGTTTAGCCTTTCAAAAACTATTTTTCCACTGCAAAAAACTGCTCACTTATGACAATTTGTCAAATCTGTCATTGAAATAGTATTCTTTCTTGTATGACTAACTAGCTCTACATTGCAATATTTAAGCAATGCTCTTCTACGTGTATCGACTGGTAATGATGCTAACTGCTTTCCTGGGACGACAGATGTAGCCTCAGTCATTTAGTATCATGTATACTATATATAGCCATCAAATTTATATTTAAGACGCCTTTTACAGAAGTCAGCTGGAAGCATTAATAAAGTCAGTTTTCAACCAATTTATGGAGCTAACGTTAGCTTAATTAGCTAGCTAGCTACAGCTGATGAAATCCAATTAGACTAGGGAGCTTTAAGTTTAACTTTCACGTTACAATCAGCTGTTCATTCGCGTCCTGTGTTCACAGCGTTCAGTTTCATTTTCACTTTACAAACGTAGTATGTTTAAGCCTAGCCATGTAGTTTTTTTCCTAACCTAAACCTAAACGGTGCGTGTCAAAGCGGCAGTATCCGTCGAGTGGGTATGAGAACGTGTTGATGCCTCGGTTATCACTGTAAACTGCATGTGTGCCATGAGAGGCAAAGCAAAGGAAAAGGGTTTAGTCTCAGTGAAAAGTCCTTTGAAAATTGATTTCATACAATAGGGGTTTACATTACAGCCAAATCAGCTCTGTGATGTCCTAACAACTCCAGATAGTAGTCAGCTATAGGCTAAATAGCCTATAAATATTGAAGGTAGAGGGAACACAAGCAAGCATGCTGAGTACATTTAATATTTTAAACACAATATCACAAGCCAGTGGCAACATTTGGTGCTAAAATACCATGGCAACAAATTCCACCATCACCACCAGCACAGATGTTGCCAAAAGCAAGAAAGATTTTACACTCTCTATTTCCATCGCCCTACTCCCAGTTCAACCATGTTGTCTGTACCTCTCCACACACTCTCACACACTCTGTTCCCACCAGCCCCCTACACACACACACACACACACACACACACACACTGCCAGCAGCCATCATTCCACCCTGTATGTTCAGCTGGTCTGTCAAGTCCCCATCCAGCCAAGTGCCCACCCATCTGTTGAACCTAAGACAGCATGCAAATCTCAACCAGAGAGGAAATGTTCTATCAAACGATGAACTTATCTGCATGCAAACTGTGGCTTTCAGGGGCCTCTGGGGTCCCGGGGCTGCAGGGCGTGCTGCAGAACTGCATATACGTGCATGTCCCTGCAATGCAAAGTAATGCTGATGCAAGATACAGTCTTGCCCTTGGTTAATCAAACCATCCTTTCAACTTAATGTATTGCTATTTTCATCTAAGTACAGAATGCTTTTTATCTATAGTAATTGATTTAAAATTACTAACAGGGGTTAATCTATTTGGTTTTCTGTGTGCGGTCGGAAAATATCTCAAGCTGCAGGTTTGTTTGTGTTTTGAAGGAACTGTATCTCATGTTTTTTAGAAAATTGGCTATTCAACTTCAATCACATAGACTCCAGCAGGACACAGGAATAATGCATTTCTTTACCCTCACTGTGCTGGCAACAAAACAGTTTCAAAGCCTTTAAGGTATCCACAGGCCAAGAAATAGCGTTTAGTGTACTCTTAGAAAGGCTGACAGAAATGATTAGTAGACGTTTTGAATCAAACCCTGTCTGAGGATTTAGTGTAAATGTTGCCACTTTTCATAAAGCAGCCTAGACAAAGTAAAAAATGCTGCTGTTTCCCCCTCAGAGGGGGAAAGGTAAGCAGTCACCCATAGCTGAGGGCATAAATCGGACCAACTAGACTCGACAGGCCTCAGGCTATTATGGCTGAGTGAACTTTAGCTCGGGTGCTTAGAGTCACTGCAGTTAATCTACCGGTCACCTCTATCATCCTATTAGTGGGCTGCACTTATGGAAACAAGCCGTAGTGATCCTGTAAGCAAATTCAGAAGGGAAGTCTACAAATACAGTCATTTTATGGATCAAACATTAGAGTTTTTCCGATACCGATACCAGTTTCGGAAATGCGTCTGATACTGCCCAGAATTCAGTATCGGCGAATACGCCAGTCTATGCACTGATTTGATACCATAGTTTATTAATCCAGAAAAAAATCAACTTGTTTAATATCAATATCAATTTTTCTTCTCCAATATAGTAGCCTTCACTGTGCTGTTGCCCTGGATGTATCATGGATGCCTACTGGCAACTACTGTTTTAGAGCAGCGAAGAAGAACTGATTGCAGGTAGTTTGTCACATGACAATAGCAAACAACAACAGTGTGGTGCTGGTGGAGAGGGTAACGTTGACGGCAGTCAGAGCGAGGGAAAGATCAATCCATCCATCCATCCATCGTCCGTAATCGCTTATCCTATTCAGGGTCGCGGGGGGGCTGGAGCCGATGCGAGCTGACATTGGGCGAAGGTGGGGTACACCTTGGACAGGTCGCCAGACTATCACAGGACTGACACATAGAGACAGACAACCATTCACACTCACATTCATACGGGCAATTTAGAGTCAACAATTAACCTGAATGTCTTTGGACTGTGGGAGGAAACCGGAGAACCCGGAAAAAAACCAAGCTAACACGGGGAGAACGTGCAAAGTCCACACAGAAGGGCCCCAAGCCGGGTTTTAACCTGCGACCCTCTTGCTGTGAGGCGACAGTGCTCAGTGGAAAATCCAACATGTAAAACTGTATTTGTTCATGTTTTACAAAAGGTTTAACCTGAGCCAGGCCATACAACAAAGATAGTGATCATATCACATCCCAGCCCAGTCGCACAGAAGTTCGTGAAACAGTCACAAAATTGAATGTATTGATTTGTGTAAATAGACACGAATTTCACATTTTTTTCGTGATGGTCAGCACAAAATCAACTTGTATGTAATCCATGTAATTGTGAAGTGGGAAGTATAAAGAGCGGCGAACAAAAAACACCAGAGTTTCGCCCAGGAGACCGGTGTTTGTGTCCCAAGTGAAACCACAAGTCAAAGTTGATTTATTTGTCACATAACTTCCGTATTTAAGTTACAGCATATCCAGAGTCATTTTAACCCAAACAACAATCTTTTTCTAAAGTTAACTAAGTAGTTTTTGTCAAGGAACTTCCCTACTTAACTTATGGCATTTCCAGTGTTATTTTAAGCCAAACCACGATCTTTTCCTAAACCTAACTAAGTAGTTCTGTTGCTTAACCAAATCGATGTTTTCCTTATCTTAACAAAGTAGTTTTATTTTGAAAAGACTGGAGCGGAAATTGACACGTGCGTCACGTGTCGTTGAAAGTCGCGCTGATGGTCACGAAAAAATTCATATTTATGTACACGACTCAAATAGATTAAATTTCGTGACTATTTAATTTGCCGTGAGACCGTGTTGCACATCCATACGTGATCAGAAGTAAACAGCTGTTAAATAATAATAATAATCACGCTGGTATCGTACTTGGTATTGGCCGATACTGCAAGTTCAGGTATTTGGAATCGGTATTGGAAAGGAAAAAAATGGTATCGGAACATCTCTATCAAACATTGTGCAACTTACTTTTATCCTGCAGGCATATTTTTATCAATTAGTAATAGTCACTTATTTCTGTTTAATAATATAAGATTGTAATTACTGTAAAAGAAGCAGATGTTGGATATTAACATGGCCCATAAATGGAGATGAATTATTTGTTAGTATATATAGATGAGCCCATTGTTCATTCCTGCAGCAATAAGCTGGAGGCTATAACAGCAGGGCAAATGCATGCCACAAAAAAAAAAAAAGCCCCCTGATATGAGCATGTGAGAGTGAGTGAGTGAGGATGCTGAGGGGCGTATAGCAGTGTGTTGCTCCTCATGGTCCTCATGATGGTCAGCGCTCAGGAATTAACATGCATGCCTCTCATTGCCTCCCATTGCCTCGGAGCAGCGAGTAACGGTACAGTATCTAGGAGAGGAGAAACTGTTCCCATCCGACTCCTTCGCACAATAACGCGCGGATGGATGTGCGTGTTCCAGGAAGGTCGTAAAAACCTCCTCCTGGGGTTTTCTTATTAAAAAAAAAAAAAGATGTGAGGTTGCCAGTTTGGAGCTTGTTTCCCCCCTTAAATTGGACCCGTCAAGCTGCGACTGGTTCTCGCTTCTTTTCTCCTTCTCCGCGGAGCCGCCGCCGCCACAACGACGCACGGAGATATAACGGGACTTCTCCTCACTCGCAGCTTCACTTTAAGTGAGTACGCCAACACAACGCATGCTTTTAACCTGCTATATTATAATTATAATCCCACTGCTTTAAACAGAGTAGCGCAACATACATGCGTAAAGTGTTAAAGTGCTGCTGACCAGGTGTTGCACTGTAACTTTCTCCTGCAAAAAAAATCTGCACAAATATTCGAAAGCAACAGCATGCTTTTATTGTCTTAGAATAAAGCACAAATATCATATTAAATCACTCTATTTCCTCATTCACAACATCTCTTACTAAAAGGTAGGAAAAGGGTATTCAATATAGGCTCTATATACCTACACAAATATATTATGAACTGTGCTTATCTTTGACCTGTTCAAATCTATTATTGCTTGGTACTTTTGCCTCATTCGATTTTTATTTTTTTTAAATCACAGCTGCAGATTTATGAGAACAGTTATCTTTTTTCAAGTCTCCATACATGAGCATGCTTGTGCATATCTCTCTTCATTCTTTTCAATGTTTTCCATCAGTCCATATAGTGTCATAGTTGAGAACTTCTTTTTGAGGTCTGGTTTTGATTTCTGGGCTTTATAGATTCCGTGCTGCTGGCTAACTCATGCACTGCTCAGCTTTCTGACTTCAAAAAGACTGTATATATACCATGCACTGTGAGCAACTGTTGAACATACAGCGGATGTGCAGAGGAGAGATATCTGTGTGCTGCACACATTTAGTAGAGGTGTGTTATGGTGTCCTCCTGGAAGCATCCTCATTAAGTAAAACAACACTTTCCTGTCACAGAAACCCTTTAATTTGCTGTAAACATTAATCACTCTGTGTTTCATTGTCGCTGTTAATTTCCCAGTGTGTGTAAACTCTAGGTTTATGGGTTATGGGTTTTGGAAATGATCCCCCCTCTGTTGTGTATTTTTGCATGAGATGTCACCTCATTTTGCTAATGAAGGTGTCTGCGACGCGCTGGTTAATTTTCCCACTGAAAGCTCGCCTAGCCATTATAAATAATAAGCAAGTGGAATACATTAGCTCATCACATCTCCAGTCAGATTGGATGGCGTGACCTTGGGGGGGACCGCGCTGCAGCATTTAGAGAGGAAGGAGGGAGATGTGGTGCTCCGGTGGCTCCCATTATCAAGGAACCCAATTACATCTGGAAATTGTAGTTGCCATAAGCAATTGCCATTTGGTGACTCCATAAAAGAGAGAGGAGCTATTTTGAGAGAAATGTGCATCATCCTGATAATGTGCACTTCAGTCTTCAGTGCATGCTCTCTCATCTGTGTGTATATTGTAATTTAAGAGATCTGTGTGATTCCTCTGAAAGGAAGGAGGTCCTCTGTGGGCTCTTTTTAACAATAGAGCATGCATGGAAGAAGCAATGAGTCACCATGAATCATGGCAACTCTCACCAGCTGCCAGCCAGATGAAGGACACGCTGCAAGCAAAAAGTCTGATGAAACTGCACTCGCAGTCGTGCTGCTGTTTCCACTTGAAAGCACGCCACGGCGAACGGGAACGTATAGCGTTCCACGAGGGCGCCCAACGCGCCTTTTTAAAGTTTGTGCAAGTTTCTCTAACGATCCAACTTCTCGTTTTTTTTTCTCCCTGCGAGGTATTTCCCCTCGTCTGTATAGTTTGCTGTGCGTGGCGTCAGGTCTGTCAGCGCAGGCTTTAACTGTAATCAGTTATTCAGCTCTGGCATTTCAGCTCCAGACAGAGGAATCCCCGTGGCTCGCCGCAGACCCAATCAGACCCTTTAAGTACACGGCTTTTACGACGAGGTCTGGGGACCAAAGACCGCAGTAGTAGCCGGAGAAATGTTTCCAGTCCCCCGGGTGGTGGTCTGCATGTGTCTGCAGCATGTACAAGTAGATTTCACTAATAGTTAGTGTCTTTTTTTGTTCAGGCCTCTCGGCTCCGTCACAGGCTGTCTTACTCCTTCACAGTATTCCCCTTGGACTTCTCCCTGGCTTTTTGATTTGCCCTCTGTTTCCACTTAACAGTCCTGGCTATTTTCCAAGAAACACCTCAGCACCATTCTTTTTTTTTTTCACTCAAGCATGAGCAGACTTCTTATATATACTCTGGGCACACATGGAGAATGCATGGCTTTTACTTCGTGTACGAACATCTACAAAACATCTCACTGTATCTTGGGCTGCGAGGTTATCGGAGGATGATTGCAAAATGACTATTTAAACACGACCGCCTCCGCAACAAAGACAGCCGTCCTGTGATTGCTGTCTTTCCCCAGCGCAATCACCGAGACTACACATCACTCTCGCAATTAGGCTCGTCAAATTACTGCGTGGCTTTTATCTGCGACTGCTTGCTTGATAACGGCTTATTGGCAGGTGCCTTTGGAGGAGCGGAGGAAGGGAATCCACAGCTGGTGCCGGATGCATTATGTAAAACCATACTGTAGTGTGCAGCAGATGTTCCTTCCTTCTGATGGCCAGCTCAGCTACATAACCATACATCTCCATATCGCAACATCCTCGGGAGTTTTTCCTCGTTTTGTCTCCATTTTGACGGACACGTGCGCCGTCCTTGACTTTCATCATTTTGTTGACTGAGCAACACTCGCTGTCCTGATCGTTTTCTGGTCCAATCAGTTAGGCGGAGAGAGTGTGCATCACTCACTCGGTCATCATGGACGTAAAGCGCCTTCTGAATCTTTTATATTCCTTATACTCATGTTGACAGGCCGGCAGCATCTACGACCTTGTCAGGAGAAACGTCTTCATTCTATATAGAGACTCACTCACCTATACAATATGTATGCTATACTCCCACTCTAAAAGGCTTCCTCTCAGGATTAGTGTTCTTCTTGCATGTGTCTTTAGTTGCTTTGCTTGTCCTCAGCAGTTTGCCAACTGAAAAGGTAAAAAAAAAAGAAAGAGATTTTGTCTGTAGGTTTGACATGTGGGTTTATTTGAAGGAAAGGCTAATTGTTATGCCTCGGAGGTCCATTGTTAATTAGAAGTTATCTCAAGCGGCTCTCACATGGTCACCGCTCTAATTGGCAGTCAAAGCTGTGTACCACCTGGCCTAGCCTTTAACTCGCCAGGTGCTCGCAGCAAAACCGTCGGCCTCGGCATTATGTGAGCACGGCCTCTTAAAAGAAGACTGACAGCGGAGAGGGAGAGAGCGAGGAGGAAAAGAGAAGAAGAAAGACTGAAAGGTTGCCGGCCAACTTAGCTGAAATGGTGGAGCTGCAAAACAGCAGTTAAAGCCCCCCATCCAGTGTGTTCTGCCATTTCTATGATATTTCATATTCATAAGAGTCATTTCCTTAGCCAAGTTTGCCAAAATATTTTTGACCAATACCTTAATTTCGTGCTCAAAGTAAAAAAAAAAGAAGGTTGTTGGTAAAATGGGAAGATGACGTATGACTATACTAGAAGCTGCAGCTCATACGTCATCCTCCAAGCTTGTGCAGGCACACTCATGCCCGTCTGCATCTGAGCAGCAAACCAATAAATCTGTTTATCTGTCTGTCAGTTTGTCTTTCTAATTAGCTAGTAGGGTGTAGTTAACTAGCTCAACTTGTTGCATTAGCTAACTGAGGGTTTTCATTTCCTCCACCTTAGTTTAGTGTGTTTATTTTCACAATAGCTGTCTTTCTCACTCGCTCTCTTCTTTACTCCTTCTTTACGTCTCCTCCTCCTGGAGATAAATTAACAGAAAGCAGCTGATGCCGTTTTGGAGGTTTGCCAGACCCTAACAGGTCCGGACGACGGGGAGCGCACAACTTACAGCTGAAAAGAAAACAACAGAAAAGTCGTGTTAGAGTAATAAACAAATAAACGAATCACAGTGCACACAAGGCGAGAGCGGCCGGTGCTGGTGCACGGTGCACCTCCAAAACGTCCTGAAACTGCATTTCAAACGGCAGACTTTAGCAACATGTCTATCCGTCCTCCGGTGCGCTGTGGCCGGCGTGCGGCGGCGCAGCTCCTCGGTGCAGCAGCAGCCAGATGGCCGCCTCGCTAGAAGGAGACGTAAAGAAGAGAGTGAGTGAGAGAGAGTCGGTGTGTTGAGATAATTCTTGTCTCATTTGTGGTCTGATAAACAGTAAATTCATCTAAACTGGTTTCATCTAAACTGGGTTGAAAAGAGAAGCAATCTGGTCTCCATGGTAATGAATTACGTCTGACTATTAACTAACGGAAAACAGGAAGTCAAACTGGCTGGAGGGGGGCTTTAAAGGTTATTTCACGCTCAGTAGCCAAGTCTTGTCTTCAGAGAAATTAGTGTAATCTTTTGATACACGCGTCATCATACATCACACGTCTTTGTTTCAGATTTCTAATCCCGCAGAGGATGTGAGGTGGCAGCACATCAACACAGCCTCGGTTTACCTGTGTTTTGTGGAAAAAAAAAACAAGTTAAGGCCAGTATCAGAAAAGCTTTTAGTGTTTGTTTCAGCACCTGTCTATACAAGGTAAATTAAGGATGATGGCACAATCATGTCGAGCCTATTTTGCCATTCACGGAGAGACGTGAATGTTAAAATCGATTCAAGCCACGAAAGATTTTCTCTCTAAAACAGAATCCACTTTAAGTCTTTTATCCAGTGCGATTGTAACACCGAGCTGCAGAAAAGGCAGTGATTCAATCAAAAGAGAGTGCAGCTGAAACTCAACCTGAATAGTGTGAGATTCTTCTACTCGTACATGATTGAGGGTCGTGTTGTGTCTCTCCGTGACAGGAGAAAATTCACCCATGACCCTCATAAATCTGGAATAACTCGTCCAAGACCGCGGGAATCATAACGTCCTGTTCTTTTTTTAAAAAGGCCAGACAGGTGTGCGCTCCGTGCATGGCACAAACAAAGTTATTATAAAATGTGCCATGCATCGCTGTGCTCTGGAGGACAAAAGACCTTTTGTCTTTTCCCACCACAAAGTCAATGGGGTTGTTTTGTCTTGCCGCTCCAGCATCTAAAGTTCACGCTAATTCCCAAATGTGTCGTCCCTTTGTTCTCCGATCACAATGGGAATTGGAAATGTAAAGCGGATTTAAACAATGCACTATATCTTGATGCGTAGAGCCGATAGAAGTGCTTTAAAAGGCTTTGTATCTGTGTTGTCTTGGCAGCCTTAGGCACTATGTTGTACAACAGAGCCGAGGATGATCTGGATCTGTGTGATTTGTTGTTGTTGCCGTTTATTTTTTCCAGGAACTGTTGTGTTCAGGCCCAGAGCTTTGGCAGCGTGCGTTGTCTGATTTCAACCTACATATACAGTATATACAGTATAGATAGACCCAAGAGAACATGACTCATTATCAGCATATACGGCCCATGTTCAGTCAGCAGCAGCAACAATAAGTAATAACCTGACAATTAAGAAAAATATAGAATAATAGACAGGCCACGCAGAACAACAGAAATGACTACCTCATACAGACTAATCATAATAAACAGTCCTATCACTGCTGTAATTACTGACAGTAGAATCATTACTTTCCCTAATGCTCCGCCGCTACCATCGTTAATAACAGTTCATTAATTAAACATACTATGGAAAACAGGAGCTGCGCTCTGTGAAGAGGACTTCTCCTTGACTGGACCCACGGAGTTACAGAGTGTAGCTTAATGCTGCTCTGGAGGTCATTCCAGGAATAATGAGCGGGAGAAATGTAAATACTCCACTTTTGCTTAACTGCCGGGGCTCTTAGAATACCTGAGACAAGCCGAATTTGAGATTCAGCCACATAATGAGCTGCTTATTTTCATACAAGCAGGAGGGGAGTGAGAAAGAGGCCGTTATTGCTTGTCAAATAAAAACTGTTTTTTTTTCTCTCTTTTTTTTTACGAGTGAGGTAAACGTTGCTTTCAACTGTGCCGGTTTTTTATCTGTAGTTTTGGGGAGGAAATTAAAAAATCCAAATCCAGACATCTAAATCCATTTACCAGTTCAAGGAATAATTTCATTCATCACATTTTCTGAACTACTTATTTGTTTTTTTGAGTGAGATGAGAAGATCAATATCAATTGTGCAAGTACGAAGCTGGAGCCAGACCTTGTTTAGCTTAGCTTAGCTTCAGGTAGCTTAGCTTAGCTTATTTTAGTGTAAAGATTGGAAGCAGGGGATAAACAGGAAAGAAATACCAACGCCTTTAAAATTGACTATTAAATTGCTGCGTTGTATCTTGTTTCTTTGTAACTCGCACATGAACAATAAAATAAAAGTGACAACTTGTGGTTTTAGAAAGAGCTGGGTTGGAAGTATTTTTTGGTGAACAACAGATGGGTAGTAACTGGGCACAGCTTTCTGAAGTCTTGAAGTCACAGCAAGCCAGGTTTGGTAGGTTAGGTAGCTATACCTACAAAACGTAATGCACTATAATACGTAAACAGTAAATCCCACATAATCAATTTGTATGTAATCCACGTAATCGTGAGCCACGACAGGCGACGTAGTATAAAGAGGAATTAAGTCCGTGTCAGGGTGGATGGGTTACAGAGGAAAGCGGTGTTCGTTTCCTATGTGAAACCAGAGGTCAATGTTGACTTATTTCTCACGTAAATTCCATACTTAATTAACGCCACTTCCGTAGTTATTTTAACCTAAACCACGATCTTTTCCTAAACCTCACCAAGTAGTTTTGTTTCACCACAGGGGCTTGCGCAGGCACACTGATCGCTTGTGTAGCTGGACATTTGTAGGAAAACACGGAAGATTTCGTAAGACATCATACAAACCATTGTATGAGGATACGTTGTGTTTGTACTATGACCAAAAACAAAATCTTTGCTTACTGATTGTACCAAGCAACACGCACTACAGCTGGAGATGTTGCACAACAGTTCTGAGCAGATGTACTTAAATAACTCCAAAACATTACTCCTCCTAAAATCACAAATTGTTGTTTTTCATGTTTCTGTGTGCACAGATTAAACAAACAGAAGACATTGAGTTAATTAACTTTATACGTGTTGCTAGATGTATTCTCTTAACTTCTTATCTGATGAGAGTGAACCAAAACAGTGAATCTGCGAGCCGTAAAACCAAAACAGTGAGCTGAAAGATGCTAAAATGCTCTGTGGAGCTGAAGTGAACTGTAATCATGTGATCCGTTGTTAATATAAAAATAAAAATAGTAGGACTGCCCCCTCTTAGTCCATTAGTCGACTAATCGGTCATTTTGGTCTTAGTCGACTAAGGTCAGTGATTTTTTATGCTATGTCATGCTCTAATGACTTAGAAACGTATGAGCACATCTCTGGTAAACACAAGATTTAAAGTGCTTCTGTGTGATTCTTTGTTGAGAAACTCAGTTTTACAGATGTGTTGATTAAATCAACTAATCGATTATTTGACAAAATCTTAGTGTTAGTCGACTAAGAATTTCTTTGGTCGATGACAGCCCTAAAAAATATTGATTATAGCTGCTTTTTATGCACGGAAATGAGACTGATACTGATTTTCTCATTTCACTGTCAGAAATAAACACATTTCCAAAGTGTTGAACTGTTCTGTGAAGCTCTACCTCTACATGTATCTTAAATACATTCACATTGATTATTCCTTATAATACTGAGAATTAATCATTGCTCTGAACTACTTACTGTATACATTTTAATTAACTGAACAATGTTTCCGTGCAGTCGCTGCTAAAAAGACCTTGAAAGACATCAGAACGTGTCTTCATCAGAGCACCGCACACGTGCTAGTTGGCTTCTATAATGGTTATGAATAATTACTGTCTTCAGTAATTCTGTAATCAGCATTGGAAGTACATCTGGCTGGCCTCAGTGTGGATACACCATGGATATCAGAAGTCTACAGGCTCCGTCTAATTCTCAACTTTTTATTGCCTTGAAGGCTGGAATGAAAACCTATTAAATCAAACTTGATTTTTTTTCCATTTTCATTCGGATATGCCGAAATAATGAGCTAAAGGTAAAAATGACATGCGGCTAATTTCTGACAATGTATTAAAAATGGAAAACGAAAGCACTTTTCGATAACAACCGTGACCTTTTTGTAAAAAGTTTCTAGCCATTCCTCTCTTCAGACAGAAAGTGGTTTCTATATGCTCAGTCACACTTCTCTTTGGATCAATCCACAGAGTTTGTACCAAAGTAAAAGTCCAGGGTAAAGATCTTCCTTTTGTCTCAGCTGGTGGTTGATTTGGCCGTGCGCTTTGGGTTGCTGTCAAGTTGAAAGATGGAATTCTTCTTTGACTTGAGCGTTGTGTTTTTGTTCCAGAGGGCAGTGGATTTTTCCACAAAAAATATCTTGGTATTTGGAGCAATTTATCTTTTCCTCTACGCTGACCAAAGCCCCCGTCCAGCCTTGAAGCATGATACCGCACCAGCACACTCAAAGAATGCCACTACTTTTATCGAATATCTAGCTCTGCATATAATAATTCATTTATTTGGCCATCCATTTATTCAGCCACTTTTCCATGACTGTGTCCTTATGTCCCAAACAAATACGGGGGCATTGAAATGTCCACATGACACACTGAACCAGGGTCAGCTCCTCCTGGCAACACTGCTGAACTGTGCAGGGTGATTGGTGTATATGGCATTGTGTGTCCTTGTTTTAACATTTCTTCATTATTCATACTGTAGCTTCATGGAAGAATACAAGCCCTTTAGGGCTGAAAAATAAATTGTATTTATATCAACATCTGGATTTGAAAGAGTGCAATATTTGAAAAGCAGCTATTTTAATCTGGATTTACGTAATTAACAAGCTATAGTGTCCCAACAACCTGCAGCAAATGAAACTTTTAAAGGAACAGTGTGTAGGATCTGGTGATATCTAGCAGTGAGGTTGTAGATTACAACTTCTCCCATGTGTCAAGCGTGTATAGGATTGCTACAGTCGCCGACGCGAAAAAATTAATGGCCCTCTAGAGTGCATAGAGTGTGTGTGTATGTGGGAAGTGAGTGGTGAAGCAAGAGAGAGAGAGCGGCGGCGGCGACGGGAGTGAATAACGTTATGGACTCCGGCCCAAGCAGGAAAAGTTAACAGTGTTTGGTTTGTCCGTTCTGGGCTACTGTAGAAACATTGTGGAGCAACATGGCGGACTCCGTGAAGAGAGTATCCGCTCCCTATATAGATATAAACGGCTCATTTTAAGCTAAGGAAAACATACTTATTAATATTATATTCCATTTCTGCCAATAGATCCCCCTAAATACTACATACTGTTCCTTTAAACAGTGACTGTTGATTTCAGCGTCGATAATGGCAACTGTCACTTCAGCTGTAGTAAATCAGTACTGTAGGTACTGCTACTGCACCATTGCACTACTGTATTATTGTTAACAATTTACAGAAACCGCCTGACTTATAGATATTGTATGTTGTTGTTCCGTGTTGCATTGTTTATATATATATACTTCATATATCTTCTTTCTTTACTTTTGTTCAGCTTTGTTGTCCTTGTTTTTTAGCTGCATTTCTATTTCTGAGCCTGAGAGTAAAAGAGAGAGCAAAAATATCCAGAGTCAGATTCCTGGTATGTGTACTCATACCTGGCCAATAAATCTGATTCTGATTCTGATTAATTATGTGAGTTGGCAAACCAACAAAAATGTCTCTTGGCTGTTGTCTGTAAAAGAAAGAGTCTGGCAACATAACCTCCCATAAAACCACCATGTGTCCTTTTTAATTAACATGTTCATTAGTGAGCTTTAGAGGTGCTGGGAGGCAGATTCTGTTACCTTTGGACAGAGCCAAGCTAGCTGTTTCACTCAGTTTCCAGTCTTTATGCTAAGCTAAGCTAGCTGGCAGCTGGCTGTATAGCTTCAAATGTATCGATTTTTTCTCATCTGACTCTCGGCAAAGAAGCGAATAAGTATATTTCCCAAAATGCGGGAATTTTGCTTTAAGGACATCATTTCATTTTAATCTCATTACCTTTTAACACTGTGTGAAGCAACTTATCAGTAGTCATTATTAACACAACTGGCTAACTATGAAGCCGTTATCAATAAATATATAACACTGCTTTTGAATGTTACTGCTATATTTAAATATGATTGAATAATTATATATCACTAATGTAATATATTAACACATAAAGGCTAGTTGTCAATGTTTTTTTTTATAGAAAACTAGTCAAGTTTACTTAGAAGTGGACTTTTCTTTGACTAACTGCTTAAATCCCTTAAGCATTGTTTTTTTTATATTGAGAAGACAAAGATGATTTGTCATTTTGCTTGCTACAAAATATATCTTATTTAATACTATGTAAACTACAAATATAGACATGGGGTTTAATGAATAATAGTAGTGGAATAATATTGTACAATATAGAAAATAATCACGATTTGAATCGCAATATTGGCTCCATATCAAATCTTTCACAATTACGACCAAGAAGTCCAAACTTGTCCGACCCTATAAGACGATTTTCCCCTTCATTTCAAAACACAGAGTGCACCTTCTTGCATAATTAAGATGAACTGTATTTTATTTTTAGGGTGAAAGTGGTGTCTGTCTTGCCACCTGACCGCACAGCCCAGAAGCCCTGCAAACATGCAAATGAGCTTTTATATCCACAGAGCGGGAAGACTCCAGCTCACAGTAGGCTGCGTACTGCGGTTGTTAATATTGCTGCTGGCCTCTTTGCTTCCCCGATGAGCCGCCTTCTGCACAGTCATTCATCTCAGAGGAACCTCCTGATCTTGGCGAGGTCCTGCTGCTGTATCACCTCCAGTCTGTGGTTACAGTCTTCATCGTGTTTCGGGCTGTGTTTAACGGACATGGAAATCATCTTATTTCCCTCTTTTAATCTCAGCCTGTTAAATAATAGCATATTTAAGATGTATGAGTTTTAATTAAAGTATTTAAGAACCAACGGATTATATTAAGAACCACAAATTGCAGTGGTTCTTCAAAGATGTACCATAAAATACTAATGAATACCAGTAAAAAAAATGTAGATAAAAGTAGAGAAAAGATGATGAAGGATATAGAAGTTCTCTATGGGGTACTGTGGGCTACCTGGATGAGTGAGATTAAACTGTAAAAAGATTTCTCATTACGGGATACACCTACAAAAATAAAGTCATTGTGATATTCTTTATTTTAAATGTAATAATGTATAGTTTTGGGTTAGATTACGGCTGCAACTAACGATTATTTTCATTGTTGATTATTTTCTCGATTCATCGATTAGTTGTTTGGTCTATAAAATGTCAGAAAATGTTGATCAGTGTTTCCCAAAAGCCCAAGATGACGTCCTCAAATGTCTTGTTTTGTCCACAACTCAAAGATATTCAGTTAAGAAACCAGAAAATATTTACATTTTAAAAGCTGGAATCAGAGAATTTTGACTTTTTTTTTTTTTTTTCAAACCAATTAATCGCAAAATAGTTGGTGATTAATTTATTGTTGACAACTAATCGATTTATCGTTGCATATTTAGGGTAGATGATTGGGAAGTACTTTAAATTCTCAAATATTGTTCACCATGTTTTTCCTTCACCTCACCTGACTTCAGAGAGATCCAAGTCTTGATTTGAAACAGGCTTATATCAAGTCAATCTTATCTTATTTTATTAAGAGGCCTCCCAGTTTTCTGATGTGCTCCTGCGTCAATTTCCTGTTGTTTTCTTTTTGCCGTTAATACAAACTCTCAAAAGCTTCCTCCATGTTTATCTATTATTTTGCTAAATTCAGGATAATGTACATTTCCATCCTCAGCATTATTTCCATCAGTAAAAGTAAAAGCAGCAGGGATACGTGTGGGAAGACTGTTTCTGATAAAAAAAAAAAAGAGAGCCTCAGAGCAGCAGACTGGTGAATACATGGCCGGATCGACCTGTCACACAATGTCTGCACAGCTGGTGTACAGTGAAAGCAGCGCATTAGGAAAAGAGCAGCAGCAACAGCTTCAGTCTGTTTCTACACAGGATGCCAAGACAGGCTGTTGGGCCCCTACTGACCCCCCCAACCTGAAACTGTTCCCATTAGTTACTCCATTATTCCAGCATAGCACTTGTTGCATGTCCAATTTACAAAATTTCTAATTGCCTAATTAGTATTACTTTGTGGTAATTTGATTAAAATCTGAATTTAGGAATATGCACCCTGTGAACGCTCTATAATCTAAAATATTAGAGCTTTTTATTTAGATTTTGACACAGGATCACTCAGTACATTAAAGCCAAAACATTGGGTAATAATGCAGGATTCTCCTTAGTTGATATTGTACTTTAGTGGTGCAAATTCTGTAACAAATTTGCAATTAGTCAAATCACCAAAAACAATTGACATGACCGCCTTTATTTGTTTGTTCTGGCCACTGAGCATTTAGGTTCTCCATGGGAAATAGCCTACACCTTAATGGCCATTGATGAGGGTCTGTAGCCCTAGTTTTTGCGGTGTGTCTTGCACCATCGGCTTTTTAGCCGATTCAGCATGTTGTATCGGCGGCGGAGCTCGTCAGTGAGAGAAATCACTCAGTTTGGCTGTTGAGCTTAAAGGAATCAGTGCACAAGAAGAGAAACGGAAGTGAGGAAAGCGAGCAAACGAGTAAAGTCACATACACATACATAGGGCTCATTTTTCCTCTTCATCTCATCTGATCGTTCCAATAAACGTATATTTTCACAATGACGTGGCCGTCTGGAATGCTTTGTTTCATGAACATATCATAACAACGGCTTGTATATCCGCCGTCCTCTGTCTTCCAGTTTCCCTTTTTGAATGACGAATACAGACTACCTACATTCTGGTAGGGAGAGTTATTTCCTCTCACACAGGCGCGGAACATGCATGGTATTTGGCCGTTGGCTGGTAGTCTTTGCGGTGTGTTCGAGTGCAACATTTTGGCCAAGACAAAGGTGACGTGAGGCGATGCAACATTCAGCTTTTATGGCCTCTTTAGTTCTTTGATGTAGGTTTGGTGTGTCTGGGCCTTTAATCAAAATCATGTGTGGAATGAATATTACTGAACCTTATGAAATGGCATTTTCTTGTCCATGTTGAGTGAAAAGTTTAGCATCATGCAACCTTTCTAAATTCCCATGCTAATGCAGGTGGTTTACAGGCTGGATTCAATTCAATTTATTTTTATATAGCATCAAATCATAACAGAAGTTATCTCGAGACACTTTTCATATAGAGCAGGACTAGACCATAGAGTATAGAAGAAGTGGACGTAGACACTGTGTCGTCGCCCATTGGATTTGGACTGCCGTTTTGAAGCTTCAAGTTCGGCATTTTGGCCGCCGCCATCTTGTTTTTTTGCAACCAGAAGTAAAACATTTTTAGACTTGAAACTAGCTATTGAGACTATAAACTCATGTTTACAATGTTTACTGAGGTAATAAATCAAGTGTGAAGTAGGCTCATTTTCTCATAGACTTCTATACAATTAGACTTCTTTTTGCAACCAGAGGAGTCGCCCCCTGCTGGCTGTTAGAAAGAATGCAAGTTTAAGGCACTTCCACATTGGCTTCACTTTTCAGATCCTGAGGTCTCCCACTGGTCTTGACCGTACTCTATAATTTAGAGACCCAACATGAAATCCCCCATGAGCCAACACTAGGACGACAGTGGCAAGAAAAATCTCCTTGTGCAGAACCAGGCTCTGGGTGGGCGGCCATCTGCCTCGACCAGTCTGGTTGAGAGGGAGAGAGAGAATAAATGTGTGGACAATACTGCTGGACGTCCAGTTCTCCCTATAAAACCTGAATCCAGTGAGTGAAGATTTCAATTTGCAGCTGGTGGTGTTCCTCCACCTTGTGCCGGACTCACCCACTGAGCTTCACAGCGTGACGGGCTTCATCTCATTTCTTACAAATGGAAGCACAAACTAGCGCCTTTCAAACTGTGTGGTTTTCATTTTCATTGATCAAACAGCTAAATGTGTCCGTGAAGCTTGTGTCACACTATCAAAGCTGAGCAGCAGAAAAGAAGGAAATGAAACAGATGGATCCTCACCTCCAGGTAATCAAATGACCAGAGAGCTTAGAAAAAGAAACTGTTGGATCCAGTAAAGATGTGAATCACACCTATAACTTTCTCATCAGCCAAGTAAACACACGCAATCTTCTTTGTCAGATTAGGCCTAGCCATCTCATAGGGGCTAGTAATCAGCTTAGGGGATAATACCCCCATTATTGAGCTTTTCCCTTTCTCCAGTGGATAGTGATCTCCTGTATCCATCCTCACGATTTCACTCCAGAATCTGCACATTTGAATGAACTTGTTTTATTGCTCCCATTGCTTCCTGAATGCATCAAAAGACCCTGTGGAGACGTAATATTTAGTATTCACCAGAGTGAATGAGATGAAAGTATAAACAAAGTGGAAATCACCAGTCAGTCGAGCTTTTCCTGACTGCACAACGCTGATATTCTCACCTCCCCCTCATGAAACATGGCCTCTCATTGAACCGTGACCTGAGGGTGAGTTGCTGTTTCACGATATATGATAATGACTGTGACAATTAATACGTTGAACTTGATGGAATCAGTCCTGCATCGACATGTAGAGGATGTATGAAGCCGACTGAATGAAAAGAGTGCCATTCATTTGTTTTATTGCAGTATAAATAGAGTAGATCTCTGAAAAGTGCTACATATTTCCCTTGCATAGTGATTGTGAATAAATAAAAGCCTCTAATCTAGCAGCCCATTCTGCTACCATCAGGTTTCCCTTCCTCTAAATCTTAAAATCCCCACGTTTGATTAATCCCTTTTCCGTGATTGACTCTTAAGTTGCTGAATGTATAAATAATAAACAATTCCAACTCATAAATCAGATATTTGGGTTGGCTGTCTTGCAGTCTGAGCAGTTCCATGATTGGATTTCCCACATGGCCACTGTCAAAAGTTCGTCCACCTTTTTTAATAACTGTGGCCATGTTCTTTTCCTTAATCGGGTGTTTTAGTTGCCTAACCCTAATTACCTTAATAACCCCAATTTCCAGAATCGTAACCATACCATATCCTTGCACAGATATTCTAGAAATGTTAAAGACGTTGGCATTGGACAAAAAAAAAGTGAAAGTACCACAGGTTTTTGCAGAATATCAACTTATTTGTCTGGCCATATTTGTAAGTAAAGTTTATTTGATATAGCACCTCTCATAGAACAAGACCACAAAGTGCCTCACAAGAACAACAATTATTAAAAATAAGACCATAAAACTGTTAAACAAAGAAAATGCGAAATACTCGCCTGCGAATATTATATATCCAAGGCTTTTATTGTGAAGGGTAAGAATGGAAAAAGTCTGTGCTTTCTTTGTCAAAGTTGAAAGGAGTAATATAGTTTGCCATCATGGTTCGGATTATGGAGCCTCTGTGTTGTTGTTTCATAAATATAGGCATAACTCAACCGGTTCCGCACAACGTGATTGGTTGACGCCTTTATTCGCGGTACGAAAGCTCAGAAAATCACCCTTGTTCCAAAAAAAAATTACGCCGCTTTTCCGCTTTGTAATATTCGGGTTCTGTGTGAAAGAACTCATGACAAAGAACAGTTCGAAGAAATATATTGACGTGTGAATCGATTGCGCAAAATGAACGCTACCGGTGTGTAAAGGCCTTTAGTGTTAAAATTACGGTCCCAAATTTCTCATCTCGCTCCCTCCGGCCGCTTGCATAAAATGCCTCTCCATCTCAAAGTCCCAGGATTCATTTCTGTCCCAGTCCGTCATTGTTGCAAATAGAGGCGCAGCATAATTGTTTTTTTGCCACAGAAATGCATGCACTGGGCCTGGTTGTAGCATTTATTCACCAACATCCTAAAGTGTACCTGTAAAGGAGTTTGCTTCTTGTATAACACATTTTAGTTTTAAAAACATCTTAAAAATACATGATTCCCCGATGCTTAGGCCCGATGGTGTAATTAAAAACATCCATATCAAGTGCTGCTAATCATGGTTAATCAACACAGAGAGGTCGGCTGTTGAGGCAAGAGTAAGAAACAAGATTCAACCCCTTCATCTTTGATGTCAGAGAAAGAGAAACGAAAATCTAATTGATTAATTTACTCGGCCAAAAAAAATAAATTGCTTCTACTTGTTCTCATTAATACAGAGTGTATAACTAATGAACGGCGTATACATCCATCACAAGCTCTCAAAACATTCCTGTCGCCGCTGGTGACAAGGCGAGCGTTAACGATACACAGAGACACACCGCTGTTTTGATCCTGTATTTTCACACACGAGGCATGATCACAAGTATTGCACCGTGATCAAAGCCTGTCAAATGCTCCCTTTTGCCCATGACTGCGTATTGATCAGTGGTATGTGCATGGCTGCACATTAGAGTGAAGTGTTGTGCATACTAGTGGCGGGGGCTGTGCTGTAAACTCCAATTAACCCAGTGTTTTATCTGCAGAATCTAGTTCACTCACCTTTTCAGGCTGATTTGTAATGTAGAATCACAGTAAACATCATTGCGGTTCATATTTTGGAAGGATATGATTTCTGACAAGAGCCTAAAAACAGAGGAGGTAGTTTATGTGCAGCATGTATCGCTGTGAAGCTGCGGCTGCTCGGGACTGAAGTCTCATACAAACAAACAGAAGCCTTTACATGTATAAAGTATTCCCAATGCCTTTGGGGCTGTACTAAAAGTTAATGTGAGTGGAAAGGTAAGCTGAGAGGCAAACTATTCTTCAAAAAACTGGAGAGCAGCCTCAGAGGGTTCCTGTTGGAACCTTCAGAGTCTCGCAAAAAAATAATAATCTTTGAAGCGCCCTAAAAGCACCCTACTTATTTAGAGTACACTGAGGGATACATTGAGCTCCAGGAAGGTACGGCATGCCAAACAGAAGATTGCTGACGGAAAAATGGAAAATACATTTCCTGCTAAATATTAAAAACTGTCTTCTCCAGAGGATAAGTCCTTCACTCCGGGCTGATATTTTGTCGCTGAAAGAAATCCCCAGAAATTCCCCTTTTCAGCTCCAAGGTAGATTATGTAAGATTTATGTAAAATAGCACCCCCTGCAGGCACAGCAAAGAGTGACGAATCAAAACAAAGACGGCCTCCCACTCTGTGCTCTACATTTATCTGCAGGAGGCAAAATAAATATACCCTGAACCCAAGTCTACAGCTGAGAATCTCTTAACAAGTTAGTCTGCTTGAACATACATGTAGACACAGTTAGTGAAGCAGAAGAGACACAAACTTTGGTGGTGCAATACTACAGTATGAACATTGTTATCCAGCCACTATAGCCATAGCAATACCATAGCAACAACCTGCTGTCTGCCAGATGTCAACATCCATGTTATAAAGGAGCTTGGGTCTCCGGGGTATCTGATTGTTAGAGTTGGCTCAAGGTATGGCTATATGTGTCCAGGTTATTAAAGAACACGGAAACAGACTTTCCAGGTAGGTGGATTTATTTTTACTGTGGTCTGTAGCAATGATACAAACAAGGGAAATTATATTAATGTAACAAAACACAATACAGTTTTGTACACACATATGCAGACATTGACTGTAATTACAAACCAAAATGTATCATAACCAATTCCCTGCTAGCATACTGTCACCACAAGGCTCACAAGCTAGAGACATTACTGTCATAAATATGTGCAAAGTTACCAAATAATCACACTAATATCTGATTTGCAATTATACATATCAACTCACTCACCGTTAAGCTTCTACGCACAGCAATAAACAAAAGTAGAATAGGTGAATGGCGAAAAAAACGGTATCGGCCACAACAAACGAGACTGCAACTAAACCCCTCACTGACAGTTCGTTAACAACGCTGCCGCGCTGATGACGTCATTTAGGTGAGACGAAGTCAATTACTATCAGAACGGAGCAAAACAATGTGTAAAGCAATAGACGGGCAAACTTATTACACAAAGATGTGGGATTTCTATATTCTTGAATCAATAACCACTTAAAGTGTATTGTCATTATCTAGAGTAGAGCTATACCAATAAATTGGCCAGGTCAATATATCGACTGATTATTGCAGATATATCAGTATCAGCTGATAAGTAACAAGAGTGTCACCATGTCAATTAGAGATGTTAATATTTTAACCGTTTAACCATTAACCGACATTAAGCATTTTAACCAATTAACGCTATCAGTTAAAACGGTTAAAAGAAATATTAATAATTAATTAAAAAGCTGAGCGGTTCAGAGGAACGGCTCGTCACTTTAAGGAGAAAAGCTGGTCCACCTTAACAGCCCACGTTAAGAGGCGGAGCCGGAGTTGCAGGACACAGGAAGTTGGCTCCGGTCTCTCCATGGATGTCTCTCCAGCTTGCTTGAGCGGAGCGGAGGAGTTGTAGTTTTGTAGCATTTATTCACTGACAAATAAACTGTACACACACTGCTACACCTACGTTCACAGCTAGAACACCACCAACAACCTCACACTCACCGCCAACACACACACATGGTTTGTCGGGAACTTGCTAAAGTTACGCAGCGGCGGATGAACTGGGGACTCCCGTCAACAAATATCTGTTGTGGTCCTGCAGCTGGCGCACCACTGCATGTGAGGCACAGATCTTGTCGGTTAACGGTTAATAATCGGTTAACGAGGGTCGGTTATCGGTTAAGAAAATGTTTCGAAATTAGCGTCCCATATCTCGATAATTCACCAAAGAGTACTGACAAGTTTATTTTTAGCCACGTTAGCAGCATGGTGGATTGCATTGGGTTGGTTGGTCAGTTGGTCCACCACTTAGATTCCGGGTTAGGGTTAGAAATTGCAAAAGGAGAACACACTTGCTGTAGCATTGTTGTCAAAGAAGCCAGTATTTCAAGTTATTGTTGTTTCCTTAATCTCTGATGACATATCATGGTCATTTTATGAGTTACCACAGTAAATATATTACATATTGGTCCTTTAAAATGAAAATCTAGCACAGCAAACCTATATGGAGTATTCACAGGAGGATTGTTTGATTTCTGGGGCTGAAGGAAAAGCGTAATAAAGCTGTCATGTGAAGTCAACTGTGTGCACCACAGTACTCGATGAAAGTAACATGTCACACAATGCACAGAGAAAACTGGAGGGAGGGCAGCTTAGTTTTGCCCTGGGGAGTTCTAGTAGGTTAATCTGTCTCTACTGGAGATGTTCAACTGTTGATAATAATGTCACGATGAACATGACAGATTATATATAGGCCTATATATAATTTTTTCTTTTCTTTTTACATTGTCATCGCAACAAGCCTGGTTATAGAGAGTTAGAGAGTAGAGTAGTATAAAGAGTAATGTTCTTCAGACCGTTTTTATGCTGCCGCTGCTAAATTATAGCTCATCCAAGGTGTGTGATGAGGACGACATGTCCACAGAATTTGGTGCACAAGAAGGTAATTATCCAGAGGGATTAGAGCAGAGCTGCTCTCTGGAAATGTGCTTATTTGTCCGTTTGATAAGACATAGACGGAAAAAGCAGTAATACAGTTATTTATGAATAACAGACACAGGTGATTTACTTATTTCTGTGCTTGTTTGTTGGCTTTTACACGTGTTATCATCTTTAGATAGCAGAAACGGGACTGCCTGCCTGTCTGTTTGCAGATGTTATTCGGTATTGATTAATGGATTTTGATTGACATTTAAAGCACACTGTCGAGCGTCTGGAGCTATTCAGAGAGTTCGTCATTATTATTACAGACCGTTCAATTCTCATTTATTATTAACACAGTTTTAATATTCAGTTGATTTATAATATTTCACAATTATTCACTTCATTGTTGTCAGCTTTAATCAGCGTACAATACAGAGCAGCCTGACATCCAGAGTGGGGATTTTAAAGCAAAAATTGACAGAGTATTAAACGTATTTGAGTAACAGTGTCATCGTAAAACTCCACTTGTACATGAGCACTTTGAAATTTTTAAAGGACGAGAAAAGAGAATCCAGGCCATTTATAAAAAGCAGACATTTAAATTAGTCAAAACCAAGTAACCCGAACATGCTCGCTGTTCATCATGAATAATTTTGTTAGTCAAAGTAATGGGACATTTGTGTGAATAAGAGGAAGGAGTGCGTAAGAAAGAAATGTGTAAAAAGCACAGTGGTCTTTAACACATAAAACATTTAAATGGCTGCCCTTTTTTTAGGTATCGGCCCTGTCCTGATCCCCCGTTTTATGCGAGATGTGTCTGCCAAAAGGAGAGCTCTGGAGAAATCAAATGGGTGAAAATGTATCCTGTAACCTCCGCTTACACTCCCATAGCTCAGCCATAAAAAGTGTTCTGTTTGCACATTTTCTTGTGCGACGGAATGAAATACATTTATTTGACTTTTGGTTTGACATTTATGCAAAGTAGTCCGTCTTAGCTGACTGGGGGTTTCAGGAAATTCAGTAGGAGAAGTGTAGGCAGAAATATTCATCCACTCCACATGGAGCTGAAGTGGCTCGCTGGCAAATCACTTTGTGGCACTTGCTGGTTATTCATCATCTGTAGTTAATGATAAGATGTTCTTTGGTAATGATATGAAATGTCACACCAGCTTCTTTTAGATGTTGAGGATTTTGTGTTAAATCAAGTGTGAAATATCTTTGTCACTTATTGACAAAGCTTCCATTAATGGGGTCGGGGTTTCACAGCATTTTATTGAATATATGAATCCAGTATTGATTCTGCTACTCAGCTTTGAATTATTTCGTACCTGTTATCGAATCAACTTAAGTTCAGCTTTCAACATGTGTGTGTTGTAGCCCAGTGTTGAAGTACTCTCGAGACCAAGACCGATTTCAATACAACTTTTTGAAGGTCTCCTCTCCGAATGGACCACATTTTTACTCAGATTTTTACTTGGACTGTGGATTTTATTGCTGCGGGGATATCACTAAATTGTCTCTGCATTGTCTGATTTATTTTTTAACATCATTACTGTGATTACTCATCAAAAACAAAGGAAAATTCCCACACCCCTGCAGTGTCTTTTTATTATTTTATCAAGACATTTCCCTTAGTGCACTTCCACATACGCACATATACTGTACATATGGCAATAAAGAGAATGAAGAAGAATCTTCTTTTGTTTTCTGTTAGTGTTTTTTTGGAATGTGGATCTTTCAGACCAATTTGATAAGCGTCTATTGTTTTTATGTTCCACATTTTATCGTAAGTGTGACATGCAGTGTGGGATTCGCACTGGTCTTGGTCTTGACTTGGTCTCAACCCCTCAAAGTCTTGGTTTTTGTCTCGGTCTGATACACTCTGGTCTTATTCATGACTTGGTCTCAGTTTAAGTTGTCCAATGGGTAATCTCCGGGGTCTGAAAAGTGAAGCTAATGCTGAAGTGCCTTAAACTTGCATTCTTTCTAACAGCCAGCAGGGGGGGACTCCTCTGGTTCCAAAAGAAGTCTGATTGTATAGAAGTAAATGAGAAAATGAGCCGACTTCTCACTTGATTTACTACGTCAGTAAACATTGTAAACATGAGTTTATGGTCTCAATCGCTAGTTTCAAGTCTTCTTCAATACAGCATGATGTTCATTTAGTAAATTATGGTCCCATTTAGAGTCAAATAGAGAATAAAGCAGGAGATGCTTTAGGGCGGGGCTACCTTGTGAGTGACAGGTCGCTACCATGCGTTGTCCGGTCTGGGAGTTGTTTGTGTTTTTGTTTTAGAGTTTTAACCCTTTCGCAGTGTGTTTTCAGTTCATGAAAGTTAATTATAACATTTTGCTCGCCTAAAAATGTCTCATTCAGTGTTCGGTTGTACTTAGCTCCACCCTCTTTTATCACTTCTGGTTGCTAAAAACCAAGATGACGACGGACAAAAAACAAAAAGGGCAAATTCGAGGCTTTAAAACCGCAGTCCACAAACCAATGGGTGACGTTATAGCTGTCCTCATGATGACAATACATGTGGTTGTCTAGTTGTGATGGACAGCAATGCAGGCTACCAATAAAAATAGCTACAACTTTCATTTACTATCCCCAAGCAGTGCCGTGATTTACTTCCAGGAACTCGTCCTCAAAACGGGGAGAACCGTGGAAACAAACCCACAACCCATGAAAACGGCTCCACATTACATTAGTATGATTCATTTTCATTGCAAAGCTGAACTGAAAGAAGACTGAAGGAATCTCATATCAGTACATTGGAACAAAAGAACACGTGCAGGATACTTGATGGTTGTGAACTTTGTGATGTAAACAGACTGCAGTCTACAGACAGAGATATCGAACATCTCCAGCGTGCCAGCCAGCAGCATGGAGTCCTTCAGTAGATTTATACAAACACAGCATCGGATTAGTGGGAATCAGTGTGATCAATGTGATTTCTAATCCATTGACTTGGCTCTCTAATGGGTTCATGTAATTGATGTAGAGGTCTGAAAGGACGAAGCAGATAAAAAAAGCAGCTTTCTCAGGACTTTCTCCTCTTTGTTTTTTTCATTACTGCTGCTCCACACTGTGACACAGATTTATTTTAGTATTTGGATTTGATCTGTATGTGAGCAGATGTACGTATAGTGAGTTGAATTTTGAAAAAAATTATAGAGCTGCAAAGATTAATTGATTAGTTGTCAAGTATCAAATTAATCGGCAACTATTTTGATAATGGATTAATCCATTTGAGTCACTTTTTAAGAAAACAAAGTCAAAATTCTTCCAGATTACAGCCCTCATAAAGGGACTCTATTTAAGAATCAAAAAGGATTTGTTAACAACGACAGTCAGCGTCCTGTTGCTCGCGCTCGTATTTGTACTCGCACTACGTAGATGCAAGCATCGGTCAAAACGGTGAGGCGACACACGAGACTCAACATCTTCTCACAGACTCGCTGCTGCTCTCTCTCTCTCTTGCTTCACCACTCACTTCCCACGAGCACACACACTCTTCGCACTGTCTCCAAAATGACCTACGCCACTCCCACAACATTAGTTTCCCCCCGACTTCGGTCACATTCCTGTTTTGCAAAATGGGCTTCACTAGATACTGTATAACTTTGGTTTTGTTGTGCTAAGCTTTGTTGTGTTAGTTCTAACCGAACGTTAGCTATGGTTGCACACTGTTAGTCCTGTAGCGGAGCTGAACAAATTAAAGGCACTCACAAGCACGCATGACGTCACATCCGTTGGATTTTCCCAGAAAAACAGCCCGCATTCTTCACATTAAAATCAATCTACAGGCTGATAGAGGAAACCAAGAAAGTTGCAGAAGGTGTCATTTTTTAGGTGAGATTACAACCTGTTCACACATTAGCAGTAAAAAAAAAGATTTAAAAAAATGTATATTGTACGTGTGAAAACATACATACAGTCCCTTTAAATGTGATTATTTTCTGGTTTCTTTACTCCTCTATGACAGTAAACTGAATATCTTTCAAAACAAGACATTTGAGGACGTCATCTTGGGCTTTGGGAAACAACATTTTTCTGACATTTAATAGACCAAACAACTGATCGATTAATCGACAATAAAATAATCGTTAGTTGCAGCCCTAAAAATGTATGTTAAAATAAAAAAATAAACTATTCGCATTGATGTCCTTATACATCCAAAAACCTGAGAGGAATCTAGTTGTGATCATAATGGAATGTATACTCTAATTAAACTAATCAGATAAAGACGTCTAAATGATAATACTGCAGTCCTCATCCTCATCAGGTTAACATTGATTCTTTGAGTGTATGTAAATCCACTCAGTGACTGTAGAATAGTGGTGCATTTCTCCTGGACCATCCCAGACCCCCTCCTGAGACTCTCTCTGGACCCCCTACAGTTTGCCTTCCAGGCCCTTATACCCAGGTGGATGATGCCATCACCCAGTTGCTCCACAGTTCTTCCTCCCATTAAGATGACTGTGATAGCACTGCGAGGATCATTTCTTTCTCTCCCTGTGCCTCTAACAGCATACCGCTGCTGTGTAGGGGGATAAGCCGTGGGCGATGCAGGTGGATGCCCCTGCAGTGTCCTGGATTACAGACTATCTTGCCAACAGGATGCAGTTGGTATCCAGCCAGGGGCCACCTCAAGACGCTGTCCTGTTATCTCTCATTTGTCTTCTTATCGCTGATGTGAGCTTCACCTCGTCCCACATTTAAAAACAAACTCTGATGAAGCTTTAGTTACAGGATTTGACATTGATGAGAACGAGGATGGCTTTAGGAAATGCCGCAGATTCATATTAGTCATCGAGGTAGCAAGATGCCAAGTTTAAACCAATCCAGCGGACCGGCAATTAAATGGTCGAACGGCTTCGTAAAAATCTGTTGTCAGGTGGGATTGTCTCTGTGGGGGCACCACGCATTCTGATAAATGAGGACATGTTTGAGGAAGGAGTCACTTTATAGAGATCAAGTGACTTCTTCCTCAAATATTTGAGTTGGTGTTTAGAAAATCATCTCTATAGTGAAGCAGCAATGTAAGCGGCAGACGGCTGATGTCGCAGCTGCATCCTCATTTACATACATAGGGGAATATTTACTAAGGATTTGCATCTCTTTTTTTTTTAAGGCAATGAACAGTCAAATTGCATTCGTCCTTATTTACTGGAGGGCCACTCAGAGGTTTTGCACCAGTGAAATGAAAGAAAAGCGGCACTGAAAAATTGTGAGTTTAGTCTCATGTAATATGTATTTTAAGGCATTCTTGTTCAGAGGCACAATAAAATGAAAGGTGGGGAAATGCATCCAAGTGTATCCAGCAGCTGCGCCTTATGTATCACCGCAGACTGAACACTGCGTCGGAAATTTTACGGCTGAGAAAAGGTGTAAAATTTGCTGTTCTATCGGATTCACATGGAGGGAGAAAATAATAAGCTGAAATAGTGGGAGAGACACAGAGAAAGAGAGAGAAAGAGACAGACAGAGAGAGGGAGAAGCTGTGATATCTGTCATTTGTTCAACAATGAACAATACTTCAGTGACAGCGGTAAAGAACATTGCAGCCAATTTAAAAAAGGCTATTATACTGTAATATGGCTTTACAGTATAGCTCTACGTTCAGCACAACACAAAAGGACAGCAATGTCTGTCATTTTCACTATTTTCTGTTTCCGTCAGTGACCTTGTGCTTGAATACATATTTTTTCTGACTTTAAATAGCCCCCAACAGATTCAGTCTAATGCGTTATGATTGAAACAGTACTAACAGCAATAATCTCGTCTCCACCAGAAGTCTTCTTTTTCTTGAGCTGACATAATGCTATATTACTCATATTTCCTCACATACAGTATAGCCTTCATCTTGCATGATCAATACATGCCCGCAGGTACAAAAATGTCTTCAACCATGGACAGATTATGAGACAATGGGGCCCTGGGCACAGACAAGTAAAAGGCCACCCCAAAGTGTTGTGTGTCTTTGTGGTCATTTTATGTCTCTTTGTAGTTGTTTTGGGTCTCTCTATAGTTATTTTGGTGTTCTTTGAGGTTGTTTGGTGTCTCTTTGTACTTGTTTTTGAGTCACTCTCTAGTTGTTTTGGTTGTCTTTGAGGTTATTTTGTGTCTCTTTGTAGTTGTTTTAGTTGTCTTTGATGTTGTTTTGTGTCTCTTTGTAGTTGTTTTGTGTCTCTCTGTAGTTGTTTTGGTTGTCTCTGAGGTTGTTTTGTGTCTCTTTATAGTTGTTTTGTGTTTCTTTAGTTGTTTTGGTTGTCTTTGAGATTGTTGTTTGTCTTTTTATAGTTGTTTTGTGTTTCTTTAGTTGTTTTGGTTGTCTTTGAGATTGTTTTGTGTCTCTTTATAGTTGTTTTGTGTTTCTTTAGTTGTTTTGGTTGTCTTTGAGATTGCATTGTGTCCCTTTATAGTTGTTTTGTGTTTCTTTAGTTGTTTTGGTTGTCTTTTAGATTGTTTTGTGTCTCGCTGTAGTTGTTTTGGTTGTCTCTGAGGTTGTTTCGTGTCTCTATAGTTTTTCTGTGTTTCTTTAGTTGTTTTGGTTGTCTTTGAGATTGTTTTGTGTCTCTTTATAGTTGTTTTGAGTTTCTTTAGTTGTTTTGGTTGTCTTTTAGATTGTTTTGTGTCTCGCTGTAGTTGTTTTGGTTGTCTCTGAGGTTGTTTCGTGTCTCTATAGTTTTTCTGTGTTTCTTTAGTTGTTTTGGTTGTCTTTGAGGTTGTTTTGTGTCTCTTTATAGTTGTTTTGTGTTTCTTTAGTTGTTTTGGTTGTCTTTGAGATTGTTTTGTGTCTCTTTATAGTTGTTTTGAGTTTCTTTAGTTGTTTTGGTTGTCTTTTAGATTGTTTTGTGTCTCGCTGTAGTTGTTTTGGTTGTCTCTGAGGTTGTTTCGTGGCTCTATAGTTTTTCTGTGTTTCTTTAGTTGTTTTGGTTGTCTTTGAGGTTGTTTTGTGTCTCTTTATAGTTGTTTTGTGTTTCTTTAGTTGTTTTGGTTGTCTCTGAGGTTGTTTTGTGCCTCGCTGTTGTTGTTTTGTGTTTATTTCAGGTTGTTTTGTTTCTCTTGGAGTTGTTTTGTATATTTCAGTAGTTATTTTGCATCTTTGTGATCTGTTTTTGTCTTTTAACTGAGCTCTGTGACTTTCCAACAACAAGTGTTAACAGCCCAGTGACCTCCTGACCCTCGGGCCCGTTAGACACGTTCAATCATCCATCCATGTCTTCAACCAATATTCCAAGTTCACCAGCTGTTTCTTTTGTGCACTGACATGAGCTACAAGTGTCTGAAACAACCCAGCATCAGGTCTTATTTAATGACACCCTGCAAATCAGACGAACTGCGACTGGGCTTATTTACAGCTACGTCTTACTAACTAAACTGAAATAATTGCAAAATTTTGCGCCCTTACAGTATTCTTTTCGCAGGCTTAGTAAATTTCCCTCATGGTCTGAGTGTAAGAGTATTGTAGTTAAAGGATGCTTCTGCAGGTCAGCTTCAGCATGTACCAAACCCATACAAACCCGCAGAGGCCCCTAATCATGCTCATTATCGACCGTGATCTTTTGGTTGTGCACGAGCAGCTGGATAATGATTAAAGCACTAATTACAATAGGTCTTGCCCTAACAATGAATGTACTACTTAGTGGATTTTCAGAGAGGCCAGAGTACTCCAGTCTTTTTTATTGTGTCTATTTGAGGCCATTTTTGATGTGTCAGGAGTTTGAGTTTGATTACCAAACACCTGCAGAGGCTTTATGAATTTCATATGTGTAAGCACAAAATGGTTTTAGGCTGAAGTTTGAGTACAGGTTGGAGAAACCTCTTTTATTTTGCATTTTTGCATCTGTGAAGGCTGTTCCAGTACATCCTGCATGTACCTGTGTAGTGATCTGTTTGTTTGTCTCTATTTATGATTGTGCAGGAAATGATTGATTATTAATAACTGAAATTATGAACAGAAAATCACACTGGCATTCAGGTGCCCATATCATCAGCCACTGTTGATAAATCCTTCTTATCATTCATCGTTCAGTTTATTCCTAAACTACTGGCTTTGAGAAGTAAAGTACAATAAGCCCTCCTCTATAGTATAAAATACCAACAGGTCATTTTCCAGACATTTGTATAGACCTTTTCATTGCCATTCTGTTGCTAGGGCAACAGCTTTGGTCCAAGTTTACTTCCTGTTAACTACTGCATTAACAACCATTGCAACATAAAACACAAAGGGGCCCATTTACAATGTTTGTCACATTTAAAAAGGTCTATCCGCCGGCTGATGTGTGTGTTGTGCTCAAGGATGCCACCATTATGGCTGTAATGTGAAATGAACACCTTTCAACAACAATATAGTGAAAACAGAGATGCTTGGTTTGTCTCTCTGACAGATAATGTGAATGTGGAAGTTTTTCAGACTCACATTAGTGTGGAATTACAGGCCTTGGGGGGAAAATAACAGTACAGATGTGAAAGTGCTGTGAAGTTATTACAGGAAGGAATTAGCAGGAATTAGAGGATCCTCGCCATTTTCAATGAGTATAGCCTATTTGTCGCAGTGTATCATCTGTTTTATGTATTCTTTGTCAAAAAAACAAATCAAGCAGGAATTACTGTTTTTTTTAATTATATCATAACAGACTTGCAATTTGTGATTTATTGTGTTTTTATTGAATGAAAAACATCATTTAATAAAGAATCTGAAACACACTGATGGAAAGTGGTGCAATGCACATTTACTCAAGTACTGTATGCTACTTAAAGGAGCAGTGTGAAGCATTTAGGAAGATCTATTGGCAGAAATGGAATAAAATATTAATAAGTATTTTTCTTTAGTGTGTTTTTGTTACTTTAGAATGAGTTATTTATATCTACATACACAGTGGGTCTTCTTCATGGGTCGTGTCGAGAAGGTAAAGCAAAAATTGAAAAACTCATGAGATTTTTAAGGTTAGGCATGGACCTCGAATGGTTAAGGAAAATACACACAGCCCGTATTCAGACCCTCTGCATTTGAAACAAGCTGTCAGGATTTCTGCCCATTCGTGATGTCATGAATATACAATATTTAGACCCTTGATACAATTTTAAACGTAAACATTCTAAATGTGTCCCAGTTTATTCCTGGTTGCAGTGTAAGTGAATGACATCAGCTGACAGGAAGTACACATGGACCCAAGCTGTTGCCTAGCAACGCAATTCTGTTGCAAAAAAATGCGCTAAAACAGAGCATTTCAGACAGAGGGTAAATACAGGTATATTCAGGCTGACAGTATGAAGAAAATAAAGTTTTTTTTGAACATTACAGCATGTAAACATGTTCTAGTAGAAACACAAAATACAAGTATGAACCTGAAAATGAGCATAATATTGGCCCTTTAAAGTACAATTTTGAGGCACTTTCCAAAGGGAGATTCAATTTACTGTCACCGATGACAACGCAAACAAGCAAATATTCTCATCCTCATTTTGTTTTCCCTCAAGACTCCATCAAGTTGGAGCAGCTGATAACAGCACAGCCTTGAAACCGTACTAAATTTTGTTGAGTTTTTTAGATTATAACCTTTATTTTAATGGCATGCGATGACTACATTTTCAACACGGATATCTTATTATCTCCTAAACATGTTTCTTGGCAACAAGTGCTTAAAAAGTTAAATATATACTTAACAGTGGTGTAAGAGTGAGATGCCACTGCAATACTGCCAGCTTGTTCACTTCCCCCTCAGCCCAGAGTCGTCTATAGGTGGAGAAGATGTTCTATTGTTGCTGTGATTTGAACTGGTCGATAAAAATGTCACATCGGATGTTAATGTACTGTTCATTAGACCCTGACTAACAGACTGTATTACCTTCTGACACAGACAGATCCCACGACTTACTGACCCCAGCACCGCCACCATGCTGGGACTGAAACAAACTAGCTGTCGGAGCATTTCTGACACAGCCAGAAGGCTCCGAGTCCATCCAACAGTCCACATGGCAGCCCGGTTCCGACTACTTGGTTGGGAGAGGGGGCGTTCGCATTATTAACAACCTGCAGTGGTCCGATAACACTGTGGCAATAGATTAGACAGGCCAGAGCTGGCTGTTCTTACTGAGAAAGCTCAGGTTATTTAATGCAGCATGTCTTAATCCCACACACTGTCACTGGAAAGTCTGCCAAAAAGTCCATCTGGTCTCTGCACATATAGGCTCCTTCAATGTATAAAGTTCTGCAACTTTTAAAGAAGTTTTTCAGGTCCTTTGAACTCGTTGATTTTGAAGGGGAGTGTAAAAAGAGAGCATATAAAAAGTTTTATAAATGATTTTCTTAGCTTCTTTTTAGTTTAACACATTGAAGTAACAGTCATTTGAACATGATTTCACAAGACATATAGTATATATTAATAGGCTCATTAACCATTGTGTGGTTTTTATCCATTTCTCTTGGGGACCAAGTACAATTTGTAACAGCACTGATTGAAAATATCTCCTCCTACACATGCCTCTGTCGCCCCCGTCCCTCCCTTCCTCCCTCCTCTGTTGCTGGCACACAGAGATGAGGACACTAGTTAACAGACTGAAAGTTCTAGCGAACAGCATGCAAAACTACTGCGATTGACTGTTGTGGCATTTGCATTTTTGGCCCACAAGCTTGGGCACGCACTGCTATAAATTGATAAGTGACAGAAGTCAGTCATTTTCAGTAGCAGCTCGCTACATGTGAAGTCCACCAAAGAGCGTTGGTGGACTTCCAGCAAAACTAATTCTCCAATTGAGAAACTGGCCTTTACTTGAGACAGGCTATTACTAGCAATATGACTTTCTTATGTGCAATATGACTGTCTTTTTCCAAGGCAAACCTATTGGATCTTGTGCAGTAATTAAATTCATACTAGTACATGTATTCCAGTGCAATAATTACATTCATACTAATGCAACCAGTGGGCAACCTCTGGGTTTGAAAAGGGAAGCCAATGCTGAAGTGTCTTAAACTTGCATTCTTTCTAACAGCCAGGAGGGGGCGACTCCTCTGGTTGCTAAAAGAAGTCAGATTGTATAGAAGTCTATGAGAAAATGAGCCTACTTCTCACTTGATTTATTACCTCAGTAAACATTGTAAACATGAGTTTATGGTCTCAATCACTAGTTTCAAGTCTTCTTCAATACAACATGATGTTCATTTAGTAAATTATGCTCCCATTTAGAGTCAAATAGACCATAAAGCAGGGGATGCTTTAGGGCGTGGCTACCTTGTGATTGACAGGTCGCTACCGCGGCGTTGTCCAGTCTGGGAGTTGTCTGCGTTTTCGTCTTACAACTTTAACCCTTTCACAGTGTGTTTTCAGCTCATTAAAGTTAATTGTAACATTTTGGTTGCCTAAAAATGTCTTATTCAGCATCCGGTTGTGCTTAGCTCCACCCTCTGGTGTCACCTCTGGTTGCAAAAAACAAGATGGCGACGGCCAAAATGCTCCAGTGCAATAATTATATTCATACAATGAGTACATTTTCTCTGGTACAATTATTGCTCTTATTCTTGTGCAAACTTGCATTGTATTTATTTATTTATTTTACTTACTATCTTAGCACCTGTGTGTTTGTTGGCTGTGGATGTTTGTCTGCTGAAGTTGTTTTGTTTTTGTGTTGTTTTTCCTGTTTTTATTTCTGTACCTTTTAACTGCACCAATCCGTAGAGGCGCCTCTAATTCTGCTGTATTCTGTTCCATGACAATTAAAGCTTTCTGTTCTATTCTACCAGGACATATTTTAGTGAAAAGCCAAAGTGTTTTTTTGTATGTGCTCCAATTTGGCATGTCAGATTGCTGTTGCCGCTGTTGTCATTAATGCAAACTCAACACTTCCCTCATCTGTTTCGCATTCAAAGCGGTTCAGATGGCAGAATACTATGTCATTCCCCTGGTCTTTTGTTGTGAAACATCCACAGGAAGTGTTGCAGCTACACATTAATACAATCATGATGAAATTTAATTGGTTACAGTTTGTAAATCAAAAGGTAGCATATACAGTATATGTGTTAAAAAGCCCTCATTTATTCTCTAACTTCTATATAGGGCCAGCCTGGTTTTGCTCAAACACATAACGGTCAATATTTCAGTCTGGATCAAGGTGTTGCACCGACCGACTGATAGGCCGATATCCCCAGAGCCACAAATCAAAGATTTAAACGTGGCTGAAAGCTGCACAGAAGTGCAGATTGGAGTCGGTAATTGGGTTCAGTAGTCTTAGCAACCCTTTCACATTACATGATCCAATATTAAAATAAAAAGGTAGATATATTTTTGCTTTAACCAAGATGTGTTGCTCACTTAATGTCTTCCACTGTGGAGCGGCGTATATAGGTTGGGAGAGAAGATTGGGATCATTGGGGGCAGGCCGTCTTTGTTCCAGAACAGAGCACAGGCTAGAAAGTGAGCTGTGAAAGCCGGAGATGTCAGCATTGTTGAGTCATTGGTATTGATCAACAACGATATCAATACCCTGCAGATATAGAGTGTTATGGTTACTGGGCTGATTGACTCTGTAACTGTCAGGTGGAGGGTTAGAGTCAGCTCTCTGATAAGGTTGTATACCTGAACAACAAAATAGACTTTTCAATCCATGAGCTTTTTCCTGACCAGCCATCCCTGTGGTTTTAGGCTCTGGGTATGTTTGGGCAACAAAAACTCTCTGGTTAAGGTCAGACTGGGGCTGCACGATTATGACCAAAATGATAATCACGATTATTTTTTGATCAATATTGAGATCAGGATTATTTATTGTAATTATTCATTGTTTTTATGGACACAATATTGCTTTCACTTCCATGTTGTGTAACATTCCTACTAATGTACAAATCCCTAACCCATCCAAACAAGATGACGGGTCAAAACGTGACATAGCAGAGTTCCGAGTAAGCTATTAATAACTGACAGAAACATAGCACACAATAGTCCAGCTTCTCTTTCCCTCTCTCTGTCTCTCTGTCTCTCTCTCATACACACACCAGCCACACGTAATGCGCTGTCAAGAGGTCGTGGTCATTTCACGTATTTCTATGAGATCACGTTGTTTAGGTGACGCTTGATTTCTATGAGCAGAGCATGCATTTTAAACATCAATATTGCTGTTCATTTAATTGTGGGAAGCCGAAATTGTGATCGTGATTAATATTCGATTAACTGCGCAGCCCTAGGTCACCCGATTTGACTGTTATCAGCTCAATAAATGTGCGTTATCGATCGCTATAAGCACCATAGATGTGGGTTATTAGGAGCCTACTACGCCTACTACGTTGTAAAAGTGAAAGTGAAACTTAAAAGCAACATGATATAGCACGTTGTAAAACTGAAAGAAATGTTACATTTTGAACACAAACAAAAGAGCTTCTTTTCCTCTTCTTTTTTAGGGTTTAGGCAACAAAACCACTTAGTTTAGGGAAAAATATTGTGTTTTAGCTTAAATGAACTGTTTGAAAAGTGAAACTAACCGTTTGTGAACACAAGGACAACTACACAATGTTGGTTTCACACGGGATGCGAACCCCGGTGTCCTGAGTTAAAGTGTTGTGTTTTGCGTCCCATTCATCACCACCAACTTCCACCCCTTATGGAGTTTCACGCTGTCTGTAAGCGCCTCACTTCTGCTTTTGCTCCTGTCATAATTACTACGGTCGCTGTCGTCTTCTTTTATACCTTCTTTCGGTGATCGACCATGTGAATAGATGATAAAACATTGGGTGTAGCAGGGCCCTTCTGACCCACATCTATGAGGCTTATAAACACCGATAACGCCTGTTTTAATGCCCTGATAACAGTCTAATCGTCTGTAAAGGTTATAAGGACAAATCATGGCCATGGTTAAAGGACACCATTATTGAGTGTCGGTAGAAGACGTGATGCAAATCGCAGCCTTCTGAGTCAAAGTCGAACACTTTGTACCATCCATCCAGACCCAGACACTCTTAATTTTCCTCCCACTATAAGGACATCTCACCACTTCCTGCTGCGCTATGGTTACTGAACGTAAACATAGGTTCTTTTAAGTTTGAACAAACAACCAATGCTGGCGATCTCTGGAGAGGACAGTGTGCTTTTCATGTTCTGCTTGACAGAAGTGCTTTTTTTTTTTTTTTTTCTCCAAATGCAGAAGTGGATCTGGAACAAGATCAGAGACAGACTGAAGTCCTCAGTGGATCTGACTGACACTGCTAGAGAAATCATTCAGTACAGCAAAAAGAAATCAGCCCTGTTGATGTACTGTAGTGACAGATCTGCCATCGCGGCTCATGTCTGAATAAAGATCGTCAGAGATTGAACAAACGGGAGTGTCCTTATGCCATGCAAGTTGAATAGGAATGCTTGCACTAGGAAACACTTCTGTCTCCTGTTTTGTACGCCAAATCTCTGCAACCCTTGGAGGATTCTTTCACATTGTGAGCTTTTTTTGTTGCCATGTGTAGTCAGCCTCCAGTAAACACGCTGCCTTGCACTCTGATCTCCTTTTGTGGCTCATATTTTCACATCTAAAGGAGAAAATGTATCGCTCTAGTGTAAAACTACTGTGAAAAACCTGATCATAAAGAATCATCAGCATCGCCGTAGACATATTTATGTCGACGAAATGCAAATGGACTGGTTTATTTCTTCCCACACCTTCCCCGGTGCTCATGATTAATGGGAGAGACACTGCCTTTTGGATGGAGAAGTTCTCCGACAAAACACATTAATACTATAAGGCCTGTTTTGCATTCTCTTCCTGGCTACAGTTAGCTATCAGTGGAAAAGCCAGAAAAACATTTGACTGCATGCAAAATGGCCTCATCCAAAAATATGATTAAACATAAGAAACTAGGGGGGGGACCACTAGTATCATGGGAACACGTATTCTGTGTTGACAAATGTGCAAATGGACTACCCATTTCATTCCATCGGAGGCATCCCACGTCTTCCGCGTTGTTAATGATTAATGGGACAGACGTCTCATTTTGGATGGGGAGCTTGCTTGACAACACACATCAATAATCACAGCTGCTTAACATTCTGTTCACCTTGCTATCAGTGGAAGTGCAGGAAGGAAAAAAAAAACATTTGACTTCATGCAAAATGGTTGGAGAATTTCCATTCGAAAGTAAACATCAAAACCAATTTTCAGGGGAGGCTGGAGCTGCAGCTACCGTTACCGGAGTTTGGTTTTATTACATCCTATCTGAAAATCTGATACTGAGCTGGGAAGAGCAAGTGGTTTGTACAAACTGTGCTGCTGTACCTCGTATCATGTGTGTGTTGGTTTTGTTACCACATGTATGTGTTTTGTCTCTTGAATATACAGCACAGAGTAGGCCTCAACAATTTAAGGAAAATATCTAACTGCGGTTTTCAGACTGATGTTGCAATCTATCTTGTAATAATTTTTTTATGATTTGGGCCTGTAGTTGTGGTCTGTCTGGCTGTATTGAGCAAGATATGATTGTACCAAGTATAAGCTCTCTCTTTACAGAATCAGATGAAATACATCACGGAGAAAACAAGAATACTCGCCTAGTTTTCTAAAGCAATGGAATGTAAAGCAAATGCAAACCTGCCGACCCTTTTTTTTACAATAGCCGTGTTTCCATTCACATATTCTATGCACATTTTGAAGTATCATTAGAAAAGCTGTAACAGCAAAATTCAATAAAACTTCCTCAATTGCGAAAGTTTTTTGTTTGCTTGAGGTGTTTTTTTGCCTTTATCAAAAAAGAGTTGATGCGCTAAATGTGGAAACGCCATTGCCGAATACATTCTGACATAGCGAACATTTAACTCACATGACTGATCAGCTGTTGGCTGTCGGCGTCTTCTCGGATATTCCCATAATGTGCAAATGTCTTCATCTCTGGACAACGTGAAACATGGCCATACTAGCTGACATGGAAAAAAAACAATTAAAACTTGCCCAACTCGTAACATCTTTCCATTTTTCTCTCGTAGATGGTTAGATGCATGCATGGCCAAGCCGATTTTGTTTCCGGTTCGCATTCGCAATCTCTACTTTTTCTTCTCTGTTTACTGGCAGATTACAGTTATGCGTAGCCTACAGCGCCAACTTCTGACCAAACTACGCAGTAGCCAACAAGCCGAGTTTATTCGCTCCAAACCAGTAGATGGAAAAATGCCTAATTCGCATTCCTAACATTTGCTTGACAACTGAATGGAAACACAGATAATGACATCTGTAATTTTCACTAAATCTAAATTTGTCATCAAACACAGACGCGGTTCCCAAGTATTTGTAGGTCTGGACTATTTTAACACTTGTGTTATGAGTGATTGTTGGAGGACTGTCTATGTGTTTTTGGTGAGATTATCATTTCTTTAGTTTTGGATACATTTAAATACAAAAAAGATCTGTTACACTAGTCCACAAATTCTTGCATTATGGGTCCGTGTGATTGATCTGACAGACTGAGAAGAGACATAATAACACTGTCATCTGCAAATTTTACAATATGATGATTCTTATATTTACTACGGCAGTCAGATCAAATAGAAGAGAAAGGACACAACCCTGCGATGAGCCAGTAGAAGTAAATTGATTCAAATTCTCGACCATTTATAACTACTGTCTGAGTTCTATAGTGAGAAAACTAATAATCCATCATTCTGATGAGTTGATAATCTAAATGGAAATAAGATGTAAGCTTTTTTTACTGGAACGTGAGGTGGCATTGTATTAAAGACTGGCAAGAAGTCAACAAAAAGTAATCTTGCAAATGTGCTTTTTTTTGTTCTAAATGTTCATGTACAGGGTTCTAAATGAATAGCTTTGCATCGTCGACACCTCTCTCTGGTGCTTATACGCAAATTGGATTTTAAGTCTGCTGATCTTCGGTTTTGGAATCCGTCCACAGATCAGGAACAACCGCAGAGTCTGAGGAGAGCTGGACTAGTCTTTGAAATACATCCTTCAGTTCATCAGCACTTATCTTAATGTCCTTCCACATATTCCATCTGGCCCTTTAGCTTTGTTCGCTTTGATCCTTTTCGATTTGATTTGATAGTGAGTCAGAGCTGGGGGAATTGTTCAGGTTCATCTAAGACTGCGGCGCTCCGTTGCTTGTATCCAGTGACACCAGCCTGAAGTGAACACGCAGCCTCTCTGGGAGTTAACACGCCAGGGAAACTTTTATTGCTCCCGGCGACTACAGGTACATGGATGACTGTGAAGGACGTGACGAAGAGGAGTCTGCAGTAATCAGTGGTAATGCAATGAGAGACTGTCTAAGTGGGTGGATAATGCAATTTTGCAATAATAAAATTAGAGATTATAATCAGATGCTGAGCCAGGGCAAATGTAGAAAGGTCCATTAGAGCTATGTTAATAACAGCAAAGCAACAACTAAATAAAAGAAGCAGGAGATGATGCAAATGGAAAGATCAGTGATGAATATATGCTGCTTTGTGGCAGCGCGGCAGTCACCGCAATAATTCACATAATCAAAAGAATAAGGACACAGAGAGCAGGATGTTCTCATACACCGTTCCTAGCTATGCCTATGAAAAGTAATACACTGTAATTCATCAATTTGTATGTATTCCACATAATTGTGAACCAGGAAGTATAAAGAGCAGCAAACGCCATGTAGGGAGGAGGTCAGGGTGGATGGATGGATGGATGGGTCAGAGAACACCAGACTTTCATCCAGGAGACTTGTGTTCGTACCCTGTGTTAAACCAGAAGTCAAAGTTGATTTATTTGTCACGCACGTGTACTTCTCTACTTAAGTTACGCCACTTCCTGAGTTATTTTAAGCCAAAATACAATCTTGTGCCATTGTGCAGGTGAAGAGACAGGACTTCTCTGCTGCATCCGTAACGAAAAACGGCGTTAGCTATCGTTAGCTCGATGGCTAACGTTGTCAGTCTACAAGACACCTGTCATGGTAAATGGACTTGCATTTATATAGCGCTTTCCTAGTATTCCGACCACTCAAAACGCTTTACACTATATGTCAGCATTCACACACACATGCATATGGCAGAGGCTGCTAACGTGCCAACTTTGCCCATCAGGATCTAATCTAAATACTCATTCACACACCGATGGCTATGGGGTTAAGTGTCTTGCTCAAGGACACATCGACATGTGACCCAGAGCGACCGTGGTTCGAACCACTGACCTTCCGATTGGTGGACGACCTGCTCTACCCTCTGAGCCACAGCCACCTCGTCCAGTTCTCCACTGCTTCTCCTCACACCACAACTCAATTTTCCTCCGACGGATGTTATTTCTCCTACTTCTTGGCTGCTCCTGGTCTCTTGGACGCCTAACAGGCTCATAATTGTAAGGTTGCAGTCCATCATATCCATATGAATATACATTTTCAACCTCTTCTGTGTCAAAACTAGCATTGCGATCCATATTTGTCATTGTTGAAACTTGGCCGCTCTTCCTCAGCCTATACGTAACTACCGGTTTGTCTTTTTTTTGACAAAATATCTTACAAAAAGAAATCCAGATGTTACTGTAGGGTATATTTATGTATATATATTTTTTCATTTTCCTTAATTTATTCCCTGGGGTCTCTAACCTGCAAGTTGCTCTTCAACCTCGGCGTGTTAGCGCTGTCATTGTGAACATGCCCCCATGCCAGTGTTAGCATTTAGCTCAAATCACCACTGTGCATAAATACAGATACAATGCTTGTCAGTAGGACCAATTCATTGTTGTTTTCGTCTTCTCGTGGAATTCTTTGACTATAAGAAAAGTATTTTATCACCTTATCCTTTAACAAATAAGAAGTTAGAGTAGCTGCAGTTGTCTCCAGCCATCACGTCAATCACAAAAAGAGCAAATGGTCGCTTTGGAGTGTCATTTTTGTGATGATAAAGTTCAGTTTGTTCTCTCTGATGACCTGTGTGAGGATGCTGGTCACATACTCATTAAATCAGGTTGTATAAACATCAATAGCTAGAAAAGCACACTATGCCAGTTCAAAATGTATAAAAAAACACATTGCTGCAGGGCAAAAATGAACCCTCTCACCTTCAAAATGTCAGCACGGATAAACAGACGCATTTTAAATTTGACCACTCTGCATCTCCTGTTTTGTCCTTTGGATTTTGAAAGGGTTTTATGAAACCAGGGGTCACACGCTGTTTCCAGCCCTCTGAGAACCAATATATAAAAGCAATCAATCCATCAAAATGTGTTTTTGTTTCTCACAGTATACTGTATTTAAGAGCACAAAAAGTACTGGTGGTTATATTGCACGTCTTTCCACACAATCCACCTTCAATTTAATCAACTCCATCTGATGCCTGACCTCATATTCTGCTCATATCTGTGAACTGACTTTAGAGCCGTGTCTCCGTTCATTTAAATCTTTTGAGAAGACCTTGCTGCCCACACCTTTCAATCTCTCAACGCGCCTCGAATCCTCTTTATGTGCTTGAGCAAGAAACATAACCATGCCTCCCTTTTTTATCAAAATAAAGCGCCGACTGAAAGTCAATATCTGTGAAAATGAAATACTCCCCGCCAAAGCCAGAGACGAGAGCACGAAGACTCAGAGATGTGATGCCATCAAATGTAAAATCTAGAGATTTTTCTTTTTTTTTTATTCCCTGAGTGATAATATTAGTTATGGAGCGGAAATTTCACAGAAAATCCCCCCCTGGATTGCATGTGTGTTGCCTTTAACATCTCATCTTATTCATCTGGTGCAGTTTCAGATATTGAGTGTTGATGATAGCAGAGACTCAAGTCTCTTTTTATTCCTAGCTTTGGCATAATATTGTTCATATTAAGAAATCAGGCTGTTAATCTGCTTTATTTTTACTTTCTAAGGCCCTTTTCTGATATGGAATATGTTACATTGCTGTCTGTTAAAGTAATGGCTTTTTATTATTTTACAGCCTATTTTATTATAAAGTACAGCGGTGCCCAAGTCTTGACTGACAAGACTTTAAACTGGGGCTCTCATTTTCCCACATGCTGCATGTAAAGTATTTCTCTTGTTATTCATAAATTCATCCATCAATGACCATTTGAATAAAAGCTTGGAGACAGCTGGTCTGATTATTATTCGTGCAGTAAGGTCTGTTACCTCTTTTGCTCTGCAAAATATTTTTTATAGACTGATCTATCATGAGAAGATTATCCTCAACAAATTAAAATGGGCTCATTTCATGCGCTTTGTGGTTTATTAGTGATTTTTAGTTAGATGATAATCTAACTAGAATAAGTTGTTCTTAAAAAAAAATTATTTTATCATTTGATTATTTTCTTCTTCTATTTGGTACTGCCATACAAACAAAAGTAACTGCCTCACATGAGTCAACACTTGAGTCAAAAGCAAAAGCCTCAGACTTTACGGTTCCTGAGAACAGTAATTTCAGTTCTACAGGTTTTAAGGTTAACAGGTGCAAAGAAATACCACCCTGTCAGTGAGATATAAAAATCACACAAATTAGAATTTTAAAGTATACCAAAAGAAATCCTGCAGGATTTGCTCATTTTTCGGGCGGGAATTGTGGTGGATGAGTCAAACAAACACAAGACTTTCAACCAGGAGACCGTGGGAAACTAAAAGTAACGATGACTTGTTTTGTCACGTACCTGGTGGTCAGTGATGTTAACATCAACCACAACTGTTTCCTGGTGGTGCCTAAACCTAAGTTTATTTTGAAAGGACACTATGCATGCAACGAGCATACATTGACACACCGTCCCCGGTCCGTCCAAAGTACCGCAAGAGGGGTACACCGTGCGTCGGTCTCTGATGCCGAGGGGCACTTACTAAGCGGCGGTATTTGTCGAGTTGGGAGTGAAAATGTGTTGGTCACATTCAACCCTACAAGCCGTGCATTTATTGTTTTTCAGTGCACGTTTTACCTCGTGAGGCTGCCATCATGACTTTCAAATACAAATGTCTCAGGAGCTAACACACTAACATGTACATTGCATTTATGTAACTGGGTGCATGTCCGTGTCAAGGTTACTTCTCACAGTTAACTCCCACTGGGTGGCTTGCTTCTCTCAGCTCAGCAGAGATGCGTTTTCTCCAGTATATATATATATATATATATATATATATATATATATAATACATAGGAGTCTTCACAACTGCAGAATTTTGATTCCTTAAATTGCTCACAAGTAGTAGAGGTAAGTCGGGGAGAAAAACAATTTCCACACAACACAGGATGAAAACACTTTACTGTAACTACACCCTGCAAAGTTGATGACTTCTCAAAACTGAAGATTAGGGTGAAAATCACAGCTCACACACTGCTGCCTGCCACCCACCCCCTCTCTCCCTCTCTCTCTCTCTCTCTCTCTCTCTCTCTCTCTCTCTCTCTCTCTCTCTCTCTCTCTCTCTCTCTCTCTCTCTCTCTCTCTCCCTCCCCTCTGAAGTGTGAACAGACGCTTTGCTGTCTCAGCGCAGGGTTGCCAGCCTTCAGTCAGACAAGGTCGGGGGGGGAACGAGATGATGGCCGGCGTGTTGTCAAAAGTGTGGAGCCGCCACCTGTTTGAGAATATATTCCGCTTCCTCTCACATCCACCTGAACCCATAGTGCCAAGGGGGCTGAGTGAGTCAACAGCCTTTCTTTATAGAAATAGGCCTATTCATTCAAGTGTCTATTATAAGTGTCCCCAGGTATCCTTGTCAACCTTGCTGCCTTAGACAATAACCAACCTTGGTCTGTATGCAAATCCGCAGTCCGCTGTGAGTTACAGAGCTCCAAACAGCAGACGGGATCACTTATAAGCCTTCCTGTGCATTGGCCTGTGTCAGTGCTGCTGATAAACGGCTGTACGGTTTGTTTTTCGGCTCTGATAGGGAGAATGAAATCAACAGGCAGGCCGTGTCGCCGCGTAGTCTTTCTCGGTCTTAAACCCAATCCTCTTTGCTTCCCTCCAGGGTGGAATTTGAATGACCTGATCAATTTCTAATCAGGAAAGACCCACATCCTTTCTCTCGTAGTAATAGACTTAACCACAAATCTTTTATATGGAGGGCTCACTCAGAAATTGTTAAGAGCAAAAGGGCAGGTAGCTTGTTCATTTTTTCAGATATATTTCCTCCCCATGTGTGGTGATGATAGCACTTGATCTCCAGCGTGGATCTGATGCTGTTAGCTAAATATAGAAGTCTTTGTGGAATCCTAAACACAGCTGCACATCAGAATGAAACCCGGGCTCTGTTTAAAGGCAGAGGTGGCCTTTTCATGTTGAAAATGAAACCCCAGGAGGGCCGCCTGCTTTGTCAGTCATGGAAAGCCGGGGTCTGAAAAAACATCATTCCCCTGCTATTTTATTCTGGGAATTTTGTCACCAGCAGGTTACTGAATGACTGTAAATATGCTCTCTAGTAGCTCGAACATGGTTTATACTAATGGTTCCCAACCTTTTTTGGAAGATGTAGCCCCATAGACTGTATTTAAGAAGTGGACGTAGTCACCGTGACATCACCCATGGGTTTGTGGACTGACGTTTGGAACCTTTGAGCAAACTCAAAGGTTCCAAACGTCAGTCCACAAACCCATGGGTGATGTCACGGTGACTACGTCCACTTCTTAAATACAGTGACAAAAAACAAACATGGCGACAGCTGAAATGCCAAGCATTTCAGCTGTCGCCATGTTTGTTTTTTGCAACTAGAAGTGACACAAGAGGGTGGAGTTAAATTCAACCGAACGCTGTATAAGACATTTTTAGGTGATCAAAATTTGACAAAGAACTTTGATGAACTGAAAACACACTGTGAAATAATTAAAGTTAAATTAGATTGCTATATTGTTTATTTTTTCAAGCAAAACGTGTGAAATATGGCTGGCAGAAAGCAAAATTATGATTAAGGTAATGGCGACTACGATTCACAATGTCTCGCCTCATATCGAAACCATAGACTGCATAAACCCTTTTTTTTTATTTGTACCAGGCTGTAAATATGTTTGTTTCTGCTGTAAAATTGGTCATTTTAACATGGGGGGTCTATGGAGATTGACTCGCTTTTGGAGCCAGCCTCAAGTGGCCATTTGAGGAGTTGCAGTTTTTGGCACTTTTGCGTTAGCTTAATTTTTTAGCACCGGAGGTTTCCGCTTGATCGAAACTCATCACTGATCAAATTAATTCACGAAAAACATTGGCAAAGTTGTAAGGTATATGTAAAAATTGTGCATTCATTTCATATTATTAGGCTGAGTGTGACCTGCCCACAGGCCCTATTTGTGGCTTGAATGTGTTAAATGCCTGAAAGGGTTAAAAAAAAAATTGGATTATCTGTTTTTAGTTGTTACTCACCACCCCATTCATTGTGGAAATGACTACTGTGAGAATAAAAAACACTCAAGGTCATTGTATCATTGCACCTGTTAAAGTGTATGGGTAAATAATACATATTTGATCAAAACATTTTCTTTTTTCCATTTTCACTCCAGAGTACACATGATTAATGAATCTAATCATTTAAATGTCCTAAAAACCTCCCAGCTGAGCATACCTCCGTAGAGGGGTCCAAGTTACCCTCCACCAACATGAAAAAGCTTAAAGAGGACCTATGTTTGAGGGCGTGCCAAACTAGCCATTATGCAAATTTGTTACTTGGTGACATCACCACGTTACAGAATAAAAGGCAGGACTTCAATCGAGGCGTTTCAGGCAGTTCAGGAGCACTGTTTCTGTGGGGGGAGAGTAACCCCCATTGGTGTGGACTTTGGGCTTTATACCTTTGCAGACCTTTTACATGCACAAAAAACTATATGACACACTAAAGGAAATGGAAAAAAGCACAAAAGCATTATAGGACCCCTTTAATATTGAGCATGTGTGGTGCTAGAGAGGTAGAATGATTGCTTCTTGCAAGGTCCACCAGTTAAACACTCAAAAAACAATATGATAGATAAGTGTGGTTTATAATCAGGGCGTGGTGGTATTTGAGCATGGTGTGGGTGGATACAGATAAGGATACAGATACGGATACGGATATGGATACGGATACGGATACGGATGCTCCAAATATTTTCCTTCTTTTTGGACCTTTTCCAATCACATGCCTGTTTAACAGCTACTTCAGCCATTTATCCATTACTTTTAGCAAACTGTTTAGACTTTTCTGCTGGCTTTTAACTAGTTTTCACAGACTCAATAGCTACATGTAATGTTCAGGTGTTACAGCAGACGCAATATGTCACTTATATATATTTATATACACACACTGTATTAGTGCGGTCACAATATCAGATTCTCACTGCACAATTATCATGGCCAAAAGAATTCAGGACGACAATATTATTGCGGTATCTATAGAAAATTTGAAAAAAAGAACAATATCAGTCAAATTCATCTTTAACTTTGTTTATTGTGCGTTTTGTCTCTTTTTTGGCAAATGAATCCTACTCAAAATATGAGTATACAGAGGTGGAGAGAGAGTCTGGAACCATAACTGTACAAATAAAATCATTTAAGAGGCGCTGAATTATTTACTCAATATTTTCATAGGGTTGTTTAACATGATATCAATTTTTAATTTTTTAAATATCACAGTTATCATTAATACCTGTATATATCCACACCCCTACACTATATATATATTTAATCAAATTGTAATGTCTATTTATTCCCATTATTTGAGTTACTCCTGGCAACTGTAGAAGTGCAGAAGTATCACCCAGGTTACGAATCGCTGGTTTAATTTATATAACCAACTGCTGTTGAAAATAAATAAATAAATCACAGTTTGATTCAGAATGGGTAAGATTATCAAAGAAAGAGCTGCAAACGGTTTCCACTTATTACAATGAATCTGAATGTGTGAATGTGACGCTGGATCAATGGCTCATCTCGGTTTCACCCCAGTTTGTCAATAATTTGTGCATTTGGACATTCATTTTTATCTCAGTTAACAAAAGCTGTGTCCAGTTATTGACATGTCCTCAGCAGCGGGATGGGGATGGGAAGATTGTTGCCTGTGTGTGTTCCTGGAGAGCTGCAATCATTTTCACAATCAATCGAGACATCGGTGGTGTTTGACGGTCGTTTTAAGAGCGGAGAGACTGCGACACATCCCGTGTAATTTGGCAGTCTTGAAGAGAAAAAAAAAAAAAAAAGAGCAATAAACAAAGAACTGTAAATGAAACACTTTCCACAATGGTGTGATGTTACATAAACTTAGTTTCATCTTGGAACTGTTAGTACTGTGAAATTACAAGAATACTGAGTGGTGCACAATTTACACTCCCTTGTATAATTTAAACAGTATTCATCACTCACATACTCGTTTAACACACACACACACACACACACATGGACATATCCTCACCTCAGTAACAACCTCCCACTGCCAGTGACACCAGTGCTCCCACCACACTCCCTTAATAGACAGTTCTCTGCCAGGTCCCTCCATACGACAATAGCTGACACTTCTAAATATCTAACTACTCATTTATTTATTTATTTTTAATTCCTTCCTTATTATTACTACTACTAATACTACGATAATTATTATTAAGAAGAAGAAGAAGTTTTTTATTTTAAATATATTTAAGAGGTTATTCCTAGAATTATTATGACTATTATTTCATGCCTTTTTTTGGTTTGGTATGTTGGGTTTGTTTTATTTGCTTGGTTTGTTTGGTTTGTTATGTCTCATGCCAAGCTCTGAGCGTCACCTTGTTTTTTACTTCCGTCTCTTTCTTTCTCTTTCTTGTGGCAACTGTTGGATAATGTAAGAGCTTAAATAAAATTAGTTTATATTTCATTTAGTTTGCTCATTGCTCGATAATGTAATGAACTTTGGCTTTGTTACTTTATGACAGATGGAACAGGCGACAGATGGATCTTTTTGCAGGTTTATTGTTTGAAAAATAAAAAGGTTACAAAAAAAGGTACCCTTACAAAAAGAAAATGTGCAAACACGCTTTAAAAACAGATCACAGCTCACAGCTGGCGGTACCGCGAGGTGGTTGGCTTATTATTAACACGGTGTGTTTCCGTGTAACGATATGGCGGATGCCTCTCTCACTCAGCAGCCTTGTTATGTTCATTTAACGTTACACTACGTTGTCTCTTACCGCCATCTACCGCTTTCCTTTTCCTCACCGCAGACGCCCTCGAGGTATTGCCACACATCCGTGTTGTTCAAATTGTCCGTCGTTCCATCATTCCTGCCGCCGTCCCACCGTTTGTTTTTGAGCCACACGACTGTACGGCCTCATTTGCATAGGTTTGTCCCGCCCCGTTTGTAAGCAACCCTGGTCTGTGCCTTTCACATCGAAATCGACCCTGGTCTGACTCACCGCTTGACCTTGGTCGCGAAGCCGAGTCAGTCAACGTGGGTTAACGATTTCATACACACGATCAACCCTTGTTCAACCCTGGTTGATTCCTCGGTGTGAAAGGGGTGTTAGTCTTTTAAGATTAGATAAGACAAGATAAGATATTCCTTTATTAGTCCCACAGTGGGGACATTTTCTTGTGTATTTCTCCCCTGATCTTATCATTGTTTTACTACTTGTAAAGTCACTGCTGTTTTGTTTTTGCACCAATAAAAAAATATATAAAGTTAAACAGTATGTGTGTCACAAAACTGTCCTTTTATTTGCCTTCCAGGTCGATCATTAAAGAATGGATGATCAGTCACTCACCTCACAGAGTCAACATCTGGGCAGTCAGTTAAAAGTGGCTGAATCTGATTAACCAGGAGCCGGCAAGCTGACAGAATCGGCGGATTTACCTGCAAAGAAACCACATCGATGATTTTTATTAAGGACATTCATGAACCCGATCCTTTGTCGTCTGGAAAATAAGAACAACGGGGTATGCTCGTCGGACGGCGGTGATATATTTGAGCCCAGCCGACCGATTGTGACTGTGACGACATGTCTCTACCCAAGCGCAGGAAAATCAGGACTTTTGCTCTGCTGTTTTGCGTCATAACATTTACAACATTCCTGTTCAGTTACACTTTCAGGGACCCCTCGCTCTACTTCTTCAAGTACGCTTTTCGCATCTCGGATAACTTTTTCTCCAAAGGACTGTGCGCCTGCCGACAGTGCATGACGGAGCTGGAGGACGACCCCTGGTTTGCTGAGCGCTTCAATCAATCCGTCCACCCTCTGATGACCAGGGAGAACAGCGTTCTCTCTGACGAAACCTTTAAATGGTGGCAGGTAAGATTCAGGGGGATGTGTTCAGGGGATTTGCGTTTGAGGATTTAAAAGAAAAAAAGAAAAAAAACATGCACATTCAGCTTCTGAGAGCAGACGGGGAGCTGAAAAGAAAAGATCATGAATAAAGAACAGAGATCATACGCTGCTGCGATGCTCCCAAGAAGTGTTTGTTTTTTGCCACATTGATTGTTTCAAATCCGAGGGATCTTCAGCAGGATCAAGTTGTGAAGCAAACTCCCACGCACAATTTGTTCACATTTAACGAGTGAGATGGTGGATATGGAAATTGCTCTCACCATCTTTCCCACATCTACAGACGAGAGAGAGATCATTTCCATCATAACTTGAAGTATAGGTGATAACGTAACCATTTACTCTCTGCAATCTGCATCGTTCCTCCAGGAATAATGCAAATATGCTGCAAATGTTATGCAAATATGCCACTTCTGTTCATGAATATGTGCTTTGACTACAGCTACAACTGTAGGACTATTAAGGCAATAAATCTAGCCTTTTAAACTTTTTTAAATCATAATGTTCAATAATACATAAAGCGTTCTACTTTTGTTCGCTGTACCACTTCTCCACCTGCCTCTCTAATATTTCTTGTAATGTTTGTCTCTAGCCCTAGGCATGGACATGTTGCAATTACCTCTGGGTTTCATATCACTAGAGCTTGATATTGTATTAGTTATACCATGGTCATGGAAAATGCTTGTCAATGATTGGCTAGCAGGTATCATATATCAGGACAAACATATCTTTGATCACTAGTTTAGTCACCTTTATAATAAATCAGAGTTAAAGGAACAGTGTGTAGCATTTCGGGGGATCTATTGGCAGAAATGGAATGTTAATAAGTATGTTTTCTTTAGTGTATAATCATCTGAAACTAAGAATCGTGTTTTCGTTACCTTATGTTGCACCACAGCCCGGTCACACTAAATGACGTATGAATGACACTGTAATTCGCAAGTCATTTCTTGTGCAATAAGAACACCGTTCACCATGTCTTCTGTATTGACTGCAATGTAAACACATCTATGCTATGCTCAGAGCTAGTGACGTAGAATAAAAAGTGAGAAAGCACAAACACAGGACTTTCGGCGTTCAAGAACGATGTTTGTGTCCTAAAGTGTTGTTTTATTTTGAAGTTACGTTAGTGGCGTGTTTTTTGTGACGTTTGTGACATGTTTTATGTACTTCTGTTACGTTGTTTCCGTATTTTACGTACTTTTTTTAAGCCCAAACATGATGTTTTCCGTTTACTGTAGGTTGTGCACCGCCATGTTTCTACAGTCCAGAATGGACAAACCAAACACTGGCTCGAGATAGGGCCAATCGCGTTTTTGCATAGGCCATTGTAGTTCTTTTACACGCTTGGCACACGGGAGAATTTTCAGCTGGTTGCAATCTGCAACCTCACTGCTAGATGCTGCCAGATCCTACACACTGCACCTTTAAAGGAAATAAACTTATTTGCTGTCTTGCAGGGAATTAAATAGAAGATCAATACTGTACCACTTACACCAAAAACACACCAGAGCAGCGGCGAAGTGTGGCCTACAGCGAGTTGCCACGCAATGCGGCGTCTGCTCCGAACTCAACTAAAAGTTTGGGGATAGTTTAACTTTTAGCGGCTAAGTTCAGCCAGAGAGTACCTGCAGCCAATCAGTACACAGAGTCCTGCGACTGACACGTTGACCTGTGTTAAAAAGAATTTCTTCCCACCTGAAACACATGAACACGCCTCCCAGCAGCAGAAGAACGTAATTACTACGGCGAGCCGCACTTCGCCGCCGATTGGTGTGCTTTCGACGATATGCATGTACGCTAATTATGGAGCTAGATCCATCAGGCGATTAGCTTAGCTTAGCATAAAGACCGGAAGCAGGTAGAAACAGCAAGCCGGGCTCTGTCCAAAGGTGACATAATACACCTACCAGCACGTCTAAAGGTCACTAATCCACATCTTGTTGTGATTTTATGGGGCACAATGACTTCCTGGAGTCTCTGCTGGTTTCCTTGTAACCTCACAACAAGACTCAACAAGATTGTATGGATAAAACAAATCAGATATAACATGACATATGTTATATACTGTATATATATTGCATTTTTAGCCTTTCCTTTGCAAGTTCGAAAAATGTACATCTATCAAATATCCAGTTTCAGGCTAATTTCTATCTATAAACTCTAATCTAGTTTGTACTTGTCCACTACTACCTGACTCTGCAGTCAGTGGAGGAATTGTTATCTCTGCTTCTTCCATGATGGATTTTGTCAGCTGTATGATTGCTGGGTGTCAGTGCTTAATGGCTGCTGGAGAGAAAAACCCATGGATTGGAAGTGACTGACACTAAAACCTGTTATTTACTGTTAGTGTAACTCAAACATTTCCTCATATCAAACTCGCTCCACTGGAAATATCTTAATGGATTTAATGACACATATACATTTGGCCCATCCAACCCTTAAAACAAACCCAGAATTATTAGATACAATAGCTGTTAAAGTGTTTTATGATGGTTTTCTTTAGAATTCACATCAGCTATATACTGTACGTACCGAACTTAATTTAATCCAACCAATATGTAATGTACTTTATGTGCATCCCATCCCATTATTAGAGCCCAGCTCTCTAAATTAGAAAAGCCTATTCACAAAATTTATGTCACACAATTATCCTACCTTTGTCTGGAAGGCATCCAGTGCCTTCAGCATTCCCACATTCACCTCACACCATGTCCAATTAGAGGCAAGAATAGAAAAATTACTGCAAGGTTGCCTCCTGCCACTACTCATTTCAGGAAACGCTTCTCACAGGGAGCTTGATGAGGCAAGTGTCACATATCAACGGTAGCTCGGCCAGATGGTTCGGGCTGCGCTGCTGCAAGGCAAGGGCACAACCTCCAGGTGTACCCGGGCGCTTTCCTCCAATGAGATGTCAAAACTTACATGTATACACGGCTGAAAGTAATTTCTGTAAAGGAGAGTTTCAAATTAGGCAGAAAATATGTTGTGTAAGCTGTTTTTTTTAAGATTTATACTGAAGTAGAAATAGTCTCCTGATTAAAAGCTATATTTCAATACATAATATCCTATTCCCCATATTCAATGCCAACTAAATTGTTCTCCAGAATTGTATTGGCAAGGTGGAAAAGCCCCTACTATCATATTTAAAGCATGAGTCACTAAAACTCTGCAGTAAAAACTCATGAGAGATTGCAGAACGCTCTGTATCCGTTCAGTGTTTCCAGCTGCCGCAGCACAATATATAACAGTATACAGTACACACACACATTCCTGCATTTATTTTCTGTCTCTCCGAGTTCAAAGCCACTAGAAGAAGGCCAGGCCAAAAGAGCCCCCGCAGACGCAGCTAAGCCGCCCCTGAGGTTATTTCTGAAATGTGCTCGGTGTCTCGAGCTCGGCTGCCCTTGTTCAATCACTTCAACTTAAAGTGGCCCCGGAGCCGCGGCACTCTCTGAGCTCTGTCTCTCTCTCTCTCTCTCTCTCTCTCTGTGCTGTGTCACCAGTGGCTGCAGTCGGAGAGGCAGCCGGCCAACTTCAGTGAAGTGGTGGAGGAGCTGTTCCAAGTCATCCCTGATGAGGTGCTCTACATGGACGCCAGCCCCGAGCGCTGCAGGACCTGCGCCGTGGTGGGGAACTCTGGGAACCTGAAGGGGGCGCAGTACGGCGGCCTCATCGACTCCAGTGATTTCATCATAAGGTCAGTTAATACTTCAGTCTGGGGTGTGTTTTTCAGAATAGTGATTTTTGTCGGCCTTACTGCTTTAAACTAAGGATAAATTCAGTTTCTTAAAACTTGGGTCTTATTTTTTGTAGCTTTGGCTAAATGTCCACCCAATCCTACTGTTGTCAGCTCATTAAATGGGCGTTATCAGTCGTTGTCATTACCATTGTGATGTGTCAGATGGGCCAAACTGCACCTACTACATTGTAAAAGTGAAAGTGAACTTAAACAGGACTTAAAGCAACACGTAAAACTGAATGACACGCCCGTTTTGAACACAAACAAAACAGCTAGTTTAGGTTTAGGCAACACAACCAATTGGTTAGGTTTAGGGAAAAGATCACGTTTTGACTTAAAATAACTAATGTTTGAAAAGTGAAAGTGAAACTAAAAGTTGTGAACACAAAGACAACTACATGTTGTTGGTTTCACACGGCATGTGAACCCTGGGCGAAGATACTGTGTTTCGTGTCCCATCCGTTGCCCCCAACTTCCATCTCAGATAGAGTTTATGCCGTCCTGATCGACGATGTCGTCGCGGAAGCGTAGCACCCACCCTCCGGTTCCCCCTCAGGTTAACACTGTTAGCTCGGTCAGCACTGTTGAGATTCATGTTGAGGCAATAGAAATGCTCTGAATTCCCTATAGAGAACCTTTAATCACCTGATACTGAGCTTTAACTGACTGGACTCATTCTTCATTCATAAGTTTTGACTTGGAAGTTTGCTTCACTGATCAACTCTAAAAACAAATATGCAATCAAATCAGCTGAGATATAACCATTATATTATATGCATACAACCATTTTAGTTTTGTTTGGTGATCAGTTAATTGAATAGTAGACAAACACTGGAAAAAGCTTTCATTTTGTACACAGTGTAGTGTCAACATCTCTCTCTCTCACACATTTCTTTCTGCCACGTCCCAGCATGCACTCAGCACAGAGGTGTGATTGGAGATTTTACTTCACACAACCTTAATCTGCGCTCGATAAAAATTCGATAAAACGATCTTAAGGAAGCAGCAGATGAAAACAGTCGGGTTTGAGTATTCAAACGTTCACCCGGTGCCTCAAGGCGGCGGGGAGCAAGAGAGGAGTTTGTCGCTCCCTGTAATCTGTTACACCAATTGCAGCTCTGCAGAGAATGAATTGGAAAAGATGGAAAACACGACAAGGAGATTTTCTGGAGGGCTTGTGGGTGTGCTCTCTGCTGCAGATTAGGACTGTTGGCTTTATGATAAAATTAAGCTAATTTGTGTGTCAAAAGGGTAAACAAACATTCTCGCTCAGACCTCAGTTCAGTGTTTGTGCGGTATCTCCAGTCACAGATTTGAGTCTTGGCTTATCTTATCAGGGGCGGAATATGCAAATTCCTAAAGAGTGAAGTGGTATTGTTCTTAGACTATTAGATATTTCTTTTCAAACTTGACAGCAAAAACATTCTCAATGGGCTCCTTTGTTCCCTCCTGTTGCAATGGATTCATCCGAAATCACGTACTACGTACTACAAACTCAATATGTGTATCGCTCAACATACTTTTGAGTGAATAAACAGTAGTATGTATCTTTTCGACACACTGAGCAGTAATTTACGTCGTCACTTCCTGAGAGCCTCCTTGCCGATTGGAGACGTATAACCATGGTAACCTGCGTCAACCTTGTGTGACCAAATGATGATTTGTGAGAATCATAAAGTCTGAACTAATTAAAAAATATATAAATTACGCCAAGCAAAGAGAAATCTTATACTTAAATTGAAGCATTATTGATCTTACAGAGCTGTCCGTCAATGTCTGTTATGATTGCACTGCATTGTGGGATATTTATGCCGACGTTGTGTTTAGCGCTTACTACTACCAAAGCACGTATATTGCCAAGACGTGAAAGTCCATTGTTCGTTCCATTGCAACATCAGCGCCCAGCAGCAGAGCTACGCTTCCACCACTTTGGACTGAAAGCGACTACAGGACGACAGTAAAACGTCCGCCTACAAAGTGCCGAACAAAAGTAAAACAAAATCATTGTCACATTTAATGTCGCTACTGAAATGAACTGTAGTGAACAATAAAGTATTATAAATATAATAAGCATTTTCAGGTAAAAATGGCGGCAGTAGCTGTTGTCAAAAAAACACCAGGGTTTTGTCTCTTTGCTTCTATACTCTTTGCTACTACTGTAATATTACACCAGAAATAGTATGGAATATGCATAGTATTGGTTTCATGCTAAGGTTTCGGACATTCGGATGTGAGATTTTTTAATATGTCCGAAACCTTAGTATGGAAACAATAGTACGCAAATTGCATACTATTTCCGGTGTAATATTACAGTATGCAACGCTGGACTCTACGGCGGCGCAAATATCCCACAATGCAATTTCAGATGATTCAGTTTTAGCGTACTAAATAGCATTTTAGTATGGAATTTCGGAAGCAACCGTATTGTTCTTTGAATAATAATACAGACCTTTTTCAAATGTAACATAAATGGGCCCCTTTGTATTTCCTGTTGCAGTGTTTGTTAATGCAGCAGCTGACAGGAAGTAAACTTGGACCAAAGCTGATGTCCTTGCAACAGAACGGCAATGAAAAGATCTATAACAATTTTGAATAATGTTACAATCTGCTATCGTATACTATAACAAATAATGACATTGATAGGATATCAGCTCAGAGATGATATGGCAACACAGTCCAGTGAGTGTGAACAGAGATGGAAAACCAATGCCTTTCAGATATCCACAATGCAATTCACCCAGATCCTCTAAAGCCTCCTTTTTAGACCATTATGAATATTAAACGCTGTTGGCTTATCGGCTAAAGCCTCTTGTTTGCTCAGCAGATTGCAGTGGTAAAATAGATTTGAGTCATAAAAAAGAGCCTTTGCATCGGCCTGACAAAAATAAGCTTCTTGAATAATATGTTGTGTTCTGGCTGTGCCAGCTTGTTGTTGTGAACTGTTGTGGTTTTGGATGTGGTTTATTTGTATGTATTTCCGGTGTTTCCTGTTTTATTTTGGTGATTCACTCCTCCTGTGTCTTGTCTGGGTTTACTTCCTTCCTTTGTCTGTTTTCCCGCCTTTTGGTTGATTGTCTGCCCCGCCCTGATTTGTTTCACCTGTGTGTAATCTTGTCTGTTATTTAAGCCTGTGTGTTTCCCCTCTGTCCTTGTTGGTTCGTACTTGTCTTCCCAGTCCCTTGTCCTCCGTGTTCCTAGTGTTCCTAGTGTTCCTAGTGTTCCTAGTGTTCCTCCTGCCCGTGACTCTCGCACCCTCTGGTTTGTAGTTTTGTTTTTGTTCTCAGTTTGGTTTTGGTGTGTTTTCATTTGTACTTTGTTCCCCTCCTTGTTTTGTGATTTCTGGATTTTGTCAGCTGAATTAAAGCTCGCTTTTGTTTAAAGAACTTCCGTTCCTGCCGGTTACTCTGCGTTTGGGGTCATATAGAAAACTCACCACACGACATAATGGTGTTTGAATGTTGTTTGAAGCACTATTAAGTCATCGTAGTTATTAAAATTACCTTCTTCTAAGACATATAATTGACAGGCCGATGCGTCTTTTGGACATCTTATCGTAGGGAAAGTTGAAAGCACACACCATAACCATTTCCCGTTTGTGTTTGATTGCAGATAAAAAGAACATTTTAGACACAGAGTCGATGCTTTTATCTAGTAAATGTGAAAATACAGCTAACTTTATGGAGTTGAAGACACAGAGATAGACGAATCACACTTCATCTCCGCTGTAGCTCGGACACACGGCGGAGATAAGGAAGAACAATTTGGACCAAACAGCAAACAAAAACCGGCCATGGCAGACGCTTGTCTCGCATCGTGATCGATTAAGTGTAATGGAAAGTGTAACTTCAAGGTGAGGGGCATAAGAAAACTATAACTGTGTGTAAATATAGTATGAATAATACAGCAGAAACAAATTAGACTTGATTAAATAATGCAGCGTAATGGAAAAAAACATAAACAACAAAGAGAATAAGTATGTTGAGTGACTCTGCTTGTGTGCACACTAAATACTTCAAATACTTGTAGGCTACGTGTCACAAATATAGCATGGCAATATTTCCATTTATATTTCCAAGTCTGCCTGTATCTCTAATAAAAACACATTTTGATGATGTAAATAGTTTTAATTCAATTCAGTATGCTCTATTGGCATGAATATGACAGGGACAATATTGACAAAGTGCCATGTAATAATGAGATTATACAATTGATAAAATCAAGAAAATAGTGGAAAACAATTAACCCTTGCTCTGTGTGTGTTTGTGTGTGTGTTTGTGAAAAACTGATAATTGAGAAAACTATAATGAAAACTATTCATTGACAGACTTATTTTTCACAATAAAAATGAGATCAACTGAATAATTAGTCACCTTTGGCAACATATATTAAGATGAAATGTATTTCATTTCTCATCCACAAATAAAAACTGGACTAATATGTGAAAGTTTTAATGCTAAGTATAGCTGCTCATGGAATCACACATTTTATTCTCCTGATTAGTAAAAACATCTTCCACCACCTGAATAATCTCTTCTTCAGAAGTTGATTTATCTGCTTGACCCGTCGCACTAGTAAGAATCTTGCATATTGTAGGTTACGGTGTGTCACTGCCGGTAATGTGAGCTAATATTACCGGGTCTTGGAAGAAAGAAAGCATTGACTCAGCCGTCACAGTCTGGCATGAACAGGAGCCCTTTCTGTTAACCTCATGATAGATAGCAACACCTGTTAGTAACAGTTACCATGGTAACAGGCTGTTTTTAGTTTCTTTTGTCTACACTAAAACTTGCAAAAATCAAATGGGTAATGAAAGAATTGATGAATTATTATTATGAATGTAAATTATTATACATTTTCAACAAAATATATTTTTATTTACTACTGCCTATATATACCAGACCAACCCGTTCTCACTCCCAACTCATCAATTACGGCAGCTGGGTCAGTGGCCCTACTCGCCAAATTATGACGCTCTACGTGGCCGTAGTTATGGCGGGAGTATAAGAGAAAGTCAGTTGACAAATTCCGCTTGGGGTGGTGGTTGAGAGTGATGAATGTGTCAAACAAACACCGGACTTTCATCCAGGAGACCGGTGTTCACGTCCCGTTTCAAACCAAAGGTCAACGCTGACTTATTTTGTTGTCCAAGTAGTATAGACCAATCACGTTTGAGCAGGTTTTGGTTAAATGCAGGTAAACAGTCTGTGTGGTGAGCAAAAGAGATGGAAGGCATTGGCTTAAATGCAATCTGGAAACCCACCGGCTATCAACTGACAATGATTTCGCTTTTTATTGTTTTAAAATCAGCTTGTAAACTGGCTACTTGTGAAACAATCTGGTCGCACACATCATCTCTCAAATCCAACTCCGGTCTCGTGTCTCAAGTTGCTATCTGGACTGTAAACAATGAGCAGCTCACGGAAGAGGAAGTCTTGGCCTGGATATCTGCTTGCTACACTGGAACCCCAGAAACATAGCCCCTTGGCCCCCAGAGGGTAATTCGTCATCGGACCGATAGCAACTGTACAACCGGGCTTGGTAAGGTTGATGTGTAGGGAAATTAATAATAACCGACGAGCATTGTGGAAACCCCAGTACCAGTGTGGCTGTGCGTTTTTGTCTACCGTCTTCTACTACGCTCTCCAAGCTACCTCAACCATCAAACACGGACCCAAACTGTTACACTATGTCACCTATGTAATGTAGCCTACTTAACTATGTATCACATGTACTTAATTTAACTCAAACTACAATGTTTTCCTAAACCTAACCAAGTAGTTTTGTTGCCTAAACCTAACCAAATTGTTTCCTGTTAAAACGGAAGTTTATTTTGAAAAGACAGCATATGCATGTAATGAGCGGAAATTGCCATGTTGAAAACTGATGCTACAGGGGTACCTAGAGCGGCATAGTTTGACGCGTAGGGCCACTGACCAATCTGCTGTATTTGACGAGCTGGGAGTGAGAACGTGTTGAACAGTCACTCATTATTACACTCTATAGTGAGCAGTAAACTGAGATTTCAGACACTTACTAACCATGTGTGTTGCACAACTGTAATTTCTGAGGTTCACATTGTGGGATTGTTAACAGAAACTTGTGTTTGTGCCATGGATACTGTTTTTTTGTTCTATAGTGGGAATATTAAAGGGCACTAGGGCGTAGTTTAAAGGGCAGTGAATGAATTAATTGCTCTGGCGGACACAGTGGTGGTGGGAATGGTTAAAACTACACACAGCATACAGAATCAGGTGCCAAGTTGACACTGGATACAGTAGTTTGAGTCTATGGAATAAAGGTGTGGGTGCTTAGACTGTCACCAGCTTAAAGAGGACTCTGTTAAGATTGATGGCTAATGGGCATCATGATGATGGGGCTGACACGGAGATCTTATCAAGAGTAACCAGAGCGCCGCTTAAATATCGGAAAGCGAATTTCACGCAGTATTCTTGCATGGCTCTTAATTTATCACAGCGTGGCTTTGTCAACCTGCTGTGACATGTTGCCTCTGTATAAAGGCACATTACTGCACTTATCTTCTTCGCCAGCCCCCGCTGCGACAGCAGCATGCCATTGTCTACCAATTCAATTATCGGATGGCAGGAGACAAGAGTTATTCTTTGCCATTAGCAGAATAGTTTTCCTGCAGGAACATGCTTTGGAAATATGCAGTTTTCTTTTTATTTATTCTAGCCTGAGCATCACATTTGGAGTCATGCTTGGGTGGAAACCATAGTGCTGAGCCAAAAGGTCACCCGGGCTACGCTGAAAAAGCGGTGGAACATGAAGGTGAATACATATTTCACAAAACTTGTGCAACATGCTTGAGGGCAGCACTCTGTCCAGAATACGTTTTTATGAAATGTTGGTCCTTCTAAATCCGGACAAATACATGGAATCATATTGTATAATCATCTCTTCCGAACACAGAGTATCTGATCATATGCAATCACACTCTCTCAGTGCTTCCGTGGCCCACCAGCATATTTTATTTGAAAAGAAGTAGGCAGTCTTGGATGTGTGATTGTCTCATCATTCATATTTACTCTGCTGAATTGAGGATCAGTCAAGCTTATATTCTATGCTATGATGTAAGCCCTTGCAAATAACTTCATTAAGATGGATCTTAAAGCCAGCAGATGTAGTAGGAAGGTGGGCACGTCACATTTGTGACTCAAAAATCCATGTTTGAAATTGGCTTTAAAACCGGGATTTTCACACAACTAATGCAGGAGCTTTACAGCTTCAGCTGTCTTCTGAATTCGCCTCGAATCTAGTCATGACGTTCTTTAAACCTGTTGACATCAGAGAATGAACTTTTTCCTTTCTCTGGAAGTGTGTTATTACCATAATGATATGCTCCCGAGGGCCCACGAATGACCAGAACGCTCCTTACAAGTGCCTCTTAGCCATCAACAACCTCTGACCAAGGACACACGAGCTGTACTTTGTGTTTGTAATCAGCGCCCTAAAGCTGAAACAGAGCTCATGTATTGAAAGCTTGTTTTTTTGCATTATTGTTATGATGATAATGGCACAACCAGAATACTGCTTTCAAAGATCCATCAGTACATAAATTTCCAATTAAGACTTCATTTTCATGTGTGTCCAGTCCACTCTGCAATCAATCCTGCTCTTTGCTTAGTGAACCTATTTGTTATTGTGACACAAAGAACGATGGCGTTCAGGGGCTTGATTGCCACTTGGGGCTACCCACGCTACAAATGAGCGTAACCCGGGGCGGTGCAAGGAACTCAAGAGCATTCATCAAATGTCCATTTTGTGACATGAATTCAAATTTTAACTGTAGATCATTTTCAGGTGACATTATTTGCACCTTAATTTTGATGTGGATGTTATTCGCAGAGTCTCAAATGTAGCTTGGCTCCTTGTATGGATGTGTGCATTTGTTAAAAAGATGATCAAACCACATACAGTGAAACAGGAAAAAAGCCCTAACATGAATGGCAGTGAATGATTCCTTCTGCAGGAATGATGATCAGGGAGGTATGGAGAGGAGCATGTAGACTGACAAGCTGGATTTATACTTGCTGCCAAGGGTTAACAAGGGTCCCCGTCATATATACCTCACTGTAAGTTTTGATTTATAGTTCACTAGACACATATACTGCACGTGATCAGGCCATATCTTGCTGTAAAATTATTCCCCACTGTGTAGTCACTGTGATAGAGAGTGACAGTCGCTGCGAGCAGAAGGTTTTCAGTGGAAGTGGCTTTGTCAGATGTGTATTACTGAAAAAGAGAATATAACTGAGCCTGTCTTCAACGTGCTTTAAGTGTAACTTGCAGTATTTTTCAACCTGGACCTTATTTTTCCATGTTTTTGCATCTAAGTGACTAACAGGGACTTCAATTTCTGAAATTGGTCCAGTATTGAGGGAGAGCGCTGTAGACAGCAGCTGCAATATGGTGCTATTGGGGCAAGCTGGCACCGTCATTTACATCCACTAAAAGTGTTTGTTTTTGCCAGGACAGCCTCTAATTGTTACTATAAGTGTCTGACACTATGGAAAGAGTCTCGCTGAAGGAGAAGTCTCGTTCTGAAATCTGGCGAGGTGACGTGTTGCCGGAAGACGACGGTTGAATAGTGGAATATATCCATCCATACGGGCAGAGTTTGTTGTTTTGGAGTATAAAAAGTGTAGCTTTGTGTTACCTAAAAGATTTTCAATGTCATGGCTGAATATTTAGATGATTTTGACAATGTGGATGAGGTCTTTGAATTCAATGGCCACCCGTATTTATTTGAGCCTGAGTATAGGGATATTCAGATTTCACAAAGAGACTTCTCCTTGAGCGGGACTTGGACACAATAACACACAGACCGGCTCAAGCGAAAGGTAAGAACATTTTTTTATTTCTCTGTAGGTGTCCTTTCCATAATGTTTTAAGTTCACTTATAATAACAACAAGCACTTTCAGTGAACGTAACGTTACATTGACGCTGCTCATTTGCCCTCGCAGCTCGTTTCTTGGCTGCCGGTTACAGCGTTCTCCCTCAATACTGGAACAATTACAAAAATGTTGTCCCGATTAGTCATTTAGACACAAAAACATGGGAAAATAGGGTCCATTTTTAAACACTTAACCTTTAATGTTGTCTTAACTATGAACAATGTCGAAGTGTCCTTGAGCAAGAAACTTAACCCCAAATTCCTCCCTGAGTATTTAGATTAGATCCCTGCACCCTGCCTGGCAGCCTCTGCCATCAGTGTATGAATGTGTGTGTGAATGGATGAATGCTGACATGTAGTGTAAAGCGCTTTGAGTCGTCGGAAGCCTAGTAAAGCGCTATATAAATGTAAGTCCATTTACCATTTCTAGCAAGCACAACATTTCAAAAACAACTATTTGTTAAAGTAAAATTTAATTAAACTGGGCTGTATACTGTAGCTTTTGTTTAGCTTTGGTAATCATTCCTCCTTTTATTGAAGATGTAGCTACATAGCTACAAGTGAGTCAAAACCCCCAGTTAAGCCATATTGTATGAGCCATTTTTTTTAGATGAAACCAAAAGTAAGAGCAGGCAGCTGACCCTACTTGATTTATTACCTCAGTAAACATTGTAAATAAGAGTTTATGGTCTCAATCTCTAGTTTCAAGTCTTTTCAATACAGCATGATGTTCATTTAGTAAATCATGGTCCCATTTAGAGTCAAATAGACCATAAAGCAGGGGATGCTTTAGGGCGTGACTACCTTGTGATTGACAGGTCGTTGCTGCAGTGTTGTCCAGTCTGGGAGTTGTCCGTGTTTTCAGTTCATGAAAGTTAATTGTGACATTTTGGGCACCTTAAAATGTCTTGTTTTACATTCGGTTGTACCTAGCTCTACCCTCTCGTGTCACTTCTAGTTGCAAAAATACAAGATGGCGACGGCCAAAATGTCGAACTCCAGGCTTCAAAACGGCAGTCCACAGGGGGACATCACAGTGACTACATCCACTTCTTATATACAGTCTATTGGTGCGAGCAAAAACGGTGCGTGCACAACTACTGACCTTCTCGTTAAGTGAATGCTTAATAAGTTTGATACACAACATAACGAGCTTGAGCACTCGTTATGTGTTCCCACATTATGGCTCCTCTAACGAACCACGGTGAAGGTTTTGCATGGGCGTTTAATTATGTCCCAGTCAGTCAGTGAAGGACATTCATTGGTGTTGGCAGTGTGGCAAGGAGCTACATTCAGAATCAATTGCAACATCCTGCTATTTACCTACAAGGCATAAGTCTGTTGGTCTACACATTTCATCAGTCCACACTTAGAAACTGGGTGGATAATGCCAACTGTGATTTCAGGATAACTGCAAGCCATCTATAGCTAACAGGCAGAGTACCACACCGTTCTCAAAACAACCTTGACTGCCACATTGCAAGTTTAGTATTCACCGTGTTAATTACAAAGCCTGAAGCTTTAAAACCACACCTGAGACCGTGTGCCTTCATCTCATCTGGTGCGCTCGCCTCATCCCGGCCCCACCGCTTCAACTACCTGATAAAAATGTATACCGTGTTCATTGCTCATCATGATTATTAGTCAGCTGGAACTGCATAGGCATTTTGAAAATTTCCACACACTCAGGCTTACAAAGTAGAGCAGTGAACTCGTGAGAATGTGAAGAAATGAGACAGTACTGAAATACCACTGACCTTTAAAGTGTTAGATGGCTATTACATGCTGCGTGATCTGGCTGCACCTCGAAGCACGGGGCCGTGTTATGGTATGCCGTTGTTCTTGGCTTTGAGCATTTTGAGGACGAATGAATAGTAATTAGACAAATAATGTCCAACAGCCTGCTGGCAGGCCAACAGCCTCGACATTAAAGATGCCATTAATCATTTATCAGCATCACAGTCTCACTTTTCTCACTGTTCTAGGGGAAGAAAATAAGATATTCTCAGAGAGAAAACTGCACAGGTCTGAGATACCAGCCCTAGTCTGATCAAAGACATTTTAGATTAAAAGCAGTTTCACACCAAGCACGGATTTTCGTCCAAAAAATTAGCATGGAAATTAAAAAAAATGTACTTTGTTTGTTCTTATGAATGCTTGGAACATTCGCGCGGGGTAAAAAATATACATGCGGACTTCGATTTCAGCCGATATCCGCCTGTAGAAATATTTATTTGACCAATGAAATCATTTCTTCCCACTCGTGTCATAAAAAAAATTGTTTTGGTGTAATGGAAAAAAATCCTTTACTACTGGTGAATAACAATGGGTCGTCCCCTTCTCAACACCCGATAATGTACGACAAACACTGCGACGACTACCTCAACAACCAAATAAAGGACAATATATGACTTGAGATCGCCCAGCAGCTTGGCTACCACGCATGAAGATGGTAATGTAGCTGATAATCTGGTCTAATTAGTTTATGTATTGTGTAGTTAATCTTAGCCTCTTAGACATTCTCTGTCTGATTTTTGTTGTGTGGAGTGGACACGGTATAGGTTTCTATATAGGAGGAAACTCATTGGGCCTCATTGATGAAAATGGAACAGCAACACAGTTGCTCAGTTGCGTAAAATTCGAATGCGGATTTTCTGCATTCCCGCACAGCATTTTCGCATCACACTGGTGAGAAACAACATCAAGAGTCGTTCTTAATGTAAGTCAATTTACCAACAACCTGTGTCAACCCGTGTCAATCTCAACCTCTCGGCGCTATATTTTTACCCATTTTTTGTCACTTTTTTCACCGATGTAGCTCTAGGTAGCCTGCAAGCTATCTTCTTCTTCCTCGTGTCCAGCCATCTTCTATATCATGTCTTCCCAGTGGTTGGCGCAGGCGAGCGCAGCGGCATTTGGTTCGGCCAGGTCATCTTTGGTACATTGTGGAGCTTGGCTACATCTCATGATGTGTTCCATGGTTTGGGATTCGCCACACACACATATATCGGAAGTTGTTATCTTCCATTTCTTCATGGACACCTTGCAGCATCCTTCGCCGGCCCGCAGGCGGTTCAGTGTTTTCCAGACAGCCCAAGGTTGATCTAGCAAGCTATGTCGGAATGTGACATCCCTATTCTTCATCCCACCTACAATTATTGGCTGACTGTTTCTTTAACCAGTGGAAACAGCCGTCAGTGGGAAGAACACTAGACTTTTATAACTCGCTGAATGAATAGGAGATGCGTGCAGAGATTCAGAGACCTGACGTCAGTGTGATCGACCGAGAACTGCATAAACATCACAACAGCAGCCCATAATCCACACTGGCAGGTGTGCTGCAATGTAACAGTAGGCCCACGCCAACCTGTTACACAAGAATGATGTTAAACTGAGCAATGATACATTGATGTGAAATCTAATTAACATTAAAAATACCTGCCTCAGTGATTTTTCATTGATGCATGTTCTCTTTTTATATCATTGATGTTTTTGGTGCATCTGATCTGATGCAGAGTCTTGGTCACCAACTGATGTCTGAATTATATCTCTGTTCAAGCCGTATCTGAAAATACATACAGATATAACAGTGAAAAGCTTCAGCACTGAAAAACATCGACAGAAAAAAGTCTTCAATCAATCAATGCTGTAGAACCTTTCAACCTGACTTGTATATTTGAGCTTTTAAGACATACTTGCGTTCAGTAAAGTTGATTGATGCTCAATGTACTGGCCCTTTATAGTTGTAGCCTCCATGTAGCCCTGCTACAAATCACTTGTCAACATGTCTGTCATCTGTAAAAAAGACCTTCGCTCTGAATTTCACTCCTCCGAGAACGAGCCATCTGCTCTGGTTTCATGCTTTCCCTGGAACGGTGTTACAAACCCTTTATGATTCTCCAGATCTATTAATACAGAGAGCCACATCAAAATCTGTACATGTTTGATATGCGCAAAATATTGATCCTAATCTTTCCACTTAAGCATTCTTCATCTCACATTCTGTGTTTCCTGACTATTTGTGTATTCAAGGCAAAAAAAACTCAGTTTTGTGTGCGTGAGCAAACCATCTTGCCGGTGAGATGGGGCTTTTCAAAGGCTCAATACATCTGCCCCAGTTTGTTTCAAGTCCATCTGGTACCAATTTCCAGCGCCAGGGGCGAGTTACAGCAGAAGTTGAATATTGATTAGATCAATCTGAAATATTCGCCTCTTTAGAACAGTTGACACCACACGCCCCACAAGATTAAGTGAAGGAGCAGCACGCTGAATCCACTTAACAACCTGAGAACTTCTTGAGTGCCCTTAAGAGTCTTATTGTAGCATTCACTCCTGCAGCGAGTAAATGGCATGAGTCTTCTACAAATCTCAAGAGGAGCTTTGAGAAACACGAAAAATGGATAAAGAATTCAAGAAATGTTTGAATACTGTGACTGAAGGACAATATTGTGCTGTTCAATGATAGAAAAGTGCCCTGCCATTTTTAGATGTTGTGTAAGATGTCAAATAGTTGTGGAAAAAGGTTGTTGTGTGTGGGAGAAAAACATTGTTTAAAGTTCAAGACAGACTGATGTTGCCTACAGAAAGTTATGTGGTGTTACATGAGTGAGTATTTCTGACTTTGCTTGAGAAGCAGTCTGTTTTTTTTTTTAATGGTAGTTTTACCTCCCCTGAATACGCTGTGCATTTTGGCCGTCGCCATATTGTTTTTTTGCAACCACAACTGCCATGAGAGGGTGGAGTTAAGATCCAAAATGACCAAAAGGTTATAATTAACTGTCATGAACTGAAAACACACCGTGAAAGGGTTAAAGTTCTAAGATGAAAACACAGACAACTCACAGACCGGACAACGCCGTGGTATAGCGACCTGGTAGCCCCGCCCTAAAGCATCCCCTGCTTTATGGTATATTTGACTCTAAATGGGACCATAATTTACTAAATGAACATCATGCTGTATTGAAGAAGACTTGAAACTAGCGATTGAGACCATACATTCATGTTTATAATGTTTACTGAGGTAATAAATCAAGTGAGAAGTAGGCTCATTTTCTCATAGACTTCTATACAATCAGACTTCTTTTTGCAACCAGAGTCGTCGCCCCCTGCTGGCTGTTAGAAAGAATGCAAGTTTAAGGCACTTCTGCATTGGCTTCACTTTTCAGACCACTGGGAGTTGCCTTGGGCTGCTACTCTTTTCAATATTTACTAATGACATGCTTTACGTTTCGGATAAGTGCAGTGCTACTCTTATTGAAGATGATACAACTATACATTTTGCATCAACTAATATAACAGAATTAAGCAACTATTACTTTAATGGATATGTGAGAACAGATTTGTTTTGAATGTAGCAAAAACCAAAAGTATTGTGTTCAGGGCGAGGCATCTAAATATAACGCAAGGAATCTCTGTCTGTCTGTACATATTTGTGTGTGTGTGTGTGTGTGTGTGTGTGTCCTTTGTATATCTCGAGAACCATTCATCCGATGTACTTCACACTTGGCTGGTGTATCGTTGGGGACCCAAGGAAGTGCAGTCATAGTTGGTGCAATTTGGACATGCGACACGTTCAATATTAATAAACCTTGCGCTCTGTGCAGCAGCGGGGCTTTCCAGGAAGAGTTCACTCTTGCTGTTGGATGCTGAATATACTAACATTATAACCAAAAACACAACAAACTCTTCCTCACTTCCCTGGAGTCAATGAGCAATTCTCAACAATTTTGCATGCAGCACTTCTGGGCACACACCATGTACGGCCACTGCACTAGTGTCACTAATAATGATGATCAGCTGTGCCTACCACTCAAAAGGCCTTTACACACCGGGAGCATTTTTTTTCGATTGAGATTAATTCACACGTCAATATATTTTTTCAAACTGTTGTTTTTGTACTTTGACACAGAATGTGAATATTACACAGCGAAAAAGTAACATCGTGGTCGATTTTCTTTCAGTCACGTTGTATGGAACAGGTTGAGTTGTGCCTTTATTTATGAAACAACAACACGGAGGCTGATAGTCCGAAACAAGATGGCAAACTTTATTACTCCTTTCAACCTTGACAAAGGCGGCGCAGACAAGATCCACTACTTCCGTTCTTACCTTTCAACAATAAAAGCACTAGATACATAATATTCACAGGCGAGAGTTTTGCATTTTCGTATTGTTAATTTGTCACGCCCCCGGTGTGTAAAGGCCTTAAGGCTCAGATATTGAACAGGTTTAAAAAGCAAATTGCTTGGTGTCACAATCGATGGGCAGCTATCATGGGAGGAACATTAAAATATTGTTAAGAAACTGGGTAGAGGAATATCATGCAGTAGAGGATGTTTTTCTTTCCTTACCCCTGTCTCTAGAGTGCTAGTGACACAGGCACTAGTTTTATCTCACCTTAATAATTGCTCAGAAGTAAAAGACTCCTAAAAAACACAATAACAATAACCCCAATGTTAATAAAGTCAACTGATCTATTATGATAGAATGTAGTTTGAGGTGTTGTGAACTTTTATTTCTCTTGAACATTATTGAGACTTTAAGATGTGTTGCATGTCTTGTTTTATATGTTATGTTTTGTTGTGTGTGTGGACCCCAGAAAGAGTTAGTGGCGGCAGCTAATGGGGATCCTCATAAAGAATAAAGAATGTGCTGCAGAAGTGATGAATTCTTCACATTATACTATTTTATATGTGGCATGGTGTTCCTCTGGCCTCACCTCCGTCCTTTGTCATCTGCTCTGGGCGGCAGGGATCCATTTGGTGAGCAATTCTTAAAATCCCAGAAGCTATAGTTACCATTTAGAGTGAAATCCACCAGTGTAGTCCTGTCAGAAACAGGTTTTTTCCATTGAGATATTGCATCATAAAACCTCCTGCCAATACTTCTTCTTCCATACATTGCAGTTTTAATCTATATGAAGCACCAGAGCAACATGTAGCAGTGGAAAAAAACCTGGTTCTACTGCCCAGTACTTGTTAAAGGAGAGTAAACCAATTTCTATTTCTCCTCCCTCTCTCCATTTCTGATGTAAAATGGACCGAACAGTCTGTGATGAGAGTTTTGTAGATGTGTCCTTGCAAAATTACACATCATTATTCTGTAAAGTACAGCTCCTTTCCCCCCACAATGACACAACTGATGATGCAATATCATAATAATCAGTGCTCTGTCAATAAATAACCAGAGACACATCTGGTGCGGCAGCTTTATTACTGGTGACACAACGCTTCTCTCCTCTGGGACTGACTGTCCTTCCTACCATTTCACAGCTGTAGCATCGCTTTAGTAAGCCAACGTTATCGCATGCCTACTCGTCATGTTTTGCCACTTGGACAGATGCATCGTACCTTGACGTAGAACGCTCGCACATGGTTAACATTGTGAAACAGTGGCGATTGCGTAATTATGAATCCCACTTTTCTTGGCAAGACCCGCCCTACGTAGATGGTTGAGGTCAGTGCCAATGGTTGAAGTTAGGCATTGACCTCGAGCGGTTAGGGTCAGGATAGTCCATTCGTCAGGGCACGGGACCTGAAGAAATTGGGTTACTGGCACCTCGTGCGAATATAGATTCCTGGCCAATCTTAGCACTTGAATGCTACACAGGGTGCGCTTGCAAAGAAAAGCATTGGGATTCATAATAACGTGTGGCGGTTAGGTTTAGGCATCAAAACTACTTGGTTAGGGTTCGAAAAAATATCATAGTTTGGCTTGAAATAAGTATGCTTTTGACGTAACTTAAGCTATAGAGGTGAAATCATGTGACTCAGTGAAGTAGCATCCCGTGACATAACATCGTCAGTAAAAATCACTCAAATTTTGGTTTCACATGGGTCCCCTGACGGAAAGTCTTGTGTTTTGTTTTGACCTGTCCAGCAACCTAGACTTTCTCGCTCTAAATACCACGTCCGTTGCTCTGAGCATCTAATAATGATGCAGATGGGTTTACATTGGAATTAGTTGAAAGCCTGGTACGTCTCACTAAAGGGTGCCTTGTGTGTTGGTATCAAGACGCTGAGGGCCACTGCTCAACCATCGGTATATGACGCCCTGGGAGACCAGGCTGAGTTAGCTGTTGCATTAAAGACAGCTATCCGTCATGTCTCTATGTCCCTCCTGTTTTTATAAACTGATGTAATATATGTTTTTAATTTCAACAAAAACAGTTCTGATAAACCCGCTTCATGCTACAAACAGCAGACAGACAAAGTTAGCGACTAGTTGGTGAACACAGTGGAGCATTTAAAGAGTTAAAAGTATGTCCCTCAGGAGTTGGTGGAGATCAAAAACGGAGCTAAAACAGGCAGAGGACTCTGTTGTAAAGTTTGCGGACGACACTACCATCATCGGCCAGACTACAAACAACGATGAGACTTCATATCGGGAGGAAATCAACAGTGTTGCAGAGTGATGCACAGAGTGCAAACTACTGCTCAACATCAGCAAAACCAAGGGGCCGTTCGTGGATTTTAGAAAAAAAGGAGACAGACACACTCCCGGTCTACATCAGTGGAGCTGAGGTGGAGCAAGTGACCAGTTTTAAGTTCATTGGAATCAGCATCTCAGAGAACCTGACATGGTCATCTCACTTCTCCACCCTGGTGTAAAAAGCTTAAAAACGGCTGTTTTTATTATGGCAAAAATCCCTTGCCAAGTTCTTTTAAACTTTTACAGAAGAGCAACAGAAAGAATCCTGACTGGAAACATTACAGACTAGCGTGAGATGAGCACGGCCACGGACAGGAGAGCTCTGCTGCGGGGGATTAAAACCGCCCAGAACATCATTGGTACCCATCTTGGTGAGAAGAGGTGCCTGGGAAGAGCCCAAAGGATATTAAAAGACAATAACCACCCCAGACACAGCCCACCATGCTGCCACCTTGCAAGCAATACAGAAGTGTCCGCTGTCGTGCCACCAGACTACAGATTGGCTTCCTTCCTCAGGCTCAACTCATCTTCCATACCCCACCATAAAAAGATAGTTTTGCTTTTTTGGTTTTCTTATGTTGCATAAAGGGACTACAGCTGCATTTTGTTGCGCAACCGTGTGTTGTACAATGACAATAAATTAACCTTGAACCTTGACTAACCTTGACTTCGCTAGATGACCGTAAACAGAACTATTGTCAATGTTGCTACATACAGTATATCTGCTGGATGTGTAAATAGGCACAGCCACGTTAGCTGCTACTTATCAAGGTTGAATGGAAAAAAAGGAGTAAAATGCAGGTTTAATAACCACTTTAAGGACAAAATATCACAAATTTGTATCTGTTCAAAATGTACCTTAAAGGGAGATTTGTCAAGTATTTAATACTCTTATCAACATGGGAGTGGGAAAATATGCTTGCTTTATGCAAATATATGTATATATTTATTATTGGAAATCAATTCACAACACAAAATAATGACAAATATTGTCCAGAAACCCTCACAGGTACTGCATTTAACATAAAACAATATGCGCAAATCATAACATGGCAAACTGCAGCCCAACAGGCAACACCAGCTGTCAGTGTGTCAGTGTGCTGACTTGACTATGACTTGCCCCCAAACTGCATGTGATTATCATAAAGTGGGCATGTCTGTAAAGGGGAGACTCGTGGGTACCCATAGAACCCATATTCATTCACACATCTTATACGATAACGATACGATAATACTTTATTGTCAGAGAGGTCTGAAATTTGTTTTGCATCTCAGCAGCTCCATTTGCAACATCACAAAAAGGACAAAGACAAGAAACAAGGATACGTACATTTAAACATTACAATCACAGAAGACGATATTCACGTTACCAAAAATTGTAGCCCACTACAACCTAAAAAAAACAAGTTACGTTAATGCATTAAAGAAATTAGTGGCATTAAAACGAATTTGCATTATTATCACATTAACTTTGACAGCCCTAGTATTTTCTAATCTAAATTCGGTGTTGTATGTAGAAAATTGTAGAACCATCTGAGACAAATTGCAAATATGCTATACAAGAAATTGACTTGACTTGCTTTGATTGATGAAATACAACCAGGAGTACAAAAGGCAACCATCTCAGAGCGAAACATGAAAGATTTTGGTGATGTTGTTGTCCCATTTCCCAACAACTATATCCATTCATATTTCATTTGACAAGACTGTCTTTTAGGTATGGAGTTTGTTCCAAACGTGCAAGGCCACTTGTCATTTTTTCAACCCGAGAGGCTACATCTTCTATTCTATAGGCTAATTTTATGTTGCAACATGAAATAGCAAAATAAATCTCATCAACTGTAAGATAGCCTTCGACACAAAGTACTTCTTGCAGGAGGTTGAGTCCTGACAGGCCCAGGCTGAAAATGTCAAGTTGTTATATAGCTGTCATCTCAGAGTCAGTAATGAGGGGGGTGATATATATTGCTCAGACTGGAGCACCCAAACAGGTGATGCTAGTCACATGGAGGGTCAGCCTCATGATTTCTCCTCTCTGTGTCACTTCCTTCCACTGACCGACACCAACTGCCACTGTCAAGCTACTGTATACCGCCAATTACTGCTCCAGCTTGAGTGTGTATTGTTGGACATAATAATAGGGACGCCGTGCCTAGCTTGCCAAGCGGTAATTGCTGAGCTACAAATGGACACTGGAATTGTTCTGAATGGCATTTTGGATGTCTGAAACATGGAGAAGCGGGACAAATTGTGCTTTTTGTCTTTCTATGTCTATTTTTTACATATTTTTTCTCAAAATAGTGAACACGGCTGGTTCTGCATGTGTCGGTGCCATATGACTTGGCTGACTTGGTGGATTCGTGACAGCTAACCTCTTTGCAGATTGTGGGGATTAGTGCAACAAAAAAACAAATGTGCATCTTTGCAACATGTGGGTGAAATAAACCTCAATTTGAGCTGTCCTGGAAAGATTACAGATGGTGCAAATCTGCTTCTTTGTCCCTGCAGAATGAACCAGGCTCCCACCACTGGTTTCGAGGAGGATGTGGGCGCCAAAACAACACATCATGTCATGTATCCAGAAAGTGCCATAGACCTAGACAACACCACCAGTCTGGTGCTGATCCCGTTCAAGACCCTGGACCTGCAGTGGATCATTAGCGCTCTGACCACGGGCACCATTAAACAGTAAGTGTACTTATAGAATGTTAAAGCTGCACTAATCAATATTTTCATATGAGGAATGGATCAAATGACTGTGTAATGTGAAAGGTGTTGCAGTTCCCGTCAGCCCTATGGAGCTTTTTATAGTGTCTTTCAGCTCATTATTTTGGTTTTACATCAACCTCATTCCAAGTTTCAACAGACAGCTGTTTCCAGCAAAAAAATACTAATAAACCCACTATACGCCAGCTTTCCAGCACCACACGACTGACAGGTAAAGTTAGCAACTAGCTGGTGAACATAGTGGAGCATTTAGCAGATATTGTCACAAGTTGGTGGAGACCAAACCAGTCTTAAAAGGAAAATCAATATTGGATTTAAGCCTTGTGGCTACCTGGCCTTAGTCCAATATAAATGTTGGCAAATACTGTATGCTGCTTTATGCAAATGTATGTATATATTTATTATTGGAAATCAATTAACAACACAAAACAATGATAAATATTGTCCAGAAACCCTCACAGGTACTGCATTTAGCATAAATAATATGCTTAAATCATAACATGACAAACTTAAGCCCAACAGGCAACAACAGCTGTCAGTGTGTCAGTGTGCTGACTTGACTATGACTTGCCCCAAACTGCATGTGATTATCATAAAGTGAGCATGTCTGTAAAGGGGAGACTCGTGGGTACCCATAGAACCCATTTTCAGTCACGTATCTTGAGGTCAGAGGTCAAGGGACCCCTTTGAAAATGGCCCTGACAGATTTTTTTCACCAAAATGTAGTGTAAATTTGGAGCGTTATTTAGCCTCCTTCCTGACAAGCTAGTATGACATGGATTCGTTAGGTTTTCTAGTACCATATGATACCAGTCATCTTCACTCTAGCTTTAAAACTGAGCCCGCTACAACCTAAAAATCACAAATTGCGTTAATGCGTTAAAGAAATTAGTGGCGTTAAAGCGAATTTGCCTGAACGCATTATTATCGCGTTACCTTTGACAGCCCTACTAAATTCCAAACTCATTCACGTCTTAAGACATTAATGAATTAACGTCATACTGTACTCCAGAGAAGATCCTCTACAATGTAAGAAAAAGACCCTTAATGTTAAAGAAGATAGATGCCTTACCTCAACTCAGATGTGACGGCTGATACTCAGTTATTGTTTTACTTTCATCTGGACCTAATTTTATTTTACATCTTAACATACTTTCAGACCTATACTTTATAAGTGGAGAGGTTGTTTTGTTTTGTTTTGTTTTGCCTGTTTGTTCGTGCTATAATTTTTGTTTTAAAGGAGGGTGCATTGTACATTTTTTATTGTACATTACCGTTTTTCTCTTTTTCTTTCTTCCTATTTCGTTGTGTGTATTTTGCTTTAATCAGTGTTGCTGAAATATGTTAAATAGAGAACAATTGTGCTTTGCCTGCATTTTTGCTAATAAAAAATCATTAAAACAAAAACTACTTTCCAGTCACCGATCCAAAACAACAAAGAAGAGGCTCTCTAATTATTATTTTTTCAATTTCTATAATTACTTTTCCCAGAATGTCATCATTGGGCAAAACTAAATACAAATATTTTTTGGGTATGTGAGGAGCAGATGTGCTTCATTTATCACACCATTTCTCAATTAAATCCAAACTTTTACCAGAAATTTAAAAGCCTTGAACGCATTACGATGCATCGTGCATGTGTTGCGCTCTCCAATATATTACACTCTCCAAACACCAGACTGTCATAACAACACTCACTCAGAGTTCCTATTTGTCTGGTTGCCATAACAAATATAATCACTCAGTGTTAATCTTCCAGTAAAATTCACCTTCAGCTGCTTCAATGACCCGCAATCATTAGCTTCATCACTGGACATCCAGAAAAAATAACGAAGCCGCTGCCAATAACTCCAACTCGCCAACATGTTAGACGCTAGAAGGACGAGTAAATCCAAACAAATGTTTCAGTTGTCTTCCAACTCTGCCAAAGCAATCATTCTGCATCATTAAATTTCACTTTACTGGCAGTAATGTCAGCATTAACGCAGCAGACATTAGATCTTAACTGAGTGTTTGTTACATTTTCTAGTCTCGTTAAATAGAACGAGGCTCTATGAAAGGATGTAAGGACTGTTTCTGCTCCATATTCACACTCCTGAAACTTCTCCATGCAAAAAATGTCAAGCCTGTGTGTGTTGAAGGATGTACTTTTTAACATCAGGGTGTATAATGTAGTGTATAATGTACTGCAACAGACATCACTCCAGGCCATTTTCACATTCAGTCACCACAAAATGTAGAGGAACTGGTTGGACTGTTATATTGTACAGCACACATCTTTCCAAACGGCATTTCTGTATAATCTTTCAATTTTAATGAGACACATTGCTGCGATGGCAGTAGCCTTGATAAACCTACTTTTAATTGGAAACATTTGTCTGGGTTGTATCTTACAGTGTAATCATTACTTTTCATTTCAGTCATCAGTATGCCATCCCTTTACGTTTCCAACAACGTCTGCACGAGTGTGGTGTAGAATATACACTGACTTTACACTTTGTCAGCTCAATGTGATGTTTTTTTTAGCTCCTTTTATTCATGAAAATGGTATAAATGTAAGTTTTGCTTGTGAAAATTGCAACATTTTCATATTGCAAACTGAACGTGGGCACCTCACGGGAGCTGCACACACACCTTCATTCAAAGAGCCTCTCCCATTTTTATGTTGTAACTTTGCAGCATCTTCACCGCCCTGGAACGACAAATAACTCCACACTGCATGTGATGAATGATGCAAAATGCCAGTGAGCATACATATTACTGTGATGACAGTTGTAATGAGGAAAGACACTGGGTATTTATTTTTAGACATGTTGACAGTTAGATCCACTGTGATTGTGGATGTGATGCCAGTGATTCTGGACAAATAAGCAGGAATGCTTTGTTATTTTCTTGTGTTACAGCACATATACGCCTGTTACTTCCAGGATACAGGCAAACAAAGATAAGGTGAGTCATACACAGGTTTTATTTTTACACATTTGTTATTAAACTTGGCATGATGTATTCTCCTGCATGCTCCATCAAATCCAAGGTTTGGATGTAAACTTAATATATCCTTACGTACGCTACATGCCCAAAAGTATGTGGTCACCCTGACCTCACACTTAGATTGTTGAACATCTCGTTCCAAAATAAAGGGCATGAATTACTGTATACTGATGCCATTCTTAGTGGTATTTCCAAATGTGGAAAGTAACTAAGTACATTTACTCAAGTATTGTGCTTAGGTACAATTTTGAGGTACTTGCACTTTTTACTGCACTACATTTATCTGATCACTTTAGTTACTAATTACTCTTCAGATACATGCAAAACATGGGATGAGCTTATAAAATATGATGCAGTACTTTACTCTTGAACTAAGGTAGGTACCTAAAATTGGACAAATGACAACATAAAGTAATAATATCCAATAATACAATGTATTAATAATAGTACGTCTTTCTGCATTATGAGTATCCTTTTGATACTGTTGTACATTTAGCCGGTAATTTGTACTTTAACTTGAGTTTCATTTTTTAATTGCAGGACTTCTACTTGTAATGGAGTATTTTTAGACTGTGGTATTTGTACTTAGAAAATAGAAGTAAAGGAGTGTGTAAAATGTAAATTAGGTATGTAATAAGTAAATAAAAAATAAAACAATGCTGAGAAGTGGGATCTATTTAAGTGTGTTAAACATAAAAGCAACAATGGTAAAAAATAAGAAACTAAATAAGAATATTTCCTGAAATGTACAGTACAAAACAAGATACAACATACAGAACAACACAGAGTTATTCATGTAACTGTAAAATCTTTTTTCTCCTGTTTCAGTAAAGTACAAAGGAGTGAAAAATCTGTACGACTCTTTTGCAGGTGTTGATTTACAGTCCAACATTTTTCAAATATGTCTATGAGTCTTGGCTTGAAGGTCATGGACGGTATCCTTCCACTGGCTTCCTCAGCTTACTGCTCGCCATCCACATATGTGATGAAGTAAGTCGAAACCGCTGTTATTATTAACATGACCTTGACAAACACAAGCTACTGACATTCCTCAGTAAAGAGGAATAACTTTGTAGACATTGCACTTTCAGAATACTGTAACGTGTTTTGAAAAATAAAGGAATCTGACACAGTGCTTTCTGCTTCTCGTCTGCTCCAGGTCAGTGTGTTTGGATTCGGTGCAGACCAGTACGGAAACTGGCACCACTACTGGGAGGAGAACCATTTGGCCGGAGCTTTCCGACACACGGGAGTCCACGACGGTGATTACGAGTATAATGTCACCCTGCTGCTGGCAGACAAGCACAAAATCCGAATGTTTAGAGGCAGATGATACCAAGCCCGTATGTGTGCGGCGGGAATAACCGGCAAACGAACCTCAGCAGCCTTTCAGTGTTTATTTTTCCCTCGCCTCACGCTGGAAGAATGTTATTGTCATGATTTCCAAAGACGTTCTCACATGAACTCCTCTGGTCTGTCCGGTTTCTTCACTTAATGCCACTGCTATTGACGAAGCAACAGAGCAACAGAGCAACCCTCGCTGCGCTGTGTGCCCAGACAAAGACAACGACAAACCATCGACAACACAAAAGCAACACTGCCATTTGTTTGTGTAATCCCCTCTGAAATGTGTCTGGGAGTGAGAAAGACGAGACAAGAAGACGTACGGTCAACAGGCATGCTGTATCAGCTTTGGCACTATTGTATGTGTATGCTCTTTGTGTTCTTTTTTTTTTATAAATGGACTGCACTGTGGCCACCTTAAGCTTTGTATGGTGATGGTCATTGACAATAAATAAGCTCTGTTGACAGCAGTAGACAAAGTGCCATAATTGCTCTGTTGATGTATAGACATTCAAGGAAGTATATTAGAAGCTGTTTACATCCAAATGGACAGATAACAGACGTGAAAGCATTTCAATGATCTTCTAGACCAGGGGTCAGGCTACTTCTACTTTCAGAAAGATCAGTCTGGAGCCGTAAAACATATTCGAGCCTGATAATGAAGGTAACACGGCCTATTAAGTCTAATGCAGCGAGGACCCGAGTGCAAATGAGAGGCAGGACACTGAAGAAACGTCTCTGGCTGGAAGCTCCTTTCAGCAAATGCCATGTGCTTGTTCTGCAAATGTCTTTCAATTATGTCTTTTGTTGTCGAATCTGTCCACACACTATTAATCTCTGTTTTCCTCAGAGACTTTTCTTTTTTGGGATTTGGAATCAATAGCTAGCCGATTGAGCTATTGAGGTTCGGCCAAAATCAAGACAAGATAAGATAAGATATACTTTATTTTCCCGCAGAGGAAATTGTCTTTGGCTCCCAAGCCACACAACATACCAAAGTCACGATGTACATACATGGATCACACATACACTCATGCATGACAGTGCTTCAATCCACACGTTGAGTGTGAGACAGTAGTTCTTTAACATAATAAAAGGTAATAAAAGGCAGTAGTTTCAAATACTAAAATCAGTGGTTCTTTAAAATAATGTAATGTAATAATGTTCTTTACAAATTAAAGAATAAGTCGCTGAGACGTAGACCAACCCTGTCTCCTACAAAATTACATTCCCATCCCACAACTAAGCCGCATTCTCAATTATATTTTCGAGGGAAACATATTTTCTCCCGGATTACGGTCACAGTTTTAAACAGTTTTAAACACATGGTTAACGTCGTCAACAGAACACAAAAGCATGTAAAAGGTTCAAAGTTATAAATTCCAAAGTCCAGGAGCAGGAGCTCAAACAGAGGGTTTCAGACTGAGGATGAAAAGAGGTGCTGCAGCACAGCCAGCATGAGAAAAATAATGTTTTTTTGAACACTAAAGCATGTAAACATATTCTAGTAGAAACCCAAAAATATAAGTATGCACCTGAAAATAAGCATAATAGGTCCTCTTTAAGATCCCTCCACAAAATTCCCAGAAAAAGTACCGAGGTCATGATCTCAACGGCCTCAGTGCGGCCCTAATAATTACCCATGAGCTGGTAGCTTCTAGCATTATTTTAGCAGAACTGTAGCTTCAGCTGTCAGCTGTAATGGAAATTCTGTTAATTTCCCTAGATGAGTCCTATTGAAGGTTGGAATCAAGATCTCAAACAGATGAAATGTCTTTATTGTAGGCCCTGGTTATACAGAGTCACACAGAGTCTGCAGAAGACTGCACTGCAGGAGAATATTACAATGTGATTATATAGAAATCTACAACGGGGAGTGTGGGAAAAGGAGTTGTTTTACACAGATAAGAAGTTGTTCTCACACAGTGTCCCAGTAAACGCAACACTTTCCCACTACATGAGACATGCAGACAGAGTACACAGTAACTTTCCACTGTTGCACAAAGAGACATCGCTATATGTCATTTTCCATTACACAGCACACTGTTGATAGCAACGTCAAAGGTCGCATCACAACAGATTATCTTTATTCACATCTTTACATGGTTCATGACAACCTGAACAGTCGGTGATGAAAACCATTGTTGTGAATTTGATTGTTGGAACGTCCAGGGTGGCGTAAGAGTCGACGATAAGGTTATGAAAATATGACAGGAATGTTTTTGAGGTGTTACGCAAACGCCAGGTGGTTCTTGAAGGTAGATATGATCATTCATCATGGAAATCTGACAGATAATACAGGGGTGCCTTATCATTCAAATCAATGATATAACCTACTGTACATTTCTGATGTACATTGTGACATTTATTATTAATACAAAGTAGGTGTTAAGTGCCTTTAACGGGAGTTTTTTAAGACTTGATTTTTACCATCAAATTGTACTGTATTGTAATGATTATAGTATTACTAAATTTGTCAGCAACCTTTACAAGATTATGTTATTGTTGTGTACAGTGTCAATTTTAAAGAATCACATGCATGATACGTACAGTATAATCATCTTAAAGGTGCTATTGATAACATTCAACCACTAGATGTTGCATTTTTCCTTCCCCTGTTTCATTGCATTTACTTCACAACAAGTCGTTGCTAGGTACTTACTGTCAATCTTAGCCATTTATCCATTTTTTTCCACTCTATCTGATGACACAGAGATACCACGTGATACCAATGTCTTCGGCCCACAAGCCTTGTAAGAAGTGGGAACCAAACATCAGAAATCTTCCACAGAGATAAACAAAACATTCATTTTGGACCCGCCAACATTTTTTAAAATTCACAATCATCATTTTTTTTTCAGAAAAAAAAAATACTTTTATTCAGTAACTTTCTAAATGCTCTCTAGATGTATTTTTTTTTTTACATACAAATGTTATCAATAAGACCTTTAAGTACTTGTCAGTAAGATTGTTTTGTATATGCCACAGGAACAAAATGTTGGGTCATTCTATGTTGGCAACATGCAGTTTTGATGAGCTATATGTTTTGTCCATGTAGGCTTGAAATGATTAGCTGCTGAACTTGTTGTAGATGTGTGAACACTGTATGACCTTACGTTATCAACAAATCTTTGATCTGAAATGTTGTAGGTGTTGTCAGGAATTGAGCTTGGTGGCGCTTCTGTAACAGGCTATGATTTGCTCCATGTGCCTTGAAACATAACGGGACATGTGCCCGGTCGATGTCTTCATGATCTTTTTTCCTCTCCATGTGAGAGCAGGCCGATGAGAAGAGAAACCACAATATTTGTCAGCCAGCTTGTAGACAACAGTGAGCTGTGTTCCTCTGTTCTGGAGGGGACGCTGTCACCTAGTGGACAACAACATGAATCAGCATTAGCATCACTTGATTTGTCAATTATAAGACCGATGTGATGAAAACTGTGTTCAAATTATAATTACCTAGTCTGTCACACATCTACATTTCCATCCTGTTGGGGTCCTAATTGTTGAGTAGTTATATAAAAACCCATTATAACAGCACCTTCAGAATAAAAACCTTTTTATATTTGTTGTGTATTTTTCCAGTCAGGTCTGACTTGTTTGGGAGATAATGAAAAATGTGCATTATTCAGTTATTCACTTATCAGTGGAGCTTTTTTCTGCTGAAATGTTTGCAAAGGTTAATTAATTATAAATAATACATTTCATAGCTTTATGCACATTTTGTGTGGGAGGTTGTAATTTAGATGGCTAGCGGCTACAGACCTATTTTTTGCAAGATGAGGGTAGTGTAAATGATTTGATTGGATGATTAAATAAAAGATGTCTGTCATTTGAAGGGAAATACATAATATTTCAGTGCTGCTAGACAGCATGATAATTGTTTTTACAAAACATCAAGGATTTCTGCCTTGAGGCAACAACTTATTTCACTGTCTGCTTTTGGGATAATTGTGTTTTTCCTCATTCATCACATCTGTATCACTTAAATTAAAGGATGAAATCAGAAACGTGTTCATTTTTCAACTTTAATTAGCGAGCAGGTGTTCAATTGAGAGCCCCTCTCTATGTGGTATGTTTGTTTAATCCACCATTTCACACTACAACTACTTACTGTATAATAAAAAATGTGTGAATGCCAGCAGGTTTCTGTGGTTATTATCTCTTCTTTCCATTTATTATTCAAGAAAAAACATTTTGCTGACCCAATCTATGTATATTAAACACATGATATGATACCATCAGGATGTAACATAAATAATAAATGGTAAACTGTGCTTCAGCAGGATGTTTGATTTTTAAATTGCATATTTAATAAGTGAAACCTAAGCTACGGTTGTTATCCCTGCAGACGTGGCCCTGAGTGCTACTGCATTACATTTTTTTGCTTTTTTAGTTTTGTTCATGATGAAGCAGCTCAGCGTCTCACAGCTTGACTTCACAGTGCAGCTGTTTTGTGGCTGCTGCGGGAGAAACTTGTTCATTTTCACAAATTAGTATAATTAGTGAGGTTGCTAATCAGGGATCACACTTCTTGTGAATTCTTTATACTTTTTTCTTTTACTTTTTAAAGATATCTATGGTTGTGTCCGTTGTAAACAGCACAATCTTCATTCAAACATCAAAACTCATAATGATGACATGAACAAGATATACAGCAGAATGCATTGAAGGCTATATGGAGTCCCATTCACTCACAATGTATTTGTAGCTCAGCCTTTATGCACTGGACATGTTACATTAAAAATGTAAAATGCTCAGGTTGGCCTACTGATTATCTATGTTTAAGTTCATAATAATAATGGCATGGAAAGGTAATGAGGTATAGAAAACATTGACCTGTATGGAACCTGCTCAGCTACTACTTTATTTATATCTCAGCCGGTGTATAAGATACCACTCCAGTCAAAATAAAATAAAATACTAAGTATTGCTGTTACTATTACTGCACACTGATCAAGTGCTTCAGCACAATGATTTTATTTTTAATGATGAGTGACATTTTTCTTTAAAGACTATGGACTTCAGTTCACGCTGGCTGTATTAATTCTCTATTTTCTCAGTGTAGCACACTAATCAATTATACATACGCCATTTATTTTATTTTGGAACTTTTTATTATTATTATTTTTTCATTTTCAACGGAACAGGACATTCCCTGAAATAGGATCTCAGAATAAAAAATAAAAATAAAATAAAATAAAGAAACAGAAATTTGCAAAATAGGGTCATTTGCAGTGGTGGTACTCCTTTATAATACCACAGTTTTATAACCCATCTCACTTGGTAAAACACCTAGGTACAGTAATAATTATTATTATCAAATTTAATTAAATAAAATTTAATTAAATTAAATTTAATTTAATTTAATTTAATTAAGAAACAGAGGGCATTTGCAGCAGAGGAGGGTCAGTTACAGATGAACATAACAATGGCGTTTTTGGTGGTATTCCATTATAATACCAACCCATCTCACACCTACCTATACATTAACACAAGTCCAACCTTGTATAAAAGTGTACATTTTCAGTTGCAGACTTGCAGTCATCCGTTCCATTATGTAAACCTGTTTCAGACTCTGCAACCACTGAGTTATAGTTGGTGGTTTTGCATCCTTCCAGTTCCAGTTCTTTTTTTCTCAATCAATAAAAGTATCCGCATGTACATACCTCTGATCTGTGCCATATATCTCTTTAGGTACAGATCATAACAAAAATAACAATGGATCTAGGGGGACATCCGCTTCTATAATTTCAATTTCTTCTTTAACACGTCTCCAGAAGCTTTAATTATTGTGCAATTCCAAAAGATATGTGTACATACACCAATTATAATGAAAACATTCATAGTTTATGAGATATAAAATTGATCCGAACTCACTGGAATCCTATTTGAGTACGGTCATTTTAAGTTATGCATTGTATTACAGCCTATAGGTCTCATTCAGTCTGAGAACTCACTCACAATGAAACTCTATTGAAGTTAACATTCAGTTTGGAAAACTGATCAAGCTCATATCAGCTCATAATTAAAGACTGTATGATATACGTGCTTGGAAGTCTGTTGGACTTGCAGCCATTGTATGCATACATTATATATAAACTCCACAGGGCTGCATACTGATCTACCATATAACTTCATTCACGCAGTCCCATTGTACTCACGCTATAAATCAGTTATTGAACATTATACAGTTTAAATACTCTGTGGCCCTCTGATCTAATGATGACTTTAATGTGAGTCATATAATGCATGCAAGTGCTAAAGAGCCTCATTATCTCCTGCCTATAACTTAGTACATTATACAGCACGGACTGTTTTCAGATCTCACAAGCCACATAATCTAATATGGGGCATTATAACCTATTATAATTAAAGGTCCTGCATTAAGAATTGTATTTCAGGAAAAGTACAGAATTATTAACAAAATATGATATAATGTGAAAGAAAAGTGTTTAATATGCAGAATTACCCCTGTCAGTGTTACCTCATTATAAATGATTGCATTATTATGCACATATATACTATATAATATAATAAAAATATAATATAAGTTAATCCTTGACCCGGAAACAGCACCATAACACCTTTTTTATTTATTTTTTAAAAATTTTATTAAGAAAATATAAGCTACATAGTCAGAAATCATAGACTTCACATATTGTCGATAAAGACAAAAGATTACGAAAATAAACATGATGAAGATGAAGAAAAATAAACAAAGAGAGAAAAAAATAGGCAGTATTTTAAAATTATATACTGGACAGATCACCAAATAATTGGTTCTAATGATGTATGGAAGACAAACTATTATTTACATGTTTCAGAGACTGCATTAAAACACTAAAATCTAAGCACAAGACAATTTCACCTCAAGGTCCTTGTGATGTTGTGACATCATCAGCAGAATAATGGTTATAAAGAAATAAATTGTAAACATTTAATAATGAATAAACCTGGTGAGATTGCTTTCTAAATAATATGATATAATATAATATAATATAAGACATATCTTAATAAATTAAGACATTGCTACTGCTGCTGACGCTTCAGTCTCCATGGGTCGTGTCTAGAAGATAACCCCCAAGCTACAAGATGATCTCGCGAGAGTTTTTGCATTTCGCACACTTCTGGGGTACCTTTAGAAACAATCAACCCTAAGTCATGTCTACAATGGAGCCCGCAAACTGCGAAATCTGATCTGAGATCTGCACGACTTATCCTAACCTTTACCCTTCGAGATCAATGCCCAACCTCAACAATCTCGCGAGAGTTTCCCCAGTTTGCTGGTTCCCTTCTCGCACACACTACCTAGATGACTCGATAAAACGGTCGCTTCCCCTTTAAGTCTCGCTGTTAATGACGCCACCACTTGTTCACCGAGGAGCACAACAAGGAAGTGTTCAGTTTCTAGTTCAACCCGTTTACAGACGGAACCACTTTATGAGCAAATGTTGTCCTTGTAGTACAGGTAAGTACTGCTCCACAAAACATGTAAAGCCTTCGTGAAAATGTACTAACGCCAGAATAAAAAGTATTTGCGAGAAACTACAGCTTCCGTGTCTAAACATGGTAACTGTAGCTGTTAGCTGTTAGCTGGCTAACTTTCACTTTCTAGCTGGAAAACAATCATCAGAGTTACTTCATGCAGCCCAAGCTACGCAGTAGATTAAGATCATACAGCGCTACAGTGGCTCTAACAGTAAACTGTTTCTGGTCGCAGATACCCCGCCATTAACTCACATGGTGCTCCGGAAATACTGCAGCTATCTGTGCTACAGGCCGAGCTTCCTGTCTGCCAGGTAGCACTGAACATGTCAGTGTTGTGTGGTTCAGTAGGCCAGGATCACTATCATGACATGCTAGTCTTCTACTCTGTCCACTTATGCGTGAAGAAATCCTCTAATCGGCTTCTTAAACACATTTTAAATAGACATGCTGTTGTTTTACTTAAAGTTTACTTGAGCAGAAGTATGACTACTGTAAACAACTTACTTGTATATATACACACACAAGGAATTTGACCCTGGTTTTATGCATCTCTATATATATGTACGTGCACAGACAAATAAATAATATGTAGGGACAAGGACAATAAAGCTGGGCAAATAAAGGTAAGGAATAGACAGGACTGTTATGTACACAAGAAGTGAAAAAATAGGTGTGTATATAAATATTATAAAATATATATATATAGAAGGCACCAATGACCAGCAATGAAATAAGAATAAAATAATAAAAATAAAACGTCAAGTGTTGGAAGTTGTAAACAATACAAATAAGTTTTAAGTAAGTTACAGTTAGCCTCTATCAGTAAAAAAAAACATTGACTCAGATTCATTTTTTCTTTTGTTGCAAAAGAGAACAAAATGTGTGATTCTTCCCATATGTTTAGGGATTGACAATAATTATACTTTTTAATATGTTAAATTAAAGCAACATTAAATTGAATTTAATCAAAACACAATCATGTAATATGTTTGAAATGGAAAATTTCTGTGAGGCTGCTAATGGCAAGCCCAGAAACATTGTACTCTTGTGTGTATCTTTAAGTATTTCGAATTTAATAGTATAATAAATTAATTAAATCATATGTAATAAAATAAAAGTTAAAGTACAGGACTGAGGTGTGTAACTGAACAGTGTTCCTTCTATGGGTGGGCAATTTGCACAGATTAATATTAGAGTAATGTAGGGCTGCAACTAATGATTATTTTCATTGACGATTAATCTGTTGATTATTTTTTCGATTAATCGATTAGTTGTTTGGTCTATAAAATGTCAGAAAATGGTGAAAACTTTCAAATAGTTTTTTCCCAAAGCCGAATGACGTCCTCAAATGTCCACAACTGAAAGATATTCAGTTTATTGTCATAGAGGAGTAAAGAAGCCAGAAAATATTAACATTTAAGAAGCTGGAATCCGAGAATTTAGACTTTTTCTTTCTTAAAAAAATTACTCAAACCAATTAATCGATTATCAAAATAGTTGTAGTTGGAATAAAGTTTGAGTCTGAAGTCTACTAATACTAATACTAATAAAGACATACCGTTATCAGTGGCAGAGCAGCAGTGTTTTCTCTCTGTTGACTGTTACCTGTTTAACTAACACCTGCACATGAATAACAGCCTGCAGTCTGTATTTATACTGTCGACTGTTCAGAGGTACAGGAACCATTTCTACTGGCAAATAGCTTTATATTGTTTATTCATTATTTGCGTCCGTATTTATTTATATTCTCATTGTGAATTAATTATTTAATAACCCAGAATATGAACACTGGAAATTATTTATTAGGCTAAATGTTTTGGGGAAAATATTAATTATGTAACTCATATCAAACCTGGTGCTCAGGAATTATCAGCCTCAAAGTAAACCGTAAACAAATGATTTGAATCACTGTAACTGGTATCGTCTGACCTTTTATGTTTTTGTATTTTTTCAGGATGCCTGTTGAAAACCCGGAGGAGAGGACGGTGGAGGTGCTGGCGCTGCCTGCAGCCGTGGATGAGGAGCTTCTCTTTCTCTACTTTGAGAATAAGCGGCGCTCTGGTGGAGGTCCACTCGTCTCTGTGGAGAAGAAGGGTGATGGCGCCATACTGGTGTTTGAAGAGGCAGAAGGCAAGTAGCAACATTAAGTATATTGGTCTGGGACATTTTGCAAGTATGTGCATATATATTTGTGATTTATTAACCTTTGACCCTTAGCTACTTTCATCCAAATGTCTTTAAAAAAACAAACATATCAAGTAACAGCTGTGGGAACAGAAAATTGCACTGGTGTTGTCTGTACTTGTTAGAAGGAGGATATTTACTGTACCTTTTTCAAACTGGGATTATTACAGTAAAATATTTTTAGTGAACTGAAACTAAATAAAAACTATATCCCTCAAGAAAAACTAAACTGAAGCGATATTGCCTGGTTAAAAAACTAATTAAAATAAAATGAAAATGAATGTAAATTGATTTCAGTTTTAGTTTTTTTAAGCTCTAATATATCACAACCGAAAAAAGGAGACTGCATGAATTTCCGTCAACTCTCGTGACGTTGAACCACAGAAACTAAACAGATTTGAGACGGTGCTATGCCGCAATTGCTTCACTAAAGTAGCACAAAGATTAATGCGCCATATGACCAGTCCTACAGTTCTCCAACCATGTATTTTGTATGTATAGCTACATACTTCTGAGACATTATAGCTGGCCCCAACAAAAACAAACTAAAACTAAATGTATAAAAACTAAAACTAAATCTTTCTGAAAAACTGAAATTAAACTAAAACTAGCAAACGCACTTTGAAAACAAACTAAAACTAAACTAAAATGAAACTGAAAAGTCAAAACTAAATTGAAATAAAAACTAATTCAAAATTCAAAAGTTGATTTTTGCCTTGATTTAGACACAACTTTATGCAGCCTTTCAACCACCTGCAGAACGCTAAAGTAGAAACAAACTGTGCTTAAAAGAGAATTCAAGACAATGCATGGAAACAGTGCCTTAATTTGTCATTAAAGTGCTGTATGCTAATTCTGCCTTTTATTTCTGTTGCCATCATTTTGACAGCTGCAGCCCGGGTGCTGTCTAAAGGGCACCACGTTGTGCATAATGTGGAGCTGAGTGTGAGAAAGCCTGCCTCAAAGGACCGCTGTAGGCTGCTGCTGCGGGGGATCAACCCCAACACCAGCACAGAGATGATAGAGCTCTACGTGGAGAACATGATGGGGCTGAACGTGCCTGACTCTGCCACTCTGTATCCCTCTCCGCGGAGAGATTTAATGCTCATTCACCTCAGCCAACCCTTCTCGAAAGGTGAATTAAACACTTTTTTTTCTTAAAAACAAGCTGATGTTTTTGACATGTTTAGGTTCTTTCATAGCATTGTTTAATATATATATATTTTTTGTTATGTAGATTTCCAAAACCTCAGTGCTAAAATCTCCAAGAGGAAACTCGATGGGGCCGAGGTAACTCTGGAGCAGGTGGAGCAAACGGACTCCGTCTTAGTGGAGAACCTGCACCCTGGCACCACTCCAGACCTGCTCAATTTGTACTTTGAGAGCGAGCGAGGTGGGAATCAGAAGGTCAAGGAGGTCACAATGCTTTCAGAGGGTACAGCCAAGGTGTCCTTTGTCAATTATGCATGTAAGTTTTGTATTATACAACCTTTAAAACTCTTGTTTCATTGTAGTTTTCTTTTACCTCTTTCACTCCTTGAGGGTGCCGGCGTATGAAACTAGAAAACCTAAGGAATCCATTGGTACCATGTCCGAAGTTAGGTTAGATTTTGGCCATTTTCAAAGGGGTCCCTTGACCTCTGACCTCAAGATATGTGAATGAAAATGGGTTCTGTGGGTACCCATGACTCTCTCCTTTACAGAGATACAGACTTTATGATAATCCCATGCAGTCTTGGGGAAAAAACAAGGCAGTTTTTTGCCTGCAGTATCAATGTTATTTTCGCCTATTCTAAAAATAGTTTCTGCATACTGGGGTCTCTAAACAGTCTTGGAATTGCATAAATTGGGAATGACTGGAAAGCTGAGACTCTTGTGGATCCAGTGAACCCAATTGTATTCATGTGTGATGATGTTAGTCCCCATAGTTGCCATGTAGTGAGACCATTTTTTGAAATTTGACCTCACTGTATAAATCAGCCTATTATATTTTGCAGTTTCCAGAACAGCAGTGCTCGTCGTCCAAATGCCGAGAAATGCAACTCTTGCAGAAATCTCCAAATGTCAAAAGTTTTTGAAACAAAATCACAGCATGGCTTTTTATGTGGTGTTCCTCAAGGTCTTGGTGTCTTAATGTGGTATTTAGGAGGGATTATTGATCAATTTTATCAGTTCTCGAGTGGTAAAAATTGTTTCAATTTAGCACCAAATCTGTGTAACAAATGGAATCAACCCAAAAATTGCTACAACAGCTATCTCCCCCTAAAGTCCCCCTGTACCACCCTTAAAAAAGACAAGCATTGGTCTATGAAAAAGAGTGGTGGAGTGGAAAAGGTTAATAAACAAAATATCTGTATTTCTTTTAACAGCATTGGGCCCCGTCCTGGACCACCCGCACAAACTGGACAATGCTGATCTTGTTGTGAAGCCGTACTTTGACTTTCTTCAGCCCGCAGAAACATTAACGTCACAAGACTCTGGAATCGGAAGCCAAGACATGACTGAGACAAACTCACAGGATATTCCGATGCAGACCAGTCCTCCCAGTGCGGCCCATGCAAACAGCCAGTCCTCCCCTCAGACGGCCTTGAAGCCTCTTGCTGCCCATGAAGCGGTAGTGGAGGCGGCAGAGGAAGTCATGGAGGATCAAACGGAGGAAGAAGATACGCTATCAAGCGATATCGCTATCGCTGACCGAGTAAAACTCGCTTTGTTTCAACACAGCACCTTTCAAAAGGACACTGAAAAGGCATACCCAAATTTCACCATCCAAATCAAAGACAATGGCGTGCACGTCGCGGGGACCGACAGACAAAAGGTTGAGGAGATAAAACAAACCATTTTGGACTATTTTGGCAAAATGGCTGAGGCTCATTTCACCCTGGAGCCAGAAAAGTCTCAGCTACTCGCAAGAAAAGATGTGAGAAAGCGTCTGCTGCAAGCCATGATTCAAAGTGGGTCACCTGCCGTGTACACCGTATCGGACTGTAATGTCGTGGTAACCTCCCTATCCCAGAACTCTGTTAACCAGGCATGTAGCTTTTTGAAATCCCAGCTGTGTCACTTCAGCATACCGGTGGACCCAGAAAATGAGAGCATGTTGTATTGCAGAGAGTGGACGGAGTTCCTGCAGGCTCTGGGTTTCTCCTCTGTAAAGGTGTCGGAACAAGCAGCGAATATTGATGTGTTCACTCTGAAGGGGATGGAGAGTGAGAAGCAGGCTGCAATCATGACATTTCTCACTACACCCATTGAAAGAGAGACGGTCATCTCTATGGAGCCAGGCATGCTGAAATACATCCAGATCCACTGTCATCAGCTGCTGGCCGACATGGACCAAGTGTCTATTTTTCCTCTAGAAGCAGAGGACGTTTGTGGGTTAAAGGTATGTGGTGCATCACTATCACATGTAGAAGCAGAGACTACAGAGGTGTAAACATCATGATTTGGTTTTCAACTAAGCTACCGTTTTATTAATTTCTGGTGCGGTAATAACATTGTGTTTGAAATTCTTAGGGTGCTTTAACAAGCCATATTACATTTGGCCACGAGGGGTGGAAGTAACTAAATTAATTGATAAAAATGGAGGGGATGAAAATGCGTGTGAATTGAAAAAAGGAGCCGTGAAAATTGATGTGAACTGAAAAATGTAGTGATAAATTGTCAATTGAATTGATCGTTTACAGCACACAATTTTTGTCTTTTCGGTTTCACGGTGCACAGATTAAAAATTTAATTTGCCGAGGGGCGTGTACGAATGAGCAAATTGATCTTTTTCGTGCCGAGAGCTGCCACTTCTACGCAGGGAATCGCAGAGTTTGATTTATTGCTGTTGAAGTTTTTTCACTTTGACTCGGCGCTGATCTACTGTTCGCACGGATCTCTCCTCTTCCAGTTGATCTCGAATGACTTTATAAACATCACTATATTTGTGGACTTTATTTAGCATATTCTGTATGTTCTCTTTGGCCAAGATGTCAAGCAAATATTGGACTTCTGCAGAAGTCCAGGTCAGTCCTCTCCTGCTCATTTTAACCTGTCGTTTACCTGTGTCCATCTAAACAAATGCCCTCACAGGCAGGAGCCTGCGTTTGGTTCACTTACTGCGAATGGGTCGGATTATGTTCTCACTGCAATCAAACTGCACTAGGGTTCGCTTGGAAACGGTTCCACCTCTCACAGGTGGTCTTGGACCGGTTGTTTTGGTCCGCACCAGAGTACGATTACTGCGTTCCCAACTGCCCAAACAAACCGTACCAGAGTTTGATTAAAGCTGACTAAATGTTGGAAAGAGCCCTTTAGACTAATCTAATTAATCTTTTGTCATTTTTGTGAATGTACCTGACAGCTCCACGGCCACGCTACTGCTTGTCAAATGGCTGAGGAGGTGTTGCAAGGCGTGGTGTCCTCGATCTGCACCAGAACCATCACAGTAAATGCACCGGGAGTGAGCCGGTTTTTAGAGGACAAGGAGTGCAAGAGCATCCTGAAGGAGATGGAAAAAAAGTTCCAGGTCTATATCAACATTAAGCACGTGCCCTGGGAATACATTGCTCACCAGGTAACGTAATGATGGAACACAGCAAAGGGTTTCTTATTGTTTTGATGCTATTATATACAACCTCAGTCTTCCACACTTCCTCTCAGTTGGCCACTTATACCAGCTGTCATTCATCTTGTCATTCATTCAGCCTGAGGCTGAGTTTAGAAGGATACACAAGGCAGAAGTGAAACGCCGATGTGTACTGTGTTTCTGAACACAGTTGAATGTTTTTGCTTCGTTGTACTTTTTTATCTTACTGCAGGTTTGTTGTCAGTCTCAGCTCAATTACCAAACACATGAAAAACAATGTGTATGTTCCCAGATGTTGCAAAGATAATTGAGAAACCAGTTCCAAGCTAACGGCGGGATAAGGGCATTAAAGGAACAGTGTGTAACAGGGCTCTATTAGCAGAAATGGAATATAATACTTATAACTATGTTTTCATTCGTGTATAATCGCCTGAAACTAAGAATCGTTGTGTTTTCGTTAGCTTAGAATGAGCCCTTCATATCTACATAGGGAGCGGGTCCTCTTCACGGAGTCCGCCATGTTGCTCCGCCATGTTTCTGCAGTAGCCCAGAAAGGACAAACTAAACACTGGCTCTAGAGAGAGCCTTTCGCGTTTTTACGTTGCCTGAAGGCCACCGTAGTTCTCCGGCAGCTCATTAAACTGCGGTAACGTGAGCCGCAGAGTGTAAAACCGTGGTACCGCCAGCTGCCGTCTGACTTCCGTTGCTCTTAAAGTAGTGCTATTGTGGTAAGGATGGCCTCTGAGCGAGGCGAACGGCGTTACCACGGTTTTGCACTTGGTGGCTCACGTTAACACAGTCTTGGAAAGTTGGAAAGGGAGGAGTGAGCGGAGGGGTATTCAGTTGGTTGCAATCTGCAACCACACCACTAGATGCTTCGAAATGCTACACACTGTCCCTTTAAGTCAGAATCTGAAAATTCACAGAAACACTATATATTTTTTTAATTTCAGGACATTTTTCAAACTGCATGGAACATGATGTCCCACAAAAACTTCCCGAGAGTGTCTCTGGATGATTCTCCACAGGATTTAAAATCTGATTCAATGCAAACTGATCATAATGGAGCTCCAGCCAAAGGTAACATCTATCTCTTCAATCATTTCTCACATGTCTGTGCAGTTTCAAACAATCTGTTTACCTCTTTGTAGGCCTTTTAGAGGAGGCAAAGAGAATCGTCTCATCAGTCGATGAGGAGGGTGTGACCAATTCAGACCAACCTGGCGACATGGACGACGTGGACCTGTACACAGCAGAGGAACCAAAAAGCCTGACGGACCAGGACTCTGCTGCGATGGCTGTCGATTCTTCCCAGCTTTCAGCTGACGGGAACGCTACCAGTGGGTCACTCCTGCCGAATGATGGCCTTTCTAGCAACCTTGAAGAAGAGGCCCAACTGTCTCTAGCCATCCAGTACTCTATGGAGTCAAGTCATTGGTCCCTGGAGGAGGAGGAGGAGCAGCTGCAAAAAGCCTTGGAGCTGTCCAAGACAATGATTCAACATGGAGCCTCTTCTAGGAGTGCTGACAAGAAGCCCAAGGTGGAGAAGAGCCCAGATATGTCCTTACAGGACGCCATCAAGTCCGCCAACACATTACAGTTATTTGTGTTTGCAGGTTATAACTGTGACCTGATTCGGGTGGACATAGCCTTCGGGAAGAAAGTCAGCCAGAGGCAGGTCGAAGAGAAAGTGGAGCACAGGAGTGTGAAGAACATGTCCGAGTACCACAGGAAGTGTCTGGAGATGATCAAGAGGAAGCACGCAGTTGAGGTCGAAGTTCAGGGCACCATAATCACCGTTTCTGGCTTCAAGGACTTTGTGTCCGGAGGACTGGCTGACACGAAGCTGCTGCTGGAGAAACTCGCCAATTCTGTGTCCGACCAGGAGATCCTGAGGACTGTCCAATGGGTGTTTCACGACCCAGCCTCTTCAGACGCGACTCCTTATTCACCCGACGTCACTGTTTTCATCGAGAACGCTCTGAGGATGAGACTGCAGAAGGTCGATATCTTGCTTGACAATCAGCCCCACATCATCAGCTTTGAGAAGATGCAAGAAATCAACGTAGCTTCAGGGAAATCTGTGAAAATCTCCAGGAAGTTGCCCGGTTTAGGGGATTTGGATGAAGATGTACCAGGTAAAGGAAACTTTATATTGTTCTAGTGCTACATGTTTTCTACAGAATGATGCTTGTGTGTATTTAGAACAACATTTATGCCGAATTCACACCAGAACAGCGGCCTGAGGCGAGCTGCAAAAACTCTTGCGAGACTCGCTGCCCGACCACCTATCCTAACCTTAACTATCTTGCGAGAGTTTCTCAACTCGGTGGTCACCTTTAAGACGCGACCGCGGCAAAGTGCAGCCAAATTAAAAATGGGAAATGTTTAACTTTTAGTGAAGAAGTGCGGCAAGAGAATACACGCAGCCAATCGGTAAACAGATCCCGTGACTTCTGTGGCGTTGACATACATTACGGTAAGAATTTTTTCGCGCTTGAAACACATGAACACGCCTCCCGGCAGCAGAGGAATGGATTTATTGCGGCAAGTTGTACTTCGCTGCTGCCTCGTGGGATTTTGGCGTTAGTAAAAGATTATCAGACAAGTCAAAAAATAGAACTGAATGCACCAGTTTAGTTGGCAAGCTAATGCTAAGAAAGTTGACTATCTAAAGCAGACACCATGCTTCTAACTTCATAACATTATCTTCATTTTCAACTATATATCTCTTGTCTTCATCGAGGACCATAATGGAAATAAGTCTTCGGACTTTATTGTGTTGTGCTTGAAATTTTGTAAAGCGGTGCTGTTAAGTGTTTTCTTTCTGATAATGTCAAATTAAACTGCTAAATTCTGTTAGCCAGCTGAATTTGTTACTGTTAACCTGCTGGTTACCCCATTTCATTTATTTAAATAACTGTTATTTATAGATGTATTCAGTTTTGAGCTGTAACGATTAGTCGACTAATCGATTAGTCGATCGAGAGAACCATCATTGCCAATTATTTTGATAATCGATTGAAAGTTAAAGTAATTTTCAATCCTGTTTTCAGCCGCTCAGATATGGAGATTGCCTGCTTTTCTCTGTTCTATATCATATTAAAGTGAATATCTTTGGGTTTTGGACCGTTAAAACAAGACATTTAAAGAAATCACCATGGACTTTGAAAAACTGGGATGTACATTCTTCACTATTTTCTGAAACTTTATAGACTAAACGATTAATCAGGAAAATAATCGGCAGATTAATCAATAATGAAAATAGTTGTTAGTTGCAGCCCTTATTCAGTTACATTTTGGTTCTGTCTGATCATCTTTTACTGCTTTTTGCCAGATTTGAGCCTCCATATCTATGTTGATAAATGATATGAATTATAAAAGTAACAAAATATAATCTAAAAACTCTATTAAATGAAAAAAATGTGTATTTTTGTGTTAACAGAAGAGGAATACTCTCTGCTGTCAAATCTGCCCGAAGTAACCAAAGTCGACGAGGAATCTGATGAATTTCAAAACGTGGTGAAGAGTTTCTACGAGACCATACAGGAATACCACAGCAAAATCAGAATCATACAGGTAAACTAAATGAACCACTTAACTTTGCAACAAATCATTTTGTGTATCTATAATAACATTAACATTCCCCCCTCAGGTGGAGAAGCTGATGAATCGACTGCTGTACAATCAGTACAAGTTGAAGAAGGCGAGCGTGCTGCAGCGCGCCGTTTACCCGCAAGTTGAACGGACTCTCTATCACGGCACGAGCGAGTCGAGCGTGAAAGAGATTTGCGTTCACGGATTCAACAGAAGCTTCTGTGGAAAGAACGGTAAGTTTTTTTTATACCACTGTTCTCTTTTTTTTGTCTCGTCTTGAGTATTCATTTCTGACATCTTTGTTTTTTCTCCACGCAGCCACCGTCTATGGCCAGGGGGTGTATTTCGCTGTCAACTCTGCGCTGTCTGTCCAGGAACAGTATTCACCCCCAAATGCAGACGGATACAAATTTATTTTTGTGTCAAAGGTTCTAACAGGAGACTACACTAAAGGCTGCCATTCGATGAAGACAGCCCCGCTGAAGGAGACCGGTGATATTCCCCTCAGATACGACAGCGTGACTGACGACATCACCAAGCCGGGAATGTTTGTCATCTTCAACGATACGCAGGCGTTTCCTGAATATCTCATCACATGCCAGAGAATCCACCGCTGAGGAAAAATGATTAGCTGCAGATAATGTGATTTATAAAGGGCTTATTGTTATTAGAGTTATAGTGTACAGTTGTTTTTTTTGTCATTATCAAAATGTCATCATTGCTGTTGACTGTTTGATGACTTGCTCCACTTTATGTTCTTCACTTCAGTCAAGTCTGATCAAGGGAAACTCCAACAGCTGAACCCCAAAATTCCCATTTTAATTAAGTAACTTTAAACATGCCCTTTCAGCACAATAAGACTCATTGTGTGAGTGCCTCGTCTTTAAATAGGTGTGACTCAGCAGTTATATAACATGACATTTCACTTGTAATAGTCAATTTGATACCACACACTCCAATGATTATTCTCCTTGCTTAAACTTGCAAGCATCCAAAATATCTTGTATTTATGATTTTGCAGTCAACCATAAATGATATGTTTCACATAGTTCTGGATTTTCCTTGATGCAGATAATTGTGAAATTGTTTGTATTTGTAATTGTAATTCTTTAGCCCGCTGACAGTGCTGGATATGCTGCTGTTTAACAGTTTCTACCATTAGGAGGTGAATGTAAACTATCATTAGTTTGGCATTTTGAAAGTTTGATATAAACTGTGCCAAAGCGTTTTGCTGCCACACCAGGAAAAAAACCCAAAACAGATCAGTATCACGTTATAACATGAAAAGTTTATTGTTATAACAAGATGTTTTTCATGTTATAAGATATTTTTGACATTATTACGACGTACAAACTTATCACGTTATAACAAGAAACTTTTCTTGTTATAACAATATACTATTTATGTTGCTATAACGTGAAACTTAGTATATTGTTATTCTGTGAATAACAATATAAAGTGTACGATCACTTTATAACGTGAAACGTTTTATGTTATCAGTTATCACTTTTAACATGAAAAGTTTCTTGTTATAGCGTGATAAGTTTGTATGTTGTAATAACGTGAAAAACATCTTGTTATAACGTGAAAAACATCTTACGTGACACTGATCTGTTTTTTTTTCCTGGTGTGGCAGCAATACTCTGCTGTAAAACTGAATATAAGCTATATTTATATGTCTGTAGATATAGATGTATATCTATAGATATATATCGATAAAGATATATTTGCTTTTGGGTTCAATGGTTTGAGTTTCCCTGAAGTTACTCTGTAGTGTCCAGGTTAATTAAGATAACTCTGAGAATAATTCCTAGATGTAGTTACAGTAACTAAAGTACCTGGTGTGTTAGAAAACCAACAGTCCCTGGTCCACTGCTCTACTTTAAAGAAAATGTTATTGAAAAATGATAACCATGTTTACAAAAGAAGAAGGAAAATTAAGCCTTGCTTCAAAATAATTAGAATTATCAACATAATTCACTAATTATTATTCTTTTTTTAAGTTTTATGCTACTCTATTGTAAATGTTAAGCTTTGCACATCTATCACCTCGAGCCTCCTATGTACTTAAAAAAGGAATGTGTGTTCGTATTTTAATAAAAACAAAATCATCCGTGAGTTAAGCCTTGTGTGACATGTGCAAAACATGTGATGGGTTTTGATTCCCTTTTCCTTACGTCACTGCCGTGAACACAGGCTGCATCATGATTTAACGACGGTGCCTCATTAGGAGTCATTTCTGGTTAATGAAGTGCTTTGATCACAAATATTTGGGTTCTGTTATGTGTGTGGCTTCTGCCTGGGAATGTGTTTACCAAAGATCTTTTAATTATTATTTTGATTTTATTACAAATCCTGTAAAAGCATTTTTTTTTTTCTAGAAAACATGACGTTGCAATTCATTATTATTTTTTAAGAAAAATAAAGCTTCTTAAAATGAGATACCATTAGGAGTTTGTTTGGAAATATTTTTTGGGATCAGACATTTTTTGAGTAACGTTTGATCTAGGGCTCATGGCCTATTATGCTCTCAGTTGTATTTTCTAAAAATAGGCTACTGTATAGAATATTTGCCCAAGAGACTGTATGGTAAAATGATTGCACACAGCAAGCCAACAAAAAAAAGGAAAATGCAGTAGTCCTCTACCAACCTGTTTGGTACCTCAATGAGATAAGATAAAATAAGATAATCCTTTATTAGTCCCACAGCGTGGCAATTTGCTGTATTACAGCAGCAAAGGGGGACAGTGAAGACAACAAGAGGCATCAGTAAAAAACAAAACAAGATCTAATATATAAGCAAGTAAACATAAAGATATAGTAAGTAAACAGTAAAGACACAGGACATTAAAAAAAACTATATTGTAGAAGTATAATTTAACTGTAAATGTAAAGCTTCATTGGGCCTGCTGTTTCACCTTTAATCAAATCAAATTAATTTGATGTGACATTTGCACAACATTTTGCTTTAGACGGGTACACTTTTTTATTAAATTGCATCACACTGAATTGTTTTCTATATGTAGAATTGCAACGGTTTCTTAAAGGGATTGTAACGGAAGAGACAGTGAAATTAATAATGTAAAGAGTAATTTCTGTATATTTTGTCCTTCTGCTAAATTGCAGCAAATAACCAGAGACTAAAGGGAGGGGATCCCTGAACTGAAAGGAACATGGTGGATCTGCATCTGCATCTTTATATACACTCTATGATCTCCAACCTCAAATTATGAAGGCTTTTGCTTTGAAAAAGTATTCATTTAAATTTTGCTTTAAATAACTAAACTAAACCTGACTTACTAAAAAAGCATCACAATAATTTGTGAGACTGCCACAATGTGTGTTTTAAAAGATATTAAAAACTAGAATATACAGTTTGGTCCCTCGATGAGATAAGATAAAATAAGATAATCCTTTATTAGTCCCACTGTGGGGAAATTTGCTGTATTACAGCAGCAAAGGGGGACAGTGAAGACAACAAGAGGCATCAGTTAAAAACAAAACAAGATCTAATAAATAAACAAGTAAACAATAAAGATATAGTAAGTAAACAGTAAAGACACAGGACATAAAAAAAGACTATATTGTAATTTCTGTATATTTTGTCCTCCTGCTAAATTGCAGCAAATAACCAGAGACTAAACTACCCCTTATTTTTCCAGGGATCCCTGAACTCAAAGGAACATGGTGGATCTGCATCTGCATCTTTATATACACTTTATGATCTGCAACCTCAATTATGAAGACTTGCTTTGAAAAGGTATTTATTTAAATTTAGCTTTAAATAACTGAACTAAACCTGACTTACTAAAACATGACAATACTATGTGAGACTGCCCCAATGTGTGTTTTTAAAGATATTAAAAACTAGAATATACAGTTTGGTCCCTCAATGAGATAAGATAAAATAAGATAATCCTTTATTAGTCCCACTGCGGGGAAATTTGCTGTATTACAGCAGCAAAGGGGGACAGTGAAGACAACAAGAGGCATCAGTAAAAAACAAAACAAGATCTAATAAATAAACAAGTAAACAATAAAGATATAGTAAGTAAACCATAAAAAAACAGGAAATAAAAAAAATACTATATTGTAGAAGTATAATTTAACTGTAAATGTAAAGCTTGCTTTTTCACTATTAATCAAATCAAATTAATTTGATGTGACATTTGCACAACATTTTGCTTTAGACGGGTACACTTTTTATTAAATTGCATCACACTGAATTGTTTTCAACCTCAAATATGAGGACGTTTGCTTTGAAAAAGTATTTATTTAAATTTTGTTTTAAATAACTAAACTAAACCTGACTTACTAAAACATGACAATAGTAAATTGTATTATAAATATATATATTTATTTATACATATAAATAAATGTATAATTTTAATTTGTGAGACTGCCCCAATGTGTGTTTTAAAAGATATTAAAAACAGTATTTGTTCAAACTGCGGGGGGCAGCAGCACACCTCGGAACAGCCACTCTGCCGGAAATGAAAAGGAAGAAGAAGAAGAGCGAGGCAGCGACAACACAGAACGACAGCTAGCCTAGCGTTAGCTTACCTGGCTACCTGATAGCCATCTTAAGCTAGTAACAAACTATGACACCCTGAATGTAAACAGAAGAAGGAACAATAAAGCTACAGACTCTGATAACGTGTTTGAAATAGGTACGTTTACAAGTTTAATTCATATAGTAGACAAATAGTCCGGTGCAGCGCGCTGTGCCATGCTAGCTAATATGCTAGCTAGTATGCTAACTACAGACAGGAACGTTAGCGCGTTGCTAACGTAGCTCGTTGCTAACGTAGCGCGTTGCTAGCATGGCCATACATCCATACATTCGTTATCTGGAGATAACTCGGTGGAGACCTTCACATTAGCTTAGTCCTAACAACATGACTAAATGGCTGTGGTGTTACTTGCTTCTCTGACTAAACGTGGACGCTAGCTATCAGGAGGAGGCTAGTTATCCAGCTAACTAATGTTAGTTGGTAGATTAACGGTTTAAGCTAACTGACGTTTATCCTGCAGGGATGTTCTTGACGTCATTAAGAAGTGCTTTTACAGGCTGTATATACTGTACAGCTAATCACAGTAACATGTAGTATATGTGTTTATGCAGTCTATGATGTCAGTAGATCATAACACGTTTACTGGAATGATAACAAATATATATATTGGCATTGGCTATAAACTTTTATTGAAGGGTGTAGTGCTATGTTTAATCTGGCATGTAGTTTATCACACTATTCACTAGATATAGCAGTTCAGCATGGTTTCACACTGCTAAGCCAGTGATCACGAGCCACTCCAGTTTACTTTGGATGAATGAATGAAAGACTTTATTTCGAATATAAAAATAAATGAAAACAGATACAAAATAATAACAAACAAAACAAGAGTAATAGTGTCCGAAAAGGGAGTAGGTAGAAGTACAACTTATATTTCCCTACCCCTTTCTCACTTCTCCTCCAATAACTCATATATCATAGAATGATAATATAATATAATATATAAACTATCCCAGATTTATTTACATCCCAAATTAAATATATGAACAGCATCCCAAGTTTATTTACAACCCACATATCCATCTGGAGTTAAAAAGTAGATATAAACCAACCCCTAACACAACTCTTCCTCAACCATATACCTCCCAAAAATATATTTTTTTGTATAGCTTTTTAAAGTGATTTATATTTGTGCTCCGCTTCTACCCATCCCCTAACCCATTCCACAAATCCACCCCACAGACTGAAATACACATACTCTTCTTTGTTGTACGAACACAATGCTTTTTAAAATTAAATTTTCTTTGGAGGCAGACTTTGAAAATACATGTTTGGTTTATATTTTAATTAATGAATTAATAACAAAGTGGCGTACAGAGATGATGTTAACATGACTGTTGTCACCTCTCAGATGCTGAGGGAACCCTTCCAGGATGTATGCCGTGTACAGACAAGCACACACACCCACTGCGGTGGAGTTTTCCGTCTACTGCAACTTTATATCCAGCAAGGAGAAGAATTTGGTCGTTGCTGGAACGTCTCAACTGTTTGTCTACAGGATTATTCATGATGTGGAGGTAACCATAAGTCTCCACTTGATTTGTTTCATTGCGCCAAGTTTTGAAGTACAAGCATAACATTTTTTTTCTGATATATGATATTTATGTCATCATTTCAGAGTACATCAAAGGCTGACAAGTCTTCAGGTATGTCTAGACGTCATACGCAAAGTATACATTAATGAATGATATAAAATCAGTGCCTTTGTCGTCCAACTTCACACTCTCCTCCTCCTCCCTACAGATTCCAAATCTCGAAAGGAGAAGCTGGAGCAGGTGGCATCCTTTTCTCTCTTTGGCAATATTATGTCCATGGCCAGTGTGCAGCTTGTTGGAGCCAACAGAGATGCACTCCTTCTCAGTTTCAAAGATGCCAAGGTATCATTGTCTAAACTGTTCACTGCCTAACTGAATTATAAACTGCCTAAAATTGTTTTTTGACTGTCCTCTGGGTGTGTTTGTTCTCTCAACAGTTGTCTGTAGTGGAGTATGACCCCGGGACACACGACCTCAAGACTCTGTCTCTCCATTACTTTGAGGAGCCAGAGCTTAGAGTATGTAGAAACTAAAATATGTGTTCAGTAGCATTATCTGTTTAAATTATAGTAAATATTGACAGGCACAATTGAACAAATTGTTTTATTAATTTGCTCTCTTTTTTCAATTTTCAGGATGGTTTTGTACAGAACGTACATATTCCCATTGTCCGTGTAGATCCAGAGAATCGCTGTGCTGTGATGCTCGTTTATGGCACCCAGCTTGTGGTGTTGCCATTCAGGAAGGACACTCTAACTGATGAACAGGAGGGTGGAGTTGGAGAAGGGTATGCCTACAGTCCACTCTGCTGATTAATGTCTTTTAGAGTCTGGTTGACACTTGTATCCTAAATCCCTCACAGCACCACAAATGTTTACATGTCGATTTCCAGTGGGACTGAAACCTTATCATGGTTTTTGTTTGTACCAAATGTGTGAATTTCACACCCCTCCACCTATTTTAGTTGTAGCTGTTTGTATTGTAGTTGCCATAAATGTATATCCATGGTTAGAAGAACAAAAAAAGGATGGATTCAAACATTTGAATACAAATTTCCACTTTTATTCTGCTGGTCGATAGTTATCTAATCATGTCTGACACGAATAGATACTCTTTAATGATTACTATACACATGAATATGTAACTTCTATCACTGTCTCTCATCTACAGACCTAAATCCAGCTTCCTACCCAGCTACATCATTGACGTCCGTGAGCTGGACGAGAAGCTGCTAAACATCATCGACATGAAGTTCCTCCATGGCTACTATGAGCCCACGTTGCTCATCCTGTTTGAGCCCAACCAGACATGGCCTGGGTCAGTCCACCACATTATCAGCTATAACAACCACCGTTTCATGTTTCATTCAAGTCTAAATTAAGTTTATTGCAAATAGTGGCTTTGTTTACTATAAATATGGCCCTGACTTTTTTACTTCTCATTCTTTAGCATGCCAATTTTGATTTAATGTATAACTTCTATTTTCTGATCATTCTGCCAGGCGTGTGGCTGTGCGTCAGGACACTTGTGGCATTGTTGCCATCTCCCTCAACATAATGCAGAAGGTTCATCCTGTCATCTGGTCTCTCAGTAATCTGCCTTTTGACTGTACGATGGTCATGCCTGTTCCCAAGCCAATCGGTGAGCTCAGAGAATTCTCTCTTTTTGACACTACTTATGAACAGTGTGGTCGCTAAGTTCCCAGTCCACCATGAAGATCATTTCTGTTGGAGTGTTAGATATGAATTTAATAAGGCTGTCAATCGATTAAAATATTTTAATTGCAATTAATCGCATGATTGTCCATAGTCCATAATGACGGTTAATTGCAGATTTTGTATCTGTTCAAAATGTATCTGAAAGGGAGATTTGTCAAGTATGTATTACTCTTATCAACACTGGAGTGAGAAAATACGCTTTCTTTATGCAAATGTACGTATATATTTATTATTGGAAATCAATTAACAACACAAAACAATGACAAATATTGTCCAGAAACCCTCACAGGTACTGCATTTAGCATATTAAAAAATATATGCTCAAATCATAACATGGCAAACTGCAGCCCAACAAGCAACAACAGGTGTCAGTGTGCTGACTTGACTATGACTTGCCCCAAACTGCATGTGATTATCATAAAGTGGGCATGTCTGTAAAGGGGAGACTCGTGGGTACCCATAGAACCCATTTTCATTCACATATCTTTAGGTCAGAGGTCAAGGGACCCCTTTGAAAATGGCCTTGCCAGTTTATCCTCGCCAAAATTTAGCGCAAGTTTGGAGCATTATTTAGCCTCCTTCCTGAAAAGCTAGTATGACATGGTTGGTACCAGTGGATTACATAGTCGTCTAGTTTCATACGATTTTAGGATCTTCAATCTTCACGGTGGCTTGTGGATTTTTAAGAGGTTAAGAGGTTTTAGTGCGTGAAAGAAATTAGTGGCGTTAACACAAATTTGCGTTATTACCGTGTTAACTTTGACAGCCCTAGAATTTACCCTATGTGAGGAAGTGTGCTGCATTGCTAAAGTGTTTGTTGTTGTTGTTGCTTCTTTCATCACATGTCAAATCTCTTTAGGTGGTGTGGTGGTGTTTGCAGTGAATTCATTGCTCTATCTGAACCAGAGTGTTCCACCGTACGGAGTTGCTCTCAACTCTCAGACAAATGGCACCACAGCGTTCCCTCTGCGTAAGCAATACCATCAGAAACACACACCTGTACAGGTATCTTTGATATCTGGCCTTGTTACTTTACATATTAATATTCTGTAATGCTCATCACTAGATAATGTGTCTTGGTTACCCAGGTGTGCAGGAGGAAGTGAGGATCACTCTAGACTGTTCCCAGTCTGACTTTATTGCCTATGACAAGATGGTCATCTCTTTGAAAGGAGGAGAAATGTGAGTCTGTGAAAGCACCACCAGAACGTACATAAACAATGGTGTTAGTTAATGAATCTTCACTGACTGTTGTTGTCTTGCAGTTACGTGTTGACCCTCATAACTGACGGCATGAGAAGCGTCCGGGCTTTCCACTTTGACAAAGCTGCTGCCAGCGTCCTGACGACCTGCGTAAGTTCTGCCTGTAACTGTGAGCAATGATGGTTGGATGAGACAGGAAGTCTCTATCTTAAACAAATACCCTTTTTTTATGTTTCAAAACAACACAATAGCACACAAAACACTGGAGGGATTAGGGTTTGACTGACTGGGTTTTCAAAACTAATACCAGTACTTTAAGATTAAAGCTGCCGAATGCTACAAATATGACCATTTTTACACCAAAAATATATGAGCTGTGAGATGAAAAAACGTCAGACTTTACCCAAAAGCCACAGGTATTTTCTTATATCTGGCTGACCTTTTAGGGTATAAAGTAAATACTGGATATCCACTAAATCTGTCAGCTTTTAGAGGATTTAGAATAGAAACTGATGCCTCACACTCTGGGCTTCCCTCTTCCAGATGGTGACCATGGAGCCCGGCTACCTTTTTCTGGGTTCCCGTCTCGGAAACTCGCTGCTCCTGAAGTACACGGAGAAACTTCAGGAGACGCCACCAGAGGAGGGCAAAGAAAATGAGGACGGAGAAAATGAGGATAAAGATAAAGATAAACAGGTACGTATGTGACTGCATAAAATGTGACTTTTAATACAGGGGAAACCACTTATATGGATCAAGAAGCTTGGGACAGAATCATTCCTATGTAAATGCTGTTTAAATAATATGCTTATAGTAATCGAGTATTCCGCTTAGAGTGTTCATTTTGGGTCTTTTCATATATGACAACATATGGAAAAACATTTTAAAGCTATGTTAGAGTAACGTTAATTACATTTTTGTTTTGCTTTTAATTTACTCCCTTGATACTTTGCCTCACTGGCCGGCTGGCGCTGCATGCACATTGAAATCATGATGGGGGAAAAAGAGAGTCAATTTCTCTCAATGAAAAATGAATGCGCACGGGGAAAGCACCTGTGGTTGAAGCCGCCCTTGTCCAGTGGATTGATAATCCCTGGTCACGTAATGCCCCCTTAAAGTAAAACTCTGCAGATCCTCAACCAGCTCTGCGCTACTGCAGTTGCGGGCAGCAGTATGCAGACGAATGGCGCCCGCCTCCCCTCCATGCTGCTCACTGGGTGAACGAGCAAGGAGCCCCGGCAAAGGGGCGCCGTTCATCTGCATGCACCAGCCGTGCTGCAGTGACACAGAGCCGGCCAAAAACGGCAGTACCTCACCCTTGATGAGGGAAAAGGCAGAAGAATGGGCAGAGAGCATGTAAACAGCGAAGCGGTCCGTTCAATTACTTTGTATAAATATAGAGCAAAAATAAAGAGCAAAAAAATAATTGGTTATAATATTCATCCGCTCATAGTGATCTATTTGACCTGGAGGTTTCCACTGTATAGCCTTTTGTTGTGAAGCACTGTTGAAATGCCATCTTTATTTCCACTTGATTTATGCTTGTGTAGTCACTGCAATTAGTTTAGATAAGGTGCTTGTCAATCTTTCAAAGTAAACATGTACAGCACTCACTGCACTTGGAAGGATTTTAGTTGACAGCTCGTCTCCAACATAGCCTATAAACTAAATCAGCGCTAATGAATTCCAGGAAGAACCACCGAGCAAAAAGAAGCGAATGGAATCTTCCACCAACTGGACGGGTATGTTCAAATTTCATTTTTGATATGTGCTAGAAATGTGTGTGTTATCTGCCAATCCAGGGGTCGGTGTTTTCTCACATCACATCCGATTTATCATTTTAATCAAAACATTTTTTCTTAAAAACAAACTAGACCTAAAAAAAGTCAAAGGAATTATTATCGTTCACCATGCTTAACTTTTTTTTAATACAGTAAATAAAAGATGCCTCTTGAAAATAATGTTTTGTATCCCTAGATAAAAAGCACATTTGTAAAATTGATTAAACCTGTGTTGTGCACATTGTGCATTCTCTGAGAACTTGCACTTTTACTGTGAACTACGGGAGCTCGGGGAAGTGACAGCAGTTCCGTATCATAATTATCATAGTTAAAGTGAAAATCAGTTTTCATTTTTAAACATGAATTTGAATTGATTGATGAAATCAATTTATCGCCCACACCGCGACCCTGAATAGGATAAGCGGTTACAGATAATGGATGGATGGATTTATCGCCCAGCTCTATGCCAATTGTGTTTCACTCAGCTTTGTTTTGTCAGATGAGGTGGATGAGATAGAGGTGTATGGAAGTGAGGCTCAGTCAGGCACTCAGCTGGCCACCTACTCCTTTGAGGTAAACAAAACAACAACAACCCAGAGCTTAATTGCCTTTTATGTAAATGCAGGTCCTTTGTGGAAGGTGACTGATTTTCTGTGTTTTCATACAGGTGTGTGACAGCATACTCAACATTGGACCTTGTGTGAATGCCTCCATGGGTGAACCTGCCTTCTTGTCTGAAGAGGTATTAAAACACAATTAAAACACTTTCTAGCGTCTCTGTAGATTGGTTACTGTAGATGTTCCCTATCACTTGTTTTCCCAAGAATTGTATTTTGAGGTTTCTGACTTGTGATGTTCATCTTACCCACAGTTCCAGAACAACCCCGAGCCTGACCTGGAGGTTGTGGTATGCTCTGGCTACGGCAAGAACGGTGCACTGTCTGTACTTCAGGTAAAACCTCCCACTGATGTTGTGTGTTGTTTTAATGCACGATGCATGATAAATGTTACCGCACCATCCTAAAAACCTGTGGTCGTGAGGGCCATCTGCCACAGGTCCAGTGATGGTGCTACAGTAAAGTCTGGGTCTACCAGGGCTGCCTCAGAGAACGACGGAGTAGCCTGTAAACACTCAGACACAAGCTCAGTTTGCCTGGAAATGCACATTGTACTGCCTCTGACTTTTACTTGCTTATTGTAATTTGTTTCCTTTCTGTTCTCAGAGAAGCATCCGACCCCAAGTAGTCACTACGTTTGAGTTGCCAGGTTGCCACGACATGTGGACAGTCATCTCAAATGAAGTCAAGGAAGACAAAAAAGTACTGTGTCTTTCTGCTAAACAGCCTCAGGGTTTCACTCTAATGAATGTTTGTTTGTTTTTTGACAGTAAGATGTTTCTCGCTCTTTTCCCAGGCTGCAAAAAGCGATGATTCAGAGGACGGGACTGAGACAGAGACCGGTGAGGATGGTGAAGAGGGAGAAAAGGACAAGGAAGAGAAGGAGAAAGAGAAAGTGGAGGAGGAAAAGCCAGAGCCTCCTCTGGAGGATGATACGAAGAAGCACGGCTTTCTCATTCTGAGCAGGGAGGATTCAACCATGGTAAAAACACACGTTAATACACTTGAATAGAACTCAGTTAACGCTAGGGAAAAACTAAACCTATCTATGATATCATATCATCTATCATTTGGGTGTTACCTAATGGGCCTTGGCTGTATTTTTGTGCAGATCCTTCAGACAGGTCAGGAGATCATGGAGTTGGACACCAGTGGTTTTGCTACCCAGGGACCCACTGTGTTTGCTGGAAACATCGGTGACAACAAGTACATCATCCAAGTCTCCCCCATGGGTATTCGGCTACTGGAAGGAGGTAAGATAGGATAATGTTAGGTTAAAAAAGTGATAATTATATTTTTGCATTTAGTTGTTGCAGTAGCAAATTATGCAGAACGGAACCAGATAAAAAAAAAAAAAAAAAAATGAATAACAAAATAAATGACTCAACAAATGAATAAATAAATATATCATTAAATGTAGCAAAAATAATATTAAAAATAAATGTAGCCATTAATTAACTTATAAAATGTGACATAAACTGATATTTCTGTTTTGATTTGCTTCCTAATTTATTTACTTCTTATTAATTCCCCTTTTTATTTACAATTCTGTTTAGTTTGACCTTTTATTTATTTATGTGTTTATTTTATAAATTTTTAAATGTATTTATTTGCATAATGAGGTAGCGATGCATGAAGACGTGTAAAGAAATGTATAAAAAAAGAATATAGAAATAAATAACTTTGGGGAAATAAATAAGGGGTGAAATGTAGAGGAAAAATTGTGCATAAATCAATAAATACATAAATAAATACACACATTAAAATTTTTTAAAATAAATGCAAAAAAGTAAATAAAAATAAATGCAAAAATGAATAAATACATTTAAAGATTTATAAAAATGAATATATGATCAAATAAAAGGCACAATTAAACAGAAGGGTAAATAAATAAGGCAATTAATACAAAGATAAATAAATAAAGAAGCAAATTAAAACGTACATTTCAATTTATGTCACATTTTATCAATTAATTAATGGCTACATTTATCTTTAATAATATTTTTGCTGCATGTAATGACATATTTAATTGTTTATCGAGCCATTTATTTTTGATTTTGGCAAGTTCTGCGGTCCATAGCAAATGGTTGCAGGAGTAAAGAAGGATACATGCGTAATATTAAAGCAAATTGAAGGCATTAAACATATTGGCAACCTGTTTCACTGACATGTTCTCTTTTAATTCTGCTTTCAGTGACGCAGCTCCACTTCATCCCGGTGGACTTGGGCTCTCCCATAGTTCATTGCTCCGTGGCGGACCCTTACGTGGTCATCATGACTGCTGAGGGGGTGGTCACCATGTTTGCGCTCAAGACCGACTCATACATGGGGAAGACTCACCGGCTGTCCCTGCAGAAACCACAGATCCCCACTGTGAGTAAATCATGCTCATCAGTCCTTTTTTAGAGGCTTTTCATTAGACAAATACGCCCCCTGCTGGACAAACTCTAGCAGCATCACTCTGCTCAATTGTGTGCAACATGCAAATGTGCAACATCATCACACTCCTTCATTTAGCAACTGGATTTATCTGTAATTAACTTGTATAAAACCGCTCATCATTCAACAGCAATCACGCGTGATCTCGCTGTGTGCTTACCGAGACCTAAGTGGAATGTTCACCACAGAAAACAAAGTGAGCTCCTCCGTCAAAGAGGACACCGTCATCAGGAGTCAGTCTGAAACAGAGACCATCATCCACGACCTCAGGTAAGAGCATCATCTCCATACCAGAAACACACAACCAGTCGCCACATGTCCTAGTTAGTTATGAATTGATTGATGTTATAGAGATAATTCAGGTGATTTTACGTGGGGTGTATAAGGTACTTTTCACCTACAGTAGATGACGGTCGGCACGCCCCGAGTTTGGAGAAGCAGACAGGAGTTACCACACGGAACCAAAGCGTTGTACTGCTATGGACGCGGGCAGCAGCAAAACTTATTTTAGCCACCTAAGAGAAAGGTCCACCTAAAAAAGTCAATATCTGTTTAAGTTTACGACATATTTAGAAATATTTTTGCTGGTTTAACTTGCCGTGAGACAGCTGTACAGTCTATGTTTCCGACGGGGAACTGAAACCGTTATCTATGCTCTCGCCAAAGCAACCAGACTCCGAAAAATGTTATTTTACCTCACAGAACACGAGAGTTGCTGGTCTGCCGCTGCCTCAATCGGTTAGTTTGTTTGTGTTACTGTGTGACTTTGGTTTGTTCAGATTCACCAAAGACACATATTAGCACAAACTAACCGATCGAGCCAGCAGTAGACCAGCAACCCCTGTGCTCTGCGAGGTAAAATTACAGAGTTTTTCAATAGAGTCTGGTGGCTTTGGCGAGAGCATAGATGGATACAAGGGCTTCGGTTCCCCGATAGAAAGGGTTGTCTGATGGCAAGGTAAAGCGGTGAAAATATTCTAAACATAGCGTATACTTTTATTAATGTTTTTAGATGGCTAAAATACGTTTTGATGTCGGCCCCATCCACAGCAGTACATTGCTTTGCTCCCGTGTGATAATTCCTGTCTGCTTCCCCAAACTGGGGGCGTGCCGACCGTCATCTACTGTAGGTGATACACTGTCTATGGATAAGTACCTCATACAACCTCACTTCAAAAGACACCTGAACCATTCCTTTTTAATGTGTGCGTAGTAACGCAGTGGACGATGAGGAGGAAATGCTGTATGGAGACTCGAACGCCAGCGCAGCGCATGGAAGGGACGAACTCGGCCGCAGCTACGGAGGACAAGGGCTTTTTGGAAGCGACGGAAGCTCAAGCAAAGCAGAACCCAGCCACTGGTGCATTATCTGCAGGGAGAATGGTGTAATGGAGGTATGGGGGTATATGTTACATCATAAGAATGTATACACTATATTAATCAGCATGTTAATGCTGTTTCTATACTTGCTTTTGTTCACAGTCTTTGTTTTTTATTTGAACAGATCTACCAGCTCCCAGAATGGCGATTGGTGTTCCTGGTGAAGAACTTCCCAGTTGGTCAGAGAGTGCTAGTGGACAGTTCGTCTGGCCAATCAGCAGCACAGGGAGAGGGCAAAAAGGAAGAAGTAACACGTCAAGGAGATATCCCCCTCGTCAAAGAGGTGTCTTTGGTTTCCCTCGGCTACAATTACAGCAGACCATATTTACTGGTGAGTGTTTTGTTTGTGTTTCACTGAACACAAAATATAAATTTGAAAGAAAAACAGGGTATAACAAAAAGTGTTTTTCTTGTTTTCTAGGTCCATGTGGAACAGGAGCTTCTGATCTACGAAGCGTTCCCGTATGATCAACAGCAGCCACAGAACAACCTGAAAGTGCGCTTCAAAAAAGTAAGAGCTAACACTGATAAGGATGGATTCAATCATGTGAAAAACTTGAAGTGAAATCTTAACTGTGCTACTTTACTCTGCACAGGTGCCCCACAACATTAACTTCAGAGAAAAGAAGTCAAAGCTTAAGAAAGATAAGAAGGCGGAGAGCGGCGCCACCGAGGAGAGTTCAGCTGTGAAAAGTCGGATTGCCAGATTCAGATACTTTGAGGACATCTCTGGATACTCAGGGGTGAGGAAGCACTTTTTTTATTTTAGAACTTCTTATTGCTGCACCAGCACTATTCGCAAAAAACTAGGTCGACAGACGCTCACCGATGTCCGACCGTCCGCTTAGTGTGTCAAGGTCTAAAATAGCTGCTCCACATTTCCTTGCTGTCCCCAGGTGTTTATCTGCGGCCCGTCTCCTCACTGGATGCTGGTCACCTCTCGCGGAGCCATGAGGCTTCACCCCATGTCCATCGATGGCTCCATCGAGTCTTTCTCACCCTTCCATAACATCAACTGCCCAAAAGGTTTCCTCTACTTCAACAAACAGGTACACAGAGGACACACACTCACTTTGGTAGTGATAGAGCAGGTATTTGTATTGTTCTCTTCTCTGACAACTCCACTATGAACGGAAACAACACTTACGTTTTTTTTGGATGAGATTCCACATAAGTTTGAATGATAATAATTATTGATGTTCTTAGTAGTAATGATATTATTATTTCAGTTCTCAGTGTGTGTGTGTGTGTGTGTCTGTGTGTGTTCTCCCACAGGGCGAGCTGAGGATCAGCGTCCTGCCCACCTATCTGTCCTACGATGCCCCTTGGCCCGTCAGAAAAATCCCACTGAGGTGCACCGTCCACTACATCGGCTACCACGTCGAATCCAAGGCAAGGCTCCTCTCTCGCTCAGCCCACACAGCACCAGAGGCACCAAAAAGCAGCGACGTGACACAAATTCAAGCTGAAACACATTCCCCCGGACTCGCACACCTCCACTTGCATAACGCGATGCAAAAATAAAAAAGCGTATCGATCGAGCCGCTTTGAAAAGTTTGAGATGAAAGCCCTCTGGCCTTAAAGTTTTCTCACTGCGAGAGAAAAAAAAAAAAAAAGTCAATGAGGGTGACTTTGACGGGATTAGTCTTTGATGTGAACTTTTTCTGTCCGATTTTGACTTTTTTTTCCCTCTTAGGTGTATGCAGTGTGCACCAGTGTGAAGGAGCCCTGCACACGCATCCCCAGGATGACTGGAGAGGAGAAGGAGTACGAAACCATAGATCGAGGTCAGACATGAACACACACACACACACACACACACACACACACACACACACACACACACACACACATACATACACACACACACACACACACACACACCTATTGTTTACATTACTGGTTCCCAACACATTTAAATTAATTTTAGAATTAATATTAATGATCATTTAATTATATAAATGTGTATATCCTCCTAAGACCCGGCAATTCATTTTTGTTGTCTGCGGCGGACAGTAGGACTTGTTTCTTCTCATTTTCAAGCATTTTCCGTACTTCAGGAAACTGAGTGAGACAGAAAGGATTATGTTAAAAATTATTGAAAGAGAGTCAGACATTGAGATGAGGAGGAAGAGAGCCAGGTCGTAGAGCAGGTTTTAAACTTAGTTTTATATTTGTTTCTCAATATTCATCAAATGAGAGAAAATTCAAATGATCTGATGTCCGCTACAAGGGAGCTGACAGTCTTTTTTTCATACAACTGAATCCTCCATGTCAAGTTTGCACTTGGATTGTTAGATGAAGGGCATTTCAGCCTTTTGTCCCTGTCTTTTAGCTAACTGTTTCAACATCTCAAATTACTTTTAGCCATTATTTCAACCATATATTCATCTTTTTAGCTAAATATTTCAACTGTTTGTACTAGGGCTGTCAAAGTTAATGCCAATAATTTTTTTAACGCAACTTGCGATTCCGGAGGTTGTATCAGACTAAGTTTTAAAGCTATAGAGAAGATACTGCTATCATATGAAACTACAGAATCTAAGGAATACATTGGTACCAATGTAACACTAGCTTGTCGCGAAGGAGGCTAAATAATGCTCCAAACTTGGCCATTTTCAAAGGGGGTCCCTTGACCTCTGACCTCAAGATATGTGAATGAAAATGGGTTCTATGGGTACCCACGAGTCTCCCCTTTACAGACATGCCCACTTTATGATAATCACATGCAGTTTTGGGGCAAGTCATAGTCAAGTCAGCACACTGACACACTGACAGCTGTTGTTGCCTGTTGGGCTGCAGTTTGCCGTGTTATGATTTGAGCATATTTTGTTATGCTAAATGCAGTACCTGTGAGGGTTTCTGGACAATATTTGTCATTGTTTTGTGTTGTTAATTGATTTCCAATAATAAATATATACATACATTTGCATAAAGCAGCATATTTGCCCTCTCCAATACTTGACAAATCTCCCTTTAAGGTACATTTTGTACTGATAAAAAATTTCATTAATTTGCGATTAACTGGACAATCATACGTTAATCATGATTAAATATTTTAATCCATTGACAGCCCTAGTTTGTACATTATCTTTAGCTATTTATGTATAACTATGTATACATTTCTTTTAGCTGACTCTTTTACAACTGTTTATATAAATTGTTTGGTAAAGCATTTCAACCACTAGTTAGACTTCTTTTCACACACTTTCGATCGCCGTGCAGTCAACCTTTCGTAGCTGCTAGTAGACTGATATTGTGACATTTACTAAAGGTCAGCATTGCACCAATTTGTAATCCTACTTGGCTGTTTATTTTCCTCCTCAACACAAACATGTGGATACATCACTATTGTTTCTCCTGTGTCCCCCCCATACAGATGAACGGTACATTAATCCTCAGCAGGAGAAGTTCTCCATCCAGCTCATCTCTCCAGTCAGCTGGGAGGCCATCCCCAACACACGGTAACAGCTCTTCTCTTTATGCATCGCCACCCCTTAGCAAAATCAATAAGAAAGCCTTGTTTTAATAGACATTAGGCACCTATGAATCAAGAGGTACACACTCTTTTTCTCTGCGCCAGGTCGTCCCGGTGGAGGCTTTCGCTGCTTTTAGAGAATTATGGTGTTTGACAATCTTGGATCATTTATCCAAGCTGTAGAGACCGTTCATTTAGTCCCACATGGCTGCTTTCCCTCATTTCACTTCAGTGAGGGTCATTTGGAAATGTCGGGTCATTTATCCAAGTCCCTGGTCATTTAGTTGCTCTGCGTTATCATTACCTACCACTGTGAGCGCTTTTCTGTGAAGAGCTGAAGCACATAAGTGTGTAACTGGCTTGTAGTGTTTCAGCATTATATTCTACGTCGGGGTACTGATTGAATGTGAAGATGTATCGCTATCTTTCCTGTCAAAGCACATTTAGATGTGTTATTATTATAATGTGAAGAGATGGATCAGTGCTAGGCTAACTTAGCTTTGCTTTTTACTTAGATGTAATATTAAAGCTGCATTCACACCAGATCCAGCAGTGCGGTAAAAAATACAAGTTTTCCCATTTATTTTGAGTAGGGAGGGGTAGTGCGTTTGGGCAAAAAACAAGTTGAAACAGAATACATTTTTGGAGAAGCGCAGCCCGACGTCACGCTGCGACGGCCAATCACCTAACCGCCGAGTCAGTGAGAGAATACAGTTAACATCACTGCCTCTCGCTGCCATGGGAGGGGGGGGGGGGGGAACAACTTTGGTACAAGAAAGTAAAAAAAAACTATGAGGGTAAAAAACCAAACACATGCTCGTTGGACCAATTCTGTGGGGATTTGGTAGCTTGTTTCCTGCAACAAGCTCAAGCACTCCGTCTTTTTCTTGTCTAGCTGCTGTGAAATGAATGTCAAGATCATAAAAACGATCTGACAGAAAACAATAATCCATCCTTTTTCTACCCTTTCAAATTAGTTGACAGATGTAGCTCATGCTCATGCTTCAGAGGATGCAGCCGTGACACTGGTGTGCTCTCTCTTGAGTGTATTTGAGTTACCTACTGGAGCATCCTGTTTAGAGCTGCAACGATTAATCAATCAGTTGCCAACTATTTTGATAATCGATTAATCGGTTTGAGTCATTTTTGATTGCAGTTTCTTAAATGTGAATATTTTCTTTCTAGTTTTTTTACTCCTCTATGAAAGTAAACTGAATATCTTTGAGTTGCGGACAAAACAAGATATTTGCGGACGTCATCTTGGGCTTTGGGAAACACCGATCGACATTTTCCTCCATATTCTGACATTTTATAGACAAAACAACTATCGATTAATCGACGGATTAATCAAAAATGAAAATACTCATTAGTTGCAGCCCTATGACGTATAGTAGGCTATTTGAACAAAAGCAGGACCAGGACCTTTTGCTTGTATTTGCTATAGGCAGCAATAACAACTGGAAGCTAAGAAACAAAACAGGCAACGGCACAAAAGAAAAAAGGGTCAGGCAGCATGAGGTCAATACCGTCTCACAGGAGCAAATTTGTGGCAATGATGTAATGTGTAATCTTAATTATCAGACAAAGAACGCCAAAGTATTAAATGGTGTGTGAATGGACCCTGACTCCACTCTCTGTCTCCGTCAGCTTCGACCTGGAGGAGTGGGAACACGTGACCTGTATGAAGTCGGTGCATCTGAGGAGTCAGGAGACGGTGTCCGGACTGAAGGGCTACATTGCTGCAGGGACCTGCCTGATGCAGGGGGAGGAGGTCACCTGCAGGGGCCGGGTGAGCAGCACACGACACTACCACCACACTAGGTGTTGTCTATTTGTACAAAAGGGCCTTCTCAGTACCCACATTATCATGGGAATAAAGCCATTTTATTGTCCTTTCCTTATAATGTAATGTGTTTTTGTCGTACCTATTGTTGCTGCCGTGTTTCGATGTTTTTGTCGTTAAGTGTTGGATGCTGCTGTTTGACCCTGTCTTGGTCTCAACTTGTAAAAGAGCTTTTAAATCTCAATGTGGCTTCCTAATTAACCAAAGGGTTATGTTGAGGTTATGATGAAAGGGGCTTAAGATACGAAAACACCTGCTGATCGCTTCTCGTTTGATTCTTTTGTTCAGATCGTGATCCTGGATGTGATTGAAGTCGTGCCAGAGCCGGGCCAGCCGCTCACCAAGAACAAGTTCAAAGTGCTGTATGAGAAGGAACAGAAGGGGCCGGTGACGGCGCTGTGTCACTGCCACGGTTACCTGGTGTCGGCCATCGGACAGAAGGTCTCAACCACACTCTTGCATTACAACTCTGAGAATTCACATAGCTGGAATTAGAAAAACCACTGCTGTCTCATAGTAGATGCTAGTATCTACTGAACTGTGCTAGAAATGAATTTGGAATTAGCTGAAGTATTGCATGTAAAAAAGGAAGGTTGTGAGTTCCTCCGTGTTCCTGCAGATCTTCCTGTGGGCCCTGAAGGACAACGACCTGACGGGGATGGCCTTCATCGACACTCAGCTCTACATCCACCAGATGTTCAGCATCAAGAACTTCATCTTGGCTTCCGACGTGATGAAGAGCATCTCTCTGCTCCGCTACCAGGAGGAGAGCAAGACGCTGTCGCTCGTCAGCAGGGTGAGGAAATAACTCCACTGAGTTGATTCAGTCAAATTGAGTTTATGTGATTTACAGTATCATAATTATAAAAGTGATAGTTTGTTGATGAAAATATTTTCTTCAGTGTCTGAGGTAGAAAAAGAGAATTTTCAATAACTGCAGGCAATTAGTTGATCTCATACAGTTAGAGTTTGGGCCAGATTCTTACAAATAAGCAGGTTGTATTTGAGTGTAGACGAAGTTTAACTACAACTTGGGCTAGGTTTTAATACCGGGAATACACATCCAAACTATTTAAAAACTCCAGGAAAACGGGAAAAACAAGTTCCTTCTAGGCTTAAAAAAAATAGGCTGATACGTCCAAAATATACGTATTACTGAATATTATTGAAATGCTGAAGTCAAAATACAGAAATGTTCTGTTAAAGCTAGGGTTGGTAATGCTGAGAAACTAGCAATAGTACGCTAGATTTTAAAAATGATCCAACCGAAAAACTCAGACCAGTGTTTCCAACTCTTTTCCAATGAAAGTAGCGAGCAGCACTAGCTCCAAAAGCCCCTAAATCTAGCGATAAAAGTCGCCAAGTCTGCAACACTGACAGTCCGTCCCTTCAGGCCTCCCTTCAAAGTCACTCCACCAAAAATTATCATAATGAACATGGCTATTAGTGCTCACAGCTGTCAAGCTGGCAGCTTTTGAAAGACTCCGGTGACGCGCAATGAGTGCACAAGCTGAGTGCAGGCAGGCAGGAAGCAGGCAGGCCGTTCATTCATTTCATCGGAATTCTTTCCTGTTTTTGGTCAGAGCATTTGATTTATTAATTGCTGTCGGGATGAATTTCAACTAATGTAACAACATTTTTGAAGAACACTACCGATCCTACCTTTTAACTTTGAGTCACAGTTGACTTTATTACTATATCTAACATTGCTTGGCTATTACAGAAAGCTCGCAACCAGCAGCCTCTGAACGCTGACAGAATATGAGATTTCATAAAGCTTCATAGAATGACTTTGAATGTCCGCTGTCCTCAGCAGACAGATCGCAGGCAACGAACTTGGCAATTCATATTCCACACAGCTTTGGCGAAGTCCAAGCTGCATGCGTACGTTACGTTCATTCTAATGTTGATTGACATAAGTGGCTCTTTTGCCTTAATAATAATAATTATTATTACCACCACGAAATAATCCACTAAAGTGGTCAGGTTGGGAACCCATAGATTTATGTATATTTCTCTAAGTGTTGCTTGAAATATGACCAATGCGTTTCGACTGTAGCTGAAGGTCTATCTTAAAAACAAAGTCCCAGGATTCCCAGTGTAGTGTGAATCCCTGTTGTGGGCTGCAGTACACTCAATAGAGTGTTTATTGATTAAGAGGTACAAGTGAATATTGACGGTGTGTCTCCGGTGGGTATTTGGATTCAGTCGAGTTAATCTTGAAGAGAGCAGCTCTGGCAGCCGGAGATAACTCGGGGACTGTAGCTGTCTGTTGGGATTTAACTGTTGTCCTATTGTCTTGGCGACAGGATGCGAAGCCCCTGGAGGTTTACAGCATCGAGTTCATGGTGGATAACAACCAGCTCGGATTATTGGGTAATGTTTGTAACGACCTTAGGAAGCAAATTCAATTAAATGTTCTCGTGTTCTCATTAAGCTTTTCTTTTCTTTTCCTTTTAGTGTCCGATCGAGACAAGAACCTCTATGTATATATGTATTTACCTGAAGGTACGTAATTATATGTAATTATGTAATGTATTCACAGTGTTGATTCACATCCAGCAGTCATGTAATGTGTGGTTTGCGGTTACAGCTAAAGAGAGCTTCGGAGGAATGCGCCTGCTGAGGCGAGCCGACTTCAACGCCGGAGCGAACATAAACACTTTCTGGCGGATGCCGTGCAGAGGACCTCTGGACACTGGCAGCAAAAAGGCTCTGACCTGGGACAACAAGCACATCACGTGGTTCGGTAAGTGGCCGGGACTCTTGTCCCGCATGTTATAGCTAACGGCTTTATTAGAGTACACTGACTTTATTCTGTCAGCTGATGAGCCAGCTGGGTCAAGGACAGTTAGCATCCCAAATGGGATGCAGAGAAAGTAGATTCTTCTTGGCTACAGTTGATTGAGAAAGTTGCTATTCTGTCAAGTCAGCACATTTTGGACGTGGTATCCGAGAATGAAAATCAAAACTTATACATGGGGGAGATTATGGAGTTCAATAGACTCGACACTAGAGCTGCACGATCATGGCTAAAATGATACACACGATTATTTTTGATCAATATGGAGATCACAATTATTATCCCGATTATTCAAATATTTTAGGGACCAAACATTTTTTTTGTAAGTTTTATGGAGTGATAAAAAGAGATATACTAAATCTCCTATATAAAAAACTTTGACTCTAATATGTCAACAAAATGAAACAAGAATTTTGAACCTGACTTCATCCAATGTTCCGATTTTTGTCGTGGAATTCTATGCAAATAAGCGCATATTTGATTAGTAATCAAGTGCAAATAATCAACTGAGGAAGTTTCATGGTGATATCTATAAGTTATTTTTGTTACACTATTAACCTGGGGTGTCTCCCCTTAATAAAAACACATTTTTTACTGTTCCGATCAGCTTTTCTAAATCTAGGATTGAAATCCTGCAACTGATGAAAAAGTTAAAATATGTTAAATGTTTTAAATGTGTTTTTATCTGTGTTGCCACAGCAACCCTAGACGGAGGAGTTGGCATGCTCCTCCCCATGCAGGAGAAGACGTATCGCCGTCTGCTGATGTTGCAAAATGCTCTGAACACCATGCTGCCTCATCACGCTGGTCTAAACCCAAAGGCCTTCAGGTTTGCATCCGCCTGCAGTACTCGTCACACATTAGAAGAAGGGACGTGACAGGTTAATTTGATGTTTGACATATAACTGACCCTTTTCTATCCTGCGTCCAGAATGCTGCACTGTGACAGACGAAGCCTGCAGAACGCCGTGCGAAACATCCTGGACGGAGAACTCCTCAACAAGTACTTGTACCTCAGCACGATGGAGCGCAGCGAGCTGGCCAAGAAGATTGGTACAACGCAAGACATAGTAAGTGCACCAAAACAGAAGCGAAGACGCAGCGAAGTCGTTTTTTTTTCTTATTCTAATTTTCATCCTCTTTTCATCACCAGATCCTCGACGACCTTCTGGAGATCGACAGAGTAACAGCTCATTTCTGAGAGCCACATTCCACACGTCAAGTCCACTGTACGCTGTTTTATATTGAACGGAGAAAACATTTTGTTATCGCCATCTTTGTGCAAACCTGATTTAATTTTCTTACTCGTTAGATGAAAAAAAAGAGGGCAGCCATGTTTTCTTAGGATATTTTGTATAAAAACAAAAAAATCAGTAAAAAGTCATTTACACAAGCTTTGTGTGTTTGTGTGTTTATTGAGTTTTAAAGGAACAGTGTGTCGGATCTGGTGGTATCTAGCAGTGAGGTTGAGATTGCAACCAACTGAAGCCTCTCTCCTGTGTGCCAAGCGTGTTGGAGAACTACGATGGCCGACGGGAATGGCCCTCTCTAGAGCCAGTTGTTGTAAGAGTAGCGTAGACGGCACTGAGTTACGTTATGGACTATGGAGTTTGGTTTGTCCGTTCTGGGCTACTGTAGAAACATGGCGTACTCCGTGGAGAGGACCCGTTCCCTATGTAGATATAAACGGCTCATTCTAAGGTAACAAAAACACAGTGATTTATATTTTCAGGTTGATTATACACTAAATAAAACATAGTTTTATATATACTGTTACATACTGGTCCTTTAAGTGATAAAGACAGGGGTGCCTTAAAGAAGGAGGTAGAACATTTTATTAACATTGTTAAAATAATTTAAAAAACATTTGGTTAGGTGACACTGGACTATTCTTGGACTCATTGTTGAACTCAGGAGGAATCAAAACACCAACCCTGTCTCTTTCATCCAAGTAACACTGATCAGAAAGGGTTATTCCAACACAAATATCAATTCCTGTATCACAGACTGATTAACATTTAATCATAATCATCAATCTATAATTGCTCTCATTAAAGCTGCAGTTTATTACACTTGAAACCCCTTTGACGAGATTTAAAATGTAACTCATTATTTTAAACAAATTCTCACTCCAGTGGGGATGCGGCTTAACATTATCGTGTGTAACTTGTGTACAGTTATTACATTATTCCACTCAATTTGACTCAGTGTTTTGCCTTGATGCTGCAGCTGCTACAGAATAGATGTCACCAGTTTCTTAAAAAAATTAACTGCACCTTAAAATATCTAAAATTAGAATTTCAAAACAATTGGCTGTACAACAATTACACTAAAAAAAATTGAAATGGGTAAATACCCCAAAAATATATAGGATAATAATTTAATTAAAAACCTTCTAAAACTCTAGGGGGTCTAAACTGAAGTGGGTTTGGTGTGTTACAGTCCTGCAGTTCAGTACATTCTCACCCATTCTAAAGAAGTCCTGTCTGACACCAGAGTCTAGGCTGATTTGGTGTAAAAAAAACGAGCACACACCGGAGCAGCACCATTACCAGCAGCTTTTAGAGCTGCCACAGAAGTGAAAGGCTCCATGATTGTTGGGTTGTATGAACTTGTGCTTGGAGTAGGTCCTGATTCTCTGTTCCTTCGTAGTGAGACACTACCTCAGGTGCTCGTACAGGTCTGCGTCCAGAGATATGAGACCAAAGTACGTCAGCACGCTCAGGAACGAACGCGTAAGACTCATCGCTGCCATCTCCCACCTGTGAAGAAGTCATTCATGGTCGGTTGGTTGGTTGCCCCAATCACAAAACAGAATTTCTCATTATTGACACACACACACTAAATGAGTCTTTACCTTAGAGCCAGTTCAAACTTGAAGCCCTCCCACGTCGTCCTCACCCAGCGGAAGACCCCGAGCCTGGGCAGCATCCCGGTCTTCTCTGCCTGGATCTTCCCCCAGCCTCGCACCGCACTAAAACACAAGATATATCTATATGAAGCTACGATTTTAAAGGATTTACAAACTCACACAACTCGTGCAGTATAATCCAAGTCTAGTTTATCCAGTCGTATGCTAAGTACTTCCCAAATACACCCATTTTCACAAAAACCTTCCTATTTAAAACACTTCCGCAACAAAAGGGACCTTGTGGACAATCATCTAATGAAATGAAAACATGCAAAGTCTCTCCTTAGAGCTTATGAAGAACTGAACATATGTGATGATGACCCTTAGAGCTACTATGGAAGAGTGCGGTCTTATGTATTTATTTATTTTCTTTAATTATTTTCTACCCTCTTTTATTTTTGTTATATTATTTTGTATACTTTAAGTTATCTTTCCTGTCCAATTGTGCCTTGTATGTTAAGAAGTGTTATTGAGTTTAGATTCCGATGCCTTAATGTTTGTAAATTAATTATCTTCAATAAATAAATAAATAAAAAAAAACACTTCCGCAAACAATCTCACGCATGCGCAGGCACGCTACTCATCCGTACGAGTCCGAAGTGCTTTTAAATAGTAAGAATTTAGCGAAAATACGTGTGTTTGGGAAGAACTGAGCATATACGACTATAATCAAAGTCTCATTCATCCAGTCGTATGATCAGTACTTCCCAAACAGCTGCATTTTTGCTAAATTCTTACTATTTAAAACACCTCCAGACTCGTACGGGAAGTGTTTTAGCGAAGATGCAGGTGTTTGTGAGATATTGAGCACACGACTGGATAAACTTAACTTGGATTATACTGTACGGGTTGTGTGAGAGTTTGTAAACGGATGTTTTTAATTTAGTTATGCTATTTATTTCAATTCATCAAGACTTTCCTCCGTTTTTTTATTCTTCGTTCACCGAGTAGGCATGAGAGAAAAACAGTTTTTCTTCACAAATTCAAGGTAACACTGGGTGAATACTTGAAATATTCCTCTAAAATGCTTGCCACACATTCCTCTGTTGCTAAAATGTTTTGAAAGTGCCTCCATTACAGAGCCACGATGAGGTGCAGAAGTCGAGTTATCTCTCAGAACACTTGAATTACAATATGCTGAAAGGTAATTGTAGATTGTTTTGCCCAATGATGCCAAAAATATACTGCCTACTGCCACTTTAACAAAGGGCTGCAGTGTTGCCAGATCAGATTGACAGTTTCCCGCCCAATCACAATTTGAAACCTGCCCAATTCAATAAAAACAGTCCAAATCATCATAACTGTAAAACCATTACATGCACAATAAAAAGCACATAAGCATGCAAAGCTTCATATCTACATCCAATAACCAGAGATAAAATGTTAGATATATAAGCTATCACAACACACAAAGAATGCAGTCAGACAACCAAATACACTAATTCCCATGTCAGTGTCAATTATACACTACTGACTCTTTCCATTTAAACAGGAACTCTGACGTCTGACCTATACTGAGTAAATGTTAGCAATGTACTGAACTCAAGTCACCACAATTTCTGACACAGTATGTTTAAATTTGACCTTGTAGGCCAACAAAATAGTAAATAAATGAAGTTGTCAGTATTTCTCCAGTGCGGAGAACACTGAAAGCTGATTGGCTTTCCAGTCTTTGCTCTGGAAATCTTCGTCCAGCTGAGGTCGAATAACGCAAAAGGTTCTTGATATACATTTTCCAGTAATTTGTAATGGACTGTAGAACAACCACTGCAGTGGTGCTACTTCTGAGAAACTGCAAAAGAACCGAGACAATTCAAACCACTCTCAGCCAATCAGTGTTCCCAGATTGGGCTATTTTTTTGATTACGCTGGGCTGGGAGATGAAATTTGGGCTGCATTTGTCAACATTTGGTGGGGTTTTTAAAATATTGTGGAAAAACAAGCTGTCGTTTTGTGGTCAAAAAACAGATACAGAATTCAGTAAACTATTATTGACTCTTTTAATTTGAGAAATATTTGATTGACATAACTGGAAAACCAATCAGCTTCCAGTGTTTTTCTGCGGGGCTCTAGCCAGAGTTTTAGAAATGCTGAGGTTGTGAGTTCCCCCATTGCACCCCAGTGTTGGGAAAGTTTTATTTCCCTAAATGGAAGTCTAGATTCTGACTCAAAGCCTTCTCCGCACTGGAGAATACAAATTTATTTATTTACTATTTTGTTGGCCTACAAGTGGTCACATTTAAACATAGTGTATCAGAAATTCTGGTGCCTTGAGTTCAGTACACTGCTAACATTTACTCAGTATAGGTCAGATGTCAGAGTGCCTGTTTTAATGGAAAGGGTCAGGAGTGTGTTGTAGCTTTAATGAGTGAATCATTTTTCTTTGAAAACACAAAGGTCACAAAGTTCTGAAAGTTTAAAATGCCAACATGTAGACAAGTAATCATGAATCACTGGTAGTAATTAAATTAAATCCCTGGAGTTATATATTATTAGAATATACATTATATTACATAGGGCTGTGCAATTAATCAAATTTCTATAACGATTTTGGATTCCAAGGATATGAAAACAAGATAATCAACATAAAATGACTATTGTGCCAAATTGTTTACAAGTTCTTCATAGATCTGTCCTCTTAATTTAGCTCTCAAAGTGCACCAGATTGATGCATTTAACTTTAAAATGTAGGTTTACACAATTTTCTTTCTAAATGCATGATGTTTACAAAGTCAATGAGTAACCGTGTTAAATAATCGTGACCTCAGTAGTGACCAATGTAGTGACTCACTCACCAATCAGTGACCGCAGTGTGACCGGCGGCTGCACTAACCTCTTGGCCATGGCGAAGTAGCGGTCCACCGGCGCTCCCAGGGTGATGTTGATGTTCCGGACCGTGTTGATGTTGCGGAACACGAGCAGCATGGGCCGAGGCATCGACTTTAGCACCTTCATGATGCTGTCGAAGCGGTCGCAGGCCATTTCGCGCATGTAGGTCGTCTCCTCTCTGCTCAGGATGTTGGACAGGCCCAGCTCCCGCATGTTGATGGGTCGCTGCAGCAGCATCTCGCAGAAGAGGAAGTACTCTACACAGCGAGTTAGAGAAGAAATAAAGGAATTAAAGGAACAGTGTGTAACATTTCGGGGGGATCTATTAGCAGAAATGGAATATGATATTCATAACTATGTTTTCTTTAGTGTATAATCACATGAAACCAAGAATCGTGTTTTCATTAGCTTAGAACGAGCCCTTTATATCTACATGGGGAGCGGGTCCTCTTCACGGAGTCTGGGCATGTTGCTCCACCATGTTTCTACAGTAGCCCAGAACGGACAAACCAAACACTAGAGAGAGCTTTTCGCATTTCTACGTTACCCGAAAGCCACCGTAGTTCTCCGACACGCTTGTGAAACTGTGTTAACGTGAGCCAGAGAGTGCAAAACCGTGATACCGCCAGCCGCCGTCTGACTTCAGCCCATTTTCACACGGAGATTCTGCAATACTGCCGTAAAGGAGATCCGCCGTTATGCATGTTTTGCTTTTTCACCCTGAACCAAACAACCCCAGCGTGTGATGTTAGAGCACGCCGGCATCGGGAGCAAAAGAGGCGTGACGTGTAACACAACAGTGTCAGCGTCTAGTGTTTGTGTGTGTTGTGAGAGAAAATACCATGTCCCTTGTGTAGAAGTTGTGTACTCAGATAAATCTGAATACCCTGGGAAAGCACAGACTGTACTAGTTTAGATACATTACTTATCATCCTCGCCTCTGCACTCTGCTAAAACTAGCTAATCACAAGTAACTCTTTTTAACAATAGACAATGCTTTCACTCAGAAGCAGGGTGGAAGGTGTGGGCTACAAGGGGGGGAAGGCTAAACCAAGATTATAAAGAATGATGTAGTGAGGTAGCTCTTGGTCTTTGTACACTGACTTGTCTGCTGTATGAACCCAAATGCATTTGCTTAATAAATGGTATTTGCTTCTTAACTGAATGACCAGAGACTGTTTATTAGATCATTTCTCCAACGGTGAGTAGTCCCGCCGTGCCAGTTGTACCGTTTATGCTCGGGTCTGTGATTACCTCTTCTGCCGGCTCAGCAGCGGAAGAACTCTGCCCCCCTCCATTACGCCTCCGTACCTTTCATACAGAACAGCGAAGCGGAATAACAGCGCAACATTCCCGCTGTGAACAGGCTGTGTGAAAGAGGCTTGCCGTTGCTCCTTAAGTAGTGTTATTATGGTAAGGACGACCTCTGAGCGAGGTGAACGATGTTACCACGGTTTTGCACTCTGCGGCTCACGTTACCGCAGTCTTGGAAAGGAGGAGTGAGCGGAGGGGTACTCAGTTGGTTGCAATCTGAAACCACACCGCTAGATGCTGCCAAAACCTACACACTGTACCTTTAAAAAATAAACAGAATCTAGTTTGTAAACTCCTGATAAATCATCGTTATGTTAGGGGACAATTAGATTCTTGATATTGGATTTTAACACCCAAACAAATGTATCGTGCACCTCAGGTAATACACAGAGTTTATTGGTGTACTAAATAAAAAAAATAAGGGCCTCACCTTTGACACCAAGTGCGTTGGAGTACTTCTCCATCGCTGCTTCATTTCTCAGGACTATGGACCTCCACAGTTTACAAAGGGCCACTCTGTCACTGAGGTGAAAGGTCACGGTTAGAGCCGATGGCTGAATATCCTCAGAGGTTATATTTAACCAAGCAGACGAATCTTACCGTTGACTGAGGTATTCGTACAAGCCGTGATCCAAAAGTACCAACTGGGCCTTGTTGTCAGGACCTCGTCTCACTAGAACTGCAAACACAAACAATCCATCAGTAATATCGTCTGATGAACTCAGACTTTCAAAATCAGTTTCCTCTTTTGAAAACGTATTTTTTAAGGAAAGGCTTTTGCACATGTGGATAGTGGCGTTACATCTTTCTCTAGAGGTACACACATAACATAAACAGTTTGTTTCGGGTTATTGGGACAAAAAGATATACAGTATACTGAGCAGGCTTTTAAACAGTTGAACATCTTGTCAGTGCTCTGGTGGATTAACTGTGTAATAGCAACACTGTTTCTAAATGACCTTTGAACACCTGGTGATGTTGTAGTTAATACAAGATTGAGAGAAAATACAAATGCACTGATGCTGAACACAGTGGAAACCTCTTTATAGTGATCACTTCTGTCCGGGTCAAATTGATCACTATGAGCAGATGATTATTATAACCAATTTGTTTTCCCTTTTCTTTATTTCTCATGCAGATTATCATCTAATTGACATTTGTAAATGTATTACTAGGGCTGTCAATTGCTTAAAATAATGCATTGAGATTAATCGCAAATTAATTGCAAATTTTTTTATCTGTTTAAAATATACCTTAAAGGGGGATTTGTCAAGTATTTAATACTCTTATCAACATGGGAGTGGGCAAATATGCTGCTTTATGCAAATATATGTATATATGTATTATTAGAAATCAATTAGCAACACAAAACAATGACAAATGTTGTCCAGAAACCCTCACAGGTACTGCATTTAGCATATTAAAAAATATATGCTCAAATCATAACATAGCAAACTGCAGCCCAACAGGCAACAACAGCTGTCAGTGTGCTGACTTGACTATGACTTGTCCCAAACTGCATGTGATTATCATAAAGTGGGCGTGTCTGTAAAGGGGAGACTCGTGGGTACCCATAGAACCCATTTTCATTCACATATCTTGAGGTCAGAGGTCAAGGGACCCGCAAGTTTGGAGCAAGTTTAGTATGACATGGTTGGTACAAATGGATTCTTACTGTAATGATATTCTCTTTCATACTGAAGCACACGCGTACACTGATGAACCCACCGTTTCCAGGATGAGGGTCAGCATGGATGAAACCAGTGTAGAATATCTGCTCAGCAAACGTTCGGATCAGTTTATCTGCAGTCTGAAAAACAAATACTTGATGAGTTATTTCTGTAATAATACTCCACTCTGTCTGAACGTCATCCGTTGTGTCGAGTGCATCAACTCACATCTTTCAAACTTAATCCTTGTCTTCTAATTTCTTCCACATTGTTGATTTTGCAACCGTTGCAAAACTCCGCCGTCAACACTCTCTTTGAATCGGAGAGAAAAACGTAAAAAAAGCTTTAGCCGAGGAAAGGATGGGAGTCCGGTTATATTCTGTACCGCTGATAATAACCTCACCTTACTGGTTTGCTCCCAGAACACTTTGGGTACAACAACAAAACTGAAGTGTTTCAGCTCCTCTGCGCACCGCTCGGAATTCTTGCCCTCGTTCACAAAATCCAGCTCTTGAGCCAACGTACCTTTCAGGTCCTTCAGAAAGTAGAATGAAATCAATACAAGGCTAAACATCTTACCCCCCAGACATATACTGTATGGTAGGTTAACCATTAACCAAGAAATACAACTGTTTTCTGACCTTAAGAACCCATCGGAACCCAAAGCTGGGGTGCATGAATTTAACAACATCCAGCAGGATCTCCAATGTTCTGATATCACCATCAAACCGATCCCTGAGGTCAATGTACTGCACCTGTAGGGCAACAAAAAAGATTATGCTGAACAGTTTGGACAAAAAGACCAAAAATAGCAAGATAGGAGACTTTTTTTTTTTTTCATGTAAGTGGCAGTAGATATTTTCCCCCGACTGATAGTGAAATAGGGAAACATTTTCAAGGTTTGTTGGTAAAGCTAATACGCGTGGTGTTACTTAAAGGTACAGTGTGCAGGATTTGGCGGCATCTAGCGGTGTGGTTGAAGACAACTGAGTCCCCCTCCACTCACTCCTCCTTTTCCAAGACCGTGGTAACGTAAGCCGCAGAGTACAAAACCGTGGTAACGCCAGTCGCCTCGCTCAGAGGTCGTCATTACCATAATAACACTACTTCAGGAGCAACGGGAGTCAGACAGCGGCTGGCGCTAACACGGTTTTGCACTCTGCGGCTCACGTTACTGCAGTTTCACAAGAGTGTCATAGAACAACGGTGGCCTTCAGGTAACGTAAAAACATAAAAGGCTCTTTCTAGAGCCAGAGTTTGGTTTGTCCTTTCTAGTAGAAACATGGTGCAACATGGCGGACCCACTCGCAAAAACACGATTCTTAGTTTCAGGTGATTATACACTAATCAAAACATAGTTAGGGCGGCAGCTAATGATTATTTTCACTGTCGAGTAATCTGTCGATTATTTTCTCGACTAATCGATTAGTTGCTTGGTCTACGAAATGTCAGAAAATGGTGAAAACGTCGATCAGTGTTTCCCAAAGCTCAAGATGACGTCCTCAAATGTCTTGTTTTGTCCACAACTCAAAAACATTCAGTTTACTGTCAAAGAGGAGCCAAGAAAATTAATTTAAGGAGCTGGAATTAGAGAACCGATTAATGGATTATCAAAATAGCTGGCGATTAATTTAATAGTTGACAACTAATCAATTAATCATTGCAGCTCTAAACATAGTTATGAATATTATATTCCATTTCTGCTAATAAATCCCCCGAAATGTTACACACTGTTCCTTTAAAACGTGGCTTGAAACCTGCATTAGAGCGGTCTGATTCTACATAGTATACTTAGTGCAATCCGTTCAATATGACCTTTTACATTTTTTGCACCTGAAAGTAACCGAGTCTGGAGATAAAATGTTGACTCCGAGATGGTTCTCAGAATCGGCGCTCACCTTGACGGCGACGGGAGTCCCGTCGAACAGCTCGGCCTTGTGAACCTGGGCCAAGCTGGCGGCGGCTATGGGTTCGTAGTCAAACGTTTTAAAAAGCTGTTCTGGGGTTTTGTTGAAGTCTTCTCGGAAGAGAGCATCCACCTGTTGGGGGAGACACGGAGAAATTTGAAGACGTTCTCTCTCGCTGAACCCTGTGTGTTTTGTTTTGTGTCGTGGCTCTCACCTCTTTGTACCTCCTGTTCAAGGCCTTGTCTTCCAGTATTTGCAGCGTGCGGATGTACTCGGGCGGCAGCAGGTGGTTGAAGGAACACAGACCTTGGCCGAGTTTGATGTATATTCCGCCGTTGCTCAGCGCTCCCTCCACCATGCACTCTGCCGCCCTCTGGTGGCAGGCTGACATCTCGGCCAAGTAGGATGGGCTGCTCTAGCAGGGGAGGACGGCAGTGACACATGATTGTCCACACAATATTAAAGCAGGTAAATGTGTAACCACTGACCTCTGAGGGAAAACAGTGTCCCTGACTTTACATGAATTGGGTCGACGTGTTATGCAACTTCAATCCCACACTCATCAGTATTTGTGTTAATCATTGAAGTTATTTTTTGTCTATTTACGTTCTATAATGTGTGCAACTCATAATGCTCGAGCATTTTAGTATCTGATGTAGAAAGCAATGAAAGACTTTTGAATTTTTTGATGTGCATGATTAATGTGACGAGTGGATCAACGATCACTGGTTTTAGGAGTACGACTCGTTATTGTCGTTGCTATGAATTGAATTGAGAACTTACCTCATCTTGGCCACGAAGAGCCACATTGGTGGTCCACCAGTAATCCACAGAGATTAAGATTCCCACAGAGAGAGATCTGAGGACACACAGATCAGGAGTTCAAACGGTTTTGGATCTGACTTTTAACGTGACATGAACAGGAGTGTCACAATATTATCAGTCTGTTTGGCAAACATGTGAATTGTGGTCATATAAATCACGAGAGAGCAGCAATAATTTATAATCTGCTGGGACTCTGGGCTCTAATAGCTGTAAATATATCTACCTCCGTACAGGACAGCTATGCCCCAGTATACAGATTGGCCTGCATATTGCCGCTGTCTGTCGTTCAAAAGATTGTTCTTTCTCTACTTTTATACCTCTTTTATTCTCATTCCCCCTGTGTATTATTATCTATTATTGCACGGCTTTGTTGAATACTCAATTCTGATTGGTCATACACAGCGTTCAACGGTCTGTTGTTTCTCTATAACAGACCGTTGCTATGGGCGCATTCCTGATCTTGGCCTCTAGAGGACCATGTTTGTGTCAAATTTTTTTTTTTTTTTTAAGTAAGTAGCCGTGTAATAAGCAGGATAATGTACAGCGAGCGGATCAATGTTGCGAAAAAAAACCCCGACAGGGTGATGCAAGATCCTGACGCAAAGGTTTATTTCACAACAATGACCTACTTTTTACATGATTGTTATGTTGTCTGTACTTCTGTTCAAAGTCAAAGTCCTCAAAGTATTTGTGAGCATACTAGACTCTGATTCTTAAAGTGAAATAAAGTCAATCATTTTAATTTAAACAGTATTATTCTTTTTTTTTTTACATGCAAAAAAAATTATTTATTTTGAATAGTATAAATCAAAAGTATTCAAACCTTCGATCATCTCGGTGAAATTCAGATTATAAAAATAGGAATAGAATTCTGTATTTCCACGATGAATGAGCTCAGCTCTTAAGTTTTAGCCTCAGTTTTCAACTGGAAATATATTCTTCTATATCTTTACCCCAACATCAAAAAATTGCAGATAGTAAAATAACATTTTGGCATGTGGGAACATAAACTCTGTCAATCAATATGTAACTTTTTTTTTTTTTTTAAGTTATTTTTCAGTGAAAATAAGGAAAAAATTAACAGCCTTAAAGTGAGACTGAGTAACTTTTGAAAGAAGAAACATGTTCCTCCTCTTACAAATGAAAACACACCCTTGCTCAGGTCAATCCACATACTTTTGCTGCTACAGCCTAGCTTATGATGGCCAACTTTAAACAGTGTCACTTCGTATATTTGTTTGATTAGTTTAAGGATTTCATGTCAGAAGAGGAGTTAAACATCATAATCTAATAAAATCTAACACTAGCACTGCAATAAAGCAACAAAACAGGAGAATTAAATGTGGACTCTTAAATATCAGATCTCTGTCATCTAAAGCTCTACTAGTAAATGATTTAATATCAGATAATCACATTGATTTATTTTGTCTTACTGAAACCTGGCTGTGTCAGGAAGAATATGTCAGCCTAAACGAATCCACTCCCCCGAGTCATATTAATACTCACATTCCTCGAGACACCGACCGAGGAGGTGGAGTTGCAGCCATCTTCGACTCGAGCCTATTAATAAACCCTAAAACTAAACTAAATTATAACTCATTTGAAAGCCTTGTTCTTAGTCTTTCACACCCAACCTGGAAAGCACTACAGCCAATTTTATTTGTTATAGTGTACCGCGCTCCAGGCCCATATTCTGAATTTCTATCTGAATTCTCAGAGTTTCTATCAAGCTTAGTCCTGAAAACAGATAAAGTCATTATAGTAGGTGATTTTAATATTCACGTGGACGTTGATAATGATAGCCTCAGTACTGCGTTTATCTCTTTATTAGATTCAATTGGTTTCTCGCAGAATGTGCATAAGCCCACTCACCGCTTTAACCACACCCTCGACCTTGTTATGTCATATGGCGTTGAAATTGAACATTTAATTGTTTTTCCACAGAACTCTCTTTTATCAGACCATTATTTAATCACTTTTGAATTCTTATTACTAGACTATACACCATCAGATAAAAGTGTGTACACTAGATGTCTATCCGATAGTGTTGTAGCTAAATTTAAGGAAGCGATTCCATCAGCATTAAATTCAATACCATGTCTCAATATAACAGAGGACTCGTATGTTAATTTTAGCCCTACCCAAATTGATCATCTTGTAGATAGTGCTACAGACTCACTGCGAGTCACACTTGATTCTGTTGCCCCTCTAAAAAAGAAGTTAGTAAAACAAAGGAAGTCAGCTCCATGGTATAACCCTCAAACACGCAAATTAAAGCAAGCATCGAGGAAACTGGAAAGGATATGGCGTTCCACCAAACAGGAAGAATCTCATTTAGTCTGGCAAGATAGTCTTAAAACATATAGGAAGGCTCTCTGTGATGCCAGAGCAGCCCATTACTCATCATTAATAGAGAAAAATAAGAACAACCCCAGGTTTCTATTCAGCACTGTAGCCAGGCTGACAGAAAGTCACAGCTCTATTGAGCCATGTATTCCAACAACCCTCAGTAGTAGTGACTTCATGAGTTTCTTTAATGATAAAATCATAACTATTAGAGACAAAATTAATCACCTCCTACCGTCAACTGGTACCAATTTATCCTCAAACTTAGGAACCTTAGAAACAGCTGTACAACCTGATATATATTTAGACTGCTTTTCTCCTATCGATCTCCACAAATTAACCTCACTGATCTCCTCATCTAAATCATCTACCTGTCTCCTAGACCCCATCCCAACTAGACTGCTTAAAGAAGTTTTACCTCTAGTTAGCACCTCTTTACTGGATATGATCAATGTGTCTCTACTAACAGGCTATGTACCACAGTCCTTTAAAGTAGCTGTAATTAAACCTCTTCTTAAAAAACCCACTCTTGATCCAGAGGTCCTAGCCAACTATAGACCTATATCTAACCTTCCCTTTACCTCCAAAATACTCGAGAAAGTAGTTGCCAGTCAGCTGTGTGACTTTCTACAGAACAATCATTTATTCGAAGATTATCAGTCAGGATTTAGAGTGCACCATAGCACAGAGACAGCACTAGTGAAAATTACAAATGACCTTCTAATGGCATCGGACAAAGGACTTGTCTCTGTACTTGTCTTGCTAGATCTCAGTGCTGCTTTCGACACCATTGACCATGACATCCTATTACAAAGACTGGAACATTTAATTGGCATTAAAGGAACTGCACTAAGTTGGTTTAAGTCCTATTTATCAGATCGATCTCAGTTTGTACATGTCAACGATGAGTCCTCCATGTACGCCAAAGTTAGTCACGGAGTTCCACAGGGTTCTGTACTTGGACCAATTCTATTTACCTTATATATGCTCCCCTTAGGCAATGTTATTAGAAAACACTCCATAAACTTTCATTGTTATGCAGATGATACTCAATTATATCTATCAATCAAGCCAGACGAAACAAACCAGTTAACTAAACTTCAAGCATGCCTTAAGGACATAAAAACCTGGATGACCTGCAATTTCCTGATGTTAAACTCAGACAAAACTGAAGTTATTGTACTAGGCCCTGAGCACCTCCGAAACAAATTATCTAATGATATAGTTACTTTAGATGGCATTGCCCTGGCCTCCAGCACCACCGTAAGGAATCTGGGAGTTGTCTTCGACCAGGATATGTCCTTTAACTCTCACATTAAACAAACCTCACGGACTGCCTTCTTTCATCTACGTAACATTGCGAAGATCAGGCATATCCTGTGTCAAAATGATGCAGAAAAATTAGTCCATGCATTTGTTACCTCTAGACTCGATTACTGCAATTCCCTATTATCAGGCTGCTCCAATAAGTCTCTTAAGACTCTCCAGTTGATCCAGAATGCTGCAGCACGTGTTCTGACTAGAACTAGAAAAAGAGATCATATTACGCCTGTATTAGCTTCTCTGCACTGGCTGCCTGTAAAATCCAGAATAGATTTTAAAATCGTCCTCCTCACCTACAAAGCGCTAAACGGTCAGGCCCCATCATATCTTAAAGAGCTCATAGTACCCTACTACCCCACTAGAGCACTGCGCTCACAGAATGCAGGGTTACTTGAGGTTCCTAGAGTCTCCAAACGTAGAATGGGAGCCAGAGCCTTCAGCTATCAAGCTCCTCTTCTCTGGAACCAGCTCCCAGTTTCAGTCCGGGAGGCAGACACCGTCTCTACATTTAAGAGTAGGCTAAAGACTTTCCTCTTTGATAACGCTTATACTTAAGCTGCTATAGGCATAGACTGCCGGGGGACTTCCTATGACACACTGTCATAAGGAACTTCCTATGACACACTGAGCTCCCCTCTCCTTCTGTATATACTCATGTCCCATGTCCATGTTGTTACTAACTTCATTCCTTCCCGGGAGTCCTTGTGCCTCCTTGTCTCGCAGCTAACCGTGGAGCGGGGTCACACCTGGAGTGAGGTCATACCTGGAGCGGGATCACACCAGGGAGCGAGGTTATACCTGGAGCATGGGTACACTTGGAGCAGGGTTTCACCTGGATCTTGGTGGTCTCCGGTATTGTGGCTGCATCTGCTGCCGCGTCGGTGCCTGCTTGACACCAACTGCTACCATCCCTAATTAACTACGTCTGTACGAGGGACTACCAATGCTAACGAGGGATTTCCAACACCTAGTGACAATGTGGCAGCCTGGAGAATAACACTTCTCAATCACTGCCAAAGACATCAAGAGCTCCCAGCAAGCATGCTGATGCTGCAGGAACCAATGCACGGGCATCGATCGCAGGGACGTCCCACACCAATACACATGGACGTACTGAGGAGAGATGCTGGACAGTGCTGGCTTTCCGATAGTTGTATTATCACTCTTTCCATCCACCACTATTGGTTTTGTGTTATCAGCCCTACTTGTATTAGTTATTACAGCTGCTAGACTGCTATTGTGGCTGCTTCTATATCTCTCTCTCTCTATCTCTCTCTCTCTCTCTCACTCTATCTATCTGTCCCCCCAGCCGGTCTCGGCAGATGGCCGCCCGCCCTGCGCCCGGTTCTGCTCCAGGTTTCTTCCCAGTAATCGGGGAGTTTTTCCTGGCCACAGTGCGCTTGGTGGATCCTGTTGGGTCTCAAAACTATGGTGTACGGTCATAGACCTGCTCTACATATAAAGCGTCTTGAGATAACTTCTGTTGTGATTTGACGCTATACAAAAATAAATTGATTTGATTTGATTTGATGTCGGACCTGAAGAGGCGACCAAATCCTTCAATCACGATCTTCATCTTCCTCCTGTCTCTGGGTTCGGACACAGCGTACTGGACGCCCACTGCCAAAGGAACGCCGACGGAGATGCCAAACAGTGTCTTCCACAACAGCCCTCTGCGCTTCCCTTCCCTTCAAAGCAGGAAACAATCCCATTCATCAAGACGGCAACAAAATCATCATGGAGGGATGTAAATTAATCTGTGACGACGGCCTGGCTGCTACGCGGTACCTGAGTGAGCTGAAGGATCTGGTTGTGTGGAGTGATGAGCCGGGATGTGGGCATCTCCGGAGCAGAGCCATGTGATGCAGACACAACCTCAACTAAAGAGAAAAGAAAGGCACACAAATTATTTGACCTATGATTTTATTTTATTTGATTTGATTGTTTCATATCTGACAGCTGTCTAATTAATTACTACAGTAGGTTTGGGACAGTGAACTCTGGACTTCTTTGGGTCTCACTGTGTTGGTTTAGGCTCGTCACATAGCAATTGGATCCTAAATATTAATAGTAAATTAACACTGGATGAAGAAGCATGACTGGTGTAACAGATAAACAGTATCAGCGTGGCTCTGAGAAAAAAGACTGAGAGTACAAAGTCGTTTTACAACACCATTGTGTCCATGAAAAGCGTGCCAACTGTGCCATAATGAGTAGACAGAAATAAAACATTGTGTTCCCATTTACAAAAGCTGCAAATTTCCCTCTGGGCTTATCAGCAGCAACTTGAGTATACTTTTTATTATAGTCTGGATTGCAGACTTTTATTCATTGAAATAATTTGCTCTTTTTCTAATCACACAATTCCCTTATTTATTTAAGTAGTACTTATTTATTTAAGTAGTCAACATTGTCAGCTGTTAGTTTCTATGTTTATGCACAAGTCATGCTTATATTCTGATTTAGGGCTGGGCAATATTATATTGATATTGTGATATGACATTAGATATCGTCTTAGATTTCGGATATATGGCATGAGTGTTGTCTTTTCCTGGTTTTAAAGGCTGCATTACAGTAAAGTGATGTCATTTTTTCTAGCTGTTCTATTATTTGCCGTTACCCACTTCTAAATTATATCCACATTACTGATGATTATTAACTTATAATCTATATTAGATTTATAATTATTTATTTATTTATTTATACATACTCATTGCGTAAAGATTTTGTGAAAGTGCCAATGGGCTGCAACTAGGGCCGCGCAATTTATCGAATATATATAAACGTGATCACGATTTTGGCCTCCCACAATTAAATGAACATGATCGACTGCGATATTGATGTTTAATATGTGTGTGCTCCGCTCATAGAAAACTCAGCTGCATATCAAATCAAGTTTATTACTTGATATATTACTCGTTTTGACTGTCAAAAGGAAAATGCACTGAATTCAGGTGAAGAAAAACCGTATTTTAAAGGTCACCTATTATGCAAAATGCACTTTTCCATGTCTTTTAAACATCAATATCTGTCCCCAGTGTGTCTACAAGTCACCATAGTATCATAAAAGACCATCCTCTCTCTTTTTCTCCTGCTCCGTTTGTCCGGAAATGGGTGTCGAAAAACACTGCGCAGCTTTTCTTTTCTTCTGACGTCGTTAGAGAATTAGCCATATAAGGGTTTCCTGGTCGAACCAGAGCAGACCCTTCAGTAGCTGACCCCAGCCCACAGCGCGTCACTGTCTCTCCTCCTCAACCGAACTTGAGCAAAGTAGCTCCTACTGTTAGTCTGCAAGAACCAGCAGAACAGGCTTCATGTACTCCCATCATCTAAATATAACATGTTCTTTCACAAAGGCTTTATGTAATTACACTGTTTAAACAGATGATATTTATATATTATATATATTTGATGTCATGCATGTAGCAGATTACAGGTAACTGAGACCTATAATAACTAGTTTAAATGGAGTATAATATGTGACCTTTAAGTCTTATTTTGATGCAAAGATTTGTACATTAGCAGGAATGTAGCACAACATGGAAGTAAAAGCATTTTTTTTTTTTTTATGTTAAAAGTGGAATAAAAAGATTCAGTCCCTAAAAATCAATGAGTAAGCGTGATAAATAATCGGGATCTCAGGTGAAATATAGAGGGATATTGTGGTATTAGCTGACGTGTGTCGCCTCACTGTGTTGAGCGATGCTCGTTCATGTCTATGTAGAGCGAGCAAGCGCGAGCCCGACGCTGACTTTCGTTGACTTAACAGCCACAGGTGTCGCTGTTAACAAGCATTTCTGAAAGTTACAAATAGTCCCTTTAAGTGGTTATCAAACTAACTGCAGATTTATTTTTTATGGATTGACTAATTAATTAATCTACAATTCACGTGACTAAACGTGCCAGTGACATTTATTCTTAACTTGGCTCCTTCAATTGAACATTAGCTAATGGTAGTCTGGTGAATGGTTGAGTTGATAGCAACCTTCCAGTTGGGGCCCCGTTCTGCATGCGCGTCCTATCCCCTGACCAACAGGCTGTCCCCGTGGCCAATAGGCTATCCCCATGGTGCTATCCAACGTTAACTTCGTCCCTCCGGAGTCAGACCATCTATCCAAGCAGACCTGTAGCCGGACTGTCACTGATTAGGGTAGACCTGAGGAGCCAAATGTCACTAAAGATCAGATATTATTATATCAAGCTTGATTCACATGACAGGCCCAGATAGTGTGTTGAGTAACAGCAGTGTTTGTTTGTGTGTGCTGGGAAGGAAGAAGAGGGTCTGCTAGATCAAGGCCAATATGACCAGCCGGGGTACTTAGTTTGTTTTTGTTTGCTGTCTGCAGCCGAGGGACAAAATGTCTCTAGTGCTGACAAATTGATATACAGATTGCAGTGGTGTCAGGGACCTGAGCACTGAAACATCAAACCAACTCTCTCTCTGTCCCACACACACACACACACACACACTCACTCACTCACTCTTACACACTCTTACATACTCTTACACACTCTTACACACTCTTACACACTCTCTCTCTCTCTCTCACACACACACACACACACAGGGAGTGTTTGCAATCATCACCACAGTGAATGATGGGAAATAGCTGGCTTAGTCTAATCTGATCCAGACTAATATTGTAAGAGTAAGTTAAATACTTGTGGAGTTTTATATATATATAGCCTAAAGGCACACAGGTTGTTCAACCTACAGCTGCTAATAGTATGGAAAATAGCTAAATACACCATAGCAATCATGACTAGCATATTCCTTTGAATGTCTAATAAACACATGTCCTGTTTGACTTTTACACAACAACACAACTTGATCTCTTTAACAGCTTCCCATCAGTGCATTAGTAACTATGTGTTGCTAACGTGACCAGCTAATTACAGTCAACGTGGCTGTTGTTGGCCAACTACCTAACTCTAGCTACTGTCAAACTGAGCGAGAAATGATGAAGAGATATGGTTTATTTACCCCTCGGGTGGTCTGCCCTGTCATGTTTGCTGGGATAATAGAATAGCTCTGCTCACAGTGATGAATTAATGTCCAATGTGCCCTTCCTGAGGAGAATGTGTATCCGACCACTGTGACGTAAACTCCTCCTCGGGTTCAGCCGAAGAGGAAGAACGAGACAGCGAGATGGTGCACTCCCAACTACTTACTTCCGCTTTCGCTTTGATCTTTTTCATTAACCATAATACTTTTGCGGGGGTTTATTATATTAATTTATTTTGAGACTCGAAGACTATGGAGGGCCAATGTCATTATTTTACATTTTATTGGGCAATACAAAAAATTATAAAAAGAATTTACAAATTAAATATTAATCCATCAATAGATAGTTAAAACATTAAAAAGGGATTTACAAAACACCTTAAAACTGTGTATATATTTGACCAGGAATATTTCAAACGAAACATTCGCAGGACCCCTGATTTATCTTTGTGTTCAACTCTTCCGCTTAACTCCTGTGCTTGTTTTATGCATGTCAGTGCCCTAGATGATAGGGTGTACTGTCCTAAACCTCTAACAAATTATCATTATTTATTTTATTTTATTTTATTTTATTTTATTTTATTTTATTTTATTTTATTTTATTTTATTTATTTTATTTATTTTATTTTATTTTATTTTATTTTATTTTATTTTATTTTATTTTATTTTATTTTACTTTATTTATTTATCTATTTATTTTTGTACACTTGTTTTTTTTTAGTGCCTCTGGGTATTGTCATGGGTGGGGGTGGGTGGGATATCTATCAGTCCAAACATGTTTGTGCAATGGATTGTCAGAGTTGTATTAACAAAATTAAAAAATAAACTCTGTTTAAAAAATATATATATACATTTAAAAATACATTAATGAATTCATGAATAAATCATCTTATTTATATTTGTATTTGAAAATGCAGTTTAATATATTAAATTATTAATATTAATATATGTAAATACATAATTGGAGTCACAAGTTGAATCATTAGCATTTCACTGATGCTTAAATTATGTGCTTATTGATTATTTGATGGTGTTTTTGTAAATCCCTTTTTAATTTGAACTATTTATTGATGGATTCATATTTCATTTGTAAATTCTTTTCATAATTCTTGATTTTATTGTCCATTAAAATGTCAAATAATGAATTACTTTTTCATTTTATTCAATTTATTCATAGATTAATAAATCAATTTGTAAACAAATTTATTAATGGATTTTTTTTATTGTACAATTAGTTTTTAATCAATGAAATGCTATAATACTATTTACGTGACTCTTGTGGTCCTCCATAGAGGACATTGTAGTAATTACCTGTTTAACAACGATAACATTTTTAAAATTGTTAATTTTTTATGATGAGATTAATTTATTCATTAAAAAAAGATGGATTCCATCAGTTTCCTTCTGAAAATACATTTAACTCCTGCTTCGATGTTAAGGGTTTCTCTTTTTCGATCACTTACTTACATATCTCCTCTAGACATATTATAAAACATAAAAAACAATACTCGGCTTGGAGCAATAATTTGTGTATGATATAGTGTTTCCACAAAAAAGTTTAATTTCCTGGTTAAAGATTTTAAAAACCTCTCCCTCATTGAAAAACCCCAAATCTATGAATATGTAAATATTGTTCATTTATAAAGTTTAACTGGTAGACACTCTCCTACTTCATTGAAAAGTCAATACTTAGTGTATGTACACTGGCCAACACACTTGTATAAGTTGCACATTGAAATCATGATTGGCTTCCGGAGTTGTTGTGATGTCACAACATCATGCTCATAAGTACATGTCTTTGTCTCAGATTTAAGGTGAGCACAGGAAAAACTTTAACTAAAAACTTAAAAAAAAAAAAAAACTTTAAGCAGATGCATGTCAAAATTTCAGAGTGAAGGCCAAACAAATAATCTCTCTTAATAACATTTTGTGAGACTAATTAATTAAAGGAGGTCAAACCCACAGAGCTGTAACAGGAGCTCTGATTGGCCTGTCTTAATAATTCAACCAATGATGTGAGAAAGAGCAAGACACCTGAGCCTTGCACTTTTGCTTCAGTCTGTTATCAGTGTTTGGACATGTGGACTGGACAGAGACTTATCTTGATGGTGCACTCTCTGGGAGGCGGTATCCAAATGAAACGTCAAATTACTATAGTGGTTCGAGGCATGCCCTTGTCCAATGTATTTAGGTTGACTTGAATCATGTCTCCTCCTCCAACTTTATATGCCAACTTCAACATTTAAAGTCAATTATTGACAGTCACCTATCAAATAGGGCACAACAACCTGACCATGAGAAAAAACATTTTCTAAACTTGCCACAGTTCAGCAGAGCCTAGCTGACAGTGCCACATGAGACAGTAGTGTAGTATTATTTCTATGTTACACCATCTTACATCAGGTATAAAGGTCTCTGTGGGCTGCTGCTCATCAGTCCTCATCTCAACATCTATGGAAAGTTGTAACAAAGAAAACAACAAGTAAAGGCTTGAGTGGATTGTGTCATTATAATCGGATCTTGTTGGGATTTAAGTTTATTATGTGATACTGTATTACAAATGTTAGTTTATTATGTGCCCATCACATGTACGTTGCTGTCAGTGTACAAGAGGAAACGTAGCCACATTTAGCCAGGACAAAACCGGAAACGTGGATTGGCCTTCAAAAGAAAGGTTTTAACATTGGCACACTTACACAAAAAAATAAACACGTGAGATCAGGTATGAGATAAATTCATAGATTTAAAACAGTTTGTATATGTATCCTACATAATTATATAATTTAAAAAAAAATTATATTAATCAATTATATATCGTATATATAATGGATGTCAATGTTAACGCGTTAATGCAAATTCGTTTTAACGCCACTAATTTCTTTAACGCATTAACACAATTTTTAGGTTGTAGCTAGAGTGACGATACCAGCATCATATGAAACTAGAAAACCTAAGAAAGGAGGATGGATAATAATGCACACAGTGCACTTTCATAGACTAAACTACTGGAGTTACGCGGCACTATACTCATTTTTAACAGTTTTTTTCGGCACTATATTCATTTTTTTTAATAGTCGTGTATCACAACTGTTACCCTGCACTATATTCAGTTTTAACACTTTTCTTCATCTCCTTGTATTTTTATATCTGGTATATATTTTTTTGTACTTTGTACTTTGCACTACTAACTTTTTTACTGCCTTTTTACTAAAATGTTTTGCACTATGGAACTGTGATGCTGGAAACTTGAATTTCCCTCGTGATCAATAAAGTTAGTATGTACATATCTATATCTATCTATCTATCTATCTATCTATTTTGAACATATCATTTTTTTGCAATTAATCGTAATTAACTATGGACAATCATGCGATTAACCGTGTGTGTGTGTGTGTATGTACATAATATATTTTATTTATTATACCTATTATTATTATCTATTAAATTAATAAATAGTATTTCCTCAGGTATTTTATTTTGAAACCGCTGGCTGCCTGGTGTACCGGATGCAGTAGCGACCCCGTGTCGCTGCAGTGTTGCGCTTTCCTGTTTACGGGCGGGAAGAGACGAACGACGCTGACTGGAAGCTACTGGGTTTAAATCCGCAGCACATTTTGTTTTAATTCTCCTCTGATGCTCACGGTTTAACAGGTTTTAATGATACACGGGGCACCGCGAGACGCTTTAAGTGGACCAGTTGCTGAAAACTAAAAGGGATTTATTGTTTTTGTGGAGAGTGAGCAGGTTGAGATAGATGGAGGATCCTCCTGCTGCAGATTCTGGTGGAGGTGGAGGAGGCGGTGGAGCAGCGGCGGAGGGCCCCGCGGTGCAGGTGGCAGATATCCGCTGGCCCGCCGCGGCTCTCCCTCTCCGGCTCCTGGAGTGGAAAGTGAAACCCGGGTCTCTAGTAAACGTGGACTCCGTGCTGGCTCTGTGTGCTCCCATCACACCTCAGGTGAAGGGGGCTGTAGAGGTGCCCAGGCTACCGGAGAAGAAGGTGAAGTCGGACCGAGCCGGAGTCATCAAGGAGCTCTGCTGTCAACCTGGACAAGTCATACCTCCCGGGTGAGTCAGGCAGTCTGTCTGCTACAGCTAGCTGATGTGTGCTGAGCTGTGTTGTGAGCTGGAGCGGCTCCAGGCAGCCTGTCAGCGGTGGTTTAGTCTCCGCTCTGCCGGTTACTGACTTCCTCCCGCGGTCTGACGTTAGCTAGCTAACGAGCTAACAGTGCTATAACTGCTAAGTAACGTTAGCTTGTTTGCTAGCCGCGCTCAACACTCAACAGCAGACGTTTGGACTGAACTTTCAAAATAATAGTGTATTATTTTACATAGTTTGTTTCTGAACGTTTTCAGTCGTTGCAATTCGAATGGGAATGAAAACCAAGTGTAAGCAGGGTTTTAGCAAACACCACATGCATTATAATTGTCAGTTTGAGGTACTTGCAATCGTGTTTACAGGCAGAACACTTTTATTTTGAAGGCACAACCACGTGAGGCGCTGTGTCGTTTTAAGTTTGCCTTGACGTAACCGCGTGCATGTTGGTAGCAACACTCACAGCTCGTGCCACCAGCGTCAAGTCAGTCATCATACACAAGCAGACGTTTGGAGTGAGCTTTCAGAATAAGAGTGTATTATTTTACATAGTTTGTTTCTGAACGTTTTCTGTGGTTGCAATTAGAATGGGGATGAAAACCAAGTGTAAGCAGTATTTTCGCAAACACCACATGTTTTCTTAATGGTCAGTTTGATGTAAGGCAAGGCAGCTTTATCTGTGGAGCACATTTCAGCAACAGGGCAATTCAAAGTGCTTTACATAAACATTCAAGAACATTGCGACAGAGTGCAAAAGGACATTAAGACATAATTAAAACAGATCTAAAAACATTAGAAACATTAAAGATTAGAGAATTGTGGGTTTTTTTTACTGATAGAGGCTAACTGTAACTTACTTGAAACTTATTTGTATTGTTTACAACTACCAGAACACTTGATATTTTATTGTTGATAATTGGTGCTTTCTATATATATATATTTTAAAATATTTATATACACATATTTTGTCACTACTTGTGTACATACCAGTCCTGTCTATTCCTTACCTTTATTTGTCCAACTTTATTGTCCTTGTCCCTATGTATTATTTCTGTGTCTGTGTAAGGCAAGGCAAGGCAGCTTTATTTGGATAGCACATTCCAGCAACAGGGCAATTCAAAGTGCTTTACACAAACATTCAAGAACATTGCGACAAAGTGCAAAAGAACATTAAGACATAATTAAAACAGTTATAAAAACATTAAAGATTAGAAAATAAAAACAAGCTAGAAAATAAAAAATAAAAAACTAGGATCGAAACTAAAATAGAGTATAACACACAAGAGTAAAAGCTCTAGTGCTGTATAAGATCATTATCTTGTTTAATAAAAGGCACCAGCAAACAGGAAAGTTTTAAGCTTTGTTTTAAATGAAGTCAGAGTTGGAGCGGTCCTGCAGGTTTCTGGGAGCTTGTTCCAGATATTTGGTGCATACAAACTGAACTCTGCTGCTTCTGCATGTTTAGTTGTGACTCTGGGGACACTAAGCAGACCTGATCCAGATGACCTGAGAGGTCTGGGTGGTTCATAACATAGTAGAAGATCAGAAATGTATTTTGGCCCTAAACAGTTTAGTGCTTTGTAAACCAGCAGGAGTATTTTGAAATCAATTCTCGATGTACTTGCAATCATATTTACAGTCAGAACACTTTTATTTTGAAGGCACAACCACGTGAAGCGTGGTGTCGTTTTGTTTGCCTTGACGTAACCGCGTGCATGAAATGTGTACAAGCAGTGTAGGTTGACAGGTACAGGACTGCTGCTCCTGTTGTCCCACTGAATACATAAAACATAAAATGTATTTTTCCAGCAGCATCTTAGCACATCTTTTTAAACATTCCTCTGATATCAATCATTTATATCTCTGGTACAAAACGACTGTGCGAGAAGAAGTTGTGTTGCCTTCAAGTGCTCCTTATAAACTCATGCAGCCATGCTGCTTTTTGTGACAGTCAAGTGCCCTCCGTGTGAAATAATATCAAAACAGTATCAAAAGTGACTGTTTTTTAACAATCAGGTGGAACAGAGATACTTTGGTCTGCAGCAGCAGAAGGAGGAGATTTGCATAAGGGAAGCAACAAAGTAATTACACAGAATAACAAATGGTTAGTTATTTGTAATGCTTTAAAACAACGGTAACTGTGGTGTCTTAATTACAAAGCAAAGCAACTGTGTGCCAAGCTAGTCATTATTTTAAAATACGTACACGTTTAGTTAGTTGTTTGGTTCAGTCAAGCAAATCACTAACCTATACCTTTGAGGCACACAGCTTATGTGAGGTACAAGTACTACAACATGTAACATCTAATAAACTTAAAGGGACAGTTTTTGGTGTTTTGAAGTGGGGTTGAACGAGGTACTTATCCTTAGGCCTGACCCGAATGCTTTGAAGCTTCGACCATTACCATGGTATTCATCTTTCAAATCAGTATTTGAATGCTTCCTTTTTAATTTATATATATATATTTATATATGAGGAAAAAAAGTTTACTTTTTTTAAGCAATCAGAACAGCGGGATCTGCTTTTGCATGTATCACAGTCCCTGTAACATCCAACATCATAGCACTACTTCTAGAGGGCGCATACACTGAGAGGGCACATCTCTTTGCGAATGAAATAAAGTATTGACTGAGTTAGTCTTTTCATGTAAAGTATTAATTAAAAATCAGTAATGTTTTTGAGAATCGATACAGTATCACAAAACATAATATCTCGATATTCGATTTTTAAAAATATTTTCTTACACCCCTAATATATATGAGTATGTAATAATAATGTATAGATCCCAAAAATAGCCCACGAAATAAGGAATAATCCCACAACATTATTCATTATTCATATCCAACATTAATTATTATTAGTTATTCTCAGACGGATGTCGTTGTTTGTTGTCGGTCCTGGGCACTGAAACGGGGGAGATGGAGACGGACAGACAGAAGAACATGTCAGCCTGCTGCGCCGCGCTGCTCTGCGAAGCTTCGAATACCGTTGAATATTTTTCTCTAAAGCTTCGAAGTCCAAAAAATGGTATTCGGGACAACCCTATTATCCATAGCAGGTGTATTACAGTAGACGGCGGTCGGCGTGCCCCCAGCATCGAGAAACAGACAGGAGTACCAACACCGGAGCAAAGCGATACAGTGTTGTGGACAGGGACGGCAGAAAGAAGTATTTTAGCCACCTAAAAAAAAAGGCTCACCTAAAAAAGAAAAACAATATCTGTTTAAGTGTACACTATACTGTATTATATAACACCCAAACTATCCCTTTAATGTATAATGAGGTTTTGCATGCCATGTTACTGGTTTACCAAAAATTAGGTATTTATTAACACTAACATTTGTTTTCTTTTTTTTCAGGGGTGTCATCGTCAGAATAGAAGAATGCAGCCATCCAATAGTAATGAAGGGTTTATGTGCTGAATGTGGCCAGGACCTGACTCAGTAAGGAAATGCAAACGCAGTCACTTTTTTTCACCTTTTTCCTGTTCATTGTTAGGATGATATGATTTGTTCTGCTCACACAGTGCACTGAGCTGATTGCAAAACATCCCTACCAAAAGAATGCAAAAGTTAATGCTTACAATTTCAAAGTGTCAGTCTGACACGTTTCAACATCATTCAGAGAAGAAACAATTTAAAGCTGATTAATAATTGATCTTCTTAAAGTTGTGGTATTCATTTGCTTTTAAAACTGACTAAATATATCTGACCCAAAGTATTTGTGGTGGATTCTTTATTATTATTTGACGCCATGAGGTGGCACCAGAGATCAGACAGAGAGAGCTAAGAACAACTCAGGTCATAAATCAAGCGTTCACACTCTGCGCTCTCTCTGGTGCCAGTTAGATAAAGATGTAAAATGTAAAGCTGTCAGGTAGAATCAGAGACAAGCTGCATTTATTGCTGATTTTATTGATTTAAAGAAACAATTTGCCAGTGTGTCATTATTGTGAGTTAAAAGTGTGGCTGTTGTTAAAGGTGTAAAGTTGCATTGTGAGGATACATGATGAGAATGCCACTGACATATTAAACAGCAGGGAATGATTTTGCATGCTATTTGATAACATGTTTTATGCATTGATAGACCAAAGAAAGGTCAGTCTGAAGTAGCTTAGAACTAACAACAATCAGCCATATCACTTGCTACCTGGAGTATTTTCTCTGCTAACCGCTGCTAAGTTGTTTGTGAAAGCTTCTATTCTTCTGAGTCACAGCATGTTCAAGGACTTAAGAGATACACAAAATGCATGACTCCCACTCTATTTTTCCTCCTCAGGCTGCAGAGCACGAATGGGAACCAGCAAACTCCCATCTCCACAGCAACCGTCTCCATGGTGCACAGTGTCCCTGAGCTGATGGTCAGCTCAGAGGTGAGTCATGTGATGGAGATACATGGAAGACTACTGGGCTAGTAGGGCAGATATACTTCATATTCATAGCATTATATGATCTCTCTGTCCGTGCATTGCTGTTGGAAGCACCGTGCACCCATCCAAGATATTATACATGGACTGTTTTTGAATTGCGCTGATATTTTGCATCTTAAAATTTAACAAGAATTTCAGGGTGTAAAAGCTTCTTAAAGTATTTAGAACACAGGCTGGCTAACAACATCGTCTCTGACCTTAATCATGTCCTGAATAGTGAATACAAATTGTTTCCATCAAATCGGAGATACAGGGTTCGATGATTCAATAGGGTTAGACTGAAGCACTTCTTTGTGCACCACTCAATCCTAATCCGCAAATCAAATGTAAATTAAAGGGTCTTGAATATATTGTCTGCGGTGATTGTAATGTTATGTTAAATGTATATATCCTTGTTTCCCATCTTTTAATTTTTTGTCTGTGTTGATGTTGCAAATAGAGCTGCTGAGATGCAAGAAAAATTTCAAACTTGATTGGACATTAAAGTAATATCATCATAATCTTCATCATCAACTCTCAGCTGTAACAAATGATAATAACATAAGAGTCTGTTTAGGTCTAGGTTTCCATAGACAACCAGTATAAATTATGCAGTGAATATGTAATCAAACACTGGATTAACATTTTACCGTATCAAAGGTGGATGTGGAAGATCTTTTTCCGCCTCTAAAATCAAAAGCCAGTGCATCTTCCTAACCCCTATACTAAGTTGCATTCCAGGACTAGTTCAGTTTAATCCAATCCAATTAAATATAAATGTATTACTACCCTGTAGGGCAATATCATGCAGCTCACCTCCCAGGACACACGAATGGGGGAAAAAAATGATTAATCACAAAGCTTAAAAGAATCAAAAACCATATTTGAACTCTTTATTAATAAATAATTATATATGAAAAAAGCACTGAGGTCATTAAACAAACATGAAGCTGGTGGTTGCTCAGGTTTTCTGATATTCCATTCATTATGTTCATCCACTCCAACAGCAAGCAGAACAGCTGGGCAGAGAAGACCAGCAGAGACTGCACCGGAACAAAAAGCTGGTCCTGATGGTGGATCTGGACCAGACGCTGATCCACACCACCGAGCAGCACTGCCAGCGTATGTCCAACAAGGTATTATTCCATCATGTCACTATTCTGTACCGTCATCACTAGGATGGAGAGGCAACCTCTGTGTCTGCAACCAAAGTTTTATATTTGACCTCTGAATGCACTTAGTTTTATGTTTTTCTTCGTTGATGCTTCCGTCTTTATTGCCTCATCTGAAACTTGATTTTAAGCATAAAGAATAAATGCTCAACCTCAGGTAGCACAGATCTGTCTTGTACTGACACGTGTGGCCACACTGTACATAGTCATGAAAAAACCTGCCTGAGAGGAACCTAAAGTGTGACCATAACTACAGTATAAACACTTTTGGTTTTCGGCAATGTTGAACAACACATCAGGCAAACTAGTTCTGCTCCAGCATAGTAGAGCTGTATGGGTTTATGTCACACAGGTGGTGGATGGATTCAGAATTATTCTTCTGAGCTAGATGTAAGGGCTGTCTGCCAGTCTAATGACAAAGCCTCGATAGAAATGACTGTTTTTAAGAACATGCTGTAATTGTAATTTCTTGAAAGTGCATTGTATTGACAGTTTTCAGCCTTTCGTCATTGTATAACTGAAGTTCTTATTCTAAATCTTTCTTAAGAGCAGATGTCGAGACCTAATCTGTGCATTTAACCGATTGTGTCATCACTGTTAACACTCTTGTTATTTCCTCCAGGGCATTTTCCACTTCCAGCTCGGCCGAGGAGAGCCAATGCTCCACACACGTCTACGCCCACACTGCAAGGCGTTCCTGGAGAAAATTGCCAAACTCTATGAGTTACACGTCTTCACATTCGGGAGCCGACTTTATGCACACACCATTGCTGGTAAATAGACTCTTTACTCTTTTTTAATCCACATAGTGTGATTGATATCAAACTGTAACGGTATGCAAAGACAGTTTGGTCTACTACCTGTACTGCCTGTTTGTGTCCATAAGAGGGAAGTGTCTGCTCATGTTTTGTGTTCCAGCTGATGATATGCTGGCTCACTTCTAATGTCTCTATGTGTCATTTGCAAGCAGCAGATGTGCTATATTTTAAAATGCATGTTAAGCCAGTTCATATTTTGCATTACGTATTTGGCTGGTTACCTGGCACAATTGCAGGTACACTAGACAACCCGTCCAATTCCAGTCTAGTTTTAGCAGCAGCCGGTAGCTGACTGGCTCCCTCTAGATGAAAATATTTCATTTTATGATTGAAGGCTGGGTTATATTGAAGTGTAGGTAGTGTGTTTATATGCTGTCTCTTTGGTATTCAGGGTGCAATCTTTCATCTTACTGTATTTAATCGAAGCAGCCTCGGTCCAGTATTGTTCTACCTCCATATGATGAATGTTTGATGCATTTTGAATTGGATTTCACTACTGGTCCTGATGCAGGGAGGTCTGCATGTTTCAGAGCAGCGCTCCAGCTATTGACAGCTTCTGTTGTGGTTAAAGGAGACTCTGGCCCGGCTGTCTTGTTCAGCCAGGGTAGGTCTCTCTTTCCCCAGCCAAGGTTAAATCAATCTGTGTATTTATTCTCAGGAAAGCAAGAAAGCCTGAGAATATTTAACACTTGATTCTATGAGAAAATACTGTGGGAAAGGTAGTGGCAAGGTTAAGATGGGAGGAAAGGCTTTTTTTTCTTTATAAGAGGATTGTTTTGCTAAAGTTACTTTGAGGAACTTTTAACTGGTTATGAAACCGTCTCAATTTAATACTGATGCCTCTTTATGACCTAAATAAGTAAACGAGACCATCAGTGAGAAGATTGGCTATTTATAAATGGTTATTCTTAAGGCTTGTCATCGGTGCCACTGGGTCCGATTCTGCCTTAAATCAGACAAAATCATGCAGGTTCACCAGAAACTTCTTCAGCTCAGACTCCAGCCTGGCCTCCTCCTCCCCACCGTGGACAGGTCCAAATTTGGCTTTGCTGCCGCCTTTGACTCGTAGTGAGAGCACAGCGCCTGGCCGTAGCTCCTCCTCCGGCCAGGAGCAGAGCTTTGCCTCGCTGCTCCGCCGGTCCCCGCTGAGAGCCAACACCGACACCACGCTGCTAGAGGCACAGGCCGTATTGCTGGGCCCGCTGGAGGAAAGGGAGGCACGGCAGAACCAGGACTACGCAGGGCAGATTGTCAGACCCCGCTGCAGTGAAATGAGGTTTTCTAAAGGGACTCTGGTGCTCGGACAGGTTTGTCCACAGGGACCGCCAAAATCAACACAAAAAAGTTCCTCATAGTAGCTTTAATGTGTCGTCTGAATAAAACAGCATATTTTGTTGCAAGTGCTGCAGCATATGTAAAATACCTACTGTGACCTTGGAGAGGAAGTTTATGATTTACCACTGAATTGGCATTCAAATATGCATCCTTTTTTGCCTTCATATCACTCTTTAATCTTCCTTTCTTTTAGGCTTTCTGGATCCTGAAAAGAAGCTTTTCTCTCATCGGATTCTTTCCAGAGATGAATGCATCGACCCTTTCTCCAAGACGGGGAATCTTAGGTGGGAATTGCCTCCTATGACATCTAAATGGATTTGTCATCTGTGGTGACCCGGCACCTGTCCACTCTCTGGACGTTATTTTACTCTGTTTTGGTTTTAAAGCAAAAAGAGACAACTTCCTTTTTTTGTGTAGATGTAACTTTTCTTACAAGTTATCGATGGGGGACAGTTGATGGGTTTAAACGTATGATCCACACTGCTTGTTGGCAGCAGTGAATTCATCCAAATCGTTTTCTGAGCTTCTGTAACCGTTCGTACGGACAATCTGTCTTTTATTGACAGTGAATGCAGACGAGCACAAAGAGTAGATATCTATTATTCTCTCAGTGTCACTGATGAATGGTTGTCGGCGACATCTCCTTGCAAATACAAAAAAAGTTGGAAGGATGATGTAAGACGTTGAAGTGCCCCTTATTTTGATTCATAGCAAAACACGCAATCTGTCACTGCAACACTACTACAGCTAAAGAGAGATAAATAACAGCCTCACAGTGTTTATCTGGGGAATGTTTGGACATCTGTCAAACAGCTCAGCAGTTTTTGCTAGTGTCTTGTGGTTCTCCTGACAGGAATCTTTTCCCTTGCGGCGACTCGATGGTCTCCATAATCGACGACCGAGAGGACGTGTGGAAGTTTGCACCTAACCTCATCACTGTGAAGAAATACATCTACTTCCAGGGCACGGGGGACATCAACGCTCCCCCTGGATCACGGGAAGCTCAGATGGCAAAGAAAGGTACAGCGCCCCCGCACATCTTTGACAGCATGATGCAATCGTTGAAAGACAAAAGTTGCTGACAGTTTATGCAACACTGTCCAGTGAGTAGTTTCCAGTACTGTGCACATTCCCCTGTCAGAGGCACTTTCAGCTGAAGTTAACAAGCAAGCCAGTCCAGTGGCTTCGCTGATCTTATAGGTTCATAGAGATGCTGAATGTTGCACAGTCCAGTACATAGTGGGTAAAAGAGGCACAGAGTTTACTGTACTGTATCTCACTGACCCTCAGCTCCAACACCCAGTGAATTGCAATAGGAGGACCAATTCTGTGTAAACTATTTGGAAAAAAATCAATGTAATTTCTGAAGTTTTAATTGGTGATGCATCAGGGACTTGTTTATTGTCTCAGTGCTGTCAAACATTTGATTTGGAAGACACTCATAATTTAAGTCCCACTTAGATTTCAGATATTTGCTCTAGTGTTGAGTAGTATCCTTATTAATGCTAGCTACCATTAATGAGGGAATATTACCAACATATATGCATGACACCAGACATATGATTTCTTTTGTACATTTATTTATGTACAAAATATATAATCTGTAGATATTTTGTACAAATATTACATAGTATTTTTTTTGTCTGTCAGTTGAATCAATGAGGTCTTGTGAGTTATATTGTTTGGCCACTGAGAATTCTCTATTCTGATTGGCTGGCAGGTGAGGATTAACTAACTAGATAGCATAACCAGTCACCTATGATGCAGTTCTAACTCAATGTGCCAGTATGCCAGTCTTTGTGCCAGCAAAGACAGCAGCTGTGAGGTTTGGCTAAATAGATTACAGCTAATACTGCATCTTCTCAGCGAGAACCACACAAATTTCTTCTCAAATACGTTTGATATTTGCGCAAATCTGAACATCCGAATAAATTCACAGTAGGAGGAAGAAATGGAGGATATTTGCCATTAGCTACTTTAACTTTGGTGAATCTGCAGCCTGTGGGTCTGAGAGCTGCAGGAAGAAATGTGACCAGAAGTAAACCACCCTCCTCCCCCATGATGGGTGGTTCTTAGCCTCCTCGACATCCATTGCAATCATTGAACAACTTGTCATCCATTGCAATCATGGAAATACTTGTCAGGTGGTGAACTTTCAGGCGAATATCACCTCACAAGGCGATGGTCACTCCCTTGCTTTTGCGCATGTGGGAGTGTGACTTTATTCCTCAGTTTCACAAGCAGCAAGTGTGATGACCTGTGAAACTATTATCACTTCACACGGTTCTGTTGTACAAATGTTGTTTTATTTGTGTTAAGAATTTTGTTTAATGTAATGAAAAACAGCGGAACACAGTTAGTTTGATTATTTTATATGTGACTTTGCAGTCATTTTTGTATTGAAATATGTATAGATATTGGACAAATATCTTTATTAATATCAAAAATAATAAAAACATATCTAAAAAAAAAAAGCATGAAAGATGCACCAACCATGCAAATAGTTATCTCACTTAACATAATATAATCTGTAAACCCAATCCCCCTTATACTTACCTGTCATACTAACCTGCAAAGAGAAATACAAGATAATCCTAGCACTTAATCAAATACTGTTATCATTTATATTAACAGACTTGGTCACATCATTTATCATAGAGAGTCACTCAGGCTGGACACGGACAATAAAAAGGCATCAACACTGCATTCATGTGCAGCCAGCATCCTGAGTATTCATCTGTCCAGCAACCTCATCATGAATCAGACGTACCTGTCAATGAACAAGGATACGGCGCCTGGGTTAGCTCAGTTGGTAGAGCGGGCGTCCATGTATTAAGGCTTGGTCCTGACCGCGGCGGCCCGGGTTCGAATCCGGCCTGTGGCCCTTTCCACATCCACTCTCCTCCCCCCTTTCAAGACACTGTCCTGTCATAAAAATGGAAAATGCCCCCAAAAAAATAACATTAAAAAAAAAATAAAAAAAAAATGAACAAGGATAGACCGTCTTGAATGGCTCCGATACTTTCACCTCCGTAGGTCCCTCTGCGGTGAACTCAGTGTTATTCTCTTCATCATCATCATCATAGCAGGAAACAAGCTGCTTGGAGCCAACCAGTGTGCCTCCTTGGGGACTTTTGTAGAACCCCCCCCCCCCATTTACACCCACTCTCAGGCTGTCTCATCAATTAGTGAGAACTGGTGGTTTGTACTGATCCCATGTTTCAACAGCTGCCAGGCTCAGCAACGGCCCTCATATTGCTGATACATTGGAAAAAGAATAGAGAGTTTGTTATGTGGTTAAAACACAAGCTACAGTTTGCCCAAAGCAGATGTGGTCCAATGCAAATACAATCTCTTTCCCTGAAGCAGCTCTCTTGCTGCTTTGGAAGATAAATAGTTTATGTAGACATGATCTAATGATCTCTATCACATGAACAACATGCACACATTTACATAAAGGATTTGACCAAGTCAGAAATTCTCTTGATGGTGGCTACTGTGTTTTTTTATATTTTGTAGTTTTTAATACAATTCATAGTTGCAATTGTATTCCTAAAACAAATACATTATAAAAAACCAAGCTGAAAGGTACTAAAACGCTTCGTAGAGATGCAGGGAACCGCTGAGTCGGGTCATAATTTGACTCATTAATATACAAATATTGATTTGTGAAGCTTTAAGCACACTTAAAAACATGCCTATACATTTGCCAATATCTTTTTGACTACAGAGGGGACATATTTGGCCTGTGATCATCACCATCTGAATCATTATGTGATGTGAAATATTACACTGTATCAATAAATACACTGTCTGGCCTGCACGATATGAGCAAAATCTACGATGCGCGATAACATTGTTAAATGTCGCGATGATGATATGACTTGCGATAAATAAACAAATATTAAAGTGTGCATATTAGCTATACTTATGTCAGTCTGGTTGTGAGCAGATTCAAATATCGCTTTTCTACATGTTCACATCATGTGAACAGATGCATTGATAAATTATTGGTTTTAAACTTGCGAAGATTTTTTTGCACTTACTTACAGTAACGAGCTAAGTTGTCGTCAACTCGAGTAACAGTTCTTCACTTCGCTGTCTTAAGCCTTGGGCCCTGTTTAATACCGGTTTTCGGTAACCTTCCCTAAATAAAATGAATTCTTATTTATTTTGCGTTTCAGGTCATTTGTGATGTGTCTACCGCGCATGTTCATGTTGTGATGAGGAAAAATGATGAAAATAGGATTTATCAGCCAGCAGTAGTCACTGTCCTGTAGATTATCAGCAACTCTTGATATTGAGATGCTGCAAACAGCAATCTAAAAAGTCTTTGCTTTGCCTTTGAGGATGTATTAAACACTGTTGAAAGGTTTTGCCCACAGTCTAATTTGTTGCATTGGTACTCTGAAGGCTGGTGTCCACTGGCCCGGGCCTGCTCTCGTGTGCCCTGCCTCCTCACATTATTTAGCTGCCCTCTACTCTCCATCCAGCCCTGCGGTTCCAAGTGATACAGTACACTGCACTTCATCATCACTGATGTTACGCAGAGTTAACAGCACATTGTTCTATCTCATTCAGAAATGAGAGGATACTTTGCCTCCAAAAACCATAATTCTTATTTTTCAACAGTCTGTCAGCTGTCAGTCTGACAGTCTCAGTATCAGCACCGCTGTCTTGTTGTTGACAGGTTATCACTTGAGAATTTTATTTTCACGCTCAAATAGTCACTTGAACTGGAGTGACTCCAAGGACTCTGATTTGCCTCAGAGGGAGATTCTACAGCAAGAGTTGTCTGCCAACACAGCAGCCTCAAATCTGGGTTATCCCCTGAGTAGAATCTGCACTAGTGTGAAATGTTAGGAAGGTTATTACTAAGAGGTTTATAATCACCGGGTCACAGACCCTCCAGAATGCATTAATGCTAACTAAGTACATGGTGAAAAAGGGACAGAACCGTCACTGCTAGAGAGGTTATATGGTGTCAAGTAGTGCGTGAAATCTCAACTAAACGGTGTTGCACACATCATGATACATCATTTAAAAGAACCTTTTTTTCTGAGATGTTCTAACTAGAAATTTGGGTGCTGATAAATAGATGATAAATTATCATATTGAATTATCGCCCAGCCTTATTTGTAAGTATGGAGTCCAGAAACTGACAAAATGTAGTAAAAGATATCAGAGAAGTCAAAAGTATAACTGTTTCCGTGTCTGTGTACTGTGTTTATCTACAACAGCAGCTAGATAGATAATTCTGGTAGCGGTTGTTGAACTTAAGAGAGCGGGGAGATGTGATTGGCCGAGAGGCGTGACATTATTTTATATAAAAGTGACTTTATGAATTAAAAAGTGGAAACTATTACTATGAAATAGATAAGGATGAAATGGCATTTTATAATAATGAATTGAGTTTTACTAATTTCTTGAAATACTTAACAAATGATTGTTTCATTTCCACAATTGTTCATGTGATTATTTTAGGGCTGCTGCCTCTTAGTCGACTAATCAGTCATTTTGGTCTTTGTCAATGAAGATTTCTTTAGTCATTTTCTATACTTTTTTTTCATGCTGAATTGCTTATTTCTAAGTGACCTATGAGCCCATCTCTGGTAAACACAAGATTTAAAGTGATGTTTTTGTGTGACTCTTTGTGGAGAAACTCAGTCTTACAGATCTGTCGATTAAATCAACTATCGATTAGTCGACAAAATCGTATGAATGTTTGTCGACTAAGAATTTCTTTGGTCGAGGAAAGCCTTGCATTATTTATTTAATAGTTATTTATCTAATATTGAACAGTCCATAGTTGTCAGGTTGGGGAAATCTGATGTAAATTGGCCTCATTGACACCAGAATCCTTTAATCTGTAGCTGTTCTTAGTGTTTCCTCACCTATTGATTGTGTGTCCTTGACTGCTGTGTGATCGCTTTGTCTTGTTCCAGCAGGAGGCCCGCCAAGTCGACCAGCAGAGAGCACAGAACCAGCGGGGACGCTCGGTGCCGACGAGCAAAACAACGGCCCCAGAAAAAAGGCGAAAGACCACAACATTTCTGGAAAGGACGAGTCCACAACATCTCAGTCATCTCAGGGAGTACCAACAAATGAACGGACACATCCCACAGGGGTTGTGGAGGATGAAACGGGACAGGATAAAGGGTCAGAGGCTGGGGCGGAGTCTGGGGCGGGGTCGAGGGAAACTCAGGTGGGCGACAGAACAAACGTTAAGGAAGATGATAGCAACAGGACACTGGTGACACGGGAAGCACAGGATAGTGCAAACTCATCAGCACCGAGCCACGAGTCCAATAACTTGGACTTTGACCTTTCCAGTGACAGTGACAATGACTCCATTACAGACAAGCCTCCCTCATCAGAGAGTGATAGTGAAGCCAAGAAATCTGGGCAGGAAGGAGTCACGCAAGAGCTTGGGGATGGGGATGGGGTTAAGGAAGGGGACAGTAAAGAAACCAGCTCCGACGCAGCAGAACCTTCAGGAGTTCTACTCCCAGACCCCGAACTGGGAAACGGCTGCTCAGATAGGAGAGAGCCAGAAACGGAGTCCCAGAATAGTGAACAATCTGGGGTCACCATGGGGGAGGAGCTGTTGGACCAGAGTATGGAGGATGAGGAGGAGGAGGAGGATGAAGCTGACATCGACCAGGACGATCACCTGATCTACCTGGAGGAGGTGCTGGAAAGGATCCACGCGGAGTACTACACGCGATACGAGGCCCATCTGAGTAAGGAGGCCTCTGAGATGCCGGACATGCGGAAGATTGCCCCGGAGCTGAAAAGCAAGACACTGGAAGGCACGACGGTCGTGTTCAGTGGGCTGTACCCGACCAACTACCCCATGGAGAGGACCCGAGAGTTCTACCATGCCAAAGCACTGGGGGCCAAGATCGGCAAGAATCTGGTTCTTGGCTCCCAAGATCCCAGTCGGACAACGCATCTCATCGCAGCAAGAGCTGGTACGTAGAAATGTATGTATGCTGTTGAACAAGCATACAGTAGTAAATATGACAATGACTGCGTTTACATGCACAAAATGTTCAGATTTTTGCTAAGCTGTTTACATGAAAATTAATATTCCGCTAATATTTCCGTTCACATGCAGCTGTGCATACTCCGATTAACGTAAACGGTGGTGGAATCGCATGACCGTGCGAACACGGCCTCCCTCTTTCATTCCTTCAACCACCTTTTTGAAAAGGGCGTTTTTGTGATATTTGCACTTATCCAAAAACCTGTTGATATCCAAGTTTTTCATAATGTTTAAAAGTAGGTGTGTTTCTCCTTCCGACCAGAAATGTGGGCTTTTCTTTTGGGGCATGCATCTCTGCAAACTGTCGGCTGGTTCAGTCGGCTGCACCGTTATGGCCAAAATGATAATCACAATTATCACGATTATTCATTGATTTTTGGGAGAAAATTATTTTATTGCACTTTCACATTTAGATAAACAGAGCACTGCTTTCTCTTCACTAATGTACAAATCTTTGCATTAAAATAAGACTGGTTCTTATTCACAGTGCATCTCCTAGAAGCAAAATAAAAATGCACCAAAACTTTTTACCCAAAATTAAATCAACAGAGCACTCGCTTTCATGCATCAAAATAAGACTTAAATAAGGTTCATCTTCACCTAAATTCGGTGCATTTTCGTTTTGCCTGTGTACTCTCTGTTAAAATCAATATTATACAGTATATTATTTCTACTCTGGACTGCAGCCGCAACATTCAGGAATGACCACTCCCAAAAAAAGTAAAGCCCAAACTTCTTGATCACTCCCTGGTGGCTGGCTGTTAATTTAGGAAGCGATTGATTTGCCATAAAAATCCCAAGTGTGACGCATATTCTGAATGCATGTCATGTCCAAAGAATGCTCCTAAAACCAGAATAATATCAGCATATCGCACATGTCTTAATCGGAAAAAGGCCTAATTCCGAATATCCAAATGGAATATGCTGTTTACATGACCCCCATCAAATTTTAAATATTGTCATATTCTGAAGAATGGTGGAATATTAGTGTGCATGTAAACGTAGTCAGTGAAATCTTTCTAAAGTTTTCATGGTATTATTTTCTTAAATTTGTCCTTTTATAGAGCCTGTCTCATTCTGGATTTTGAAGTCTGAAGCTGATATTTAGAATAACCTTTAGTGCTTCTTTTGACCTGCGTATTTTCATTTTGTTCCTTTTTACTGAATATAGTCGAGGTATTATTAGTAGCTAGCAGCGAGCTGGAACCTTTCGTAATTGGTGCAAGTCATGATTTGCTAATGAGGCTAGCATTCAAGAAAGGGTCACGCAAGGCTCGTTTAAATGCCATGCTTACTGACATATTGGCAGATTTGTGTGTCTGAGCCCTTGTCAAAACGTGACCGAAAGACTGAGCAGAGATAATTGAGATTGAATACACTGTCATCATAGTTAATGTATCTCAGAGGTCAGCCATTCCAGTGTGATGAGCTCTGGTTAACTGTAGAGACCTCGGTGGCACCTCTGAAGCAGCAGCAGTCGGAAATGTTTAGTTTGCATTAGCAGTAAATGAATACAGCTCCGGCACTCTAGTATAAAGAGAGTGCTGAAATCAGTGAGATAAAGTTGTACTACATTATATGTTTGCATCATTCCCTGTGAATCCCTCGCGAGTATGTAGGTAACCTGAATCCAGTGCAGGAATGGCAGACTGCGCCATAATAAAAACTGCTGTTAAGGCAAGGCAAGGTAATTTAATTTTTAGAGCACCATTCAGAGACGAGGCAATTCAAAGTGCTTTACAGGGGCATACAAATACACGAGATAATAAATTATTAAACATAACTTTAAGAAAACATTAAAATTGCACTTAAACAATGAAAAGAAAGTGAAGACAAGCAAATAAGTTGTAAAAAAATTAGAAAGAATTTGCATTTTTAAAAAGCAAAAGCAAGCAAATAAATAGTTACAGATTAAGAATAAGTTATGTGTCTAGTTTATTGGAAAGCCACAGCAAACAATAACGTTTGAAGCCCTGATTTTCAGTTTCAGGAAACCTCAGGTATTCAGGAAGTTTGTTCCACAGGTGGAGGATTAGTTGCAGCATATAAATACATTGAATGGCTATTGCAGAAAAAATGCATACCATAAGTAGGATCAAAAATGGGGTTTGTTTTTCATGAAAATCTTAAGGATTATCACTTGATGTGAACACAGTTGGCATGTTTTGCGTGTAAAGCTGAGATCATATTGTTGTGTCAGGTATCTGGACCTCTGTGCTCCTTACCTGTCGGCTTGTTTTGAAGTTCTCCTGCACACTGGTGGCCAAAAATGTATTGATGCAGCTTTAAATAATAATGTCTAAAATTGATTTCCGCCTAGTTCCTTGAGACTGCTCCTTCTCTGTTGGCCCACTTGATTGACACAGTTCGCTGCCTTCTGACATTAGTGAACGCTGGAGGCTGTTTTTGTTTTTCCCCCCAAATGGGTAAGGACGTCAAATCAAAAAGCTGGTGAGAAATGTATTCTATGGAGGCTGGTTTTCCACTTGTAAGACCAAGATGATGCTGAGGCTGAATGTACTGCCTTGATGGCCCATCCCATCATGTGGAAAACTGTTGGTTGCGAAATGTCTTGTTTTTGCAGTGTTGATCCGGCCAGTTGTTTTTTAAAGGGCAGGTCCATCTGCATTCTGTTCTGTTTTGTTTTTTTTAAAACAGAAACGCCCACTCAGCCGTTGCAAAAAGCATTGACGTAGGTTACCACAGTGAATGAATCAATGAGGTAATGATCACTGTGAATGCTGGCACTAGCTGAGTCAACGTTAATCGTGCCAAGTTTGGAAATAACTGAAAGGGTTAGTTTGGATTTTTTTGAAGTGGGGTTGTACGTATACTCCCGCGTTCTGCAAGGTCAAATTTATGTTTTTGTGAGTGGAGTCTGGTAGCTTTGAAAAGAGCAATATAACGACTTCAGTTACCTGTCGGAAAGCACTGTCTAACGGCGAGGTAAAGCGGCTGCGGACGGGAGCAGCAGAAAAACTTATTTTAGCCACCTAAAAAAAAAAATCAATATCAGTTTAAGTATACGCTATATTTAGAATATTTTCACTGCTTTACCTCACCATCAGACAGAACTTTCAGACAAGGAACTGAAGCCGTTGTATCACTGTTCAAAGCCACCAGACTGCATTCACAAAAACAGTAATTTTACCTCACAGAACACAGGAGTTGCTGGTCTACTGCTGCATCGATCAGTTAGTTTGTTTGGGTTGTTGTGTGACTTTCGGACACAAACTAACGCGTCATCCACACAGCGGTACATTGCTTAGCGTCCGTGCCGGTACTCCTGTCTGCTTCTCCAAACTGGGATCGTGCAGACCGCCATCTAAGTTACTGTACATAACGTTAATACACTGACTATAAGGCTGTATATATATACTGTGTATATATAGCAGTGTCATCATGCAGAAACTGACGTCAGGTCCCGTGGAAAAAAGTTTTAGATGGGCTTGGGAAAATAGCATTTTAATACTAAAACATCTATACTTAGACCAAATTTGAATATTCAGATTTGAATACATAAGGAACACCACTACAGAATGATATAAAAACCTAAAAAAAGTAAATAGATAAATCATGAACCTGCCCTTTAAGTACATTACTGTCATCTTTACTGTTTATATATATCCATATTCTGGTTCACAAGATACAAACAATACAACAAACACCGAAAATGCCAAAGCAGCTTTTACCCTGCTTAGAGAATGCTATTCTATCTGAAGATTACCAAAAGCGGATTCACGCCCGTATTGCTACCAATCCAGTTTACCTTCTGAAAACAAACACAGGAAGTGGCACCGTTGCCGTTGCCGTTGCCGTTGCCAGCCCCGCTGTGAGCAGCTCTTGGCAATCACTCATCTTTTGTACATCAAAAGGAGAGAAAAAATCAGCCCAAGATGGAACTAGAGCAGCATGAGCAGTAGGTCACTTCAGTCTGGAAAGAGCTGCTGGAAATGCCCATTGTGTTATCAGAACAGCACATTTGACAGTGACATTTCACAACAATTCATAGGGTTATATGTTTTCTTTACTATTATATTTCACACTGTATTCATTCAATGGGTGGTTACAGATGTAATACGGCTTTTTATAAGCAGCCCGACTCGAAATTTAGTGGGATTCTTTCTTCTTCTTTTGTGGACACATTTGAACCTATTAAATGCAGAATTATTGTAAGAGGGCAGCCAGTTACTGTTTACGTCTTTCTCTTATTTACACTTCATTTAAAAAAAATTTAAACCGTGTGTAATTACGTTATTACACGGAATACAGCTGTAACCCAAAAGCCGTACAGAAGGATTTCTGCCTGCCTCTTGAAACTCCCATCTCGCCTCTTCATGTCCTGCATGATTCCCAAAACACAAACTTAGATAGACACAGAAAAAGAAAATCAATGTTTTATGAACCACTGCCCTGATGATAGAAATGATGTCCTTTTACTTTTTTGATGATAAAACACTTCTTTTTGTTGCAGTTTTGTACCCACGCTAGCTGAATGACTCTATAGATGTTGTCAGTCGGGCTGAGATATCTCAACTATTCTATGTTTCGCCGTTAGATTATGTACTTTTTTTTGTGTATTTTGTCTGTTGACACTGTTACGTCGCCTTTTTAAGGCTATGGGAAAGACGGAGACGATAATGACAACCAAAGCATTTGAAGGAGTCAGAGTAGAAGTGAAAAACGAATGTGTTTTTTATTTTCAATTCAGGTACTCGCAAACAAAAGGTTCTCAAGATGTGGGGGAGGATGGGACAAAGTGGTCGTGCCAAACAAATAGAAATCAATATAACAAAACCAGGCCTGACTAATTCCTGCAGTACATCTAAAAACAAAAATGCAAACAAAGGGCCTGACTAGCTTATCCTCTGTATTCACCAAAACGAATACAGAGGTGGCACAAACCAATAATCCTAGGGTCTATAGACCAAAGTGAACTATGTGTGATTAAAAAATATTAGCATGTCAACATGCTCAACTAAGACGGTGAACATGGCAAACATTACCTGCCAATCATCTGTTACCATTGTCATTGTGAGTATTGTGTTATGCTCACATTGCTGCCTGACAGAGCCACTAGCACGGCCGTAGGCTCTAACCTTGTTGCTCTGTATCCTGGTGAGCATGCATCAAGGTTCAACTGAATAATGTTTATTTTCTTTTAGCAAATTTAAAAAATCATTATGGAAAATGGAGATAATTGAAAATTGAGAACAATGTATTGCTGTGCTTTGCTGTCAAAGTGAATGAAAAATACTATAGAAGAACATCCCTTTGAGCAGTTTGTGATAATCAGTAGGGATGTCAAGGTGAGGACATTTTCCCACCGGTTAATAAACTTGTGACAACACTGCTGTTACCGATTACACCGGACATTTTACAAGAATAGATGCTCAATATATGTATATGGCTTACTTTGGTCTTTACCGTTGGATGGCTGTGTCTCTGGCCTCTCGGGTCGAGCTTTCGCTGCGGTGCCGCAGGTTTCCATCTGGCGCCGCTGCACCGCGCACAGCGGCTGTGACCGCTCCGTCCTCCGCACAGCTTCATACCAAAAGTTTACAGATTGCCTCGTTAACGTTATGGTTTCCTATAAGCATTGGGTTTGAATCCGAAATATTTAAATAGGCCTTTTGCTTTTCACTTGGACACCAAATCCTCCACCATCGTCTGTCATCTCTCTCTCGTCCCGTGTGTGAAATCTGACTCCTGCTACTCTGTGCTGAGACTCCGTATGGAGCAGACTCTTTTACTTTCAGTTTATAATTGCTACAATTATAAACTCGTCTATTTATAGCGTCCCTCTACATATTGATAACACGCTTAGTATTTTACAAATTAGAGTTTTTTTATTTGATGATCTTGGGCGCTGATATGTGAAAATTAACTAAATGGGTTTTATTTCTATAAAAAAAAAGCAAAGTGACTGTGACTGTGTGCAAGTAATGTAATCAGTGTATGCCCGAACACCGTGTAACACCGGTAACACAGACTACCACAGCAAGCCTAACAGGTAGCACAACACGAAAGGGGCACTGCATACTGTGCACAAGGGAATGTGCCCAAACAGTTTTATTACCTCCGCCAAGGCCAAAGGCCTTGGGCCAAGGAGGCTATGATTTCACCGGCGTTGGTTTGTTTGTTTGTGTGTATGTTAGCAGGATTATTCCAAAAGTTCACTGGATTTGAATGAAAACTTTTGGAGGGGTTGAGTGTAGCAATGAACAATCCATAAGATTTTGGTGGCGATCCGGATCGTGATCCGGATTCAGGAAATTTTTAAGAATTACAATCAGCCTGAGCATTAAGACCACAGGGTATAACACATGCGCAGTGTGACTAATGACGCATGACCCCGAAAAAAGCGGTAGATGACGTGATGACAGACAAAGTAGTGTAACATTATACAGACATAACAAGGCTGCTGAATGAGAGGCATCCGCCGATACGTTACACGGAAACACACACCGTGTTAATAACGAGCCGACCACCTCACGGTATGGCCACCTGCGAGCTGTGATCTGTTTTTAAAGTCAGGCCCCTCGGCGGAGGTCTGCGCTCTCCGAGTGCCATTCTAGGTCGATATGTGATTGTTCCCCATGCATAACTAAAACAACCGAGAGTCAAAGATTCAATTTGGTGTCTTTGTGCCTCACATCAATAAGAATTATTCAAGCAGAGACGCTGCTCTCTGTGGATTTCACCAAACAAAACCTGGCTTTCTGGATTTCTAAGAAAGCTATTGAGTTGGCAGAAAAGTGAAAAGAAAGTGACTCCAAAAGAGAAATCGTCCTTGTTCTCTTTCTCATAATATTGACCAGGTAATTATTTTCTCCTCCAGGAGAGAGAGTCTGATCATTGATCTGAATTATTCAGCAGACCCAGACTGTGTGTTTTTGTTTATTGCTTTTGATTGTACGGACCTGTTCTCATTTTCCTTTTTCATTCCTGTCACCCAGGCACCGAGAAGGTTCGTCAGGCGCAAGGCTGCACGCACCTCCATGTTGTCAACCCCGACTGGCTGTGGAGCTGTCTGGAGCGCTGGGAGAGGGTGGAGGAGCAGCTGTACCCACTGAAGGAGGACTACTCCAAGACGCCAAGGTAAAGGAGCTGTTTAATGAGAACCAAACCTACATGTGAACTTAAGAAAGTACTGCAGTTGTTGCTAACATATTAACCACAATACGTCAAAATCTGTAGATAATTCCAAATCTTTTTTTCTTGTCTGTTGAAGGAGCAACAGTCCAGCAGCATTCCCTGACATTCAGGGTGCCCTGCAGAAGCATATTTTCCACCCAGCTCCCATCCACCACAGACCGTCACCTCCAGCCCCGGAGGTTCGAACCTATGACCCCGTCACGGGGAAGCTGATCCGCAGGGGCCCTCAGGTGCCACGGCCTCCGTCCTACCTCCAGGCGTCAGGGTGTTTGTTGCTCTCTGATCACAGAGAGCAGTCTTGTCTCAGGTAAGAACAGAATTGGAGCAGTGTAATATAATGAGGAAATATTGATCTAAAACGTATTCTTATTCTGCAGGTAAACAGTAGGAATGTCATATATGCAATTTTTGTTTTATGCCAACATAAGTGTGAGGGGGCTTCAGTGCATTTAACCCATGCTGCCTGTTGATGTTTTGGGTCTAGGGCTGCCCTCTCTTAGTCGACTAATTTGTCGTTTTGGTCTTAGTCGACTAAGACCAGCATTTTTTATGGTGGGGGTTAGTCGACTAAGAATTTCTTTGGTCGAGGACAGCCCTATTGGACACACACACACACACAGGTCATTTCTTACCTGCAAGAGGTGATTTAGTTTAGTCTTTGTTACTGTTATCGATGCTATAGTTGCCACTTCTCACTAGAATTACATGTGTCATAGCTAGAGCTGACATGTCTATCAATGTGCAGCATGTGATGAAAAAGTTTTGACTTTTGAAACTTGGAAAAGTCATGGAATTTGAAAATGTTCCAGACCTGGAAGGGTTTTGGAAAAACATGAAATCCCCAAAGTTTTTGGGAAAAGTCATGCAAAAACGTCATCGCCACTGCACAGCACTGCGTCGTGATGCATTCTCGTCAAATGACCAGGCTGCATCAGAGTGTTGTTTTAACCAAACCAAACAGGTTAGGTGTGAAAGAACCTTAGGATATCTTGACTTTTAGATCAAAACACATTTTTGTACATATCAAAATACAAGAAATACTTTAAAACAAGGATAAGAATACATAAAACATAACATAAAACACGCTTCAGGTTATAAGAGTATGGTCACACACATAATTGTCTTTTTTTTAACCATGATTTTAAATTAATTTTAAATGCAGGTGATTATAACGTGAAAGTGAAACTTAACGCCGGTAACAGCGGTTCCTTGGATGAAAGCCTTGTTTGTTGGACCCGTCCACCTCCCCTCCCCGTCCACCCTGTGTGTCTCTATCGCTCTTTAAACTACGTCACCACAGTCACTCCCGGAGCACTTTCTCAGAGTGTTTATTGTTGCCGCGTATAGGTTTATGTTGTAGTTAACTGAAAGCCTGTTACGTGTCATATAGGCGTTAAAGGGTGCATTGTGCGTTGGCATCACACGCAACAAAGCATCTGTATTTGACGCCCTGGGAATGAGAAAGGACATGCTGCTCTCACTGAAAACGCTGACTGTCCTCATCGTAGATATTCCACAATCCCCTCTTGCCCATATTGCCCAGCCCTTAACATATTGACAGAAATAGTGGACATCCTCTTACACAGCATCCAGAAAAACCCTTGGGGGTAGTAAAGACCTATAGCATGTAAAAAAAAAAGTGAGAGTTATGCTATCGATGTATCTCTGTTTAGTACTGAATGCAGAATGTCTTATAAGAGATCTTAAGTGTATTGATTTGTCCTCCGGGCCTCATTTCCATCCCTCCCTTCTGTGTGAACTAAAACAGCTGTTGATGTAGTGCTACACTACTTTGTGAATCACCCTCAGTGGAGACATGCAACAAACCTTTTTATTGTATGGATTGTTTATGGCGATGGGCGGCGGTGTAGCTCCCAAACGAGCCTCCAAACTTGTTTTGGTGTATTTTTATCTGCATCTGCACTTTGGGGCATAAATAAAGCACAATAAAAACCAGGCTACTTTATGCTACTGGGGGAAAACTCTCTCTTCAACAGTGTAAAATACTAGTCTTAGAAAAGTGTTTCATACCATCCAGTTATATAAATATTTGATTTTCCAGTCATGTCCTCATTTAATTTTCAGTTTGGCAATGATGTGGCAGGTTCAAGAAAGGCTTCACAGTTCCTCAAAGTCACCTCTGTGATCTCCCACTCCGCGTGTCATTCATCCGTCAGTCACATATGCTAATGAATAGCGTTTATTTGTTTGGTGTTTGTTAGGCGCCACAGAGAGGCTGTGGCCTGACTTCTTCACACAACTCTAGACGAATAAAAGTTAACTGAATGCTGCTAAGTGAATTGAACATATCTACGACGATACTCTGTAATTAATAATCACAAGCATAAAATTGGCCCACTTAATTCATGGATAAGAGGCTCTGTGCAGTTTTCAGGGAGTTGCATAAACTTGGATTTAATCATCAAAGAAGATCTGTTCAATTAAGCACCGCCGAGAGGAAGAATGGACTCTTCCTCTTCCCACTTGCGTAAGATTTACATCTAACGGGCCCTCGTTACAGAGAGAAAGCCTTCGCTCTTCCTATTGTTGGTTTCCAGCCTCAACCTTCAATCTGCACTCTACATCCGCAAATCCTCTGTGATATGAAAAATGTGTTGATTATGTTCAGTGTTTGCAAATGAATGCTGTTCCCTGCGATTTCTGTGGAGATTAACTGTAACAAGAGAATCCATTTAAAATGGAGCTGTCAAATTAACACATTAATTTAGATTAATTATAAAAGTAATAACGCATAAAACAAATAATGCAAATTAACGCATATTATTTAATGTTTATGTTAATTAACTGATGTACCGATGTTACTGTTAGTTGCTGCTTGTTGAATACATTTCCAACCAGTTAGTGTATTAGTAAATAGTATGTTAAATAGTTAAAAAAAGACTGTTATGGCCACATTGGCTTAACTTAAGATAATCTTATGTTACAAAAATGTGAAAACTGTTATGGCCAGATTTTAGGTTAAGTGATAGGTGTATGTTTAATGATAAAAAGACATGTATTTGGAAAAATAATTGGAAATAAAACAATGAATTGATTTCCAATTCCCCCTTTTGATATTTCTATTCAATGTTTTACTCATGTACCACAGTAATGCAATGTTTTTGAGTTGAAATATCTTCATTTGAGGGCTTTTCCAAAAAAATATTGATACTTGCAAATCTGCGATTCATTTGCAATTAATTTGATTTAATAATCAGCATATTATGTAATTAATTCCATTAAGAATTTCAATCAATTGACAGCCCTGATTTAAAAATAGAACACACAAGCAAGATAACAACATTTTTTAAAAAGTAATTATCTCTTACCTCTTTATAAAACAATGTAAATAAGTATTCATTTTCAGTGATTTAAGCGTGTTTCTTGATTGACTCAGTTGACTGGTTTGTCAGTTTATTCAATTAAACATTTTTTTTGCAGATACTAATGATATTGATAGTGTAGGTAGAGATATTACCGGGGTCACATAAAAGGTCTCATATCTTCATCTTTCTGCCTATTTAGCTAACTAGCTAGTTAGCAATGATGCTGTCTACATTCATAGTGTTTTATGCTCATGTGTCTGTTGTTTGACCACAGGGGAACTTCAAAGCAAGATGAGGCGGCGGGGTGCAGCCAAGACGACGAGCAGCCGGGACCGTCTCGTCGGAAACGACAGCCGAGCATGTCGGAGACGATGCCTCTATACACACTTTGCAAGGAGGATCTGGACAGCATGGACAAAGAGGTAAGTCAACCCCTTTACAAAAAAGAAAATGTCTCACAAAGAGTAGGAAGGCTTGGAAATCTATGATGTTAATGAGCCTGTTAAAGATGGAGATTAGTTGGTGGTCTTTAAGAAAAACTGCGAGAGACGGGGAAAAAACTGTAAATACAGTTATCAAGTCATTCAAATACTGTTCAGCATTGACTCTGTGTTGTTTTTCCAACCATGAAATTCCCGTTTCAACCTCACAGCATGGTATAAGTGCATCTACCTGCAATATCATTGCGCTGCATTGGAGGGCCAAACTGTGCCAGTCACCCACAATCAGACAAGCTTTGTCGATGTCACAATTAGCATCAATGATTGTCGGATGGCTTGCTGTGTTTGGCTCTGAGTAGATTCGAAAGCTCCTGCATGAAGACGTCCTCGTCGTTTGGACTTTTCTTTCACTCCTACTTTCCTGTAAGAGCCTTCTGCTCTGCTCTCTTTTGCAGTGCTGATGGAGCTCTAATGAAGTATTTATTTACAAACTCAGCACTTACTGCTTCCTTACTCCACAATAAAAGTCTTTCACTGGAAAGATTTTTATTGGTGAGCAGTTGCATGGTGTGTTGAGCAAGGTTAGTGGTCAATTAGTCCGACTCAATGGATGTAGACTGCGGAGTATGAGCCTGCCGTTGGCCGCGTATTTCAACCAGCATTCTCTTCCCCACATGTTATCTTTGCAATCTATTTTGCAAGGGCACCATCGCTGCATCCTGGGCTTAGTGCCGCCCAAGACGATTTGGATTGATTTTAAAGAAATACAAAACAAGCCAGATCAGTTTTTCCCCTTTATACCAGAATGATAATGTATGGAGCCAGACCTTCCTTTAGCGCTGACACAGCGTTGTGGATATAGGTCTGATTATGCGAGACTAGTGGTCTATCTATTTCATAGGATTAAGGGTATGGATATTTGTGTAGTCAGGCAGTAAGGACTTGTGAGGTTTTTGTGGCCTTGTTTTCTTTGTTCCATCTGGTGCCTGTGTGCAGTTTGTCACGTGATCTAGTCTTGTCATTTGTTTGTACAACTTTTTATTCCATGTTGCATCCATCTTCCTTCCTTTTTCCGGCTTATCTGACATTCAAGTCCTTACATCAGTCTACTTTCTGCATTATGTATTTTTTTTTGCCATCCTGGCGAGGCAGGTGAAGTGATTACTAATGTCTGAGTGCTCTGCACCTCCTGCCTGGATAATACTCTTTAATGGAGGCTGAATTCTGCTAATGCTTCCTCGGAGAGAAATGTGCAAAGCAGATCCTTGAGATCTGTCAAGGGCCTCTCGGCAGGTGATTATTCCGAAGAAAGAAAGCTCTATGGCTTGTTCACACGGGGGCCTGACGTGACGAACCATGTTTGAGGTGAAGTCACGTGTTGGCTAGCAGTAATTATTTTTTCTTTCTTTTTTTTATATAATGACAATATGTGATTGGAAAGCTGCATTGGTTGCCGCTCAAGTACTCTTATATTTTCCTTAAAGAGGACCTATTATGCTTTTGTGCTGTTTTCCCTTTCCTTTAGTGTGTTACATAATTTTTTGTGCATGTAAAAAGTCTGCAAAGTTACAAAGTCCACGCCAAAGGGAGTTACTCTCCCCAACAGAAACACTGCTCCCGAACTGCTTGAAACGCCTCACTTGAAGTCCTTAGCTTTTCTACTGTAACGTGGTGATGTCACCAAGTAACACATTTGCATAACGGCTAGTTTGGCACGCCCTCAAACAAGGCTAGTTAGAGCGGAGCTGGAGCGGAGTCCGAAGAGTTTGGTTCGACAATGGATGTAATGTGAAAGAAGTCGGTCGTAGTAACAAACCCACAGAGGATTATCATCCCACTCAGCCCTACGGAGCTTTTTTAACATCTTTCAGTTCATTGTTTTGGTTTTGCAGCCCATAGCTTTACCGTTTGGTTCACTTTTTCAACTCTCATCAACCTTATTTCCTTATTTTCGGGCTGAGTGAAATGATCGGACGGGCTTGTTGTAGTCCTGCGACAGCCACCGATGCCAGATCTTTTTCTCTTTTTTTAGTCAGAGCATTTGATTTATTGATTGCTGTCCAGATGTAAAGAGAATTTCAACAAATATAACAAATATAACAAAAAGTTCAGGATAAATACATTTACTGCATAGTGGAGTAATGCTTATTGACTGGAGCTAATGTGCTGCACACTGTTCAGTCTAGCAATGTGCCAGTGAAGCACAAGCAGAAGCAGCCTTTTGCAGAAGTTTTTTTGGGGTAGGATGAATTTATATTAATGATGCACACATGATGAGAAAAAAATGCATATAAAGGAAAAACTTCACAAAGAAACTACAAAGTATCTTTGTGGACTTCTCTCCTTGAACATTTTAGATCGAACACAGGTTATAGATCCTGCAAACGAAACGGCACTTTAAGTTACATTTTAATTGAATGATCTGGGTGTCGGTGTGATTGGTCATCCTTTAAATGACGAACCAACTCCTGTTATTGGGATGCAAAGCAGCCTGCCGGGATATTAACTCAATTGAATTCTCAAGTTAAGTAACTTTGTGGCTGCAGGCGACGGCTCAGTCTGAGAACTGCTGTGCTATGCCTTTTCTGGAAATAGACTTTCTTCCTTTTTTTTTTCTCCCACTCTTGTGTGTGTGTTTGAAGGAGATGCACGGCAGCATAAAGAAATACTGCCTTAGAATATTGCCAAAGCCAACAGCTATTTAACATTTCTCTTTTAATTTTATATCCATATATCTCCGAGCTTTCAAAACGACGATGATAAAATCTCTTTTTTGTGTTTGAGGATGAAGCTTAGACATACTCTGTTGATTTTGCATGCATGTTGACTTATAAATGAGAGAATATTTGTCTAGACCCAAACATCTTATGTTAGAGCAGATAGACACACTTTTTTAATAGGGCTGTGCAATTGATCGAATTTCAATTACGATTTTTGGCTTTCGACGATTATGAAAACAAGATAATGGACATAAAAAGATTATTGTGCCACATTCCGTTTCGCAATGATGCTCTCGTTTTGTGCTGTGTTAATCCAGCGCACCCTCTTCCTTTACAGCGGTGCGCTTTCGCCCCGCTCGGTGCGTCAGGGACGGCCGCTCGCCGTGAGAGGATCCCCTCGTGGGAACTCTCGCCGGCGCTGGCTGGCCCTCCGCTGGCGTATTTCCTTTCGTGGTGGTGCGCCGTGACTGTTTCTGGGTCAGCTTTGAAAGGCCCAGGGGTGTAGGTGGGGCTTTACAGCACCTGCCGCCTGGACCTCGCTGCTTAGTGCTCCCTGTGCCCTCTCTCCCTGAGGGGAGTGACGGAGCTCCCTCCTGCTCCCGGTGTGATTGTCAACCGGGGCGGACTGTGTGTCGGGACTACAGCGATGTCGCTAACCCAACCGACATGTCTTGAAACATGGAGTCCATCTCGTTTACCATCCTATATGGGTGTGACTTTTTTTGCCGTTTCATCACCATTCATATGACATCTATAACAACCAGTGTGTTTATGATCAAATTGTTTACAAGAGCACACGGCTCTTCAGAGATCTCTCGCCCGCACCACATTGATGCATTTCACTTTAAAATGTAGGCTACAAAATCTTCTTTCTAAATGCATGATGATGTTTCCAAAGTCAATGAGTAATCGTGTTAAATAATCATTATCTCAATACTGAGCAAAATAATGGTGATTATGATTTTTGTCATAATAGAGCAGCTTTATTTTCTGATCCTTTCCTTACGGTGTTGCTCTTGTGTTTTTTGGTTTTGGAAAGGCTAAAAAAATAGACACCACCCTCCAAACTCTTTTACTGCCGAGTGTCTTCTGATTGAAGAAAAGGTATTTTTTTTTAAAACTAGAATTTGATGGTGTTGGAACCCAGTGATCCTTCCCTTTCTCGATGGGAGATGAAACAGTCATCCTGAAGGTAATTGCTGCCGGTGCAGCTCGATTTGTCCCTCAAGCAGGACACATTTTCAAAGATCACCTAGTGCACATCATCATGACGACTGCAGCAGGAAGCAAACTGGAAATTGTGTTTTTATTATTAATCTGGAAATGGTACAGGATGTCAGTGGATGGGTCAGGCTTGTTTTATGGTTATATCTGTGATGGTTACACAGAAAAAATTTTTCTCTCTCATATTTCTTTGATATAATGGTGTATTTGAAATGCATTTTCTTCAAGATTATTTAAATCAATGCAAATATGAATCATTATGTTGTGGAAAAGGAAGGCTTTGAGTCATTGTTGACCACACAGATGAATCGAATGCGTTGGGTTTTTCATCAGAGAGGATCTTGAGGAGAAGTTAATGGATATGGATTAATAATTGGATTAATAATGGATCTCAAATGGATTTGTCCCCACTTATAGTATGTGTTGTTTTATGTGGAAATGATGGAGGTCTTAACCTCTTTATGAAGATGTGCCAAATGATGAACAAGTTGAGAACTGATGCCACTAATGGCCGTAATTATTCATCTTGTGTGAACTCCTACAGAGACGAGATCCATCTGCCCTCCGTCATCACTCTCGGTATAGACGTTTTTCAGAACTACTGCAGAAAAGTGCCAAAGCAGTGTGCTTTTAAGTTTTTGCTTAATCAGCACTATTGTGCATTTAAACATTGTCACGGTAGCGTGGACGTGACATTAATTTTCTATCTTAATTAAAGGCCAACCTCTTGCTAATGTAGCACTATGATAGTTGAAGATGGAGTTGGTTAATGAGGTGTTCAGCGCTCACGCCGGCCATTGTTCCCCAAACACCAGCAGCACTTATTGTGCAAATGTGACATTTAAAAAATGCTTCAGCATAAAGCCGAGTGAAGATCTGATCATGTTTTGTCCCATCCGGTTGTTTTTGTTGCATAAAAAAGACACTGACCCCGACCCATTGGTTCAGGTAAAGCTCACGTCTTTCATTTTGAAGGCTTAAAAATACTTTCAATGTTGTAATATATTCAAAATGAAAATGTCAGGCGCTCATTTTAAATGTTATGAGCGTTCTAAGAGGCCTGAAAGTGAAAAAATGAAACCCAAACTTGACATGTACCTGCGTCTTTAAGACCTAACCTGAATTAACCCAACTGGACAAATTCAAGACCAGAAGCCGACCAAAGACCAGAGGCTATAGGTTTACTTTATTTTGTTTATTACGGACAGTTAGCTCACCAGGCTCATGCTCTGACTGTTTCCCTCTTCTCTATGGCCATTACATGTCTACTGGCAACACTGACATGCAAACAAGTGCTACAGTCAAAGAGGGAAAGAAATAGCTTACAGCTATGCTCGCCAAAAATTAACTTCTATACTTAATTTGCAGCAAACAAAAACACCACAATATGTAAATGTTCTGCCGCTAGGGGTCTCTCAGTCAAATCAATAATAAAATACAGAGTTTGGTGACAAGTAGCGTGGGATCATGGGAGTTGTTGTCTTCATCACCTTTGCCGTCATTGCAATCAGCTTCTCCCAATTAGGATTCCTTCAGTGTTCATTGTTCAGGAGGCTTTTACCGGGAGCCGAATTATCCGCAAACGAACGGACCAGGTGATTAAAACTGGTAAAAAACACTGAATAAAGCAGTTTCATGTTAAAAATTGGTGTTTCCCTGAGGCTGTTTGGAGTACAAAAGACATCCTGGAAGGGGTATGAGCCGAGCTGTCACTAACATTTGCTCAGATTGTTTCTTTGACAACTTAAGATCCAGACGTTCAGGAGTTTTTTAACGGGAGCCGAATTACCCACAGAGGTCTCCTCCTCTCCAAAACAAAGGGACCCAATGATTAAAAGCGGTAAAAACACTGAATAAAGCAGTTTCACGTTAAAAATCTGTGTTTCTCCAACACTGTTCGGCGAGCGCAGGATGTGAGCAGAGCTGCCGCTAACGTTTGCTCAGCCTGTTTCTCTGATAACTTAAGATCCAGAAACATGCGATGACTAAAATCCTTCATCCGGTTAAAATATATGGTTAAAAACGGATCAGATAATGACAGCTTCTGGCAGACATTCACAACGCTAACACATGTGCAAAGGGGATATGACGCCACTGACAGGCTACCAAATAGAACGTACCGTTATATAACATATGTCTAGTCGTTTTTAGACATTTTAATGCGGAAATGTTACATATTATACCTTTTTTTTTTTTTTTAAAGCATCTAAAATGTGACCAGAAAATACTCATGGACAAGTAGTGTCCTAGACAACAACAACAAAAAGGTGATGAATGAATTAGCACTCACTCATTAAAACAGAGAGAAAAGTGCTAATGAAAAGCGCTATTGATAAATTGATCTCACAGACCCGCTCGATAATGTTATCTTATTCTTCATGTAATATTCATGCTCATATTACATCACTGTCCACATACAGAAGCAGGTGCAACTACTTCAACATGTGCCACAGATCTTTGAGGCTGATACCCTTTTGCAGTGGCAGGCCCAAACAGATTGAGTTTATGTACCTGCATATTTTCAGTGTATAAATTGTATTAAAGTGGCGACTGGCGAAGTCAGTATGTCATAAATTTGTGATTTGGGGTGCTTACCACCACCAAGGCTCAGGAATTTCTGTCATAATTTGTTAGTAGGATTATTTACTTCCTGCAGGCATAACTAAATTATTCTACAACACCTTTTTATACTGTAGAAAATTAAAAGAAATTGACTCGAAGGAAGGGTCCTTTGTAGATACGCTGTATTTAAAATGTCACCCTCCTCGGACTGCCTCAGCTAAAGGGCAGTCTGTGATGTTCCCTAAACACTCTAGATCTTCAGGGCAAAGGGAAAGATCCAGTCTTAATTGGCTGGAGCAAAGTGCACATCTGAGTCAGGTAGACAGCCTTACATTTAAATGTCACCAGCGGTTACACGCTGCTATGTGTCAGTTTACGTGGAGCAACACGCGCACAAAGTTGCCCAGCAGAGAATCACGACAGCGTACCAACTGAGTGACCTTTCTTTGAAATTCCCTTGTTGGCTGCGTGATGACTGGCTGCATTCTCTTTCATCCACTGCTTTCAATTACACCATAATGCATTATATGGACTATGAGTCATTTGTTAGATGTTATTCGTAGAGGTCAACCAATAGTAAATTTTTAAAGGTTGATATAATAACGATAGTTTGGAACAGGAAAAAGACTATAGCTGATTAATCGGCCGATACCGCCACCCCCTGCGTAAAACAACGGCACTGTCAGAAATGAACGATCTTTGACTTTATTACGAACGATATAACTAACTTACATCAAAGTCAAAGTAATAAATATCTAACTAATTATATAAATCTGGAACTGAGCATCAAACTAACCATAATTTCTTTTTTGAAAGAGAAAGGTGAGAGTGAAAGGTTTCTCTGCGACACCAGTCGGAGTTTATGAGGTGAAATGAGAACACCAAATTAGTATGTAAGTTAAAGTAACAGTTGAATTATTTATTTTCCTCCCTGTCTTGTATCGTGGATAAAGAGCTGATATCTATCGCCAGAATAATATGTTGAAGGTTTTTTCATGGAGTTGAGAATTGCTTCTTGAAGAAAAAAAACAAAAACAACTCTCTAAATAATAAATAGGCTTGTCTAAAACACAATTTAAAGTCTGTGGTGCATTTACAAGTGTCAGGCCCCCTCCGCTCCCGATCTCGAAGTACAAGTTCCAATTTATGGAGTCTTTAACAGTTGTTTAGATTTTCCATTTCACGCCTTTGCCCGTTCTTGTGATGTTTGAATATTAATTACTTAATAAACCTCTAAATCTGCCATTGTGTGTCTGATTCTGTGTTAACAAAACCTGTCAAAAGTCCCAGACTCACTGCATGGCTCAATCGTGTGTAGTCTGAGGAGTTTATACAGGTCCGTCTGCTCTCTCCATCTCGATTTGTAGTGTTGTCATAGCTAAATGAACTATCTACCATTATAAGAAGTAAAAAACAGCCATTTATTCACATTTAATGATTTCCCTGCACATCTGAAGAAAGGGATAATGGGCCTTTTTCACAGCAGACATGTTGACTTGTCACAGCAGGAAGAGCGCAGGAGGTGATACAAATTTTGTTAATGATTGTTCAGTTCCATTAATTTGGTGCCTTCAAATGAAACTCATCAGCTCGTGTTTACAACACGGGAAGTCGCGTGCACGATATGCTTGGCGTTCAAGTGCTAAGCAACTGCAATATTAATGTTACTATTTGCATCTAGAAGCCACAGAGGCTAACAATTTAGCAAGCTAGCAAGCGGGTAACCTAATGCAGGAAAGGCATAATGACAGAGGAAAAAGGCAGTTTGGAATGTCAACATTTTCCTCAGACTTATTATACAATTACAAAGAATTACAACATACGACTAAAATTACAATATATTCACTTATTATGTATCAAAAAAATTAACTTCCATGGCCTCCGCCATTTCTGACAACGTCAACAAACACGTCACAAGTCGTGAACTCGGAGCTTTCAGAAACTTTCCACTTACGAGGTCACGAATACCACAAGACGGTGCGGTTCATATGGACTCTTCTCATGAACACGGTAAACACGACCTCATTTGAAGGCACTAATTGTCCCAGAGAGCCGAGCCAGGGTTATGACTTTTCTTTGCTCTCCAATACTTAGGTCTGCATTCCCTGATTAAAATACAGGTCACTGTATTGATGGTGGAATAACATTTTAACTGCCTTCATGTATGTAGGACAGTGTTTTTATCAACCACCTTTCAACTGTTCTGGTTCACAAAATGACATGAAATCCAGATACTACGAGTGAATGAGTAGTGAATGATTATTACACAGCCTAAGGTAAAAATGTAGACACAGGTCAGTGTTGGCTGTGACACGGGTGATGCCATCGGGGCCCTGAGAGTCATGGCTCATTAAGCCCGGGATCATAGGAGATCTAGCCCGGTCATCAGTCACAGTGATCTCAGCTCTCCCTCCGCCTGCAGCTATTGATCTCCAACATCCTTTGGTGAGATATAATCTTTGAGAGTTATTGGGGAGGACAAGCTTCTGCGTGGGTCTGCAGAATATTGAGGCTTACTATTGGATATTTTCCATGTTATTAAGGTAGACATAGGGTCACAGACTACTGTTTTTTTGTTGAAAATGTGTGCCTATATACAATCAGGCATAATAATGTTTTTGTTTTTTTTGTCAAACCGGATGGAGTCCCATCCCCTGCCACTGGAATCATGGGGTATATGAAAAAGCCTTTATCGCTCTTGTGGTTACAGCTTTAGTGTGAAGAATCGCAGCAGTCCCAACTGAGCTTCTACAGATATAAAATGACACATGGCTTGAAGGATTTGACTCAGAGGTTTCTGTTGATTTTAAAAGACACATTTAATTAGTTTCTTTGCAATAAAGTCCGAACTACGGTTCACGTTTTTGTTTCACTGCGCACATTTGATTTGGTTAGGTCTGGTTTCACATTGCGGAAGGCACTAAAGTACTATACATGACTTATTTACGTCCTGTCATCATCGCCTACTCAAGCTGCGTCTCCCGATACCTGTAATTGATTGGTTTGCAGACAGGCTTCCTCGACCTCTCGTAACCTCTCTCTCTCTTGAGTCGTTATTTTAGTTTTGTGAGTTTTTTTCCGACTGATTCCTGCTCTCCCCAGGCTACCACGGCTCATTTTGTTTTATTGCGTTGTTGAGAAGGAAGACAGGAACTTAACTTGGGGCCTCGAGGAGCTGCAGCATTTCTTCAGAGACAAACCTACACTGTACATTTACTGCCACTTAACGACTTAACTGCTAATTTCTCCTCTGCTCCGAATCGCCGACATGACTCCAAAAGGACTCACTCAGCCACACATTTCTCTGTTCTTGGCCGAAATGGACGTCTTTCGGTTTAATTAAAAGCATTCGTTTTTAAGGATTCTGTTATTGTACAGTTTTGTTGATTGTATTCTTATTTATTTTTGAATAAGAAGCATTTTCCAAAAGGTTTCGTAGGTTTTATACATGTTTGTAATCCTAACCTACCCAACGAACGAATAACCAAATAGTCGTATATTCGAGTCCAGCCCTAGTTAATGTCTTATTTGACAAAAACAACCAGCAAATTTTCTCATTTGAGAGTCTGGATTTAATTATTTTTCATCTTTTTTGCTTAAGAAAATGACAAAAACATTTAATAGCCCAGAATGTAACAGCAAAGCTGAAGTCATCAGTCTGCGTGTGGTGCTGTCCGTGGTCCTGAAACTGTTTATGCATTTCACTTGAGTTTCACAGCCATAGTTTAAAAAAGCAGTGAGTTACAAGACATCAGACCAGCGCAACAGGGTCAGGTGCAGCCAGCCGACGTGCCGACACAACCGGCTCCCAGACGAGCCGCTCCATTATCCAAACCAGACTCCATCCATCCGTCCGTCCCTAAAGCTGGAGCGCTATGAATATTCTCCCCTGCTCCGGTTTCCATTTGCACACAGTCCTTGGCAGCCTGACAGAAATATCTTCAGTCATCTGACTGTGTGGCAAGGTGTCCACTTTTTGTCCTCGCTCACCTGTCGTTCTATCAGGATTAATTCACTCGGCAAATTTTTCTGAACCATACGGATTCAGAAAAGTACGTCATTGATAGAAAAACTCTCTTGAAGTCTCTGAATGAACTCTCTGAAGTATTTCATGTTCGAGGCTATCCAAAGTAATGTTTTCAGTTCAGCCTTATGTAACTACCCTTGACTAACCTTTTTCTGTGATGATGGTGAAAAGAAGCCTGTTTGCAGAGCCGCTTAAGAAATCTTGTCCTCAAAAAGATTGTTGCATTCCCTCATGTAAGGGTGTAGGCCGAGGTGAGTGGAGATGTGAACTATTGTTGCGATTGTTGCCGTCAGAATGGGACTTGCCCATGACTCAGTCGTTGTATGACATTCAGTCTTTTATGTGACCCCGGGCTAATGCACAACTCAGGTGAATACAGGTATGATCAGAGTGGCATTGGAGGTTCTTTGTGCTCCTGTTTCACCACTTTTTTACTTCTAAACTTTCCTTTTGTGGGTTGATTTGACTAGTAATGCACCATGTCTACCTCTCCTTACATTTGCATTCATTTCCTTTCCCCCTGAGCCCCAGGCGAGCTTTTCCTCTATAAATGTGAATCCCTTATCTTCCTGTGCGCCCATATTGAATGACCCGTCAATAGTGTTATTCCATTCAGCAATCGACTGTCTGCCCTGTTACCCCCTCTGACTACCCTTCGCAGATGGAGGGAATAAAGCTTGTATAAGCCCCCTTCAGCGGGGGGGATTTTTCTATGTAGATTTCTCCCTGTGCAGCATCACTCTGGTGAAGACAGGAGCTCCTTTTTGTACAATAACAAAGCGAAAACGGAAATTGGCCAGGACAATGAGCGCTGATTGACTGGCTGCTTGGAAATGTGTCGAGCCCTCGCTGCGGGTTTCTGACTCACCTATTCTGCCGCCGATGTTTCCTGGCAGGTATTCTATTGTGTTTCCTCTGAATTACATTAATGTTCTGAGACATTGATATTTTTCTTTTTAAAGGCCGACCTGAGTTGAACCGGTGCTCCTGAACAACTTTGCTTGCCTGGAAGTTTTTTGTACTTGGCTAAGTTTTAGTGCTGGGTGCCGAGAGAACCCAGTACCAAGTAGTATCCAAACTTCTCCAGTCAAACTGCATTCGATTTAATGCAACCTATGATTGGCCCACTACCGCAGCAGCTACAACCCATACAGCCGGAATTGCCTCCACACAGCTCTCAACATGGAGATGGCTGAGCTGGCGGCTAGCAGATAATAACAGTGCTAACAACGTAAACAGTGTTGACAGAGCTAACGGTGTTAACCTGAGGGGCAACCGGAGCGTGGGCCTTACGCTTTCGCGATAACGCTGTCCTACTACCATGTGTCCAGACCGTGCTATCAGCGGTAACCGCCACATGAGCACAGTGCAGAGTGGCAGTGATTTGCTAGCCAGTGGGGGACACACCTTGCTTTCACTCACATGATGGATATCGAATGAAGTACTCTATTGATATCGGTATCTCTTTAAAGATACCGGTATTGATATCATCATTTTCAAACGATACCCAGCTCTAATAACTTTATTGCAGCTGATGCTCTGCAGACTGTGTTTACCGTGTGCAGTTGATTGTTATGTCAGTATGTTCTCTCTTCTCATAGATTTGTGCTATTCACAACAGTGTTCATTTAGGCACCTTATTTTGATTTAGTCTTAAGGTCTTTAAACACCGAGGTTGTGATAATTAAACGACACGAAAATGTGAAATACTAGGCTGCGAATATTTCCCATCAAAACTATTCCTACCTGCAGCGATTCAGATTTGCAAAAGTTGCAACACTTTTTCATTAAAAGGTTTGAATAGATTCACGCAGGCAGAGGACCAACTACCGGGATCCTATTGACGCAGAGCAGCGTCTGGCTGAGGTAAACTGTTGTACAGCCTAAACTACTGTAAGCTATTTTATTGAGTTTCTTTTAAGCGAAATGAGTGAATTTGCCTCTGGTAAACAGTAACGCAGTGTATTTGTCTAGGGCTTTTATTGTGAAAGGTAGGAATAGAAGGAGTGGATGTGGTCTGCACTGCCTTTGTCAAGGTTGAAAGGAGTAATCAAAGTTTGCTGTCTTGGTTCGGACAACGGAGCCTCTATGTTGTTGTTGTCTTATAATCCTCATAAGTAGGCTATAGGCGCAACTCATAACCCTCGGCTACACTATAGCGTACGTTTTGACTATGTCCGTTCCATACAGTGTGATTGGTTGATGCCTTTATTCGCAGTGCAAAAGCTCAGAAAAATCGACTTTGTTTGGCAAATAAATTCCGTCGCTTACACTTCAGACATTCTAGTCTAGTAACATTCAAGCCTTACTTTTGTCACACATTTCACTCACTTTCATGAGTAAATACAGTCGTCATACCCAAACTCTGGCTGTTTGGACAAAGCCGTCACTCTTATTGTCGCAGCAAACTGTTCTTTTCACTTCAGAGCAGCGTGATCATTCAGAGGCTGTATGTTGAGTGTTTGTCAAACAAAAATGGAAATCTGAATACATCTTTGGCTAGGAAATGATGTTGGCTCTAGGAAATGATATGATATATCATAGACAAAACTATTAATTGAGAAAATAATCAACAGATTAATCAATAATGATAATAATTGTTAGATATAGCCCTAATCCGTACTCTTGTACATAAAGTAAAACACCGGTGTGTGTGTGTATATATAGAAACATCTTTTAAATAGCATTTTATTTTGGCACATGTATTGCAATAAATCAGGATCAAATTACGAGCATCAGTAGACTTTAAGGCTCCAACCTGTCAAGGTGTAACAGACATTTAGTCCAGAGTAAGATACAGCAGGAACTTAATCCCATTTTCTTTAAGTCGGCCTCGGCTCTAGCTGAGACTCGTTGCTCGGAGCATCAGCAGTTCACTGCTCCCACAGTAGCAGCTACTCCTAATTGCTGGCTTTCATTTAAAATGAATGACTGCTGCTGGCTGCTTTTGCCCCACATGAATCTTTCAGTAAGAGTAACACCTCAAGCCAGAGTCTGAAGTTAAAGTATCTGTGTCCAGAGTTTAGAAGTGAAATCTTAATAGCTTTGCTGGACAGGAAACATCTAATCTGCTTTCAGTGGGATTGATGTATGGCAGGGCTTCTCAAAGTCTAGACCAAAGTCTGCAGCCGGACCGAATGGCAAGTGAAACCCGGTATTAAACGGGCACCGGTACTAAATTATTAAAGATATAAAGATATAGATTTCTTTAATGTTTTTATTGAAATTTAGATTTGTGTCCGCTGACATATTATTGAGTTTATATATTGACTTTGCTGTTGTAAACATTACTTTGCTGCTCTAAAAATAAGATTTAGGTATATATTAAAAATATAAATAAATTCTAATCCTGAAATAAATTTATTCTTTTTTTAAATAATATATTAAAAGCAATTATTTAATAATGAAAAAAAAGATGATCTAGGTAGAACCAAACCAATAAGGATCATTGATAAAAGTAGTATAACTAGTATCAATAAAATCCTAACAATACCCATTTCTACTCCTGTTATGAATACTATACATTTTGATCTTATTTTGTTATTGCTAATCGTTCCAAACCTCTGACCTTGATTTAAAAACCAGATGCTGACCTTTGAGTAATAAGTTTGAGAACCCCTGGTGTATGATTTGATGTCAGTTCATGTCAGCCCCATTATGGTCAGCTTTTTGTGCATGATAACAGGCATATGATCAAACAATAATCAGCATCTTTTGGAGTGTTTCATGTTTGCTCTTCTGTTCTCTGCATGCTGCACATCTTCCACCAGACACATAAATCATCACAGTCGAACACGGGGGTCGTTACAAACGGTTCTTAACACAACAGCGTTGCAACTGAAGCGTTTAGCTAAAAATAAAATTCTATGCTCTGGAATCACACTCGTACCGAACTGTATTTGCAGCAATGATGAGACCAATAACCTGACTGTAAACCAGCTTTCAGCGGGTGCCGTGCTGTGCTTTGAAAAGTTTCATGGTGGGCTCTTTGCTCGGCCTTTGATCACAGCCAGGAAAATGATGCTGTGGGAAGTTTGTTAATGCTTCCATTTCTGCTTAGGTTGCAAGACCCCTCCTGACATAGTGAACTATGGATTGGTTTTTAAAGGGCTGTGATCAGAAGCAGACATTGCTCTAATGGCCATACAGTATACTGTACAGAGCCTCAGTGGTATTTGTCAGTAGTAGACAAGAACTGCTCTGATGCATACACGAGAACACGGACGTGTTTTGCTTTTATATTTATGTATTTTGTGCTCAGAAGCTTTTGCCACTGTCAAAACCACTTCCTTTTATGTTCCTCTTCTGCATAAAGCCCTGTTTGCTCAGGAGCATGTCAATGTAGAATTCCTAACAATTTGAAACTATCATGCTTTTACTTTTAAAGTCAAACTGAAATGTGAATTCTCACCTATTTGTTTAAGAAAATATGAATTTTAATGATACTGCAGCTACTGGGCAGATCCGTTTTACAAAAGAAGTTAAAATGATTTTTGAAAATGTTTTTGCCAACAGTCTAAGCTTAGGCGTTGTCCATGGCATCAGTTTATGGACATTTGAGAGCTGGCGTTGTTAGGAAAACAGTGTTGCCAACTTGTCAACTTTCTGGCTAGATTTAGCGACTTCTCAGACCCTCTTAGCGACTTTACTTTATTCCTAAAAAGTGACTAGCGACAAATTGAGTGGCTTATTCAGACCATCAGGTGTGGGGCAGGCAGGGAGGACACCGCTCGCCAAAGGAGTGGGAGTTCAGTTGTTGTGAGTTTCTATGGTTACATCTCTTATATATGGTGCACACAGCTTAACATTCTGGTATACTGATTCATAAATAATTCTGCATAAATAAATAGATACATGTAAATAGTTTGTTTGATCTTCTCCCTCACTTTGTAGGTTTTATTACATTTTTAAAAACTTTTTTTTACTTAAAATATACAATGTCACTGTAGTGAGTTTGTGATTATTTGGCTAAAGATTTCTCCATTAAGCCATGATCTCTCCCTCACTGCAACCGACACAACCGCTAAGTTTTATGCAAATGAATGCATGATGACGCCATCTGTTGACTTTTAACAACTTTTTGAGCTTTTGATTGCTACTTTAATTGAAAAAGAGTTTGCAATGCTGTAGAAGGCGCGCCGTCAAGATGCGTGCCGCGCTACTGACCGAAACATGTCATAGCCTATGAACACTGATCCTCAGCGTGCCTAGTCCACATAGTTTTGGTTATGTACTGTTAGCGGTTTAGGACATCGGTCCCTTTATGATATTAAACATTTGAGAGGAACCCGTTGGGTTGTTAAGTTTGTATTTCACAACGGAAGCTAGCAAGCTAGGCTAACTAGCTTACACTCGGAAAATGGTTTTCGGAAAGTGGGAGCTTGTTAGCCTAGCTTGGTAACATCAGCACCGATTCCCACTAAGCATTACCTTGCACGTTTTACTTATTTCAACACCTGCTGAGTCATCGGAATCTCCCACACAGTAAGTGTTGGTCCCACATTATACAAAGGAGGTTTGTCAGGCTAACGTTAGCTGTGTCGTTCATGGGTCTAGTTGTGGTGATGGTAAATGACCAGTGTATTTATGACTTCAGCACTCCGTACTCTTGATTGAAATTATGAGATAATAATGTACAGAGTTACAAAGTAACATAGGGAGTGCTCAAATCAGAGATGGGACTAAGCAACGGCTAACAACATTGGTCCCCAGTCAATCACTCGCAAACTCCGACCAAACGGTCAAACTAGGCAGCGCTGATCAAATATGAATCAATATTCTGTTACTGTAATATCTGTTTCTCATCTCAAGTGTTTTCAGAAACATCTTGTAGTGTACTGTTTAGCTGTAAAATGAGAACGTTTGGGGCCCCGACAGTCATGTTGAGATCTGTTGAGGAAATACCAAGCACCGCCCACCAGTCGTAGCACAGCCAATAGGAACGCTCTCTCTCTCTCTGAAATGACCTGTGATTGGCCAAAGTCTCTCGTCACGGGCTATATTTCCTAAAGCCTGAAAACAGAGCCATGAGGAGGTGCAGAAGTCTAGTTTTCTCTCACAACACTTGAATTACAATATACTGAAATGTTATTATGGAATTTTTCCCAATGATACCAAAAACTTTAAGCCAGTTTTTACTTGTGTTGAGCGTTTCTATTTGGGCTTTTAATGTGCTCTTTTTCTGAAGGCCAATCTTCTGTCTGAAAGCCAACCCACATCCCTCTTTCATTGTCCAGCTCTCTTTAAAATGTGCACTGTTACTGGCAGAAAAATAGACCTCCTTTTTAAATCCTTAGCAACAAAATTGTTACTGGTAACGCTCATGGAAGATAGTGATGGAGAAAATGCCAAGAGAAGAGAAACATTTTAGTGGGAGGGGGGGGAATTAATTACATCTCAAATTGTGTGTTGCTGACAGATCAGGAACAAACAAAGCCCCTGTCTTATTGGTACCCTACCCTGTAATTTGTTTGTGCCCTGCGGGGTCATTCTCATTCAAATTTGATTCAGCAAATGGAATTGGACAACCAACACTGACCCAATGTGTTCAGAGCATTTCCTGTTTTTATATTCAGACCAGCGCTGCCTCAGGCATGCTCACCTTCTACCTTTTACCAAGGCTCTCTGTGACGGTCCAAATAACCAAACAGCGAGGCTTTAATGAGCCTGGTTTGATGCCAGTAATGATCCTGGCTCCAGCCCCAAGAGGATGTCCCCCTGCATCAATCCCAGTTTTCCCTCGGCTGCATGCTGCTAATGAGTCATTGGACGAGAGGCTGCATATTCTCTGTGGGTATATTCACCTCAGAATTCCATTGATCTGATGGTTGTCAATTGACTAAGCTGCTCTAAACGATCAGTAACCTTGAGGGCAGTATGAATTATGAGCTGCTCAAGAAAATACAAGATTGATGAGTTGGTGGAGGTGAAATTTTGCTTTCAATAGCTGGCAGGAATAAATCCCGCCAGACAGATAAACTTTGTTGTATTTGGCTCCGGATTGTTTTCTCATGGTAGACATTTGATGTTATGAGTTTATTGTGCTACCTCAAACATTATTCCATCTTCAGGGGGTGGACAAAATCAATTAACCCCTGTTCAATGTATTATCTATAACCATAGCCCTGCAATGAAGACTGCCTTTGTGACTCCTAATAATGTTAGGTTTTGGTTCAGACTTTAGAGTATCCGAGGGTTGTTGATGTAACTCTGTGGTGATTTTTGAGCCTGTAGTTTGTGGTCTTCTGGTATGGGACACAATTATATTGTAAAGTTTGTTTCATAGTGTCCACATCCTACATTGTTGCCTTCATTGGCAAAAAACAACCCAATCAACCCACAGGTTACTTTCAGAGCTTGACTGATAAATCAACCTGGCCGGCATTACTTATCAAAATATGTCGGTACTGGCATGTATGTGTCAGCTGGTGCGCGACAAGAAATTGCATTACAAAAATGCTAAAGATATGTTTGAGATAGTTTGGAAATAGTGCTCCACTGGATTAGATTAGAGACATTATGTCCTGTATGAATCTAGAGAAAATCTGTTACTCTACCCAGGAACAGAGAGTAAATTTTATTAAGTATGGCGCACCTTCTTGACATTTTATACCCACTTCAGAAACACACTTCATTAATCTCCTGAGTAGCTCTCTATTATTTTTATTTATTTATTTATTTATTTATTTTTTTATTTATTTACCGAGAAGCTTTTTTATTATTTTTATTTTATTAATTTATTACGTTTTGGTTTTTGGTTTTTTTCCTATACTATTTATACATTTTCTATTTCCTTTATTTCTGAACCTTCTTTTTCTGCTACTATTGAGGTATATTATAGATATTTTCTCTATATTGTTGTCTATAATTTTAACTTTATATCTTCTGTGGTCAGTTGCGGTCGCCTGTGTGTTTGTTTTTTTGTGTGAGCAGATGGATGTGTTGTGACACGGATGAGTGACGTCGCGAAAAACAAAAATCCTGACGGTTTTATTCTTCATTACTTTTGAAAGAAAATAAATAGTGATACCATTACATAGTTTTTCCACCAGAGAGCACCAAAAATGTTTGACACGTTTTTATATAAAAGAAAGAATATCTGCCAATCAATCATTAACATTTTTACAATATCAAAATCCAATGACAAATCTTTAATAACCAATTTTAATATTTTAATTTTAATAGCTTTATTGCCAAGAGTTTGGTTAGAAGATTGATACCACAAATACGAAACTAGCCTAACTCTATCCAAAGGTAACAGAATCCGCTTACTAGCACCTGTAGAACTCCTGTTTATTTAATCCATAAGAGAGGGAAGTATGAAAATGACAAGTTGTGGTTTTACGGGGGAAATAATGTGCCAGATTTTTTCATCCATTTATGTGCTGGAAGGTCAAATTGTTTACCTTTTTAGAAAGAGCCAGACTTGCTGTTTCCACTGTTTGTGCTAAGCTAATCGGCTGCTGGCTGTAGCTTCATATTCACTTTATAGACCTGAGAGTGGTATCAATTTTTTTCATTTAACTCTTGGCAAGAAAGCAAAGAAGTGTATTTCTGAAAATGTCTAACTTTTCCTTTAAGGGATCCTTATCAAATACTTATTGGCTGATATGATTATAATTGGATGATCCTTTTTTTTACCTCTTTTAAAAGTCTATTATTGGTCAGTCTCTAGTTTCTTAAATGACATACTATTAACTGTTGGCCCCAAGTTTAATCACCTTCCCAGATTACAGTACAGTCTGTAACCCAATTATTTAGAGAAGCAAAAAACACTTTCCAGATATAATTAGATGCTTAATTGGAATCTGCAGTGCATCAAGGGAATAGGCTAATACACATGGTTCCTCTTCATGATACTTTCAGCAGACATTATTCATTATATACAACATTTCATCAGTTATATTTAATGAATGCTTACAAATAAAAGTTATGTCATGAAATGTTAAAGTTTGGCTTTGTTTTGGTGGACAACTTGTAGAAAATAATGAACAGACAAAACTAATTGGTATTCAGTGGAAGGAGAGAAAGTAATTAATCTTATCTGCACTCTAGAGTAGTCCACGTGCAAAGTGCTGGGACATTTTTTGGCATTCATGGTATAAATGTATGAAAATGTTAATATGTAAACTACAAAACTGAAAATGTAGAGAGAGGAATTGGACTGTTTTGGTGCAGGAAACATTATCTCACAAAAGCTCCTTTTGTAATAAAACAGGTGGACGACATGTTGGGCGAGGAGAGCGACAACGAAAGTGAGGGTCGAGGGAAGGAGAAGCCAGGTAATGAGGAGGTGGAGGATAAAGAGGAGGAGGAGGAGCAGCAGCAGCAGCCAGGAGCCACACAGATAGCAACGGCAGGAGGGCTCGGTTCTAAGACGATGAGTGTGGAGAAGAACATCCAGACGCCATCCAGTGAGGCCAGCGTGCCGGGTAGTGTGCCAAGGTGAGACACTTCCAAAATCCACCTTTTTATCTAGTTATAGTCACTCTTTGAGTCCTTTTTATCTACTACTTCAGCAGCCCTTTTTAGCTAAAATGTGGTACATGGATATCACATAAGTCTCTTTGCCTCTTTTTCTCTCTCTCTCTCTATAGCCCAAATATTTACTATTACATGTTTCCTTTATCAGTTCCTCCGTGTCATCTCCTCTTTGCGCTGCTCATCCTCTACATCTTGCATAAACACCTCCGGGCGAGAGAAAGATGCTTAACTTCAATTGCAGCTGGCAACGATCTAAACCCCATTGAGAACCCTTTGCAAATGTTCTGTACATATCCAGCTCTTACTTCTCCAATGACTATTATCATAGCGCACCACTTCATCAGCGCGGCTATGCTGAAGCCAGACGGTCTGGTCCGTTGCCATGGAGACGGATTCCAAACAGACAGCAGGCAGTGGGAGAGGTCTGAACATATCAGAGTCGATTATTGCTGAAGGATAGGCTGAGCCGTTAAGACTGCCAGGGTTCAGTCGCTCCTTACAGGTTATTTGATTGTCTTTTCTACATCCTCAGCGGTGTAATACATGCCTGTGCATTCATTTGACATTTCCCATGAATAAAACCCTGTGCAGTTTATTTCAAAGTTCAGTAACACGTCTCTCCAGGTTGAAAACATCAACATATAGACCCCTTTTCAACCACAATTATCACACATATGCGGGTGAAAATAGGCGATAGACTCCTTTCCCATTGCCAGTAGACGAGTACGCCTTTGTTTTATTCTTGTGTGACACGTTCAATGTCACAATCGCACCGGAAAAAAAGGTCAGTAAACACTGCAAATGATTCTTTCTTTTTTTTTATATCCGTTACTTATTCAGTTTCTCTTTCAATCTCTCAAACCAGAGTTGGTGATTGTTGGAACAGTTAGGAGCGCATATAACGGCTGTTTCTTTTCACATCTAACTCTGTGATTTAAGGGTTTATTTGGACCAAACAACAGAAGGTGATTGTTGGAACAGTGGATAGACTAATAGACGGTTTTGATGAGTTCGCTGTTTTTCTGCTCGGTCTTGGTTGTGGCTTTGTATCCATGGCTGACCAGGCCTCAGCAGCATGATGTTTTTTTCCCCCCCGTGTTTCCTTCTTCTGGATGTCAGACCTGGTCTGACACCTTTGGTTGCTGCTAATGGGTCAAGCCTGAAATACACTGTCTGCTGGGTTGCTTAAGTGCTGTTGAAAACCTCTGGCAGTCCAACTCCAGTCAGTGCAGAGGAGCTGCACATGATTAGACAGCCTGACACACAAGAGGAAGAGTGTGAGTTTGATTCTGAAATCCCTGTGGAAACTGGCGGGTAGATCTTGGGGTCCTTAGATACCAGTGACATCGTCTAATGATATCACAGATTACCTGGTCTTGATTCTCCTCTGTGACCTCTGTCCTTCTCTTATACTGAATCTATATTGTCCTGAATGTTCAACACAGGAGGAATATGCTTTATAAGGTTAATGTTACATTTAAAAGTTTTGAATGCACTCCTCTGCATCAACCACGGCTGACTAGCTTTTACCTTCACCTGTCTCTTTCTTTTCTTTCCAATATCTCTTATGAGAAACCAAGAAATTGATTTTGCTTTTGGTTCTGTTTCTGTTTTTGTTTTTTTAATATCTGTACCAGAAATGGGTTTAAATCCAAGCTCACACATTTCATAATACAGCACCTCAATTGCAAATGGCCTCTTCCGATCCCTGCCTTAGCTCTGCTCTAACTCACTCATTTCTGTAAGACCGCTGCATAAACCGCAAAAGAACTGACGTCCTTACATGCTATAAGAGGGGAGGCAACATAAAAATTAAATATTTAAAAGCAAGAAAAACATGTTTGCGAGCTATGTTGTACAATTATACAATCTATTTTGAACCACAACGTTTGCTTAAAGCTAAAAATGTCATTTCCTCATCAATTACGCATCCACTATAGGCTGGAATGAAGGACAACTACATTTGTATTGCATTCCTTCAAGGCAAGTATAGAGCATACAAACGTAGTAACTTTTTAAAAGGGTATTCTAGCAGTTAAGTATTGCACTTCCATAAAGTTTGAGGACTCACAAGAGACAGATTTAAAAAAAGAAAGGTCACAATTGAAGCAGCGGAAGCCAAGGCATCCTGACTTCAGCAATAGTTAAGCTCCAGAAACGCTGGATCCTACAATTCCCATAAGGCCGTTTAATAGCGTCTTTCTTTCTTTAGACACCCCACTTGTCTCCCATATGCCCACTTCTTTCAAACCCCCACACCTCTGTAGCCCAAGCTACAATACAAAACGATTCATCGCTCTCCATTGACTTTGTATTGCGTGAAGGTGGCTCTTTGATGATTCCGTCTGCTAGCAAACAAAAGAAAAATTACTAAAAGCTGCTGTGCGGTGGGATGCACTACCAACACGGTAAAGAACCCAGAACTACGTTTTTATAAGCTGCCGAACCCGAAAAACTGAGCCTTTTAAAAAGACAAAAGTGAGACATCAGCAGAAAGAATGAGAAAACTGTGAGATCCTGATAATCAGTATGCCAACGTGTGCAGTAAGCATTTCATCCAAATGTCAGTTTTAGGCTATATATATATATATATATATTTCTGTAAGTTAAGCATTTTGACAGTATGCAACTTGTGTTATAGTGGAATGTGGATGAATCAAAGTGATGCAGTATTATGTTTGCAAGTGCCTTACAGTAGCTAACTACAGTAGCTCTCTAACAGCTCATTTCATCATCTTCATCATCATCCATCATCATTTTAGTTTTCATCCATCATGCTGGTATGTTTTTAGTTTTTAGCTAGCTACAGCTAGTGTTATTATGCTGTACACACAACATGTATTACATGTCTCTCCATCCTGGGAGATGGATCCCTCCTCAGTTGCTCTTCGTGAGGTTTCTTCCTTTTTTTTGCTGTTAAAAGTTTCTCCTCTTCCGCTGCAAGGGTCATAAAGGACAGAGGGTGTCGTATCCTGTACAGATTCTGAAGCCCCTGAGGCAAATTTGTGATTTTATGATATTGGGCTATATAAATAAAATTGACTTGACTTGACTTGGTTGCATATTGTGGCGCCGATTGTTTCCCCTCTGGTGGGGCATGGTTTTTAGAGTATGACATGTTGCGCTCTGTTTTCTATTACCCTGATGACATCATCAAGGTAATAGAGTAGTGTTGCCCAAGACGAGCTAACTTATTGTATAATATTGGTAGTGGAGTGTCGCTTCAACAACAGCAAAATAATATTAAAATGTCATAAAAAACAAAAGTTGAAAATATGTCACAGATATCATTTGCTTGTTTAGTAGATTTCTAAACGAACTTCTCTTTACTACAACATTACCAGATAAAACACATCAAAACATGTATTAAATGTTAAATACTGTACATCTAACTCTAGTGAGAACCTACCTTGAATGTTCTCACAGTGGGAAGTGTACGGCATACTCTGTAGACCTTTTCAATGTCATTCTGTTGCATTCACAAACACTGCAACAGGAAATACAAAGGGGCCCATTTATAATGTTTATGTTGTCAAGTTTGAAAAGGTCTTTAGACCATTTCACACATCCCAAATGTGTCCCAGTTTATTTCCTGTTGCAGTGTTTGTGAATGACATAATCTGACAGGAAGTAAACATGGACCCAAGCTGTTGCCTAGCAATGCAATTCCTCTGAAACGGTCTATAAGCACAAAGGTTCTGCAGAGATATATAAAAAGGAGTCAGACATCCACCTCCAACAGTCTGCCAGACAGCGTTAATGTAATTCTCCTGTCTGACAGAGACAAGAATTTGACTGTATTGTTGCCCAGTGGGCCATTATAGGCAATTTAAGAATTTTACAGAAGAAGGCTTCCTGATTTAGACGCGACTCTGTGGGACCTCCTCTCCTCCGGGAGCTGCCTTAATAGTTGCCATTCTGCCAGTCTCCATCCCCAGCTTCACCGCTTTGTTAAATTTGGCACAAAATAGACACATACATCTGTTGCTAAGATACTGTAGTGATGTGAATGTCTCTGTTTTGTCCTCGCCATCATTCAGTATCCGCTGCTGCCTTTTCTTTCATGTAAAAACAACGTTGCTCTTATTTCTGTTCTGTATTTTCTGTTCCGGTAACTGCATGCAAAAATAATGTCTTGCATATATATATATATTTTTTTATTATCGTATTCTATTCCCAGTTGAGATCCATCCCCACTAAGCATGGAGGGATTTACACCCACAGCGCCAGGTTAAAGCGTGGAACAATTAAGCAGCGCTGTGGGACCCGAGGACCAGTGTTTGAGACAAATCAAAATAATTAGCTTCAACAAAGGTGATCCAAAGGTGATTTATTTCCCTGCACACTAGGAAAGGATCGGTCACAGTTCCATTAACGCCATTGCACAGCACTGTATGTCCTACAAATCTTTCCACTCGGATCATTACGTGCTCAGTCTTTTTTGTTTATTTCCCAATTTAAAGTCCTTGATTTATTTATTTTTTATATTTTATAGCCTCTTCTGAATGAGGAGCGAGGGAGTGCCTGCGTAGTTCAAGTGGTGTGTACGAGAGAGGGAGCTGTGTGTGTGTGTGGTTAATGTGTATCCTGTCATGATGATCAACTTAATATTTCGTCATGATGCAATCTTATTTTCTAATCTTGTGTTGTGAGTAATGCTGACAGTTTCAGAGCAGTTGGAAGATTACCAGACTTTTTTTTGCAAGCAAAGCCACATCACAAAAGTTCAATATACTACTCACTCCGGCACATCAGAAAGAATAAAGTAGACCACAGTACACAATCCTGAAGGTTTAAAAGCACTGTATATCCTTACATTTTTAGGTTATATCTTATTTAACTGTGAAATAATGGGATTAAAAGTAGGGCTATCCCCTCTTCGTCGATTCGTAGTTTTTTTTTCATGCTGAGTGACTTATTTCCAAGAAACTTATGAGCACATCTCTGGTAAACACAAGCTTTAAAGTGGTGCTTTTGTGTGATTCTTTGTGGAGAAACTCAGTTTTACAGATCTGTTCATTAAATCAACTAATCGATTAGTCGACAAAATCGTATGAGTGTTAGTTGACTAAGAATTTCTTTGGTCGAGGGCAGTCCTAGAAAAAAACTAATCACATATCACATAAAGCATAAATACATAGCTCACATATATTACATTAGTGGTACTCCGTTTTATTCAAATATAATCATGACATTCAGAAGGTTTCTAGTTGGCAAGTTATGAGTGTTGGTAAGTCGCGTCTGAAAATGCTTTGACTGACGACACCTAATGACAGAGCTGACAGCTCTGATCTGCAGCCGCTTAAGCCAGCGCTAGCTTCACAGACTGAATGAGCTGCTTCAAACCTCTGAACCTTGAACGTCCAGATTCTGAGCTTTCAAGGTGATAAGCTTAAAACGGTAATATGAAATGCTTAAGTTTAACTGGAAGACTGCGACATTTACACTCCCCAACTGCCAGGTACTGTGTGTCGGGCTTGGTCTTGTAATAGGAGCTGCTTTGGTTAGCTTTGTTCTTGAGTCTCACTCTCATCTTGGACTTTTCTGCGGTCTAATTCTGGGGAGGTTTTGACAGCTTTTTCGGCTTTCATATGTACTATGACTGGGCAATGGTATTTCTTTTTTTGCATATTGCTTCATCATTTTACAAATATTTGATGTTCAAATGAAGGATTTCGAGCAAATTGTGAATAAAAGCCACCAAAATTAGTTATGTAAGGCTTAGTTTAAAGGTTCTCTATACAACAGAGCATTAATGTAGCATCACACAACTATAGTCTATGTAAAGATATAGAGGAGTAATGTCTACCTGAGCAGAGAATTAAGTTGCTCTCCCTCTGTGTGTTGTAATCTGAGTTTCTCTGTGACTTAGCCGGGCCATCCATGCGTGCCTTTTAGTACATGTGTGTGTGATCCACTGGCTAGCACACGCCGCCGCTCTGCACTGCTCTCATACGGCGGTTACGGCTGATAACGCCATCCCGACCAACTGCGCTGTTGCGGAAGCATAGCGCCCACCCTCTGGTTCCCCCATCAGGTTAACACTGTTAGCTCTGTCAGCACTGTTACCGTTGTTTTCACTGTTAGCACCGTTAGCTGTGAGCCACTGGCTTGCCGTCACCAAGTTGAGAATTATACACGTGAACATTATATGTTTAATTTAATGCAGAAAATGAACACTTAAAACATGCTGCTGTAAGAACTCAGAGCTTGAAACCTGTTCCCTACCAATCTGCTTGTTTACTAAGAACTACTCTGTTCTTCATCTTTTGTTCTGCAAGCATTTGTTAATTTATGGCTATCAAGAAGTTTAAAAAATCATTTCTTCTTTTATTTATACTCAGGGTTCTTTTAGTTGGATCATAAAACCCTTCCATTACTGTCTCCTCTCATTAGCTGCTGAGCAAAAAGGAAGTTTACCGATTTTGTTCAATCAAAATCGGCCTTGAACTGGCTTAACCCCAGCCGTCTTAACTCTCCCTCTATTGTGCTCCTGTCTGTGCTCTTTGACACTGAATCGCTTTAATGTTGTTACATGCATCTCTATAACTCAGAAAATGAGGACGATTTCAGCCCACTTCTGGATGCGTCGGAGGTCATTAGCTGTTAGTCTGGATTGCCGTGAATGATTTATGGTGAGCAGTTGCACTCGGGGCTCTCACAGATTTAAGATTTAACAAGGAGGTTTGCAGGGTGGATATGAAAGGTGGGTGAACCTTCATCTCCCACCAGCTCACACAAACTCTCGTCACATCCTTCTGGTTGAGTTGCAGCATGCAGTCACAGTTCCAGGCTATCGCTGTCGTGCACTTGTCAGGCTGAAGTGGTTTGATTTTTGTGTCAGACTGAGTGCCTTACTTAAAAAGTTTTTCACGTTTTTTTTTTCCCTGTGTCTCATCAGGTGTCTCATACATCAGGTGTCTCATACATCAGGTGTCTCATACATCAGGTGTCTCATACATCAGGTGTCAGTCAGTCTTGGGCCATCAAATTTCAACTCTCAAATATAAGGCTTCTCAAATTACGTTATTCTTAAAGTAATTATATGAACAGTATGAATAATTGATATTCCTCTCTGGTAGGAACTGCATCACTGAATGGTTCATGTAAGTGAAGTGAAGGATTATTGATCACTCTGTTTTCATGCCTCCGCGCCGGCAAGAGTCGTGGCCGGAGGCAGTATGTTTTCTGGTTGTCCATCCGTTCTCGTGAAAACGATATCTCAGTAACGCCTGGAGGGAATTTATTAAAATTTGGCACAAACGTCTGCTTGGAAATGATGAGCTGATTAGAATTTGGGTGGTCAAAGGTCAAGCTCACTGTGACCTTACGAAACACATTTTTGGCCATAACTCAAGAATTCATATGCAGTTTCACAAGCGTGTCAGAGAACTACAGTAGCCTTCAGGTAACGTAGAAACGTGAAAGTCTCTCTAGAGCCAATGTTTGGTTTGTCCGTTCTGGGCTACTGTAGAAACAAGGCGGACTCCGTGAAGAGGACCTGCTCCCTATGTAGATATGAAGGGCTCATTCTAAGCTAACGAAAACAACAATGATTCTTATTTTCAGGTGATTATACACGAATGAAAACATAGTTACAATTATTATATTCCATTTCTGCCAATAGATCCCCTGAAATGCTACACACGGTTCCTTTAAAAACAAAACCAGTTATGTCTATTATAATAGCATGAATATCAATTCTCATATAATGATCATGTGATTTTATAGCACTCAGCGATTGTACAGTTTTCACAGTATTGTTTATTGCCCCCCTTGGATGGGGCAGTGACCACCTAGAAAAGTACTAGTGGGCCCATTTGGCCCCCTCCCAGACGGTCCTGGCTTCAACACTGCTCATAATGTTGCATGAGAATCTTTTCATAAACTAAACTAAACTAAATTTAAAATGTCAATTAAGATTCAGGGTAGACCACCGATCACAATAATTATTAGGTATTTATTCTAATAATTAGTTTTTTGTGTATGTAGTTTTACGTGATGTGGTATTGTACAGCACCGCAGTCAGTTTATTAGGAGGAAGTTTCTGAGACTGCAGACCGATTATGGAGCTGAAGCCAAACAACAAACGAAGGCTTCCAGTTGAGGATTAGTGAGTGGAACTGTTGCTGCCAAGTGTTGCACGGCTCAGGGATTTACTCCTAACTGCTGCTAGACTTTTACTACCAACATCATCACAATGTGTCCATGGAACATGTCTGCAGATGCACACTTGTTGTGGCTGTCAGTGTCATAGTCGACAGATTCAATTGATTGTGTGATTTTAGTTTTCTCATTGATGCAGATTTTGCTTAAGCAAGGACAGAAAAGACCGAAATTCTTCCGAAACAATAAGCTGCCACGCTCTCCTCTTTTGAATAAAATGAAAGTACCCAGAAAGTGCCAATTATGGGACTGTACCGTTTTTAGTCAGTCACAATATGGATGTACGGTTTGTGTTGGATGTCGCATGCTGAGGAGTCTGGGAAGTTTCTTTACACAAGTTTGTAAAGTCTTCATTAATTACTGTATTTCCATCTCATTAACATTAACAAAACCGTTTTCTGTCATGACTTCTCCAGCACATTAGACCCATTCACTGCTCAAACACGTCTGCCGTTATCAGTCCTCCTCACTTTTAATTTCCTGTCATCGCTCCTCTTTCCTGCGCCGTGTATCTCTGGAGTGGTTTTTGTTTCAGAGTGAAAATGAAAGTGTGAAACTCTTCAGCTTGAGTGAGCACGTTATTATAGCGTCGCCAGGGCGGAGGAGATGGAGGGGGCAAATGGGTTGTAAAGTTTTTCCATTCAGGTTGTCAGACAGCAAAGTGTGAAATACTAAATGTGTTTTGTCGTTTTTTTTTTATCCTCTTTGTTGGATGTGTTTTGTACCCGAGATTGCCTGTTTTCCAGTTTCTTGCACTTCGTGCATGGCCTCACATCTATTTCTTATGTGTGTAGATGCTTGTGCAGCATAGCACTTCATAAAAGCCACACATATATGTGGATAGACAAACCTATTGTTCTAAGCTTCAGTCTGGGAAGAGTGACAAAAATGACTTTACAGTGGAGCCTTGCCATGTGTATGTTTACAATAGCACATTCTTATCTGAGGAACTGTAATTTAATCATTTCAAGTAATATGATGCACATTTTTCATACGCATAAAATTGCATTTGTTGGAGCCAAAAGAAAGACTTTGTCGTCTAAATCAAATTGTCATATAGTACAATTTACTGTAAGAGCTTTTAGATATAATAATTACATTTATTTGACAAACTACTGGGAATGGAAATCTGCTAGAATGGATTGACTTGAAGGAAAAACAACCATCAGGTATTTTCTAAATCAATGTTGTAGACTCTAATATAATATAATATAATATAATATAATATAGTATAATAAAGTATAATTAGGGCTCTTAAAGTTAACGCGATAATAGGGCGTTAACCCAAATTTGTTTTAAAGCCACTCATTTTAACGCATTAACGCAACTTGAGTGAAGATACTGGTATGGTTTGCCATGTTATGATTTGAGCATATTTTTTATGCTAAATGCATAACCTGTGAGGGTTTCTGGACAATATTTGTAATTGTTTTGTGTTGTTAAATGATTCTCAATAATACATACATGCATACATTTGCATAAAGTAAGCTTATTTGCCCACTCCCATATTGATAAGAGTATTAAATGCTTGACAAATCTCCCTTTTTAAGATACATTTTGAACTGATAAAAAAGGCATGATTAATTGCGATTAAATATTTTAATCGATTGACGGCCCTAAATATAATATAATTTCATAATGTAAAAATAATAATTAATTATTTTTCTTTCTAAAACATATTTATTTTTTGCCACATGTATAATAAGACACTTTAAAAAAAATAATAATAATTTCAAATTCATTCATTCATTCATTCTCCGCTGCCTCACTGAGTGACAATTGAGCATTACTGTAAGGCAATTGCATTTGACAAAGTCAGCTAACAGCCTCAACTTTTCCATCTATGTGTCAATTCCAAAATGATTCCACTTTTTTTTTTGTCACAATTATCTTTTAAGCATTTTTGGGCACTTGGGGGCAACAGAAGCAAGTTGTGAACGCAACAATAACAAATCATCACCTTTTCAGATGACATGCAGAACGTGTTCGCAAACAGTTACTTATTGACACCTCCAGCAGTTAATGAAGTCCACTTTCTTTTAGCTCTGATTTTGGTCTCCATCAACCTCTGGGGGGGGGATATCTGTCTCTTTAGCTGCTAAATGCTCCACTATGTTCACCAGGTAGTCTCTAACTGTGTCTGTCTGCTGTTTGGTGCTGAGCAGGTAGTGTACAGCTGGTTTTTAGAGCTGTCTCACTGGATTCAAATTTTCACAAAATTGAGAGCCCTAATACATACTTTCAGGTTTAGAAAAAGAAACCTGTACCTTAGACAGCGCAGGTTCCTGAAACTTCTCTGGTAGAAAATATTCAAACAGCACCATTCAGGTAGGTAATGAGGACCGTGCTCCTCCACAGACAGAAGTCTTCCTGAAAAGAAGTCATTGATTATATTGTTCCCGTCTCATTAATCACAGGATGAAAGTATAGCGGGGCATCGGAGCATGAAGTCGCGTCTTCTCTCTGACTGCACCCACTGTGATATGAAAGAGGTGCTACAGTCTGAGAGCCGATTAAACATGAATGAAACACAGAGCAGCAAAACGCCCCAGGTCCATCGAGAAGCAGACACTTCCTCTTTTTTTTCTCTCACACCGTTACTTCCCTGCCCGTTAGTCACTCATCATCTGTTTTTCCTGTGGCAAGCTGGACTGAAGTTTAAACCTTTTGAATAGATCTTTGACTCTAGTGAAGGATAAAAAAATGATGAAGTTCTCCATCCACTTCCCTTTTACCATCCTCCTCATGAAAACTTTAAAGTTTTTGGTAAGCCCAGGAGAGGGCTATCTGCCAGTAGTTCCAGTGGGGCTGAGGTTATGGATAGCCAGATGCTGAGAAGAGGATCGTATCCCGGATTATTTTTCTCCTTAAGCCATCAACAGCACAGTCACACCCGCAGGCTGTCGGACAAGCCTTTTTGAAGGCTACTGACGATGAAGCAAGATGACACTGAGCAATTTGCTGCCTGTTGCAACATCTTTCTCATGCTCCAGATTCCCCTCGGGGATTAATACATTTAATTTGGCATGAAATATTCTCGTAATTTATATTATAAGTGTATCATCTTGGTCACTAGCAGCATCTACAATAAACCAAACCTCTCATGGTGATATACAATCAAGCAATCGGGTTCCTGACTGGAATCATTTTAAACTCCAACTGAAACTAAAAGAGGGATCAGTCACGTGCTTCTTACTTTATGGTATTTTATTGTATTAGTTTCTCTTGTATAATTGTCTGTGTTTTCTTGTTGAGTTTTATGTTTTAATGTACATACCGTTTGTGTTTTGTACTGTCTCTTGTGTATTTGTTGATGAGTTTTATGTATTTTAAAGGCCCATCTATGGACAGGCATTGCTAATTAGCTTATGCGGATTTAGTGATTTTGGGGCCCGAGGCAAACACCACCTTGCTTTACTTTTCACCTTTTCTCTAACTGGGAATGTTGGTATTGGCAGTGGTAGAAGAAGGCTACTCAAAACTCTTTTTTTTTTCCTGAAGTAAAACTGTTCAATATTAATAGTAAAACTATTAATACCGCACAATAAAAGTCCTGCATTGAAATGGTAACTTCAGGTGAAGAGTGAAAGAGAGACATTATCAGCACAATGTACTTAAATTTACTTAACGTCTGTTCAAGGTGGAACTTTCAATTCCAATATGATGCTGGATAGTTTACTGAATAATAAAGCATTTTATTTTTATTGTTATATTTTTTGAGTCAAGTCTGAATCTGCAACGTAACCAATACAATTTTTTTGTCAGGTAGATGTAGTACAATATTTTCCTCTGAAGTAGAAGTACACAATAAGTAGTACTTTGGGGGCCTTTTGCAGGTTATTTTGGGGTACAATGAGCTAGAATAGTAACATAATTCAATACTTAATAATAAATCTATAGTTGTTTGGGGCCCCAGGAGGTTGCCTACCTTGTGGTAAAGTCTGTCCCTGGTGTTGTTTTCCCGTGAACCAGAGTGTAGTTCACCAATGTTTCTGAGTAGCCACGACTTGGGTGTGCGACGCAACTATTTCATGCCGGGTGTAATGCTCTGACCGGACCCAAGGAAGCGCAGCGTTGAGTGTGAAGTTGGTTCTATGAGCAGTTCTCGAAAATGTGCTTAAAATTTGACAGTCCGATGTCCACCGGCTGTTGGTCATTTACACTCCATAACTACCAAGCTAGCTGCTAACTGTCTTCAAATGGCGTTTTGCAATTAGCTATCGTTTAGAAAAAAGACTCTACTCTGTTGGTCATTTGAACATATTACAGACACTGTTATTCAGAGAGTGTTATTTGGCAGTAGGCCGACTCCTTAATTAACGTTAATTGACTAAATTTGCTAGTGCCGGTTGTTGTTGTTATAGTCTGAAGATCAGCAACTAGAAATTTCACCTCTTACAGCTTGTTAGGACATTATAATGTAAGTTAATTAGCATTGCAATTGAAAGTGGAACATTCAGCTCTAATATGAAATGCACCTTCCATTGATAACTCTCACAATGGAGAATTGAAACACTAATTTGACGCTGCTGCTTGCATATTATTTTCGCTACCTTGTTTTCTCCCCTCGGTGGGTCGTAAATGAACGGTTATTGTTTGAAGCTGATCGATATTAATATTTAATCCTCATGAATCTGACTCAGAGCGAGGGTTTCTGCTTCATAAAATAAAGCTAAGAAAAGGAAAGTTTTTTCTGCAGAGACCACAGTTCTGAGTGACCTTACAGTATATGCACCAGTAAATGTCTTTCTGCAGTTTGGTGCTTTGTCAGCTTGTGCCTCTGCAAGTACACATGGAGGCTGTTCTTAAGTAACATGTTGTTTGCCAGTAACAGGCGCCCTGGGAAATGTTTCACATAATGGTGCGTGACCACTTTTCTCTCAGTGGATGTTCTTGGTGCCACAGCAATAAACCTGAGGCCCATTTTAGAAATTGGTTCAACCAAATGGGCCACTGTTGTTAAAACTACAGGGAAAACAAAACACAGTATGGGATGTATTCTGCCTCTGGCATGTTACCAATATTGAGCCGTGCTACTGTATGTATAATTTGTGCTGATTTAGCAATAGGTTTAGATGACTTATCAAAGCTTCTACATCAATGTTTTTTACATAGGGGAGTTACCTTATGAATTCATAAGTAGTCATGAGACTTCTTATGGCCTGTCGCACTGCCCTAGGGCACTGTTCTATTTTTGGCCTTCAAATACCTACAGTAAGCACACTAACCTGCTTGGAAATTGGAGCTCTGCAATACTTATACTTATTTTTATTTCATGTCCAATATTCTACGATGTGGATCTTTTACTTTCCCTCTGTGTAAAGAGTAGATTAGGTGTCATCAGATATTGCTATCTAAAACTATATGGTGTCCACACTACTTGCGTACAGCTTGTGTGTTTTTGCCTACTTTTTCAGAACGGTTGCAGGGTTCAACGTTAATGTTCTTTTTTAACTTGCCTGGTCGGGCAAGTGGGTCAGAAATCTACTTGCCCGAAGTCAATTTTTTACTTGCTTCTATACAAATTGTTTTATATAGGGCGGCTCTAGCTCAGTAGGTATAGTGGTCGTCCTTTAACTGCAAGATTGGCAGTTCAATTTGTGTGCATGTCGTGTGTCCTTGAGCGAGACGCTGAACCCCGAGTTGCTCCCCGAGCGCTTCACAGCAGCCCACTGCTTCTAAGGACGGATTAAATGCAGAGAGGTCAAATTTCATGTATGTACCTGCACGTATATGACGAATCAAATTTTTTTTAAAGTTGAAGTTATTAGTGGTTATGAAATAACAAGTCTACGGTTAATTGTCATGTTTTATCCGCCTTGCTCTCAAACTTGTGGCAAACTGCGCGAGGCATAGTTTCGCCCACATCCTCTAACGCCACCCAACTAAACTCCTGCAGGATAATTGAAATGCTAATTTGCACTCCAGCTCGTAAACTTTGTCTTTACCCGCCGCCATTTTCTCGCAAGTTTCCGATGCTTTTAAGGAAGCAAGATGGCTCGAATTTCAAGTTAAGTTTATTAATAGAGCCCATATAGAAACAACAAAAGTTGACCAAAGTGTTGTACAGTGGCAAAACAATAATACAATATCTATAAGAAGACACGCCTTAGCTACTACCAACATCATTTCCAGAAAAAAAACATTATTTTTTTTGCCAGAATGGGCAAGTGAGTTGCTAGATTTACCACTCCGACGTGGCATTTTACATGTCCGGGCAAGCGGGCAATCCTTATTGTTGAGCCCTGGGTTGAACTGGTCTTCAAGCAGTGCAGAACAGCAGAAATGGTATTGCCTTATTGGGCCTGCTGGTTTTCTGTCATACTTTGGCCGGTATGACCGTGAAAAATGTAACTGTGGTATTGAAAAGGTCTTAAGAAGTCTAAGATTTAATTTGGTGAAGACTGCAGAAACCCTGAAGAGAGCTGTACTAATGTTGGTCTGGACACAGCTGTAGTCTGAGCGTGATGTAGGCTCAAGGAAAGCTGCTGTACCACATGTAAATCTGCCACTAATCCCCACCCCCGTAAATTTCACTATATGTTGGCTTCGCTTCTAATGTAAATTGGCGGTCACGCTTAATACAACAGCTCTCTAAGTTGTATAAGAAGTGTCTCATTGCAACTGCTGCACCATGATGCTCACATGGAGTGGCGAGGATGTATTACAGGCTGTGTAATGCAGCACATCCTGATGAATGGGGCCCATGGTGTGAAAGTAATTTTTTTCTATTCTGTATCTGTAACCTAGAATAACCATTCTCTCCCACCAGTTCTGCTCCCCGGGATTCATTTGTCATCTCTCTCGTGCTGGCATCATTACTACATTTTTTTGGGAAGGGGTGTATTTCCAGCAGCAAGTACATACAGCCTGTTGTTCTTGGCACCCGGGATTCATTAGAGTGGAATTGCTTGTAACATTGGGCAGTTTGTCTGGAGCATCAAGAAAATTGCACTGATTACTGCAGAAATAATTTCCCTCCCTTGTATTAGTTGTAAGCTACTGTTGCTCACTTAAAGAAGAGCCGTCGGTCGGTGGATGAATCTGTTCATAGTTTGATTTCCTGATATTCTGGCATCTCATTGTCTTCTGGTCATGAGCTGAAAGCAAAGCTGTCGTATCAAAGCCCCTAAGACAAACAGAAAACCAATTACCTCCCCATCCATACACTAAAACTTGTTTAGAACCAAATCTACCTTTTCCCCCACTTCAGGTCTCCTTTCTGATGTCTCTTGTTCCAAAGTAAGTCCAATTCATTCTGCAGACATCACTTGGCACCGCTGTTTTGTTCTATTTTCGATAAAGTGTAGATTGTCTTCCGGGGGGAAAATGTTTCACCTCTATATTCTCTTGACAGCTCGGGATATTCAGGCTCCGCACCTCCAGCCTGGTGGAGCTTTAGACCTGATGAAACTATATTCTCTGCTGATTGCACCATTGTCCTATCTGCTCATTTCAGTACTAGGACCCACAAAATTGGTTTGCAGAGTTTTTAAACTGACGGCTCCAAGCGACACCGAGAACTCTTTGAAACAAAGTTTAACTTCCTGAAATCATCCAAATGTGACGTCAGTAGGCTGGATGCAGCACGCTCATGTCTGCCAACCGGGCCAGTCTGTGATGCTTTATGCAAAAACACCACAGGGAGAAGAGAGGCAAAAGATCTGACAGTCTAACTGGATAGAAAACACTTTCTTGTTTTCTGTTCAGGTATTTCACTCTTGAGATTTTTTATTCTCTACATGTGATTTCTGGACAAGTAAAGCAAATTTACAGCATCTCAGGTAGGGGGAAATTAATATGTAAGAATTGTAATTCAAGCCAAAAAGAGGGGTGTTCTGACACCAAAACCTCGCCATATGCAGATTTGTCAAAGATATTGGCTGCTTTATCCATCTCCTTCACCAGCTGATCGCCACAAATCCTGAGGTTACCTATCCCGCAATGTCTGTTTTTCTGATAACATAAGTGTCTGCGATTGTTAAGCTAGCTTGGCAGGTGTAGATAATGCCACTTGGGTGTGTTGCAGCCAGAGACACTAACACACTTTTTTTTTTTTATTGTTTCTTTAAGAAATACAGTAATATGTACATGTAATAACACATAGTAACTGTAAATTGAAAAACAAAGTATTCAAAAACAATGGAAAAGAAAAAATGGTATTTATAAAATAATAAAATAAATACATAAAATAATATACAAATAAATAAGAAATATAAAAATATATAAAATACTTTCTAAAAATGTTTAAATACAAAATAAATAAATATAAATTAATAAAATATATACACACACCCGTTTCCCAACACCTACTTACTGTATATCCGGGTGGTCCCGCCCCCACGTTAATTCACCCGCACAGGATAGACATGGAGTACACACTGTGTGTTTAAGGCTGCTAACACACTTTCTCAAAGCCCGCTCTGCTGTGAAGAATCAGCAAAGTGCTTGCGTCACCCCCTTTTATGGTATGGCTCTGCCTTGACATAAGGGTCATGACTGACAACCCATGCTGGCTTGAGTAATAGCCTCTGAAGGCTATAATAAAAACACTGAAACGTGTTTGAAAGAGAACCACAGTAACTGTTCCTAGATATTTTACACAGGCAGTACCATATTATGAATGATTCAATGTGATGTTCTGGTGGAACAGACGATACAAAATATCACACTTACACATTATATAATGCTGCAATGCATTCTAATTTTTTGTCACTCAAGCAAGCAGGGCCAATATATATTCATTAAGGCATAATCAGTGGTATAATGGACTGTGTTAGAGCAACTTCAAAGCCTTTTTCAAACTACAATAATGACACAGAGCTATTGCAGTAGCGCCATCAATTCTTCAGGGGCAGTTTTGTCATCAGTTCTTTTATTGCAATTCCATGGAATTATGCAAAATGGGACTAAACGTTAAGTAGAAGTCAATTTGGGACGTCTGAGATGATGCTTTCCTGCCAGTCAGGTTAGAGTCATGTTTCTCTGTAGCTGATAGAACAGTTAGACTGGTGGTGTTTCAAAATTATATAAAACTTAACGAACTACACTTTCAGTCTAAATCAGTGGGCAACCTCCGGGTCTGAAAAGCGAAGCTTTCTGACAGCCAGCAGGGGGCGACTCCTCTGGTTGCAAAAAGAAGTCTGATTGTATAGAAGTCTATGAGAAAATGAGCCTACTTCTCATTTGATTTATTACCTCAGTAAACATTGTAAACATGAGTTTATGGTCTCAATTTCTAGTTTCAAGTCTTCTTCAATACAGCATGATGTTCATTTAGTAAATTCTGGTCCCATTTAGAGTCAAATAGACCATAAAGCAGGGGATGCTTTAGGGAGTGGCTACCTTGTTGCTACCACGGCGTTGTCCGGTCTGGGAGTTGTCCGTGTTTTCGTGTTACAACTTTTAACTTTTTCACAGTGTGTTTTCAGTTCGTGAGAGTTAATTTTATCATTTTGTTCCCGTAAAAATGTCTTATTCAGCGTTGTACTTAGCTCCACCCTCTGGTGTCACTTATGGTTCCAAAAACCAAGATGGTGACTGCCCCAAAAAACAAGATTGCGACGGCCAAAATGCCAAGGCTTCAAAACCTTAGTCCACAAACCCATGGGTGACATCACAGTGACCACGTCCACTTCTCATATACAGTCTATGGCCTAAATCCCTTTTTGATGCCCTAAAATTGAATACACAATGGAAACCGTTATCACTGTCTTGAATCCCACTCTCTGTATCTCACCGACATCTCGCTGACTGACTGTCAGTGATGGCTTGTTTGTTGGCAGTGAACCCTGACCACCCGCCAGAACTTAAATATATCCCTAATTAAATAATAGATGCTTTCACACTGTGGAAGTTCTCCAGTGTCAACTTTTTTTCTCAACAAACAGTATGTGCAGCTCCAGTAAATTACCATACTTGACATTCATCACCTCATCAAATTGCAATGCAACTGCCCCCTCACGGCTCAGCCAATGTGACTTTGGCTGATTTTGTTGTGGCCGGTACATAAGTGGCACTTAAAATAGGACTAAATGAGCCGTCCACATTGGGTGCAAGATTTATTGTTTGAGAATCTATTTGAAAAAGGCAAGTGACACACACACATCGTGATTGCCGGGTAATGCATTCATGGTGTTTACAGCTGCTCTGCCTTGTGAAAACACCTCAGCCTCGCTTGATAATGGCATGGTTACATAACCCCTCCACATGTGTAAGTAAACATTCATGATTGCATCCCAGGGAGAGCGTATTTCTGATAATCTAATCAACACTATTAACGGGCAAAAATAAACTTCCATCTTGATCTTAAAGCGTTCTGCCGTTGTGTTCGAATAGAACCGCTGAAAAACCTGATTATTTAAATCCCGCTGCTTATCTTCGTCCTCTGCAAACAGCGAAGCAGAAACAACACGGTCCTGCCGGTCGGTCTCATCAGCATTTGCCGCCTTTTGTTCAGTGTTTGCTTTGACCGAGATGAAAGGGAAAAATAAAAATATAGCCCGACTCGGCGTACTGAGAATCGCTTTCTTCTTCTCACTCTCTGTCTTCCGTTGCTGCTCTTTTCTTCCACCCCAGTACCTTTTATTATTATTCTTCTCCAGGCTATACAGTAGCTCTGTGTGGAGAGCTGGCTATCTAGTCTGGCACCCTGCCCTTATACTGGGGATTAACAGAAAGCCTTGTATATGGACTACATGTTCTCATATTCTACTGCTTTTAATCATTCAGTGTGAAATCTCAATTCCTTCGCAAGAGCCCGTTATGTAATTTATTGCTAGTCTTAATTATTCCGTCCTTCTTTCTCAGGTTATTTGTAGGTGTTATACTTTAAGCAGTGACACAACAATTTTTTCCGTCTACAGTATGAAAGCTAAAAAGAATTCTAATGTCCTAAGTATTATAATTATTGGCTTTCTTTGCGAGGTGTTATTTTTTCTTTTTTTCCTGCTGAGTTGATTTAACAAAGCAACTGGATAAAAAAGTGCAGCAGCCCACACATTTAGTCTTTTGTGGCAAATGAGTAAGAGATGCAATTATCAAAAGGCCAGTAAAACCTTTCCTTCCAACAGTGACTGCTCAATTTAAATTAGCCGTGCATGCAGATGAACAGTGAGCGCTTCCGGGAGCTGATAGTATCGTTCTGTGCCTTCTGTGACTGTTATCCTCTGTGCCTTTATCACAACATACACTAATCATTGGTGAAGAAATCAGCCCAAAGACCCTACTAAATGTCTTAATTCACAATTTCCTCTCATGTAGTTCTCATAATTCTAGCGTGTTTTGCATCTTAGCGCAGCCTGAGTTTAGTCTATCTTCTTGGTGGAGGTTGTTGCAGATGAGTGCAGGTACTACTCAGGGCTGACAAAAGTTCCACCATCTGCATATTTTTTTTGTTAACAAAAAAAATTTACCCCACAGGGTACCTTTAACTATACACTCACCGGCCACTTTATTAGGCACACCTGTTCAATTGCTTGTTAACACAAGTAGCTAATCAGCCAATCATATGGCAGCAACTCAATGCATTTAGGCATCTAGATGTGGTGAAGACGACTTGCTGTAGTTGTAACCGGGCATCAGCATGGGGAAGAAAGGGGTTTTAAGTGACTTTGTACGTGGCATGGTTGTTGGTGCCACACGGGCTGGTCTGAGTATTTAAAAAACTGCTGATCTACTGGGATTTTCACGCAAAACCATCTCTAGGGTTTACAGAGAATGGTCCGAAAAAGAGAAAATATCCAGTGAGCGGCAGTTGTGTGGACAAAAATGCCTAGTTGTGATGTCAGAGGTCAGAGGAGAATGGGCAGAGTGGTTCGAGATGATAGAAAGGCAACAGTAACTCAAATAACCACTCGTTACAACCAAGGTATGCAGAATACCATCTCTGAACGCACAACACGTCGAACCTTGAAGCAGATGGGCTACAGCAGCAGAAGACCACCCGGTACTAGCAAGGTGTACCTAATAAAGTGGCTGGTGAGAGTATATTAGGGCTGTTACGATATCTGATTTTCACTACACGATTATTGTGGCCAAAAGAATTCATGATATATTACAATATTATCATAAGGAATAGTGCTATCAGTCAAATGCATCTTTAACTTTGTTTATTGTGCATTTTGTCTCTTTTTTGGCAAATGAGTGTAACTCATTTGTATGCGGGGTGTTGGAGGAGGGAGACAAAGTGAGAACGGAGAGAAACTAAAATGATTTAAGAGGTGCTGTATTATTTACACAATATTATTATCATATGTAATCTTGTATCAAGAAAAACAAATGGTATTATAAGTAGTGTCGGTGCATTAATAATACAGTAATTTACATACATGTCTTATTGTCAGACTGCAACTAATGATTATTTTCATTGGCGATTAATCTGCTGACTATTTTCTGGATTAATGGATTAGTTGTTTGGTCTATGAAATGGTGGAAAATGTCGCCCAGTGTTTCCCAAAGCCAAAGATGACTTCCTCAAATGTCTTATTTTGTCCACAACTCAAAAATATTCAGTTTACTGTCATAGAGGATTAAAGAAACCAGAAAATATTCACATTTAAGAAGCTGGAATCAAAGAAATGTGGCTTTTTGTTTCTTAAAAAATGACTAACCGATTATCAACATAGTTGACAATTAATCGTTGCAGCTCTACACAATATATTTACCATGTATGCTTTTGTAATTAATACACCAATTTCATAATCGAATTGCAAGCAAAGAGTTTTTTTTCTTATGTAATACTTCAAAACAGAAAGTTCGAAAGTGCTTCTGCTGACTTAATCGTGTCGCTCCTCTTCTGAAACCAATTTGGATTTGCGTCTCCGCCACACATTTCTTCAGACTCTCAGTTCCAGACTGCAGCTGAGATTCATGTCAAAAAGACAACGGGACATTGTTTTAGTTTGAACACATTTCCGTTACGGCGTGTGTCTTGGAGTTTTGACTAAAAGGGTTTTCCCAAAGTGTCAATCAAGTTCTTTTTTTTCTCATTGTTCTCCACGGTAACTTCGCTGTGGCATGAAATTCCCCTCCGTGAATTATATGGGATTTAAGTTTTGGTGTGCATTAAAATACAAGTCATACATAAATGTTAAAAGATTTATATTTATTTTTCACATGCGAGGGTTAAGTCAGGAATTAGATATTTGAAGCTGCAGTGTACATTTCTTAATGTTAAATGTGGTCTAATGAACACCGATTAATGTTTATACATGCTGCACATAAACCTTGTTAGGAGGGTTCAATCTAAAAGAATTGCCGACAAACACTGACAGGTTTGTCGTGATGTTCATTACAGTAGAGTAGCTGGTGTTAGGAACGGTTCACTTCTCATTTCCTAATGGAGAAGATGGGGGTGTAAACGGGAAAATAAGACTGTTATCTCCACGTCTGTATTGTAAGTTAGACTCTTTCCAATAAGAACGTCTGTACCCGAGGGCCCTTTTGTGGGTAATTGTTTTTAAGAATCGCACCCTGAAGACTGCTCTAATGGCACTGTATCGCTCCAGTATGCGCTCAAATTATTCTATATGCGTTCTTGAAAGCTGTTGTTTTCAACTCATAGATAGACATGGCTTTGTTTTTTTGTTTTCCTCTGTGAAGGCAGAGCTTTTGTATCTGTTCTCTGCTGCAGGGCAAGGTTTATGTTAGCTGCATATTAATTAAATGTCTACCATTACAGCTGCAACTTCTGCAGGTGTCTGACACTCAGGCTGAGCGTGAAGCAAACAGCCTAATTGAATTTAGCTTGTCACTTAAAACACTTTTTCTTCATCACCTGGTTCATATCTAAACACAGCTGGCTGAGTGGACTTCCTGTAGACCGGGCTCTGTGATTATCTGATTTGTCGGGTACAAGCACATTTTTTTATGCAGCCGTAGCAAACAAAAGCCTCCGTTTCCATCTGCCGTGCTGTCCAAAAGAGTTTTGGTATTCAGACAAACTGCTGCTAGAAAGGTGAATTAGAGTTTGTTGGAGTCGCTATAAGGTCAGCTGTCAGATTAGTTGGGAGGTGAGTTGTGTGATTGTGCTCAGCGGTTCCACCCCTCCCCCACCCCCCGAGACATTTATTATTACAGAACTGTACGGGAATGTTTGCTGAAAGGTTGAAAACTTAAACTCTGCTACAGCAGCTTTCGCCTATTACAGTTGAAGTTCGTAACTTTGAGCAAACAGCCAATCGGAGCCGAGGAGTCTCTGAAGCAGCTGTCAATCACTGCTCGCGAACTTCGTTAACTCTGATCAAATGGATCAGATATGATTCTGTAATGCCTAGTTCACACTACACGACTTTAGCCCTGATTTTCCGTTCCCCGACAAAAGCCCCAGATCAGAGGCAAAGAGGCGTTAGCTCGCCGCTCGCACATTGACGCTAGAGCGTCATTTGTGAACGGCTCAAAGATGCGAGCCGAGAGGCTCACCGGCATTCGCCGATGCCTCGCAGACACATTCCAGATATCTAGCATGCTAAATATCTGAACCTGTCGGGGACTCCACTCCGGCCACGAGCTACAGCCAATGAGAGCGCGAGACACGGGTTAAGGGGAAACCTGGGGGAGGAGGGGTCGCCTATAACTATAGGAACTTACTGAAGTTGTTTTTGCACCTAGAGGAATAAATGTGTGGAAACAGGCTATTTTGTAAACACATGTGCCAACAACAACAACAACAACAACAACAACATCAGCAGTGTGTCTCGCGTATGGTATCACGTCATTTACCGTGTATTTCTCGTGTGTGTTGTGACAAAACATAGTTTGGAGACCTCATCGGGGATTCGTCCCTTTGAAAGATCTAATAGTGTGACCTCCTGTCACCGGTCAGTCATGTAACGTGAAAACCACAACGACTTAAAGACTCACGATGACAAGACAGGAAGTTGTGTAGTGTGAGCAATACTGCGATCTGATGACTTTGAATGTCTTGTAGTGTGAACTTAGCTTTACTGTAATGCCTATTTCTCGCCTCAAATGTTTTCAGAAACATATTTTAGTTTACTGTAAAATGAGAAAGTTTACTCCGGCCGGTGGTCCTTGCTTTGTGTTGGCTTGACTGTTTTTAACATGGCGGCCAGTCACAGTAACCTGTTAAAGGACAGTCCTGTTCCATTGATCCTCATATAGTTCAGAAACTGATCAAGAATTTTCTTGACATTTTGAGAAGTATACGCCACACAAGAAGCACTGGGGTAGGATCGTTTTTTTTTTGTGAATAGAGCTTCACCATTATTAGTCTCTATCAAAAAATGTGACACTGTTCTCTCTGCTCTTCAGTTATTGTTTCCTGCTCTGCCATTATGTTTCCCTGACAGTTCCCAGAGATGCTAGTCACATAAAACACAACAAGAAGTGACAGTGTATTAACACAGCGGACCGTATTAGCGCTCCATTTCATAGTCCGTCAGTATTTGACAGAGGCTGTCATCTTTGCTCGTTTACTCAGTGGCGAGAAGCACCAAAACTAAAAAGCCATCGAGGTATTCATAAGTATAGAAAACTGTGAATGTGTCGGGAGGGATGGCTTCAAAAAAGCCACTTGCCTCGCTTCATGGAGTCGATCAGTCCATCAATCTGGCCCACGGGACGTTCTGTCAAGCGACACCCAGCCGTCCTGTTAGCGTTGACAATGAAGCCTGACACCTGAATCCCAAAGGTGCTTTGAGAGATGCCACATGTAACACGGGTTTAATAGACACTGACAGCAGTCCGTCTTTGCTCGGCTTCCCCCCCTGCGAGCACTCTGAATCAGACAGTATGTGCTTTTCAGCTGGAACAGCACGCTGAAACGGCACAATGATCCCGTGTCCTTGATAAACACGGCTCAGCGGGGCGAGAGAGAGGCTGTGTGAAATAGGAATGCTTACTCAGGCTTTTCACATATATGAATAGAGCAGGAAGGAGGAATATGTAAGTAGGAAAAAACTCAAATTGCAAGTAATCTGACCCAGTTTGTTTTTTTTCCTCGTGGCTCCGAGCTGGTGATGCAGGCAGCTTTTATATTTATGCTCTTGGTTTGGATTGATCTCACTATGAGGCAAAGAGATGCATCTCAGGGGAGGGAGGCTGGCCTTTTAATAGCCATTGTTTATCACCACTCATACACACATGCATGAGCTATTCTTCCTCACACACAAAAGTGTATACGGCATGTTTTTTCTGCATGAGGAAAAGTAGCTTTTGCCATGCTTGTGTGGACTATATGATTATATTTTACCGGGTTATGATGTACAGTGCATATGACGGGTTATTTTGTGAGAAAATGCTGAATGTATTTTTTGTTGTGTATGCACTTTCCATCAACCTGCCTCGCATACTTTTACTTTAGATCCTGATTGACACTCTACCCAGAATAAAGTTCAGTGTCCTCAGAGAGCCTGTTACTTCCAGCTGTTCATTTTTTTTTTTGGCGATGTGGAAAGTAGTGACAGAACTGCAAGAGCACAATTGAATTTTTTTTTTTTTTTTTTAAAAAAGCTGAAGATGAACCCCAAATTTGTATTTAGAAGTGCAGGCTGCAAGGGTTCTGACTGACTGGTGAGGGGTCCCTGGCCTATATATATACACCATGACTTGGATGATTGTGTGAGTCATAAACAAACATACCCCAAATTCTTAGCAGTGCTGCGTTGTGCTCCGTTGATCTTTTGTGTTAAAACAACACAAGGAGGCTGCGTTGGTGTGGGCCAGTTGCTTTGGGTACCAATGAGAATATGAAATCTGATACAGGAAGAAAACACTTTGAGTGATACCTACGTGAGTTTGGAGGCTTAAAAGCTAGGCTCGGTAGTTATATTTGTTGAAATTCGCTTTACATCCCGACAGCAGTCAATCAATAAAATGCTCTGACATAGAGAAAAAAAAAAGGACTATAATAAACCCGTCTAGTCATTTCATTCGACCTGAATGTAATGATTGTCTGCTCGCACTCATTGCACATCACCGGAATCTTCCACAAGCTGCTATAGCTTGACATCTGTGAGTACTAACAATAGACACGTTTGTTGGTTACGTTCATTATGATCATTTTAGGGGAGTGGCTTTCGAGGGAGGCCTGAAGGGACGGACTGTCAGTGTTGCTGACTAGGCGACTTTCTCGCAAGATTTAGCGCCTTTTGGAGCTAGTGCTGCTAACTTTCATTGGAAAAGAGTTGGCAACACTGGGCTGAGTTTTTCTGTTGGATAATTTTCAAAATCTAGCGTACTCTTGCTAGTCTCTCAAGATCACTGACCCTACTTTTAACCACCACTGATTAAGATCCTGAATGTGTCTCTGCATAGAGCTCAATATTGAGAAATAGATGACTGTTACGCTCGTCAGTAGACGGCTGCCAACAATGGAGGTGTAAAGAGAAGAGCACCTCATTAGAAGCCACCTCGTCATAGTGGGGCAATTAGCATTTGGGAGGAAAATTCTTTGAGCTCAGTCACTGCTCAGCGCTCTCCACCCACTGCCTGGACTGATGAGGAAGAACGCGGGTGGCGGGAAGGTGGGAGTATCAAAGTAGTCATGGTTTTAAGGCTGTTCTGCTGCTTTTGTTGTAAAAAAACCCTTCATGTTAACGTTCAAAAATCCATTTTCACTTCAACCATGATTTCATCTGTGGGTTTTATTTGAACGCTGATGTCTTAGTCGTCGGTGTTCATAGTGCAGTATATACCATCATTTCGATAAGCCTCAGTAATGTAAATCTTATTCGAGATCCTTCCCTTTTGCCTTTTTATTACTTCAACTTTAAACGAGAGGTTTAAAATTCTGTTTCATGTCCAATCAAAGAACACCCGTCTGAGCTTTACGCCTCAGCAGGTATCCTGCTTCAGACAGAGTGGAGCAGATCTTCGTATTAAAGCTGTAAGTCAACATCATAATTGCCTCAGAATGTGTGAACTGAAGGAAAACCTTAAAGAGACAGTTTAAAAAAAAAGAAAATGTCCTTTTAAGCACCTTGAAGGTGCAGTGTGTAATACCTAGCCACCTGCGCCAAACAAACAGGGAGCAGCATTTCACCTCTAATGCTGGGTCCATACAATCTGAATTTACAGTCATCAGCTATTAAAAAATCAAGAAGCCAACTGCTAACTAGCAGCAGGGTAAGAATACGCAAAATACCACCAAATGCTGAAACTCTAAGAGACGGTCAAAATAACACGCCTATCTTATAGTCTTATGGAATTAGAACTTCTGTGTTAGTCACGTGATGTCATTGGGCCCAAAAAGACTCTTTACCATAGACTTACATTGGGAAATCTTTCTTCTACCAGACACACTTGCCGTTGTTTTGGTGTTTTGGATTCTCAACACGTCCCCTGTACTTAGATTAACTATTAACTTTTCCACTTTTCCAAGTGACTGGACTGAACATGTGAACACCAAGTCAAAGAACAAACATATGAATCAAGTGAAGCGTGCTGATACGCATTGATTATTTTGTGTGACATTCACACTGCCCGTGTTAGAGTTTCCATCACCACTCGTGAAAAAAAAAAAAAAAAAAGAACTCAGAGCGGTATGAGCTCCGGATAGAGGTGTTTTATTTTTCACTCCTACTATTATCAATATGTAATTCCTAAGCCTAGCTTGCGTGTGTCACCTGTCATTGTCAGCTCGCTTTAGTATTAATATTTGCGTGAGATAAAGCAGACAGAAGGGGCAACGGGGGTTGTTTGCATACCTCCGGTAAAGTGTGGAGACGGAAAACCCCAAAGCTAAAACTCAAATATTTTATGAGCAGGGACACTCTGAGCTTATAAATGAATTTAGCAGCTTTGGAGCTGGCCCAAACACAACTTCCTTTAAAAAAAAAAAGCCACAACTATCCTCGTCCTTAGCATTCATGTCCAAACACACTGTCTTTTAAAAGTGTTCTCTTCCTTCTCAAGGACAGTTTGGACATTTTATGGTTGTTTATTGGAGCATCGACCGCATTGTCGCAAGGATGTCCTCCTTTATGGGATAGTGTCTTTAACTAAATGTCCCGCCTTGCCAGCCTGTAAAAAGTAAGGAGGCAGTTACTGTTTTTTTCTTTCCCTGTACCCTTTGAAGCAGCTGCAAGGTCCAGAGAGTCTAAAGCCATCTGTGAACGGATGCCTACAGCCTTGTCACAACCGGTGCTGCCAGTAAGACACGTAAAAGAAGTCCTATGAAAGGACGCCTGGGGGTTTTAATCTGATCCCGCTGCCTGTGGCTGAGCCAGAGATGGGGGTGGTTTGATGCAGACATGGGTGACTGGGGAGATATAAATGACAGTGACAGTGAATCACACAGTTGACACGTTGCATCACACCTTTGTCACACTCGTTGCTGTGGGACATTACTGTTAGCAAGGTTTCTGTATGTGTAGTCTACGGTCTAGTGAAACTTTGTGAGGGAGAATAACCCTAATTTACCTTTTTTATTTTAGTGGTACTATCAAAACTGCTACCTGTTTATCAGCGACAAAAGCTTCCAGTAATTATGTCGAGACCAACATCACAGACGACGAAAAAGTCTTTAGGTAAACTACACACAATGACTCATTTTAGTCTGGGGGACAGTGAATCTATTAAACATGCGCAGTACCCGCCATTAAATTAAATACAAGCCACAAGAGTTAAAGCCTCACGTATGAAAAATAGCCATGACCATTAAAGTTGCATGGGACAGACTTTCCTATTATTCCTTTATGAGACAGGCGATGCAGCCGACATCGAATAGAGGTTAGTGGCCAAGGAGATAAAAGACAACTCAGTGTGCTTGTATGGAAGATCCAAAAGTATTTTCATGTTTTTTCAGCAGCATGTCTTGAGCATTTTTAACACACATTTGTTTTGTCTCAAAAAAGTATCACCTTGAGCTGAATTTGTATTTAATACCTTTAATATCAGCACTGTTTAAAGTTGAAAGATAGGCTCACAATGTCTCCACCATGTCTGTCTTAAAACAATAATAGCATACCCATATTAAGGATGTCAGTGTGAGGAAAATTTCCCCACCGGTTAATAAACTTTTACACCAATTACACTCTGGACATTTTACAAGAAAAGATCATGTCAATATTTTTAGAGCGCTTACTTTTATCTGTACTGTATGTGTGTCTGGCCTCTCCGGTCGAGCTTTCGCTGCAGATTTCCTCCCGGCACCGCGCACACCGGCTGTGACCGTTCCGTCCTCCTCATGGCTCCATACCAAAAGTTTACAGATTGCCTCATTACTGTTGTGGTTCTCTTATAGCATTATGTTGCATTGAGTTTAAATCCAGAATATTGCCAACTTTTGCTTTTCGCTGACACCAAATCCTCCGCCATTGTCTGTTAACTCTCTCTTGTCCTGTGACAAGTGTGTGAAAGCTTTCACTTTATGACTGTACCGTCCATCGTCTATGTATTGATAACAAGCATAGCATTTCACAAATTAGACTTTTTATTTTTTAATTTGATGAACGTTGGTGCTGATACGCAAAAATGAACTAAATGGGTTTTATTTCTATCAACAAAAAAAAACACTAACGCAGCAAGCCTAACCCATAGAAACAGATATAGCTTGCTGTAATCCTTCCAACAGATCCCTTCCTAATGCACTTACAATATAAAATCATAGGTTACAAAATCTGCAGTCCCTGTTCTGAATGCATTATGAAGTTAAACTGAAACTGATATCAAGCCTCAGCAGTTTGCGTTTGACAAAAACCAATGAATTTGTTTCAAAGTTACACTGTTTTTAGTACAAGATTGCTTGCTTGCTGAGCCACGGCAGAGGTATAGTAACGCAAAGAGGTGCACTAAAAAATACTGACTTTGAAGGACAGCCGCTTGATTTGTGTAACTCAGACTGCTGAAGCCTCATATTAGCTTCAGCTGACACTCGCATATTATTTTTACACAGAATGAGGACTGTGGATTTTGTCCCCCATCACTTACACTAGAATGGCATTGGGAATAGATCTCTTTACGGCCAGGATGGAAAGAAGAGACAATTACAATGAGGTGGTGGTTCCAGATGAGGCAAAGCAACAATTTCGCAGCTCTATCACATAGCCAGCACGGCTAAAGATCAGTTAACTACATGTACTGTTCTGTCATCCCTTTCTTTTCTTTTTTTTCTGTCACTAGGAATAAAGAGAGGTATGCAAAATGCTGCTCCCAAGCACACTGAATCTCTCCACTATGAGCATCTTTGTCAACATGTATTTTTCACAAGTTGGCCTTAAAAGCATGTGGCCTCAAAAAAGCTACTTAGTCATTGTGTGACTGTCTGTTGTTGCACCCCTTGTGCATTTCCGTCTCTCATTTCCGTGCAACACTGTCGAAAGTCGGCTCCCCCCCCCATAACAGCGCTTGTCCGTTTATCCTCCTGTTTGTCAGTTTTTCATAATAAGATAATGTAATGAGAGACAGGGGGAGATAGTGTCTGTATGAAAATCGTTTAACTGCACTGCTTATCAGCTCTCGGCATATGGAGCTGTTTAAAGCATGAGGGACGGGAGTGTATGTATCTCACTACATCTGCTGTAAATGATACGGGATTATGGAGGGGTGTGGGGATGGGGGGGGGGGTGTTGGTACGGGACAGAGGTGACATTGCTGAGTAGTATCCCTTCTGCCCCTGTTAGGCTACAACTTGCTAACTGTGAAGATCGGACCCACGACTCTTTTCGAGTTGGCTGATGCAGAGACAGCAGCTGCTATTGTAACTAATTGACCCATTGGGATGGAAAAGTGTGGAAGGATGCTGCAATCAGTTATTCATGTCTTCATTTAAGTAAGATCTCCTTGGATGATGCCTGTGGATGTTGACCCCTTCTACACCGGAGGAAACTCTGCAAAGAGTCCTAAAAGTTTAGTTTCATTACTTAGTTCATTACCTCCCTCGACCGTGCTCCGTTTCCTCCTCCTCCGTTTGCCTCAACCCCTCCTTCCTTCTCGCTCTAAGCAGACTTATCAGAAGCGTTTGAAGTCTCTGGTTTTTACAGCGCTTCCTTCTCTCTGCCTCCTTCCTCACCAGCCCCTGGATTGAGATGCCGTTGGTAAGAGTCCGCAGCCTTGGACTTCAGTAACATCTTTATCAGCAGTGATAGTTACCCTGCATCACAAGATTAAACTGTAGTCCAGCCCGACCTGTAAAGTCTTTCCCCAACTTAGCCCCTTCTGAATGTTCCCCTGGGCGGCATAAATGCTGTCTAGACTTAAAAACACTCATAAAACTCATAAAAATGTATTTCGACTTGGGGCAGATGCCGTTTTCCTGACTTATATTAGTCATTTTATATCACTTATGTATCTCTAATGATGTGTTGAGGCGGCTGTAGCTGCAGGCTGTTTGTTCACCAGCAGGCTCTCTGTCGCATGTCCTCTTGATGCCCCTAATGCAGTCGCACTCCCATAGTAACATAGAGATAATAGCATCTCAAAGTAATGACCTTAGCATCTGTGTCTATAATAAGGGACACCTTATTACCTTTTGCACCCTTCCAACTGGCATTTTTGGCATTTTCTGTGCAACAGAATTTAGCTTCATGCATGCGTTTAATTTCAAACACCATCTGGAGGGAGCTTGAAATGTGACATTTCACCAATAGATCTGTAGATTTGATGCCAGTTTTCACCCAAATCGAGGTCCTAACAGTTGCATAAATAACTAGAGCCCCACCTGGCGATTACTGCCTGACATGTCGGGCCCACTTTGCCTCTTTGCAGCTTGTTTAAAGTGCTCTCTGGGGGCTTAGGGCCAGCCTCGCTGTTGGCTCAATTCATTCAACTGTCAACATTTTTACAACTCCTGGACAAGCCAGTGTTTCTGTACTGTATAACCTCTCGCACTGAAAAATACAACCATGTCAAAAGTTCCCCCCTAACACTTAGAAAAGTACGTTGTTCACAGCTTTTCGCTGAATTTGCGATGGCAGATTGTCCCTCACACACAGCCACATCTCAACTTTACTGGCCCTGTAAGATTTCCAGCAGGGAGGAATTTTAAATGTGTTTCACAAGATACTATATTCCCCCTTTCACAGCAGCCATTTTGACACGTCATAACAGTGTAAACACAGGTGTAATTGATAAAATGAATTATGATCCCGTTCTATTTAGTGTGTCACAGCCATTCCAGTGAGCCAGCAAGTACAAAAAGGCTACCAGGGCCGTGGCACACCTAAATGGAACAGGGCCATAATGAGGAAACTTTCAGTTACTGAGCAAACTGCTACTGGAAGTCTCATCTCCCACTTGTTTTGGCTCTCAAGCTGGTGAACTATCTCACTTTCATCTCTCCAAAATTGGTTTGTGAACCCCCCTTAGGTAATTGGCTCAGCATCCTAGAACAATAGGACGGTACTCTGTGAAGAGGGAATGGAGTATTGGACTGTACTGACAGCTTCGAAGGGCAAATTCATCAAACCCCCTCAGGCCTTTGGAAAGGTGAGATGGTAACGATAACTTTAGAGTTCAGATGCGGCCATAGCGATGTTGATTACGTGTTCCATAATATTGGAAGTGCCTGCATATTCACTCAGAGCTCCATGCATACAGTTTTCGTGAGAAAATGTTGACTCAAATTGGATTTTTAGTAGTTACTTTATGGATCATTTTTAGCTACACTAGCAGTGTGGCTCTAGGGATGGCAATCAGCTAGTCGGTGTGTCCACCACCAAACTGAAATATCTGAAAAACTATTGGATGGATTGCCATGAAATGTGATATAGATATTCAAGATCCCCTGAGGATGAATCCACATGACTTTTCAGACTTCTCTGTCATTACCAGCAGATTGACATCTGCGATTCAGAGTGAAATGTCTTGACAACTTTTGGATGGATTAACATACAAGAGTGTTGACATTCTCGCTCTTTTAGTTTTCATAACAGTTAGCATTACAGTCTCCAGGGTAGCTGTAGACTCTTAAGCCATGTTTCCACTGCATGGTACAGCTCTGCCGACTCGACTCATTTTTGGTATCGGGGCCTTTTTCTCTGTGCCACGTTTTCCACTGCAGGTAGTACCCCCTCAGTGTAAGCAGGATTTTCAGCTGATCGCCGTAGTGACGGCACGTGAAACTGCTGTGACATCATCTTCAACGGGAAACTCGCTGAATAATTTCAACGGCAACCAAACGGTGATCTGCACTTCATCAGTTGTCCGGTGTCGTGTATGGGGTAGTTTTGTGAGCTGCCATTTTTTTTTTTTTTTTTTTAAATCTGGGTTGAGTCAGTTAAAAGTTGCAGGCGCTATTGACAGTAGCTTGGCTATTTAAAAACGGTGGTTTTGTGCAGAACGTCCAGTGTCGCACTAGTGACGATTCTCTCTGAACAACCAGTGGTCTGCAGTGTTTTAACTCCGCCTTCTAGTATCGGCTCATCTCGCTTGGAACCTCAACCTATTGGTACCATCCACAACTTTTGCTCATGGGAATGCATAACCATTCCAATGTGTAACGAACCGAATTGAACTGGACTGCTCAGTGAGAACGTGCCATTAGTCTTATTCAAAGAAGTATATGAAACCTACACAACTCAGAGATTGCTGTGCAGAGTCCAGCTGTGACTCAGTGAATGTAACTGATAGCAGAAACACAGAATGTTATTACATTGATGAAGAAACTGTATTCAGTGTGGATTGACTCATTCGGCCAATACTTGATCGAATGAATGAGGTCAGTATCAGTCCCAATGCAGATTCAGTGATTTGGATCGGTGCGTCCCTAATTCTTACCAGAATTAGAATAAAACTTCTGTGATGGAAACTACCACTGCTGCTTTTACCTTGCACAGCAGCTGGATTCTCGCGGTCACGAGATCATGCGAGAATCGCAGGATCACTACTCACGCAAAGATCCATCTTGTCAGGCTTCGAGTAATGCGTTTGTATCCGGCAAGACAGATCACGGACAAACAAGCATCCTGTGAGGAGCTACTGGCAGCTACAGGCATGGCTTATGTGTGTGTGTGATGTGATATTAGGTGGTGACTGTTTGTTCTAAACAACAATGGTGGCTCCTGAAGAGATCAGATGCTGCAACAGCATCCGTTCTATCAGAACTGGAGAGCATTTCTTCATTGAAAGAAGAGCAAAGAACGGCCCTGAAGGCGTTGTTTTCGCTCTTCTCCCAACTGGCTTCGGCAAGTTTGATTCATCCAATCACCTGCCAAGTATTATCTGAAAGTGCCTGACCTTTTCCAAACAGTTTCCGATGACGCCTTCTCAGACGGTTCTGTGTAACAAACCATCTGGCGAGTCAGGTTAACCACTGTACTTGTGTACTTGTAAACCATTTCTTTCTAGCATTGTTGCTTTGCAGTTCATGCATAAAGCCTGAAAATCTATCAAATCAAAAAGTTGTAACATTCCAAAGCAAGTCAAGACGAGAGCATTGGTTATAGATTACTCCGTCTGAAGTGTGTTTTTGTTAAAATGTAAATAAAGCTGTTGACTGCTGGAAGCTCCCTTCGCAGCAGTGCAGTTTAACAGCATGTGAAACCAGCAAAGATCTGATAAAAGTGGATTACAACTGAAGCCTGTTTTGGAGCTGACATGAGTGAACGTGGTGGGAGTGTCTGCTGCGTGAGTCCGTGGGTGGTTGGATTAATAGACGAGGATCTAGATTGGATGTAATGAAGCGAGGCAGAAAGCAATGGAGGAACTCGTCTCCACCAACCCCCGCTGTCTCAACTGTTAATATTTGGAAATGGCAAAGGGATTGGAGGGTTTTTTACTCATCCTCTCCATGCGTTTATATACCGTACGCACACTGCAGTGACACCAACCGTGTCACTGATGGTGGTACATTTGGTATTGCCTCATTTTCTCACATTAATCGATCATCTCTGACCCTTTCTCGGCCTCACAATACCCTCTGACCAGAGCCTCGATATCTTGCGGTTTCTGAAAAATGAAACGTGTTTTTTTCAGAATCAGAGCTGTGCTGATGTAACACAAACACAACCTGTTCCCTTCCACGCACACCACACAGTCTGCAGGGGTCCACTGTAGCTGTCATGTCACCGAGCCTCTCCGCTGATATTAGCCGACATCTGACCTTTAATGAACACACAACCAGAGCCGTGCTGTTGTGGGAGGTTAGCGAGGCTGTCTTGACAGCGCTGTGGTCTAATGAGAGGGGCCCTCTCAGCGGAGCCAGTGTCAGTCCTCCACAATAACCGCAGAAAAAAAACAACCTGCACACCTCATTAGCATCGTGCTAATAAGCCACTCTGCTGAGGATGTCATGGAGAAGCTTGAGTGGAGTGGAAAGAGGGATGGCATGTTTACAGCCATATCAAATAATTCTTTAGCCACTTAGGAATGTAGGCTTCCCTTTTTTTTTTGTCCTTGACTATTTTGGTTTCATCTTGAGTGCAAAAGGTAAGATCCATTCATCCATACTTCTTGTATTAAAAATGTGTCTCCAGTTATACACATCTAAACTTGATATATGTTTTAGTTACCATAGACAAAAATAGCAAAGGGGTGTGTATCGAACCGCTTCATGTCTGTATGTTACAATAGGCACAGAGCTGGAGTCTAGAGAGCCACAGCCTAAGACATCGCTAGGCACTAAAGGGATCTTAAAACCTGCCAAATCTAACAAGAAAGTTGCTAAATCGTCAACACTTCACTTCACCCACAGCAACACATTCTCACTCCCAACTCGTCAAATACCAACGCTTCAGCATCAAACTATGGTACAACCTTAGCGTCGTTTTGGGCATGTCAGGGACAGCATGTCAATTTACCCCCATTGCATACTTAGTGTCTTTTCAAAATAAACTTCTATCTTCATAGGAAGTTTAGGTTTACGCAACAAAACTACTTAGTTAGGGTTAGGAAAAGATCGTGGTCGACGTCATCTTGATTGACGAGTCGTGAATAGTTGCTGACCAAGCCCTGAAGCTGAAATTGAAGCTAATTTTCGAAGTGGCCAAACGGTGAAAATACGAAAAAAAATACGTGAGTCACGTGATGCCATTGGGCCCAAAAATACTTTTCCCCATAGACTTGCATTGGGAAAGAGACGTCTGTAAATCAGCGGATATTTTTATTTTTTTTTTTGAGGTAAATCAACTACCCAGTACTAACACTAGAATAGCCCTTATTTAAATCAATAGGTCCTAAAAGTTGTAAAATGAATTAATAGCCGAATCCAGAGTTCATGTGAATGAGACCCAGACCAAGGCTGGAGCGAGGGCTGGGAGGCGGAGTTAAAAGAAACGCTATTGCACTTGCTCTGTGTGCCCAATGAATGCGGAATGAACGCCGGAAGATCGGGGTACTTTATCACACTCGGCAGTCGAGCCATTTGGGCCTCATGCGTCACTTGCAACTCTCATAGGAATAAACGGGAGCCCGCCTACAACGCTGTATCCAGTTTTCTTTATATGTCCGTGCTACCGACTGACGAACGAGTCACGTGACTAGCGACTGACGTGACAAAAATGAATAAGTCAGCGTTGACTTTGAGTATCGCGTGGGACACGAACCGCGAACTCCTGGGGGAAAGTCCTGTGTTAAATACTACGTTAGTTGCTCTGAGCGTCTAATAATGACACAGGTGAGTTTACATTGGAGATAGTTGAAAGCCCGGTGCATCGCATACAGACGTTAAAGGGTGCCTCCGTGCGTCGGTACCGGATGCTGAGGGCCAATGCCCAAGCATCGGTATTTGACGAGTTGAGAGTGAGAATGGGTTGCCCACAATGTGTTATTTTTACTGTTTGTGTTTCAGGTTTTCTCTGGCTGGCTGTTACCTCCATGCCTCCAGTCGTTATGCTAAGCTAGGCTAACCACATCCTCTCTCAATCTCCAAACTTAAAACACAGACATGAAAGTAATAAATATGTTCATGTTGCCCTCAGAAAGAGAGCAAAAAGCAAATTCCCCAAACAGTTTCCTATTCCTTTAATATTTGAAATTTATGAGCTTTTAGTTCATATTCTCCAAAGTAGTAAGGTATTGTTCTGGTATGTGTATTGAAACTCCGGTATCGTGCAGCAAACTTTACGACCCAAGATGCCTGTGGCCTGTTTGATTTGCAATGGCTTCTTTATTGGAAAGTTATTTGTTTCTGTAATTATGTGGTTAATTGGAGACACAGAATTTGCACTTTGTTTTTAACGTGATTTGGATCTTTAGTGCGTATTGGAGGCCTCATTTACACTTACATTTTATGAGATTAGTTTTCTCCAAATTCACTTTCTTTTCCCGAAGGTGTTGCCGTCTCATCTCGTCCTCTTTTGCTCTTCCTAACCATCTTCACTCCTCTCATCCCGTCCCGATTGTTCTGAATCCCTCATCGCCACAGTCCTGTTTTGTTCTTTAACATGGCAGGGCCTTTACATCTCCTCACAGCTCCTCTCAGTCCTTTGTGAATATCTTCAGCTCGGGGGGAGGGGGGGGTTCAGCTGCACAGCGGATACAATCTGTATGTAGAACAAGCCCTTGTTAATTGCATTGTGTGATTCTCAAGGGGACATGCAGTGCTGAATACGCAGTACAGCAAGTTGTTCGCTTTCTTTTCTAGTTTTGTTTTTCAACTGTACCGTATTTCTTTCATAATCCTGTAAAACAACGGGTCTTTCATTCATTTTTTATTCATTATTAAACTCAAATTTATTGGCAACATCCCAAGAGAGCAGTTTTCACTACTAGCTGGAAAACATCCGCTTTACATTCAATTCAGATATGTACCTCTACAAACTCCTGAACAACTATTCAAACCAGGCCTTTTTCTTGCCTCGTGTTCATTCAGAAAATGATGTTGGTAGGTGGTTTATAAAAACATTGATTACCAGAAGAGTCCCCATGCATTTTTAATGAAAAAAGCAAAGATCAATAATGGATGGTAGAGTTGCATTAATCCAATCAGGTGTGGGTAGGATTGGTGTCTGTCTGAAAGGAAATGTGTTGTTGTTTTTTCATTATTTGTTTTATTGTCATAATTGCGTGCATTCTGACTAATGGGTCACGCTATTACAAACCTCCCAAAGCTTTCGCAACAAGCTTCCGTTTTACAGAAGTCTTTCCAAATGCTTGTCTCAGAGTCCAAACAAAAGTAGAACAGTGAATCAACTATTGTAGCTGTAACTTGCTGGATAACCAAGCTAGTTGTTTGGTTAAAAGCAGCTAATTTCCTGTTATGCTCTGTTACTTAGTTGGAGATTTTTATGCCTCTTTAACTCACGTCCGTCCCGTTTTCGTGATGTCTCAGGAACACCTTGAGCGAATTTCTTTAAATTTGGCACAAACGTCCATTTAGAGTCAAAGATGAACTGATTCGATTTTGGTGGTCAAAGGTCACTGTGACCTCACAAAACACATTTTTGGCCATAACTCAAGAATTCATATGCTAATTAAGATAATTTCATACGAATGTCTTACAGGATAATATGATGAAGTGATGACATTTTGGACAGACATGGATGTAAATTGCAACTCTACTGGTTGGTGGGGGCATACAACCGTTAGGCAGTAATTCTAGTTGGAAGTACACTTATTCACCCTCATGCTTATGTGGGAAGGTTTACACCACTCTCATGTCTGCATGCTAAATATGAAGCTACAGCCAGCAACTAGCTTTATTATCTTACGCAAAGACTGGAAACAGGGGAGAAACCGTTAGCCTGGCTCTGTCCAAAGGTAACAAATTCCACCTACCGGCCTCTCTAAAGCTCACTTAATGTAACCCTAACGCCCCCCCATCCCGTAAAACCACAACATTTTTCTGTTTTTGTTTTTTGTGTGCAGATTAAACCTGTGAATAAATGAGCTTCAGAGGTATTTGGTGGTATAGCATCAGTGCATTACCCAAAATGTCAAACTATTCCTTTAAGTAACAGAGCGAGTAAAAGAGTGAAGTCCGCGGTCAGCTTTTTCTCTGGTTTCGTTCCATCTTGTAACGAAACACATGCAGCATTTAGATTTTTAAGGATTTCAGTGTTTTGTTTTTTAATGGTAAATGGACTTGCATTTATATAGAGCTTTTCTAGTCTTCCAACCACTCAAAGCGCTGCACACTACATGTCAGCATTCACACACTGATGGCAGAGGCTGCTTAGGTGCCAACTTTGCCTAAATACTCATTCACACACCGATGGCTATGCCTTCGGGAGCAATTTGGGGTTAAGTGTCTTGCTCAAGGACACATCGACATGTGACCTGGAGCAGCCGGGGATCGAACCACCGACCTTCCGATTGGTGGACGACCTGCTCTACCCTCTGAGCCACAGCCGCCCACGTTCGTCACGTTTATGCTGTACATCTTGTTTTAGTGGAGTGCAGTGGAGCAGAGGAGTCCCACAGGTTCAAGCTTTAGTGATGTCTTTCTAAATCATCTATTGTTATTTCTGTAGGGGCCACAAACGTAAGCACGATGAAGCCAAGGAGGAAGAGGACGAGGAGAATAAGGCGAAGGCGGAGGAATCCGCTGACGAGTCTTCTAAAGACTCCAACGAGGAAGAAGGAGGCAGCAGCTCAGAGGCCGACGAGATGGCCGCAGCTTTGGACGCGGAGCTCAATGACTTTATGTGACGTGGAAAATGAAGGGACTCAGTCACAGGAAAAGGACAACGAAAAAATCAGCCCAAGTCGCCCCCCTCCAACTGGTACCTAAAAATCCTATTTTTCTGCTTTGGAATCCGTGTGTACTTAGGATGTATGAGCCATGAATGTGTGCTGTAATAAAAATGAATGTCCTGTACAGAAATGGCGCGTTGCTGTGTAAATAAAGGCTTAGATTTGTTTTTTGTAGCATTGATATATGGCCTTTTTTGGCATAAAAACACTTTGATGTTAACATTTTATTGTAAGATAACAAACCGTAGGAGACATAAAATTTGATACTTTTTTTGTTTTTTCTATTTTCAATTTTTATATTGATGAGAAAAAGATAAATGAAATTATAAAACCGTAAATTTTTTGCTGGTCGTACATGCCAAAGAGTTTGGAATAGGTTTGCCAAGGCGTGCAGCTAAATATTTTACTCTGGACTTCCAGTTTTACGTTTCTTTTTTGGCCTCAACAGTTTGTTCGGGTCATAAATGCAACCAGCGGATCTAGACGTTTGAATGTGTTTTTCCTCAGTCATTTCTTCCTCCTCATGGTGTTTGTACATTTGATAACATAATGGTAAGGTAAGCTCCGTCTCAGTCTTTGTGATAACCAGCCCTTTTGGTGCACTATCTCTGTGAACTGAATCCAACTTAAGTTTCATTTGCATGTGTTTCATAAATGTTTCTCTTTGTCAACCCACCTCTACTATCGATGTACAGTTCAGAAGGACAGACACTCTCACTAAGCCTCTGCTTATGTACACTGGAGCTTATACTTTGGTAAGCTCTTTTGCCTCAAAGGGAAAGTTCACCCAAATTACAAGATTACATTTTCTCACCTTTAATGTTATGTAACTATGCAGATAGTTTGTTTTCTTTCTGCCCAGGTTTTGAGTTCTACATCTCTGAAGCTTCTGGCTCCACTCCAGTGTATACGGAGCCACCAGGGGTCCATATGGTAAAACAAATATATATATTGATGCGGAAATATGTGCAACTAAAATTAAATCAAGCCAACAGATGCTTCACAGGCAACATGTTTTTGAGTAAACAAGCCGCAGGGTGGTTGTCGGGGTGGTTGTTAGGCATACAGAGCGCAGGACTTTGACACTAGAGAGACCTGGGTTGCATCTGTGGTTAGGTTTATGCAACAGCACTGTAGTTAAAGGTGCTTTATATGATATCCAGAGCATTAATATAGCAGCAAACAACTATTTGCTATGTTGAGATATAGAGGACTACCTGAGCAGAGAATGAAGTCACTCTCCCTCTGTGTGTGTTGTAATAGGAGCTTCTCCGTGCTTTGTTGACATAGCCGGTCAGCAATGTTGCCATTGATTGCACTGTTTGCACCGTTAGCTGCAAGCTGCCGGCTCAGCCGTCACCACGTTGAGACTCGTGCAGAGGCAATAGAAATGCTCCTAATCTCGTATTTGGCATCTTTAAGGTTCAGGACAGATTGTGGTTTAGGTTAAATGTTAATAAACACTGCATCTTGTGTTTCAAGCCACTTTGTGTTCTTTCTGTACCGAACCAAGACAAGACCACGATCTCTCTCTAACCTTAACCAAAGTGGTTTTGTTGCCTAAGCGTACCCATAAAAAGCAGATATTATACTGCAAGATCGGATATATATATATTTACCATTTCTGCCTTAAAAAGTTCAATTTAGTTGGTATTACATTTCCTTCAACATATTTGCTGTTGCAATTTGTTGCATAAACATCATTTCTTGGAGACGGCATTGAAATGTCAGATGTATATTCCAGAAGCTGTAGCAGCCGTTTAGACCAAAGACAGCCCTGTGTTCATAAATAACAAAATGCGAAGGGGCTGCGTTGAGTTTCTACTGCTCTGGAAAGTTATCACAGTGACGTCTTTTTTAGTTTTGTCACAACTATCGCGAGGTTAACAGAAATGCAGCGCACACGTTTCTTATGTAATCTAGCAGGAATGTGCACTTGCGCGTACTTGATCGGCCAACACAGCATCTCTCTGGATGATGTCTCGTTGTGCAAAACTTCAGCCAGGTTCAACTTTTTTGCCAGGGCCCTCTACGTAAGCATTTCCCAGCCAATATTTCTTGTACCATATGACCTCCTGGGTTCTTCGTACGATCTCATTTGTGGTGCTCACAGCATTAAAAAGTCACGTTTAAAAGATTCAAGTGTAACATCTCTCTCCAGAGTTATTGTTACAAGGATTATCCAGAGGAACGGGGACATTGATTCTGGAGAGATGTGATTCTAAGAGAAAATGTGTTTTTGGTCATTTGGGTGAACAGACTCTTTAAACCTGCACGAGGCAAGATGCTTATACAGTATAAAACTGTCTAAAATGATCCATTTCTTTTCTCCGAATTGATTTTTTTTTTAGTTGTCTGTCCAAAGGAATATAACGTTAAAGTTACTAGCAGTGAGCGGAGAGAGCAGCTTTGGTTTAAACCAGCCTGGTTGGTAAATATAACCATGCCACGTGCACTTTACTAACATCACACATTACAGGATTTCTGTGTATTGAAGATCAAACGCTTCCATCTCACTTGTCATTTTTCACCTCCATGTACCAGGGTTGCTCACGTTCACCGTTAATGTTCATGGCATCTATATATAGAGTCAGTTTTTGTTTCATTTCAACAAACCGTGAAAGATCTTCCTTCTTCTAATTGTAACTACTGTCCTAAAGCAGGAGAGCCGATGTCTTGTCTAAATGATTTACCTGCTACACCAGACGACACATCCAGATTTTCCTTTTTTACAGTGACAGTCATCCAGTTTTGTTTGTTCGTGGTGCTTTTATCTTCATCTTCAATCAAACATGTAAAGTATTTGTAAAGTCTATTTCCTACTTGACCCCGAGAGAAAAGATACTTTCATCAAATAAAAATGTTTCTAAGTAACACAACTGAATTTAGTCTTGTTCTTTTTGGGGAAGACATGCATGAAATATATCTCAGTATTCCCTGAGCTTAATCATTAAATCATATTCCGGATAAAAGGCCATTAGCCTTTTTTGCTGCCTCTTCTTTGCTGGGTTTTAAACATTAGGATCATAATGCGTGCAGTATGGCACTATGAGACTCCCACCAGGACATAGTACTGCGTTAATGGGCTCTGTGTGTGTCATGAAAACCACACCAGAACCATTAGGCTTCGCTCCATTTTGCCAACTCGGTTTGATACGTGTACCAAATGTGATGCAACCTGCAAAAGAACCTCTGTTTTTTTTTTCCCTTGTTATTACACAGAGACAAGCCACCTCATTATTGGAGCAGCACGAGCCATCGGTTTGCAATTTTAGACGCGGGAAGGAAAAGACAGAATCATTTCTGCAGGTGAAAAGCATTTCATTCCCAGCTGTCTCAGGGATTCTGTTCAAAATTAGGTGTTTTGAATGATTTGTGTAAACTGTTGGGGGCTCGTCTCGTAGAGAAGAAAAGACATCTGTGACTCTATCATCTTGTCATTCAGTCAGAGTAATGGGTCTTCAGGTGTCACGTTGATTACACAGGAAACGGAAAGGATAAATCACAGTCATAAAGTCTATTAAAAGCGCGACTTGGCCGGGCTCTGTTGTTGTTGTGGTGCTCGGCGCGCTTCTTTTCCCGGAACGACCGATGATGATGATGATCCGCCGCCTTAAAAGCCAAAGCAAACGGCAATAAAACAGAGAGCTGTTTATCCTGTGATGAAGGCAAGTATTCTTCTTCAGGGAGATTATTCTCTCTCACGTTTGCAGAGCATCAGTGGTCAGTAGTGGTTTGAGCCCACATTTAGATGTCAATTTTGCATTTGTTTTGTTTATTTATGATCCACAGAGGTGATTCAACGTAGACCAGGGGGGGTGCTAAAAGCTATACTAGGTTCAGGAAGTGAAGCCATTTACAAAACTGATTTACAACCTTTCAACATGTTTGTAGAATTAATGGAGGATTAATGTTCAAAGTCAACCCACAAACCCAAAATAATGTTCTGTTTCCGGCCTGATGAACACATTTTTATAGCCAAACAAACAGCAGTGAGTTTCGGTAGTTATCATGAGCAGTGATAGCTACTCGGTGGCTGAACACAAAGACCATAAAAGGCTGAAATTTCCTTTTTCCTCAGTTACATATGAGTTCAAAATCAGACAGTAGATCATAATCTGTTGGCATCTATCACCATTTTAAGCTGCTGCGTTCCAAATCACATACTTTTTCTTTTTTACTTTTAGTACTACAGCTGCTCTTACAATACGGTTGCATGCAGTATGCATACAATTTGGGACATACTACTTCATCATAACATTGAACCCTCTTTGACCCTCTAACTCATATATCTGGTGGCTTCTGTCAATGAGCTGTCATCAGTCTGTGCTCTCAGCAGCTCAGTGACATATATCTTCCGCTGCGCAAAGGATTGTGGGTCAGAAAAGCATGCTGGCTTGCATGATGTAAAATGTGACTGGATGTAGTCAGGCATCCTGATATTTTTGGCATATTGCTTTTCGTAGTAGTAGGAATAGTAGTACTATGGGTATTGGATGGTTTCAACCTTTTAAAAAATGCCATTCTGTTAAGAATTGTTAAACATTGTTACCTTAAAGGTCCCATATTGTAAAAAGTGAGATGTTCATGTCTTTTAGATTATAAAGTAGGTTTAAGTGATATATAAATGCTGTGAAAGTATCAAAACACTCAATCCATGGAGAAAAACACAGCCAGTATTCAGAAACTGTGCGTTTGAAACAAGCCGTTAGGATTTCTGTCCCTTTGTGATGTCACAAATCTACAATATTTAGACCATTTCACAGTTTTAAATGTAAACATACTAAATGTGTCCCAGTTTATTTCCTGTTGCAGTGTATGTGAATGACATCAGCTGACAGGATGTAAACATGGACCCAAGCTGTTTCCTAGCAACGCAATTCCGTTGTCATTCCGTTAAAATGCGCTAAAAGTGTTTCAGACGGAGCATTAATACTGTAGACAGTATGAGAAAAATAATGTGTATTTTTTAACATTAAAGCATGTAAACACATTCTACAGTAGTAGAAACCCAAAATACAAACATGAACCTGAAAATTAGCATGATATGTCCCCTTTAAATGTTGTTGTGTTGCAACTTAGCAGCTTAGTCGAGCTGCTTTGGTAGTTAGTGCTACAGCTCATGATCAGTTTGCTTCTGTTGGTGTGAGACTTGTTGATGCAGCTTTGTTTCCTCTTTGCTTCATGAGACAACTTGGTTGGCTAGTGAGCCTTTTGTTTTAGAGGAACCTTGTGGTTTGCTATTTTGGTTAGCACTTATTAAGTAATTCCAGTTTTGGTAGCTGGAGTTTTATGAAGACAGAGCATCTTCAACTATGTTTAGTCTAGCTGCAGCCCGTGAAACTTGTGATGAGCTTTGGTGCTCATTCCGAGATCAACGTGTGGATGTGTACTTTGGGTCATATCCTGCTGGCCGTACTCCTCACTGCTCTGTTTCTCGCTTTTCTGTTTTTTCTGCAAAAAACAGATCTTGATTTTATACTTTTGGATACCGTTCATAAGAGTTCAGAAACTTCATCATCATCCTATGCACTCATAAGCACCAGTTTTGTCATTTGACTATTTTCTTCGCATTCACTGGTTTCTCTTTGTTGCTGGGTACGGGAGTTGGATCTTGTATTGTCATTTTTATATTGTCGTATCGTCGTTGACTTGGTTGTTATATTTACTTTGTTTAGTGTTAGAAGTCAAGGTGAGTTAGTAAGTATAACCCTGCATGAACTCCCTTCTTGTCACAAACTGGCTCAGGAAATGTGACAAGACCTCTGCAAAGACACTGAGAAAGGAAAAACCAGCTTATACAAACAGTAGGCAGAAGATCTTAATTGTGCCCTGTGGACTTTTTTGTAAACATTATGTTTGCATGCGGTGTTGCTCACCAAAACGCATCCTGTACCCTTGGGGTCTACAGTGATAAATGTGTTGAGTGCATTTCCTTCATAAAACATTCACAAAGCTGTTTTTTTTTTGTTTTTTTTAAAGGGCCAGTGTTTAGGATTTGGTGACATCTAGCGGTGAGGTTGCAGATTGCAACCAACTGAAACTTCTCCCGTGTGCCAGGTGTGTAGGAGAAATTGGGAATGGCCTAATCTATAGAGCCAGTGTTTGGTTTGACCGTTCTGGGCTACTGTAGAAACATGGTGGCAGGCTCCGAGAAGAGGACTTGACCCGTATGTAGATATAAACTGTTCAATCTAAGGTAACAAATGTTACACACCGTTCCTTTAAGTATTTTAAATACATTGTACACAAGATAAATACATTGTTTACGATCTAGCAGTCTTCTGTTTCCCTGTTTTGTTGGCACGTCGTTGGATATCTTGGTGTTACCGCCGTCTGTGGATCAGTGGAATAGTGTGACACCATCTGCAGGAATGGTGCGAATTAGTGCGTCAAAGTTTGTGCGATGCGAAAAATTTGGATTTCACCTCTGCGAGCAAATGTGCCCATCGTGGCGATTCGATTGGAATACGTTGATTTTACTGCAGAATTTCACTATTTTAAATGTTGGTGTGTCCAGGCTTTCTCAAACCCATGAGATGTGGTTGAAAGTTTTGGAAAAACTAGTAAGTGAACCTTGAGTTAATATTATTTTGTCAGACTTGTTTGAAGTTGTGTGCTTTATTATGGATTCATTTACAAACCTCTCGCTGTTTAGCTGGAAGAATGGAAATGCAGATGAGGCTGCAGATGTTGCCCTCTTTCGTCACTCTTTCCTCCAGATGTCAGATGAGCCAACATGAAAAATGCTTTCTTCACTGGTGAGTGACAGCTGCTCCCATTGGTAACTTCCCAAGGATACACTTTCATACCTCTGATCTTCATGCTGAGTTCATCTTTTGCCTTTGTCCTGAGGGCGGGCGAGTCATGGATGTGATTGATAAGCCGTGAAGCCAACAAAAAGTTTTGGTCTGATTGGCACTTGAGGTCAGCTCTCTGTTCCACCTGCAATGTCTCTGGGAGTGGTTCTGCTCAGGGTTGATAGCGAGGAGACTGAGTCAGTCTGTGGAGAGGAACGTAAAGCTGGAGGAGGCAATTTATTTTTGGCATTATTGGGCACAAACTCCATAATAACCTTCCTGCATATTGTAATTCAAGTGGTACCCCAGAGTAGGCAAAAAATAAAACAAAAAAATTTGAAAATACAGTCCTCATCTTGCAGCTCTCCTCTCTCCCCTCTCTCCCCTCTTTCTGTCCTAATCCCCTCCACCAGATGAGCACAGGTTTCATACAGTAGTTAATACAGTAATGGCACGAGCACTAGCAGAGACGGTGCACTGAAAGTCAGTTTCCTGTATCTGTGTCATGTGGGTTTTGCGCTGCCCCGCCCCTTTAGGAGACTAGCGGCATGTCCTGAGTCTATTAACTCCAATGGGAGAAGTGAAGGTGAACACAGATTCATCCATCCACACGATGTTCACAACACTTCCAAACAAGGTGGGTGGATGGGGGAAGGTGAACACGCTGTAACCAAGCCCCACTAGGAGACAGGAAATGTATACCATTTCAAACCATTAGTGCAGCTTGCAATGCGTCATCTTCATTATAGAGCATCTTTGGTATTAGTCATTCATTTCAAACAACATCCCGATCGTGATTGTGATTCCGATGCCGTTATATAGAGGCAATTCTATGAGAGCTACTCTCCTTGTGGGCCTGTAAAGCCCTTTGAGATGACAAAGCGTTTCAGAGATCATGGAGACAAAACCTTGCTGGCAGTGAGCTTACGCAGAAGGCTAAACTATTAAAGAGATGGAGAGAAAATGATGCTTGCCTCAAGCTACAGCCGTGGCTACCGTAGCTGTGAGCTGAAGGCTAAACTATTATCAACATTTTCTCTCCATCTCTGAAACGCTTCGCCGATATTGTCGGACTCTTTTTGATAAACCCGTCTTCCATTTAAGGGTTAATTTTCACTCAGCAGTTTTTACAAAAGCTGAAATGATATTTCGCCGTTGAATCAGGCTTTCACCATCTGAAGGGATGTGCACCCGCATCTGTGTTTCTAGAACAGCCAATAGGAAGGCCTTCTCTCTCTGAAATGACCTCTGATTGGTCAAAGTTGGTAGATTTTTTTAAAGCCTGAAAACAGAGCATGAGGAGGTGCAGAAGTCTAGTTATCTCTCAGAACACTTGAGTTACAATATGCTGAAAGGTTATTTCAGAATTTTTTTGCCCAATATATACTGCCTACCCTTTTAGCTATAAAGGTGAGCATCTGATGAATGATATCTTCCTGTGACTCAGGAAAAGAAAGAAACCCCTTAGGGTCTGCCATTCATTTACGTGACCTTCTACCGCGTCCCACAGGGGTGTCAGCTATGCGATGTGTTGGCTCTGCTGCATCACGCTGCATGATGCCACGTTTTATGGTCCTAAGAACTGAGAGCACACGTAAAGACACAGCAAGAACAAAAAAAATCAGTCAGACAGAGCTTAAAAGTAGTCAAAAAACAGGATATATAGAAACAGAATAACATTATTTGTCAATTAGGATGTGCAAATGTATTTAGGTGTTGTAATTTTCTGTTTGTTTTATTTTGTGTGTCTGTGTAGTATAATAATAGCTGGCTGGCTTGTTAGTGTGTCGTGTCGTGCACATGCTGTACTGTAGTACCAAAAATACTGTTGCAGTGGTGAAACATTTTGTCAGAAAATAACATTCTTACATAAAACATTACAGTACAAATGCCTGTCCCGAGCTCAGCAAATAACATCTACCACAAAAAGATTCCCTTTCTAAAAATCACATATAATCATCCCTCCTGAAGAGCTCACCAGAGATGAAGGGTATTTTACTAAAAAGTATCGCCCTTAAATCATCATTTAATGAGCAATAAAACATGAACTTCAATCTTAAATCACATAACAAACAAAGCAATTTCTCTTCAGAGAGATCATTAAAACTGACTTACTATAGCAAATGGTACTGTACCTGAACGTTAAATTCTACTTCTCATATGAGAGTTTGAAATATAGTTTGTACCAAGTACCTTAAAGAACATTTTGTGCTGAGCATAATGAATATTACAGTGTCAAAAAGAGTGAAATGTGTAGTAGGTGGAGTATCTAATTAATAGTGTAATAATAACCATAATCATCATTTTCATGATCGCCCATATACTTCCACACAGTATGCACCTAATCTGAATAATAATGATATTCGTTGTGTCGATCATCATTATCATTATGACTGTCATCACGACAATTAACATCTGTCATTGTCATCGTCCCCACCGCCAAGTCAATAACTGACAGTAATGACGGAGAGTATATTTTTAGGAGCATTCAAGGATGCACAGTTTATAGTGGATGTGAAACAGATACACTGATGAGGGAATAAATGAGGTTAAAAGATGAGAAATGGGAATAAGAATAAGGGTGAGAGAAAAAAAAGTCCTTCACTTACCGTCCCTGTGTTCGTCCATGTACAGGGAGTGTTGCCAGATTTGGTGGCCAAAGAAAAAAGTTTACATCTGAAACGAGTGGACTCACTGTTTAAACGTTTTCAAAAAGTTGGTGGAGATAATTTGTCATTACTGTAATTATGGTTTTGGGTTTGCCTAAACCTAAAACAAAGGCCACTTCTCTTCTTCCATCTGTATTTGGCCATGGGGAGTCTCTGAGGACCAAACTCTCAGCACCACAGGACAAACCCAATATGACCATAACTGATTTACTGTGTATATCATGTTGTAATTATTAAGGTAAAGTGTTTCATGCCGTCTAAATGCAGGCGTATCTGTAACCAAGTACGTATTATAACCTCCACCAAGGATGTTATGTTTTTGGTTCGGTTTATTGTTATTTTTTTGTTTGTCAGCAGGATTACGGCAAAACTACGGACACAATTTTCATGAAACTTGGTGGAAGGGTTAAGCATGGGCCTTATTTTGCAGGACAGCTAGATTATCATGATGGTCACGGAAAATCGCGGCATCACCTATCGCACGAAAACCCATCTTGTCAGGCTTCAAGTAATGCGTTTGTGTCTGGCAAGCCAGATCACGGACCAATCATTATCCTGTAAGGAGCTACTGGCTTTGGCAAGAGCTTGATTGACAGATGGTTCATCCAATCACCTGCCAAGTATTTTTTTTTTTTTTGAAAGTGCCTGCCCCTTTCCAAACAGTTTCCAATGACGGCTTCACAGATGGTTTTGTGTAACAAACCATCTGGCACATCAGGCTAACACTGGCCAAGGAATAACCCATTAATTCTGGAGTGGATCCGAATCACGGGGCGATATACGCATTATTTTTCACTTATGGAAGCGTCTTTGGTGGAGGTCGGTGCTGTCCGAGTGCCCTTGTAGTTTTAATATAATATCATTATACCCCACTTCAAAAAACTGGGAAAAAAATGTACAGTATGTAGCTAAGACAAAATACTATCTCCAAACCAAACTAAAAAAGAGCTTATTTTATAATAGTCAAGGCTCTGGTTGGACTCTCCTGTGTCATGATATACTGTAGTTAAATTTAATCCATATGTAGTGCAGATTTTAATGGAAAAGCACCTAAAAAAAAAGTACCAGTCAAACACAGGCGGCTACTTCCGGGTCTGAAAAGTGAAGCCAATGACGAAGTGCCTTAAACTTGCATTCTTTCTAATAGCCAGCAGGGGGCGACTTCTCTGGTTGCAAAAAAGAGTCTGATTATATAGAAGTCTATGAGAAAATGAGACTACTTCTAAATTGATTTATTAACCTAGGTAAACATTGTAAACATGAGTTTATGGTCTCAATCGCTAGTTTCAAGTCTTCTTCAATACAGCATGATGTTCATTTAGTAAATTATGGTCCCATTTAGAGTCAAATAGAGCATAAAGCAGGGGATGCTTTAGGGCGTGGCTACCTTGTGATTGACAGACGGCGTTGTCCGGTCTGGGAGTTGTCCGTGTTTTCGTCATAGAACTTCCACTTTTTCACAGTGTGTGTTCAGTTTATGAAAATCAATTTTTAACGTTTTTGGTCGCCTAAAATGTCTTATTCAGCGTTCGATTGTACTTGGCTACACCCTCTGGTGTCACTTCTGGTTCCAAAAAAACAAGATGGCGACAGCCAAAAACCAACATGGCGACGGACAAAATGCCAAACTCGAGGCTTCAAAACCGTAGTCCGCAAACCAATGGGTGACACCTTGGTGACTACGTCCACTTCTTATATACAGTCTATGGTTTGATATTTCAAGTTTTTTTTTCACCATTTCCACTAGATGTAACTCCTTACAGTAGATGTAACCATTGCTCAACTGATCTATTTTCAGACCGTGGAACATTAATGTGTTTTATGGTGGATTTTCGCATCTTGTGTCATGCCAGTGCATCTCAAAGGTGAAACGAGGTGAAGAAAAATGGCGGGGGCTCAGATCAAAGGTTGTCCAAACCTTTCATACCTTTGATTACAGAGTGCAGACATGCAGCAGCTGTTAGAGTACAGTATGTAGGGCAGCAGAGGGAGGTGTGGGGGGGGGACGGGGGGGGCTGTGATTCGCTGAGAGCTTCCATTAATAAGTCAATGAAAAGGGCCGATTACTCTGACTTTAGCAAGCCATTACAGGACCCAGCATCCACAGTTATTGCTCCAGTCTGTTAAATAAGCGTGACGTTTCATGAAAATAAATGATGTAAACCTTGTCATCCACTTGGGATTCATTCCTTTTCTTTTAAAATAACAACACTACAGTAAATCCAATTTTCGGTTATTACTGGTTGCAGCCTGTGAGCTTCAACAGCAACAACATTTTCGAGCAGTGGCCCTTGACCATCTCTGTAGGCTTCATATCCTGCATGATACATACAGTATGTCTCTGCAGTCATGTAATCCTTCAAAGTCTTTGAAATGGTTTTACTGGAAAGTCCTTATACAAGGTCCACGAGCATGATAATCAATCATCTACAGTGTAAGTTGGCAAGATAGATAACAGCGTGAGCTGAAAGCTGCATAATGAAACATGATAAATCAAGTCAGACGTGTGATTTCACTGCTCTAGGGCATGTTCAGAATAACAGATATGTTCCTCTTCCAAGTAACTTTCAAGTCACGGCAGAGACAGCCCACTTTTAAAACAGGTCAATAAAGTTAATAATAAAGTTTAATATGTTCCCGAAATAAATGACTATTTTAATAACGTGTAAATCTAAGAAATGTGGAGCTGATAACTGGGCCAGGTCAACATTGTGTGCCAACTTCCATTGTAAAGCTGATCACGTCCTACTGGGAACAAGAGTCCTATTGTTCTCTTTCAATAGTGAGCTTAATAAATGTATAACCCTTTTTCATGGTCTGGCACTTTTTAGGAACAGTGTGACACTTTTGGAGAATACACTTTTTCGCTGGACCGCAGAGGAATAACAGAAAGTTTACGAGCAGGCCGCCATGTTGTTTGTTGTTTGAAACGGCAATCGGAGAACCAGCGACCAATCGGGTGCGTTACACGATAGGGTACGTCTCCGCTTGAATGGCCAGCTGAGTGGAGCAGCGCGTCCCCTAGTGTCTCGTAGTGTCGTCGCAGGACCTGGTGGATATGTACGGCTGGCTTTAAAGGTCCCATATTGTAAAAAAGTGAGATTTTCATGTCTGTTATATTATAAAGTAGGTTTAAGTGCTTTATAAATACAGTGAAAGTATCGAAGCGCTCAATATACGGAGAAATACACACAGCCCGTATTCGGAAATTGTGTGTTTGAAACAAGCCGTCCATTTGTGATGTCACAAATATACAATATTTCGACCATTAAACGGTTTTAAACGTAAATGTTCTAAATGTGTCCCAGTTTATTTCCTGTTGCAGTGTACCTGTATGTGAATAACATCAGCTGACAGGAAGTAAACATGGATCCAAACTTTTGTCAGGCAACACAATTCTGTTTCAATTCCGTTGAAATGCGCTAAAACGGAGCGTTTCAGACAGAGGGTAAATACAGGTATATTCAGGCAGACAGTATGAGAGAAATAAAGTGTTTTTTTTAACATTACAGCATGTAAACAAGTTCTAGTAGAAACACAAAATACAACCTGAAAATGAGCATAATATGGGACCTTTAACTTTAGAGAGAGCCAGGCTAGCTGTTTCCCCCTGCTTCCAGTCTTTATGCTAAGCTAGGCTAATCACCTCCCAGCCCTATAGCTTCATAATCAGTGTACAGACATGAGTGATATCAATCTCCTTACTTAACACTCTGCAAGAAAGAGAATGAGGGTTTTCCCCAAAATGTCCAACTATTGCTTTAATTATATCACTGCTTAGATGAATTAATGTCATAAAAAGGGAAGACACTGCTAGATTGTGAAAAATCATAATGACTGAGCGTTTCCCCGTATAGCCAGATCACACGCCTCTCGCAGGGTTGTCTAGCTTGTATCAAGCCAGTGGCTCTCTGGTCCTGATTCATTAGTGACTGAGAATATTAATCAAAATCACACACCTCAGCTAATTTCCGTTCCTCCAGAAATACAGCACTCACTAATTCCCAGGGTATTTTTGTCCATCGTCATGTACTGTAGTTGATTTTTCCAGCTTTTTTTTTTTTTTTTGAAAACATCAAAGTCTTTTAAAGATATTGTAATATTGTACTGGCAGATTTCTCCATGGCTCTGTCTGTGTGCCATTATGCTCTGTTTATGTAACAGGGATTTTCAAAACACCACTGCAGCTTTGCAAAGACACAAAGCTCGACTGAGCTTCCTGTACAGCAAAAATATCCATATTAGCATGTCGGTCTGTTCGGTGATGAGTCTTAAAATGTTCTCAAAACATATGAAAGACGGTCGTAATTGGGTGGATTATTTAAACTGTTATAATGCAAATTAATGTTTTCTTTCTTTATCTCCATGCAGCTAAAGAGGACGTCACTGCAGTATTTGCAAAATAGGTGAAATTACACTGAAAACTGCTGAGATCATTGAAGCCAAGAGTGTGTTTTTTGTTTTTTTTATTTATAAAAGTACAAAATTCAAAATCAGTATACAATTAAAACAGTATCAAAACAAATCAGAACAGCCAGGGGTACAAAACACTAGACAAACATCTTGTGACAAACAGAAATTAATTTTGTAAATAGCCTTTTTGTTAGTCAAATTACAAATTAGTTTTACATATTTTTAGCGTCCTTCACGAAAACACAGAAACATAGTTTATTGTAGCTGAATTGAAATTTATGAATAAAATATTTTGCTAGGATTATCATCAAAATTATTATAATTTTTTTTTTTGAAGAAGAAGAAACCAAAATCAAGATTTTCCCTTACTAAATTAAAGTCTTGTAAATCAAATAAATCTACAAAGGTTTTGCCAGAATTTCTTGGTGTGAGAACAATGCCAAAATGTGTAAAACTGTTTCTGAGTAGCGGTCACGGAAAGAACAATTTGTGTTAATGTCCATTAAGCCAACTGAAAAAGCTCCTTTTTTTTATTTTAGTATAAAAAAATCCAAGATTTCTCAAAAGATGACATTTTTTCTGCAACAGATGGAGCCGAACATGATGTTTAATAACCAAATAAACAGATTTGAAGGAGCGGGACATAGGCGGCCAGACAAAACAACAATGCCAACAGCAAGAACATGCTTCTTATCAACTATTCAAAGGAAGCCTTCTGTTGAAAGACACAATAATCAGACTTGTTTCCAGACCAAAACTCAAGGCGAAAAGAAAAGCTGCTCCCCGGTTACTGTATTTCCTTCAGGGCGTGTTGGATTTATTAATGGCGAGCGTGTTTTTTGTGGCAGTGAAATGTGACTGTGTTCACCGATGTGGATGAGCGGGTCGCTTGACAGCTTTATGATGAGCCAGTTGCATCTTGCGTGCCTCTCTGTCGGTGGGATACGAGCAGTGATGGCTGAAGTACAGGAAAGCCACACTCGAGTAAAAGTACAGACATCTAACCAGGAAATGACTTTAGTAGAAGTTAAAAGTCACCTATTAGAATATGACTTTAGTAAAAGTCTTAAAGGAACAGTGTGTAACATTTAGGGGGATCCATTGGCAGAAATGGAATATAATATTAATAAGTACATCCAACACGCTTGGCACACGAGAGAGGCTTCAGTTGGTTGCAATCTCAACCTCACCTCCGGATACCACCAGATCCTACACACTGGACCTTTAAAGTATCTGATATTTACTGTACTTAAGAAGTAAGTCAAAAGTAATGTTCTGATATTAAATGTACTTAAGTATTGAAAGTAAAAGTACAAGTAAATGCTGTTAATAAAAAAGCAAGAATTTTAATATGTTCACCACCTTAAAAATGGAGGCTACATTAGTCTTGAAAAAAACGAGGTCTCCACAACTTAAAGGATCTAAAGAACAAAATCCAGTTTTCCTTATTCGCAAATAGCATGTAGCATGATCTGACATGCAACTTGCCCGGACGTGAGCAGAAAAAGAAACTTAACTACGGCTTTGAGAGCACTTTGTTTGCTCTTGGCCATCATGTGAATGATGTAACTTGCATGCGAGGACCTCTGATTCACCGAACCTGCTTGCTTGCAATAGTAACGAGTAACGAAGATGCTTAAGGGGAATGTATCGGAGTAAAAGTACACATGTAATTAGTGGAGTACAAGTGAAAGTTGACAGAAATATAAAGCTGTCAATGTGAATGGGATAATGACAATAATTCGTATTAACGTCACTAATTTCTTTAACGCAACTTACGATTTTACGATCGTAGCGGGCTCAGTTTTAAAGATAGAGTGAAGATATACTGGCATCATGTGAAACTAGAAAAAAACCTAAGGAATACATTGGTATCATAGGCTAAATAACGCTCCAAACATACACTTGATTTTGGCGAGGAAAAACTGGCAGGGGTCCCCTTGACCTCTGACCTCAAGATATGTGAATGAAAACGGGTTCTCTGGGTACCCACGAGTCTCCCCTTTACAGACATGCCCACTTTATGATAATCACATGCAGTTTAGGGCAAGTCATAGTCAAGTCAGCACACTGACACACTGACAGCTGTTGTTGCCTGTTGGGCTGCAGTTTGCCATGTTATGATTTGAGCATATTATTTATGCTAAATGTAGTACCTGTGAGGGTTTCTGGACAATATCTGTCATTGTTTTGTGTTGTCAATTGATTTCCAATAATGAATATATACATATATTTGCATAAAGCAGCATATTTGTCCACTCCCATGTTGATAAAAGTATTAAATACTTGACAAATCTCCCTTTAAGGTACATTTTGAACAAATAATAAATGGGCGATTATTTTGCGATTAATTGTGATTAACTATGGACAATCATGCGATTAATCGCGATTCAATATTTTAAACGATTGACAGTCCTAATAAAAACTCAAGTAAAGTACACTGTTAAGAATTTTCCAGTAAAATAACAGTAAAGAACTGGCAGCAGGGTTGCCATTATTCTACTGTAAAATTAACATTATTATACTGTCGCTGAAATTTACAGCTTTGTACTGTTAATGAAAAATACAGTATATACAGGTTTTTTGATTAATTTCACAGTATTTTATAGTTAATTTACTGTTTAAAGATACATTATATAGCTGTTTTTCCCCTTTCTTTTACATTATCTTACTGATTTGTTTTAATGCACTATTTAGGTTGTATTTTTTACATACATTTTAATAAACATTATTTTTTGCCTATATGAATAGACTTAGCAGGTTACAGACAAAGGAATAGTCACACTAAATACAATTAAAGGCACTTGTTAAGAAAAAGGCTATAATTAAGGCTATGATGCCCAAAATGTCTGTCTATATGGCTACAAGCACAGAATGCAAACCATAAAAACATGTGAGTGAAGAACAGAGCTAATTCACTGCTTTTACAATCATGTACAATGTGTGAGAAAAGAACATCTACAGCTTATCTTATTGCACTTTACTTTTTATTTTCATATGAAGTTCAACACAGCGCCAACAAAAACCTGACACAGATAACAAACCAAATTTCAGAAGAAATAGCATTTCTGAAGACATCTGTCAATCTTACTAACCTTACTTTGTGGAACAGCTACAGACAGTTGAACTATATCATAGAGTTAAAACAAAACTCTCAAATAATATTTTGCCTTATATCATAATGAGCACCAACACCACCAGACATGTGACATCATGTCCAAGTATGAATATTCAGTCTCTAACAAGGCACATGGATAAGTGTGGAAGTCCAAGTATTGGGCGATGGTCGGGGAGTGAGTTAGTGAATGACTTATGGCCCACTCAAAGACACCAGTTCTCTCAATCCAGCCTTGGTAGCCCGCTGACTGTGTGAGAGAGAGATATATGAGTTCCAACACAACTTTCATTGTAACTTCTCACATACAAAATCAGCGTGTGTAGCCCTCATTTCCTCTTATCATGTATGTAATGTAAACTCACCATTTTAAATGAAGTCCCACTCAAGTCCATGAGTCCCATCAGCAGAGTGGATACATGTGGATATACGGTTGTAGTCTTGTCTTGTAGCTCGTGAATTTGCCAGTTTTCTTTGAGAAGACTTTGCCCTGTCCATCCTTGGTGCCTCTCTCAGGGTTTATTCCTACGGTGCACCTGAAAAATGATAGTGTTTCTTCAGGTACTGTGTAAAAATCAAGTTGTGTGAATCACTTAGATTAATGCCACAATAAAAATACAGGTTTTACTGAAAGTATCTAACCTTGAGATTAATTTGAGCGTGCAGGTGTAGAAGGTGGAAAATAATGCAGCAAGCCCCATCGAGAAGGTGGGCTGGATCCCCTCACATATGAAGTGGCCCTCAAGGCTGACCATCCAGCGCCAATAGCTTCCTGCTGTTTCACCTGAAACTTAGAAAGAATTTTCCTCAGTCAACTTCATGGATTTTTAGTCAATGTTTGAAATGAATTGTGTTGAGTGGTGTGCATTACTGGTTGAGAAACGTTTTTTTGATCAATTATGAATATTCTGACCATCTGATCTATAGAACATGTGGTTTTCAGATATCATTCAAAAACACTAGTTAGCTAGTAAATAACCTTGCCTTCAATTTTGTATCTGCTCTGCTGAATTACCACCCAATAACCAACATGCACTGAAGTCTTAATGTTACTTTAAATGTTGAAAGGACTTCCATAGACTGTAAAATGTATACACCGTCGTTATGCATGAATTCACTGGCAAAATACATGTGTCAGCACATTAACTTAGATATTAACTTGAATACATAGATATTAAAATGAGCTCCTTGTGTTGTCCGATTAATGTGCAATCATCTGTGAAATTCTAGCTAGCTGTTGAATCCCTCTATCATGACATGCACATATTCTGTAATGCAAAACATCAAACATCAAACTGGAAACATCACTGATAACCTTTGCACAGATTTATTAATTAAATAAAATTACTACTTACCAAATAATCAGTAAGATGGGAATGGATGAAGAAAAGAACGGATCCAGCCTCACATGTGCAGATCAGGTGAAATGCTCTTCCCAGAATTCAAAAAATACTGCATGAAACTGTTATTCATGATACTTTAGACTGTTGATCAGCAGTAAAGTGCTGTTTTTTAAGAATACATTATAGTTCAGTTAAAAAACGGCCTATGAGCGTAATTTAACAGGTTTTCTTTTGTATTAACAGTAAAGCACTGTTTTTAGCAATAACAGGTTAATACTGTTGAAATTCTGCTGTAAATTAACAGCAATTGTTTACAGTGTACAGATACTCCAAAAAAAATACATAAGTACCGCAACAAAGTATTATTACTACTGGATATGAGGCTATAGGCCCGGGATCACTGACTCACGACTTCTTCACGATGACCTTTAGATCCAGGATCTGTATCAGGGATATAAACAATATCATGGGTCACATATATTCAAATCATGTTCACATGTATAATAACATTCTGCTGTGCTATTCCCATCCTTATCTTAAAAAGCATGCAATTTATGATCCTGCTAACAAGCAGTTAGACAATAAAGGGAGTAGAAACTGTTCTTTTTAAAACATTATTTTTTATCAGAGTTCATTTTTACAGCACACCCTCGATGATTCAAACACTGTTATGATTTGATTAGATGGCTGATATTTAATGGGATAATCATATTGGTGGAAATATATATCGCTAATTATGATTTCACACAGCAGCTGGGATGCCAACCTTGATAACGAGGGGGAATTATATCATCGGCATGATTAGTGATAGACGGATAAGTTTATATTTTATTCATTGTATTCTCACCAAAAGGAGCAGCAGGTACCAGAACAACCTAATCCCCGCAATAAAAAAACAAAACTTTGTGACTTAGTAAAAAATTACATATCTGTGCCACTTTGATTTACAGTCCTCATAAAGCCAGTGGCCCCCCCGGGCTTCAGCGGGAGCCACGGTGTACCCTCGCATGTCGCAGCCATAGATAGAAACGCGTGCAGACCGGGGTTAATTAATCAGAAAGTGTCTTTTTCTGCAGCAGAAGCTGGACTTCACCAGGTTATTATTATACTCCTGCGATTCAAGTCATGCTCAGCGCTCAGCTCTGGTTGTCTTAATGTCTTCAGGGGTTATTGGTTTGCTGTAAAAGAAAATTTTATGACTCTTAAATGCAACAGCAGCAAACCGTCTGGTTGACTGCAGGTTCCTTTCATAGTTATCTATCAATATACCCCGGTGACAATAAGCTGCTTTACTGGCCTGTTTTCATTCAGCCTTTTAACATTCCACAAGTGAAGGGGACATACAATGAGAAGAGGCATTTTGGCTGTTTGTGCACACAGTAATAACATCATATTTTCTATTGCAGTTCTCGCTCTGCATCTTCCTGAACGCACCGGAGGCTCAAGGTCCTTCTGCATGGCATCAACTCTGAAGAAGGTATTAACATAATAGATAATATGATTCTTGATGAAAAATTGGTTTGCCTCTTTTCAACTCTATCACAGTTGTGCAGCTCCGACCATCTTTCAGTGTCATACAGTAATAACAGTGAGCATGGAGGGAGACGGATGGCGAGGGGAAAGTGGTGGTGGTGGTGGTGGTGAAGGTGGGAGGAGGTGTAGGCATGAGCAAACCTGACTGTTGCCGTGTGACAAGACAGACGTCCTCTGACACCCACAGTCCACCCTGTTTATGAGATGTCTCCTGCAGCCTGGTGACAGCAGTAACAAATGTGGCAGGCAGTGCCATCCCATGAATCCGCCCCACACGCCTCTCTGTTGGCTGGCTGAGCGCTGATTGTGTGTGGCAGCGGTGAAGGGCATCGAACACAAATGCTGTGACAGGAAAAAAAACAAAAGCCTGTCCCTCCATGTGACTTTGAGATTTCCATAACTTTGACTTAAAATCACTAAATCAAACTATGATCTAGTGATCTTCAGAGTACATTGTGTGTTCGTAAATAGCACTGAGTGCATGAAGACAACACAGAGTAGATTATATAGACACATTCTTATAGGTTTATATGTATATGGCAACTAAGAAAAGTTGACGCCATAATAACGTGTTAACGCAAATTTGGATGATAAATAATACTCCAAACTTATGCAAAATTTTGGCGTGGCCATTTTCTAAAGGGGTCCCTTGACCTCTGACCTCCAGATATGTGATTGAAAATGGGTTCTATGGGTACCCACAAGTCTCTCCTTTACAGACATGCCCACTTTATGATAATCACATGCAGTTTGGGGCAAGTCATAGTCAAGTCAGCACACTGACACACTGACAGCTGTTGATGCCTGTTGGGCTGCAGTTTGCCATGTTATGATTTGAGTATATATTTCATGCTAAATGCAGAACCTGTGAGGGTTTCTGGACAATATTTGTCATTGTTTTGTGTTGTAAATTGATTTCAGTTAATAAATATATACATACATTTCATAAAACAAGCATATTTTCCCACTCCCATGTTGATAAGAGTAAAAAATAGTTGACAAATCTCCCTTTAAGGTTAATTTTGAACAGATAAAGAAATGTGTGATTATTTTGCGATTAATCAAGGACAATCATGCGATTAATCGTGATTAAATATTTTAATAGATTGACAGCTCTAATAGCGCCCTTTATAACCTCACACTTATCAATAACTACTCTGCTGATACAGCCCGCTCTCAATCTCAAGGTGTCAAACACCGACGCTTTGTCAATACTGACGCACAAGGCACCCTTTAGCGTCAGTATGAGACGCTTTCCATTAACTACAGAGTAAACCCATCTATGTCAATATTAAACTCTCAGAGAAAGTGCCGTGTTGACGTAGTTTAAAGTGCGAAAGAGACACACAGAGTGGACGGGAGGGGTGATGGATGGGTCCAACAAACATACAGTAAGACTGTCTTCCAGGAGACTGCTGTTTGTATCCTGTGCGTTACATTTTACTTTTTACAATCAGCTGTTCATTTGTGTTCAGTGTTCACAACATGAAGTCACATTTTCACTGTAAAAAAGTAGTAATTTTAAACCCAACCATATTGTTTTTTCCTAAACCAAACTAAGTGGTTTTGTTGCCTAATCCTTAAAAACTGTTTTTGTTTCATACACAACATTAAGCATGTGTTTACTGCGACCGAAAAGTGATGCTGAGGGGTCTGACAAAGCGTATGTATATGTGACGAGCTGGGATGATCATCCCAACACCGTTACCATGTGATTAGACTGCCAAAATCTCCACTTAGTCCAGTCATTTAGTTTACTAAAGTCCCCAAATCTTTGTTTTTTTCAAAAAAAATAAAGATAATCTGCTAATAGGGTGACATTCTTTTACCTCTTTGCAAAACAAATCAGCTTGTTTAAAGAATGTTCTTGTTACTAATGCAGCGATTTGCCTCGTTTTATCTTGTCTCAAAGGTGTTGGTGCTCATTGGTACAACTGCACTGGCAGCAAGTGGGATTATCCCGCTGGCAACCCGTTGTAGTTTCAATAAAAATAAGTCTCTTAAAAGCTCCATGTGAGAATGTGCCAAGACATGTGAGACAGATGTTTTTACAGTGTATGGATTTCTTTTCTCATTAAACTCTTTTTGCTGTGTGTGAAACAATGCAGGTTGTCAGCGGTCAGAGGTTCATTCAGAAGATCCAGCTGCTGCTGAGGCTGCTCTCTGATGCTGGCAGGGCTCCTCCATGTGAGCTCTGTTTGACAAGGGACGTCAGATTTCCACATGCAGTTCCTTTTTTCATCTCCGGCTTGTGGGACTGTTGCGAGCTGAAGGCGTGCTGTGTAGAACAGCCGATGTGAACTGTGCAGTTAAGTGCCGTGTTTCCCTGTTCTTCAGATGCTGGAGCTGCTGTGTTTCCTGGTGACATTTTCCCCATTCTGTCTCTCTCTCTCTCTCCAAATCAAATCAAATCATGCCCAAATCGAATTCCTTTTTTTCTCTGCAAATCAAATCACACACATGCTAATGCACGTGTGTGCAATGTGTGCGCCAAACGCACATTCAGGCATCATTAAGGCGACCTTGAGGACTTCCTTTTGCTGTGATTCTGTCTGTGGCGGACGGATGGATTGTTTCATCCTCTGTCCCTTCAGTTCCAGGCTTTGTACAGATTTGATTCTTCCATCTGAGGAAGACGTGATAGTGACATAAAAAAAGAGACACAGTACTGTAGGATGGCGGTTTGTGTGGGAATTTCTTGCCTCTGTTCCTCTCCCCCATGTCTTCAATATTGCACAACAGCAGCAGAGCACTTGTCAACCTGATGGGGCCAATAAAGACAGAAAGAAGAGGAGAAAAAGAGCCGTTCTCTGATGGGATGTGATACCTCGAAGAAAGCTCGCCAGGAGATTCTACATTATTTACTTTCTTCAACAGCCTCATCTCTGCAACTCCAGATGAATCAATCTACAACACTGGGATTACTGTGAACTGGACTACACTTCTGATACCCTTCCAGCTACTCACAAATCCTCATCCTTTCCACTTTGCGTGCCACTTTCGTTTCAGTGCTCATCTTGAATAATATGAATTCATTATAAAACTACCTGCAGTGCTGTAAATCATGTGGGTGCTATTTGCACAGCCTTTCAGGATGAAGGCACCTAATATATTGGCTCTTCTGTTTTTCATCCTTTTAAAAAAAATACGGCTCGGAGGTATTTCTTTGAGCAAATAGTCCCCAAATTTTAAATCTCGGAGCCAGTCTGAACAAATGGACCCTCTGCTTTCACCGCAGGGCTGGCTTCTGCTTCCCCAAAAGCTTTTTCATGGCCTTGAAAGTAAGGCAACTCTTTAATCTTTTCATTGTTTCGAGGCAGGGGATTAAAGCAGGATTAATCCATTTTTGGCCACTTGGAGACAGCGAGCTATGAACACAACAGTGTCTATACATTTTATCCCCTCATGGCAAATGTGTTGGCAAAGAAAATCGTTAACTTGGCAACACTGACTGCACCAGCAAGTTGATAACTCCGTATGTCTGCTGCACATTCGCATTCTTTTGGGTAGTGTTTGATTTCACCTGATAAATGTAAGTCTATAATACTCGCTCACCTTTCAGCTCTGTTTTGGTCTGCACTAACTCACAAGGGAAATACTTGTGGGCTGTTTAGCTATTTGTTTACCAGCTAGTCGCTAACTTCATCTGTGTGCAGAGCTGGGAGAGTACAGTGGGATTTTTAGCATTTGTGCTGAAAACCGCTGCATTCTGCTGGAAATGAGGTTGATGAGAGCAGTAAGACTGCACCACATTATTAAAACCAAAATAATGAGCTAAAAGACACTAAAAAGCTCTAAAAAGAGGGGAACTGGAGAGGGTGCCATGCCATTGTTCTGACGGCCCATCATTCCGAAACCCCAATAGTCCGAAAAATGTCCCATAGGAGTTTATGGTCTCAATCGCTAGTTTCAATCTTCTTCAATACAGCATGATGTTCATTTAGTAAATTATGGTCCCATTTAGAGTCAAATAGACCATAAAGCAGGGGATGCTTTAGGGCGTGATTGACAGGTTGCTACCACGGCTAGTTCGGTCTGGGAGTTGCCCGTGTTTTCGTCTTACAACTTTAACCTTTTCACAGTGTGTTTTCACTTCATGAAAGTTAATTATAACCTTTTTGGTTGCCTAAAAATGTAGAACTCGATGCTTCAAAACGGCAGTCCACAAACCAATGGGTGTTGTCACGGTGACTACGTCCACTTCTTATATACAGTCAATGTGTCCTATCATGGCAAGGCATGACCCGCTCTACTCTGCCTCTGATTGGCTTACCGTAATATTTTTTACCCTAAATCTAACTAATCTCACTCCTCATGCCTAAACTTAACCAACCCAACCAACGATGGCAACAAGTAAGAGGCAGAGTGGCTGGTCATGCCTTCGCCAGTAAGAAAAAAAAACATCTGGAAGATCCGATGACGTCATTCTGCATGATATTTAGCAATGTGTTTGTTGCACGGAGAGTGTTCGGAGCAATGGTTCTTCGGAAAAATTGGCGTCTGTTTTCGGGATAATGGGCTGTCGGACAAATGGAACATTTTCCGGACTAATTAATGAATAATGGGCCGTCCCCCTGCAGAGTTGGGTGATAATTATCTGTGAGTTTGTCACTACGAGCAACCTCTTTCACATTACACATAGTCATTTGATCCATTGTTACTATAATAACATCGATTAGTGCAGCTTTAAATGTTGCATATAGATGAATAAGAGCATATTAATCACCACATACAACTTTGGCTGCAGAGCAGGACTCAGCACCTTTCTCTCTGCGCCGCCGTATAGCTACAAGGTCTGGCCTTGATCCTAAACCCACCTCCCATTCAAAGTCGGATGACATTAAGAAAAAGTCTATAAAGCGGGGGGGAAAGTGCTCACATTGAAATGCATTTATGTAATTTATTCAACTCTAAAGTGCCTTTTTTTCAAGATTGATTTGACCATTGTGACTCATTATCTCATAATGATTGCTTTCAGGTTCCTGCAGAAGGAGGAATATCTTTATATCTTTTCACTTAAAGGATAACTCAGCGAGAAAGGTAAATGGCTTGGAGGCTGATGTGGGAATAAATGCCATTCAGAGGTGACATTTAAGCATTTATTTTCCAGCTTTATGTCAGCTCAGATCCCCATTAGCTATCGCCCCTGTGGCCACTTTTCTCGCCGTGGTCTTCAGACTGAAAAAGTAATGGAACAGCTCTATCCCATTATGTCTGACAAATTATGTCTATTTGATGTTAGATCTCTGTGTCTCTGCTGTGATGCATTGTTCTGTCCAAATGTGTTCATTGGTGTGTGAGCCAGTGAAAATCAGTACATGGAATCTGCCAAGTTGAAAGTTTATGTTTTTGGAAATGGGCGCTGATTTTCATTACTTGGTAGAGTAACGAAATGTTAATTAAACCTGATTTTAAAGTTTAAAAGTTTTGAGTTATATTGGGTAATTTAGGTTAAGAAAAGGACTCAACAGAGATTTAAAGAAAAGTTTAAAATGTAGGACTAGGCCCATGCCATTTCAAAATTTTAATTATTCTGCATTGTGTATGATATGTTTCCTTCCTGCCCTGACTTTTCCTTAATACCTATTCTGCACATGACTGTATTGCCATATTGAGTAACATTTAGAAAACAAATAGTTGGGTTTTTGGTGTTTTTTTAATGCCAAAACCCCCTTTAGTGGCAAGGAGTAGTGCTGATTAACGTTGGTACTTTCCGCCAGCAGCTGAATCGAGGCATTTGCATAGTGGCCGCATTGAGACAATGAATGGGACATAGAAACTAATTTGCTCGCCAGTATTCACTCACATGCACTTATAATCACTTATCATCACACTAAGGTATGTAGGCCCACAGTATTCATCATATCATATGTGTAAAATATCAGAAATGAAAGCGAGAATAATCATACTTTTTGTCTAGCTATAAAAGTTGTGTCCCCTGTGTGCCAATATACACACATATAATCAGGTGCAGAGCAGAATTATAGAGAAAATCATCATTCAACCCAGGTTTAAAATTATTTATTTCAGAAGACATCTTATTATTATTTATTCCTATAAGAGCCTGGTGCGCCACACTTCCTTTAATTTTTAATTTTTAATTTTTAATTTTTAATTTTTAATTTTTAATTTTTAATTTTTTATTTTTTATTTTTTATTTTTTATATGCTACAACATCCGTATATGTAGCATAAAATATTTGTATTTTAAGAAATGTCTGGAGAAAAGAAATTTGAAGATTTTTCAGGGTCTATGTAACTAAACATTGGAGTATAATATAGTAATATTTAGGGGTGTAACGATACATCGATCTGGATTGATATATCGATTCGAGGATCAACGATCAAATATCAACGATGCAAAGTGAAAACATTGATACATATCGTCATCTTTAAGATACGCCTTTATTTTTAAAGTCCCATGGCACGTCTGTGTTTACATTTCCATCCAAGCGTGCCTCCTTCCTACAGAGCCCAGTAATAAAGTTGTCAAATCATATTTTAGTTGCTTTTTGCAAGTGTATAAATATAAGTGATTGTATTAAATAGGCACATGATATCGTCTCATATTGATCGCAGGTCCATGAATTGAATTGAATTTAAATGCTATCGTGGCAGACTTTGTGATATCAGCAAATATCGTATCCTTGTCCAAAGAATCAATATAGTATTTCATTGTGATGAAACTCGTGCACCCCTACTCATATTGCAAACAAAGATATATTAGATCTATTTATACACATAAATATGTTTCCTCTGTTATTTTCTCTCTCCTCTTGCAAAGGGCACAGCGGTTCTCTGGAAGAAGACTGAAGCTCCTATTTTAGACCTTAGTTCCTATTTGTTGTGGCTTTTTAATGTATCCATCAGAGTTTGAATTATGTTCATTTAATTTGACACAAACAGAAAACTAAAGGACTCAATTATCCCAGTTTGCTTAAACCAAATGTGCCCGTGGTTCCCGGCACCCTCAAACCACATCTACTTTGTGTGTAAACTTAGACGACATCAACTTTACTGACGGTATACGAGGACATGTCCTTCTTCAGACTTTGAGCTCATTCTTTTTCTCCTTCGGCCTCTGCGCCACCTGATATCAACCAGCTGTGAGCTGAGCCCCAGCGGACTGGCGGGCAGATACTCATCAACAGCTTGTGCCATTAATATTGAGGCCCACTCCGTCGGCCTCGGATCACGACGAGATCTTCCGCAAGGTGAGCATCTCATTACGACAGCGGGTCATGATCATGAGGCCAAACCTGGTATTAGTTGATTCGTAATGTACACTGTGCACATGTTCACTCAGGTAGAGAGCCACACTGCCCTTGACAAACAACCTTACTGTGGAGAGAGAGGATGGATCAATATCCCCAGCAGGGCCAAAACCTTTACAAAGAAAGATGTATTTAATCAATCCTGTGAGGAAAGCATTCATATTAAATAACAATAACCTATAACCTGCTTTCAACAGCTCAGATGGAAACAAGAAACCACAGTAAGGGGTATTTGTACCCTATGAGGTACTGCAGTTGGGATATGTGTAAATGATTGTAGAGTACACAATTATCACTTCCTGATAACAATATTATCGCAATATCTATAGAAAATTTGAAAACAATAATAATAATAATAATAATAATCAGTCAAATTCATCTTTAACCTTGTTTATTGTGCGTTTTGTCTCTTTTTTGGCAAATTAATTACACTCAAAACACGAGTGTAGGGAGGTGGAGAGAGAATCTTTAACCATAACAACAAAATTGTGATTTAAGAGGAGCTGGATTATTTACACAATATTGCCATATGTTAACATGATATCAATAATTCATTTTTATAATATCACAGGTATCGTTAAAACCGTTATATTGTGACATCACTATTGTAGAGTAGCTAAAACGTGACCTAAAAAAATTTAAATTAAAATTATATTCAAATATATCCAGAGTCATCTGTAACATCTAACCACTGGGACTGAGTGTGTGAAAACTAGTTAGCAAGTGAAAAAGCTACGCTAAAGTTGAAATTAATAAACAGTCCAAATAATTAACCATAATTTGTATAGCGGAGTAAACAGTTGAACTGTTTAGTTAAAAGTAATGGATGGTTAAAATAGATTGAAAAAAAAAATGGATAAATGGTTGAAATAGGTGGCTTAAAGTAACGAACAAATTGAAATAGATAGCTAACAGTTAGATATAATTAGCTACAAATTAATAGATAAATGGTTAAAATAGGTGGCTAAAGGTAACAGGTAAATGGTTGAAAAAGCTAACTGTTGATATGTTTAGCTAAAAATAAAAGATAAATGGTCAAAATAGCAGGCTGGTCTCATACACCGTTCATAGCTATATCTACAAAAAGTAATGTGCTGTAATTTGTGTATATCCCGTGAAACCAATTCGTATGTAATCCACGTAATCGTGAACCAAGAAGTATAAAGAGTGACAAAGGCTGCCTAGGCAGGAGGTCTGGGTGGATGGATGGGGAAAAAAAACCACCAGACTCTCGCCCAGGAGACCGGTGTTCGTGTCCCGTGTGAAAACAGAAATCAACGTTGATTTATTTGTCACATAACTTCCTTACTTCCTGAGTTATTTTAACCCAAACCACGATCTTTTCCTAACCAAGTTGTTTCCTGTGAAGATGGAAGTTTATTTTGAAAAGACTGTATGCATGTAATGAGCAAAAACTGACACGTGTTGCTGGACATTTGTAGGAAAAAGCATGAAAAATTAGGAATAACCTTTCGAAGGATATACGATATGTGATGTACTATGATATAGTTAGCTTAAAATAATGGATAGTGGTTAAAATAGAGCTGAAAGTAATGGATAAATGATCAAATAGTTCAAAGTAATGGACATATAGTTGAAATAGTAAGCTAATGAAGAAAAGGTTGAAATATCCAGCTTCTGCTAATCCAGTGCAAAATTGACCAAACCGAGTTAAACATTGACAGTTCTGTTGTATGAAAACATTATCTGCTTTCACATAATCCCTCTTCATATGAACACATTAGGAACATGACAGATGGCCACTCTGCGGCCCTGAAATAAAAAGCATGGCTAATGAGCCTTAAAGGAAGAGGAAAGCATGTTTTCGTGCACATTAGCGGGTATACAAGCATCATTAACCGACTGCAAACACACATCTTTGTCACACTTTGTCTGGAGAAAACAAGGTCTTATATATGTTTTTGGCTCCAGGACAGTTTCAGGCCTGAGAGGACACGAAGAAAACTGGAAACATGTTGCGACCATAATCGCAGGTTTAGCAGCTCGTTACTCAAGGCCCAGTCACTTCGCCCCCCCGCAGAGGGAGAGGAGGAGGGGAGCCGAGATGATGAAGTCAAAGTTTATTATGTACCTACATGGCTGATGCAGCATATTCGGAGCATGGTAATTCATCAATGTCAGGCGCTTGTGGAGAGCGGCTAATAGCTGTATCAGTGTAAACTCATGGTTACTTATCTCTCGGACTATAAACTCATTCTACTGATGTTTAGTTTTTTTTTTTGTCTGCCATCATGAGTAGCCTATTTAAGCTTTTCATGTAATGGATGAAAACCTAAAATAGCTGCCTGAAAACACCTTGAATAGCACACACTGGGACAGGGAAAGTCTGCAGTCTGGCTTGTGAGAGAGAAAGAGAGAGAAAGATGAATACAAGGGAACGGGTGGCAGATTAATAATGTCTGTCTGCAGACAAAATGGGCCCGGGAGGATCTCTTACCTTGCAAAGAGAGGAATGGACTTGCCGAGAGGGGACATCTAAAGGGCTCCTTTTTTTTGGCTGCCTATGTGAGTTTCCCACTCCATTAAAAAAGTCCAATTAACTTTTCCCAAATTTAAAAGATCTCTCACCGTCTGATCTTTATGGTCTTTTCTCGCCAAAGTGGAAACTCATTGGGTTATTTTTTTGATTCGAGTCAGGACATTTCCCACTCAGGACCACCTTGCAGTACTCAGCATCTTTCTTTCTGGATGCCTTTAAGGTCCAGACTCAATACTTTCTGCAGCTCGTCTTAAAAGCCAGAACAGGAGTGACTTGTCAAAGAAAAACAAACAAAAAAGAATAAGTGCCACCATTTCTAAACAGTTCAGGCCCCTGCATCGCACTTGGTTTTAAGGTTCTGAATGGCAGGCCAGGATGGGAACCCAGCAGCAATCTCCCGTGAGTGCACCTCGTCGTCAAGTCTGTCAGCCTTCGGAACAGGTCGCAGGGCACGGACGCTCAGGTGGTAGGGGGGATATGATTGTACGTGTCCACAGGATCCGTCCTTTCCACACTTCCCATTCATTGTCTATGTAAGCAGTCGTGCAATGCATTCTGGTAGAGTGGTGGTTAAATGGTGATTCGTGAGATGGGACATCACGTTGGCCGCTCCTCATTTGCATAAAGTTGAGGTCTAGGTTACTTTATGCAAATCAGCGGTGTCCAGCGCGACTCGCCGCCTCTGGATACTCCCAAGAACCTTTTAAACTAACCGTTGTCGATCTAAAATAAAGACAGATTCAGCAACTGCGTGGCTTATTTCTCTCATAAAATGTTTTAAGAAACACATTTCGGTGAACTATTTTCGTAATATTCGTAAAAAGAAGGCAGTTTCCAAATGAGCCGCCGTGTTAGTTTGAAAGCTGGGTGCAGCAGCCCACGAGGGAAAGCGTTCGTCCAATCAGGTGCCTATAGTGTCTAATAGCAGCCCATCAAGCGTCCAATTCTGAGAAGGGAGGGGACCCCTCGCATGCAAAAACGCCCCTGTGGACACGTACCATGAGGAAGGATGCATCCGATCGTGCCGCACCCACAGCATAGAGATCAGCTGCCAACCTGTCCGATGCTGCCCTCCAAGGAGGCCGGCAGACAGGCCGCCCTCTCACCCCCCCTCCCAGTGAGGACGAATGCCCGGCAAAAAGAAAACCCCTCAGCATTCGGAGACAAACAGACTTTGCGCGCATCCACCAAGCCAACGACCCGCGCAATTTAAATTCAAAGCGAGGTAATGTGACTTTTAAAAATTCAAAATAACACATTATTCATCTTACAAATGAAAGGTTGAATTCATAGCTAATAAATCTCCATCTTGCTCATTTGAAGACACTCAGCGGTTTAGTTGCTACAGCCCTACGTGGTCTGGTGTGACCAGCTTATGGCAGTTACTGTTACAGTAATGTTGGCAAATTTTAGATAGATGTTGCCGAGTAACGGACATTACTGTGACTCGTCTCTACTTGTGCTACTGTTAAGCTACATTGTAGCATTTACCATTGTCAATGTTTCTCAAGGATGATGAAGAACTAATGGATAACTAATTAGTGTAACTAATGGGAAATGCAGTTAACCAATTCCCACTAGCCAAGTTACACTCTACGTAGGTTGCTGCAGGTGCTTTACTTGACTTATTTTAATGAGCCATACATCATTGTGTCCAATCACGCAACCTATAGGCCTTAATGTAACGAAACGATTGTAGCAGACATGCTTAGATGGAGGGCATGCTGGGAGTTTTATGGATTTAAAGGCAACACCAAAACAAAATAATTTATCATGGAAAGGGAGTGGAGAAAAAAAAACTTCACTTACAGATCTTTTCAACCCACAAAACCAAAAGATATACAGAAAATTTCTGGGCAAGTAGCTGAGATGTTATACACGATAGCCAAACTTGCTTGTCCAAAATGGAAATGTAGGCCTATTAAAAAATAAACACAATTTAGACAATTAGGCTGGATTCTAATGTGTAAAATACACAATATAATCAGTTTTCACATATATTTCACTATCATTATGTCAGTTATGACATGGCAGACCTAAGACAGTTCACTAATCAGTGAGAGTACTACTTCATTGTGGACTTCAGAAGATAAAGCCTACTATGTTTTGTCCAAAAGAAGTTCAGTCAATAAAGGTTTTTTTTTTTTCCTCCATAGGGAAATCCAATTTGTTTCTTTTTTTTTACGGAGAGGCCAGAGGTCAGACTCACAGCCACAGAGCAGAATCCCCTGGGACCAGCGTGTGTTCAGTGTTTTGCTCAAGGACACTTCAGCATGAATAATGTGAATTTACCACCATGTCATGTTGTTGACGGGTTGTTTCTGCAAGCAACGCGCAGCCCCTAAAAACAACCACCATGTCCTCGATTCTATTTTTAGTCAACGAAAACAGTTCCTATTTAAAAATCTGGCCAGAGTCATTTTTTATGCCACCACATTTACAGCTTTCGCCCTGAGCTGTTAGCGAAGCAGATATCCTGCATTTAGCGAAGCAGATATCCTGCAAATGGATGCTTCTACTGCCATCACCACTGTTTACTTTGGCATCAATCAGACTCTCGCAATCATTGTCTCTCTGCTGTCTCTCATTTTGAATGCTCTCCGTTGAGCTTGACGGCGTGTTGACAGACTGGGCTGAAATTAAAGAGAAGCTCCAGCCAGTAAGACAGGCTTTCAGCTGGTCGCTGCTGGTCTGCAACACCACTCCTGTACTGTATCAGCTGGGTGTGTCTGCCTCTGACAGTGTCCGGTGTGGTGGATGCCTCAGCCACAATGTTAACTCTAACATACTGTGCATGTCTCAATCTATTAGACCCTTCTTTTAGTTGTTAGTCTTTTGCCTAATAGATTCCCTGTCTCCTTCATCCCAAGTGCTATTAATATGCTCAATAGCATGTAGCACTCTGGCTGCACTTTTTGCACTTCCCTTGTTGCACACTTGCTTATTTGCACGAGTTGCATTGGTACGAATTTCCGTTTCCCTGCTCTAGCTCTATGTTTTATTGTGTTGATGTGTCATTGATGTTGTCCTTTGTATTGTGTTTGTTGTTGTGAACCCTGGCTGTAAAACAAATTACCCTTTATGGGACTTAAACCTGCAGTAGGCATAATGTTTTTGGCATCATTGGGCAAAAATTACATAATAACCTTTCAGCATATTGTAATTCAAGTGTTCTGAGAGAAAACTAGACTTCTGCACCTCCTCATGGCTCTGTTTTCAGGCTTTAAAAAATCTAGACCGTGACGGGAGACTTTGACCAATCACAGGTAATTTCAGAGAGAGAGAGCGTTCCCATTGGCTGTTCATTCAACAGAGGCAGCTGTCATTCAATCTCAAACTCCGATCAAACTAGGCAGCGCTGATCAAATATTAATCCATATTCTGTTACTGTATTGCCTATTTCTCTCCTCAAATGTTTTCAGAAACATCTTGTAGTGTACTGTTTTAGCTGTAAAATGAGAAAGTTTGCTCCGGCTGGTGGGCGGTGCTTGGTATTTCCTCAACTGATCTCAACATGGCTGCCAGGTCTCAAACTTTCTCATTTCACAGCTGAACAGTACACTACAAGATGTTTCTGAAAACATTTGAGGAGAGAAATAGGCATTACAGTAACAGAATATTGATTCATATTTGATCAGCGCTGCCTAGTTTGACCGTTTGATCTGAGTTTGCGAGTGATTGACAGCTGCTCAGAGATGGCAAGGCTCCAGCTTGGCTCTGATTGGTTGTTTTCCTTCTGTCTGAGAAATCTTGCAGATGCCATTAGGAGCACCGGAGGACACAGAGGCACATGATTTTTTTCAGATTACCTGTCACATGAACTACTGTCAGGATATAGTGACCTTTTTATAAAAATAACTTTTTTATTTGCTCCATTTCGACCCACTGCAGCTTTAAGATAACCTAGTTTTCTGTTTGGGAATACATCTTAAAGAGCAAAGGTGATGAGCAAAGTGTTCCAGAAATGAATGTGTAGTCTATATATAAATAAAATTCACCATAATATTATATGAGCAAATTCAGCTGAGCTACGATGCATCTGCAAAGTCGCAGATAAACTTTACAAACCAGAATTCTGTTTGTATGCAGATTTTGGTGCCAGGCCAAATAAAGTGTTAAGAGGATAGTCAGTCCAAATTATTATTCACAAGGAAAGAAAAATCATTAGAGTCCAGTCCATGCTTAAGAAGATATGCACAACAAACCCTCCCCCTGACGCTGGACTGAAGCGTGCGTGCTCTCCCAGAGACGCAGTTTGGCAGCAGAGCAGAGCGCACCGCGGAGCGCGCAGCTCCGACCGGACGCACCTGAGCAGCCAGAGCGGAGCGGAGCGGATCGACCACCAGCAGTCTACTGGAAACAGTCTCTCACCTGCTCTGAGACACACACACACACTCACACACACGCACGCATCATCTGCCACGTCGTCTATCTGTGATGGAGAGCGGAACCAGCCTGACGGAGTCTTGTTGTTCATGTGGAGTCACATGTCTTCCTCTTTTGTGCGTCTCCTTTATCCGCGCTCACATTCTGAGCGTTTAAACGGAGACTTTTAAGAAGCCTTTAAAAAGTCCGTGCGTCGGCTTAATTCTACTACAATGAGCCAGAGCATCTGCGAGGAAAACTTAAAGGCATGCTGCATGTTGAGGGCTGCGAATGCGCGAGCAAGCTGAACCAGATGGACACGAGCACAACAACACACTGGGTAAGTCTGACTATTGTTTGTATGGATTACTGCTTGTCTTTGCTTCAATAAAGCCACAAATAAATCAAAATTGTCAACACGTTTAACGAGGACAGACCAATCAAAATGTTGAACACACAAGTCTTTTATTATAGAAGCAGTCTATTGTCATACACGTGACAAACTTCTTGTAATATTGGTTTTCCCATAGGGGGTTAGTAAAGGGGCTCACTTAATGCTTTCATAATGTCCTCACGGTATGTTTTATTCATTCCTATTATAATCATATAATGCTCCTGAATGGACTCTAAGTGCTTCCAGGAGTGTCCCTGTGGTATTAATGTATCTCCTCCTGTTAGATTATTACTCTATTCCTATGGGGGTTCTATAAGCTGTCTCTTTTCATTAAGCATTGCATGTTAATAAATGAGTACCCGTCATCACATGTTGACTCCCAACACTACTTTATACTTGATATATTTTGTGGGAGAGCATTGTGCAGCTCCCTCCTCACCAGACAGAACATTTGTATAGAGCAATGTGCATGTTTGATTGGATTTGCCTGTCGGTATTTAAGTAAAGTACCTTAACTAGATGAGAGAGGCTTTTAAAACAGCTATCATGCTTCTCAGAGACATCCCCCCCTTCTTCCTTTCCAGTATGGATTGTCCATATATCGGGATCATTAACCTGTTGATGGGTAGAGACGGATGCTTGTCTATCCTGCATGCGCAGTAAATCGTACCATTCTCATTCCCAGGGCGTAAATTACTTTGGTCACGCCCCTCGGCACCCTATAGAGCACTGGTACGAGACACACCGGGCTTTCAAGTAACTACAGCGTAAACCCATCTGCAGATCCACTCAAAGAAACACAAGGCTTTCACCCAGGAGACCGCTGTTCGTGTCCCGTGCGTTAATTTTCACTTTCACGTTACAAACGTAGTCATTTTAAGCCCAATCATGATGTTTTTCTTCCTAAACATAACTAAGTGGTGTTGTTGCCTAAACCTAAGCACGTGTTAATTTGTTTAATTCACAACTTTAAGCATATGTTTACTGCGACCTTAATGCCTAGTTCACACTAACAAAACTTTAGCCCTGATTTTCTGCTCCCCGACACTTTTTGGAGCTCCCAAATAAAAGTCCCAGATCAGAGGCAAATCAGCGCTCGAGCGTCACGTGTGAACTGCTCAAAGACGCGAGCCGAGAAGAAGCTCACAGACTCATTCCAGGTATCTAGCATGCCAAATATCTGAACCTGTCGGAGACTCCGGCCCCGAGCTAAAGCCAATGAGAGCGCGAGACGCGGGTTGAGGGGACATTTTGGTGGAAGAAGGGTCGTCTGTAACAATAGGAACGTATACTGTATGTGCTGCGTTTGCAACACGGAGCAAAGTTGTTCTTGCACCTCGAGGAATAACTAGTAAAAAAGAGTGTGGAAACCAGTGGAAACAGGCTATTCTGTAAACACACGTGCCAACAACAACATCAGCAATGTGTCTTGCGTATGGTTTCACGTCATTTACCGTGAATTTCTCGCGTGTTTTTGTGACAAAGCGTAGTTCTGAGACCTCATCGGGGATTCCTCAAGGTCTTGTGTGACCCCCTGTTGGCGGTCATGTATCGTGAAAACCACAACGACTGAAGACGATTAAAGACTCTCGATTACAAGGCAGCAAGTTGTGTAGTGTGAACAGTATAGAAATCTGATGGCTTTGAAAGTCTTGTAGTGTGAACTTAGTTATAGTTAGCTTTAAGTGACGCTGAGGGGTCTGACAAAGCCTCAGTATGTGTCGAGTTGGGATGAGAATGTGTTGGTCGTTCCACACCGGTGGGCCTTTGAAACCAGAGAGGACAAACTAATGAGAACAGACTACATAAAGTAGATCATGTCTGTGACATGCAACCAAACACTACAGCAGCTCATTTCACTCATTAGCCCTCCTGCTCTGTAGCTGAAGGTGAGCTAACCTGCAGACTCTCCGGCCACGGTGACACAAAGCCGCTGCTGCACTTCTTGTTTTTGCAAAGAAACATAATGAGAATGTAAAAATCGAGAAAAAAGCACAGAGAGAGTGGGGAGACATTTTTCATGTGTTTGTAGGCGGCTGTTGTTCTTCTTTTTTTTGTATTCTGCTGTGATCTCTAAACTCTCTGTCCTAATAACTGTGCTTCCACACAAAAACATCACATTCTCCGCCTTCAGGCCCACCATCAAATAGTTCAATTCCCTTGCAGCAATGTATTCAGCCCATTATCTCCTCCTCCTTCTCCTCCTCCTCCTGTCTCACACTTTGTTACAGCCCAGCCCTTTCAATCAGCTGATTGACACTGACTGTCAGCCTCCAAGCGCAGGTGGAATTTTCAATTAGAGATTGTCATTGTACTTCTGGAAGTCCTGAACAGCAGTACTGATGTAAAGTGGGAGAGACTGGCTATTAAGTTCTGAAGACTCCAGCAGTGGCGCAGGTAAATATTGTATTGTGGGTGGGCCCATAGAAAAGTGAGTGGGACAACTTTTCTCTAAGAAACTGGGAAAGGCAGCTAGTCGTTCCTTGGTACAATTTACAATCAGACAACAAATTCAACACAAACAAGTAAAAACAATCAAGTTTATATTTCTTTATTTCCTTGTTAATATTTATTATTATGAAATGTATTATGATTAAACTTGGCTGGGTGGTCCAGTGTTCAGTGTCAGTGCCACACAGACTCCTTACTGGCTTTGCACAGAGGGCAACCACTTGGTCTGAGAGATGAAGCCAATGCAGAAGTGCCTTAAACGTGCATTCTTTCTAACAGCCAGCAGGTGGCGACTCCTCTGGTTGCAAAAAGAAGTCTGATTGTATAGAAGTCTATGAGAAAATGAGCCTACTTCTCACCTGATTTATTACCTCAGTAAACATTGTAAACATGAGTTTATGGTCTCAATCACTAGTTTTAAGTTTCCTTCAATACAGCATGAATGAATGAATGAATGAATGAATGAATAGTTTTATTTCGGTCATACATCAAAAAGAACACAACTCTACAATCTGTGTGAACATAAACCAACACTGTATCCATTTCACACAACAATGTTCATATAATCAATGACCGAAAAAGGAATAGGCTGAAGCCCCAAGGCTTATTTTTTCCTATAAAATAACCCAGAATATGAGCATTACAAAGGAAAGAAAAAATAAAATTTACTCCAAATTGTAACCCCTACTTATTTCTCATTTTAATAATTTAATAACACATTTATATTTTAAATTGGTTCTCACTTTACCTGTTTCAGCATGATGTTCATTTAGTAAATTATAGTCCCATAGAGAGTCAAATAGACCATAAAGCAGGGGATGCTTTAGGGCGTGGCTACCTTGTGATTGACAGGTCGCTACCACGCTATTGTACAGTCTGGGAGTTTTCATCTTACAACTTGCCGAGGCTTCTTAACTGTAGGCCACAAACCAATGGCTGACGTCAAGATGACTACGTCCACTTCTTATATACAGTCTATGGCTTTGCACCTGGTCTCCAGTGTATTCTGCAAAAGCAAATCCCCCAATAAATCAGAATTGTACAGCAAGTTAAGTATCCAAATCCATTTTTTTTACTTTTAATGCTTTTTTAAATAAGTAAATGAATGGGCTTTGGGGAATAGAAAGGCTTGTGTACTTGGACCAATCCATTTAGACCATTTATGATTCATCATGTAGAAACCAAGCAATGATTTTTTGCCATTTTTTTATTATGAACATTGTGAATTGAATCAATAATAAAGCCTCTCTTTCTGGTCAACCAAATCCCCACTTCCTTCCATCCATCCATCTTCAACCGCTTATCCGGGATCGGGTCGCGGGGGCAACAGCTCCAGCAGGGGACCCCAAACTTCCCTTTCCCGGGCCACATTAACCAGCTCTGACTGGGGGATCCCGAGGCGTTCCCAGGCCAGAGTAGAGATATAATCTCTCCATCTAGTCCTGGGTCTTCCCCGTGGTCTCCTCCCAGCTGGTCGTGCCTGGAACACCTCCCAAGGGAGGCGCCCAGGAGGCATCCGTGCTAGATGCCCGAACCACCTCAACTGGCTCCTTTCGACGCAAAGGAGCAAGGACTCTACTCCGAGTCCCTCACGGATGACTGAGCTTCTTACCCTATCTCTAAGGGAGACGCCAGCCACCCTCCTGAGGAAACCCATTTCGGCCGCTTGCACCCGCGACCTCGTTCTTTCGGTCATGACCCAACCCTCATGACCATAGGTGAGAGTAGGAACGAAGATTGAACGGTAGATCGAGAGCTTTGCCTTCCGGCTCAGCTCTCTTTTCGTCACAACGGTGCGGTAAAGCGAATGCAATACCGCCCCTGCTGCTCCGATTCTCCGACCAATCTCACGTTCCATCGTCCCCTCACTCGCGAACAAGACCCCGAGATACTTAAACTCCTTCACTTGGGGTAAGGACTCATTCCCTACCCGGAGTAGGCAAACCACCGGTTTCCTGCTGAGAACCATGGCCTCAGATTTAGAGGTGCTGATTCTCATCCCGACTGCGTCACACTCGGCTGCGAACCGATCCAGTGAGTGCTGGAGGTCGCAGACCGATGATGCCAACAGGACCACATCATCTGCAAAAAGCAGCGATGAGATCCTCAGCACACCGATCTGCAAACCCTCCTCCACCCGACTACGCCTCGATATCCTGTCCATGAATATCACGAACAGGATTGGTGACAAAGCGCAGCCCTGGCGGAGGCCAACCCCCACCGGAAACGAGTCCGACTTATTGCCGAGGATCCGAACACAGCTCTCGCTTTGGGCGTACAGGGATTGGATGGCCCTGAGAAGTGCCCCCCTCACCCCATACTCCCGCAGCACCCCCCACAGTATCTCCCGGGGGACCCGGTCATATGCCTTCTCCAAGTCCACAAAACACATGTAGACTGGATGGGCATACTCCCAGGCCCCCTCCAGGATCCTTGCGAGAGTGAAAAGCTGGTCCGTTGTTCCACGGCCAGGACGGAATCCGCATTGTTCCTCTTCGATCTGAGGTTCGACTATCGGCCGAACCCTCCTTTCCAGCACCTTGGAGTAGACTTTACCAGGGAGGCTGAGCAGTGTGATACCCCTGTAATTGGCACACACTCTCTGGTCCCCCTTTTTGAAAAGGGGAACCACCACCCCGGTCTGCCACTCCTTAGGCACTGTCACCGACTTCCACGCGGTGTTGAAGAGACGTGTCATCCAAGACAGCCCCTCCCCACCCAGAGCCTTCAGCATTTCTGGGCGGATCTCATCAACCCCCGGGGCTTTGCCACTGTGGAGTTGTTTGACTACCTCAGTGACTTCCACCAGGGTAATTGATGATGGTCCCCCATCAGCTTCCAGCTCTGCCTCTACCATAGAGGGCGTATTGGTCGGATTCAGAAGTTCCTCAAAGTGCTCCTTCCACCGCCCGATTACCTCCTCAGTTGAGGTCAACAGTGTCCCATCCTTACTGTACACAGCTTGGATGGTTCCCCGTTTCCCCCTCCTAAGGTGCCGGATGGTTTTCCAGAAGCACTTTGGTGCCGACCGAAAGTCCTTCTCCATGGCTGCTCCGAACTCCTCCCACACCCGCTGCTTTGCCTCCGTCACGGCAGTGGCTGCTGCTCTTCGGGCCCGTCGGTACCCTGCAACTGCCTCCGGAGACCTCCGAGATAACATATCCCGGAAGGCCTCCTTCTTCAGTCGGACGGCTTCCCTGACCACCGGTGTCCACCACGGTGTTCGAGGATTGCCGCCCCTTGAGGCACCTAAGACCTTAAAACCACAGCTCACCGCCGCAGCTTCAGCAATGGAAGCTTTGAACATCGTCCACTCGGGTTCAATGCCCCCAACCTCCACAGGGATGCCAGAAAAGCTCCGCCGGAGGTGTGAGTTGAAGATCTCTCGGACAGGGGCCTCCTCCAGACGTTCCCAGTTCACCCTCACTACGCGTTTGGGCTTACCAGGTCTGTCCAGAGTCTTCCCCCACCCTCTGACCCAACTCACCACCAGATGGTGATCAGTTGACAGCTCCGCCCCTCTCTTCACCCGAGTGTCCAAAACATGCGGCCTCAGATCAGATGATACGATTACAAAATCGATCATCGACCTTCGGCCTAGGGTGCTCTGGTACCACGTACACTTATGAGCATCCTTATGTTCGAACATGGTGTTCGTTATGGACAATCCATGACTAGCACAGAAGTCCAACAACAAACGACCACTCGGGTTTAGATCAGGGAGGCCGTTCCTCCCAATCACGCTACTCCAGGTGTCTCCATCGTTGCCCACGTGCGCGTTGAAGTCTCCCAGGAGAACTATGGAGTCCCCTACTGGAGCCCCATACAGGACTCCATTCAGGGTCTCCAAGAAGGCCGAATACTCCGAACTACTGTTTGGTGCATACGCACAAACAACAGTCAGAGTTTTCCCCCCCATAACCCGAAGGCGTAGGGAGGCGACCCTCTCGTCCACCGGGGTAAACTCCAACGTAGCGGCACTCAGCCGGGGATTTGTGAGTATCCCCACACCCGCCCGGCGCCTCACACCATGGGCAACTCCAGAGAAGAATAGAGTCCAACCCCTATCCAAGAGTACGGTTCCAGAACCGAGGCTGTGCGTAGAGGTAAGCCCTACCAGATCCAACTGGTAGCGCTCCACCTCCCGCACAAGCTCCGGCTCCTTCCCCCACAGAGAGGTGACGTTCCACGTCCCCAGAGCCAGCCTCTGCCGCCCGGGTCCAGTCCGTCGAGGTCCCTGGCCTTCACTGCCACCCGTGTGGCAGCGCACCCGACCCAAGCGGTTCTTCCTGCAGGTGGTGAGCCCACAGGATGGAGAGGAGGGGGGTGCCACGTTCCTTTTTCGGGGTATCCCCGGCCGGGCTCCGTGGCAAGCCCGGCCACCAGACGCTCGTTGACGGGCCCTCCGTCTGGGCCTGGCTCCAGACGTGGGCCCCGGGCTTCCTCCGGGCCGGGTAACTCCTCCTCTGCCTCGTGTCGTCATTGGGTTTTTTGTGAACCATTCTTAGTCCGGCCCCTCACCTAAGACCAATTTGCCATGGGAGACCCTACCAGGAGCACGAGGCTCCAGACAACACAGCCCTCAGGGTCATAGGGACACACAAACCTCTCCACCACGTTAAGGTGATGGTTCCCCACTTCCTGTGACTCATAATCTAAAAGGTGCTCTCCGTCTCGGTCCCTCAGTCTCTTACTCTTAGGCTAAGTGATTATGTTGTGAGAAGTACTCTTTCCATGATTATTGCAATTTGAGAGGGACGTTTTGCGTCATTCTAGATTGTGAAATCACTTTTTCTCTCGGCTGATTGCCGCGCTGCTTCTGCAGGCAGGAAACTTAATTGTCCTCATATTTTTGAGCACAGACTGTCGCTGACTAAAAGACGCTCCGAGGAGGACCAATCAGTCTGATTTAGGGGCAGGTCAGGTGATAGTTCAGTGTCGTTCAAGTTCTCTGTGTCCCTAAATAGACTTCTGCTTCAGGCCTTTTAGGAAGATGAAGACTGAGTGGATGTGGGAAGGCAGATGTGTCAGTGATGCATGGGTTGCAGATTTATGCAAAGAGGCATGCAAATTATATTTGCATGAGCAACTGGTGGTGACAGAACAAAGCAGAGTTCAAAAGTACTGCACCTTTTTTCACATGCTGTTTCTGATGATGGGGAAAGAGAGAAATCCACCTTGGAAGTATTTCTTAAAATCTTTAAACTTCAACTTTGAAGAAGGAAACAGGTTGAAGAATAACTTTTCTGTCACAGATCCGGATTCAGCATCTGAAACATAAGCACTCCTAAAGCTTTTCCTTCTCTGACTATTTCATTTGAAGTATTTCTCAAGAACAAAGCTATTAGCTAGTCTTGTAAGCCTTGAGATCTGTCTTTGATATTATATCAGTAAATCAGTGAAAAACAAATACAAGCAAAGCTTTGAAACAAAACCATTTTTTTCCTAATTCAATAATCCAGGCCACTAATGCAACAATATACCTATTACATGTGATTTTGAGTGAAAAATTGCTTTCATTTAAAGTACTTCACATCCCTCTCAGCCTCATTAGGTGGAGTGAGTGCAACATATGAGGTCATGTTGTTTCCTTTCATCCTCAACACAAAAGGCTTCAGCCAGAGTCCTGTGACCCTTAACGCCGGTGTATTTTGTTACCTTTGGACAAAGCCAAGCTAGCTCTATATAGGTAGGTCTATACTTACGAAAAGTAATGCACTGTAATACGTATATATCCTAGGAAATCAATTCGTATGTAATGCGTGTAATTGTGAACCAGGAAGTATCAAGAGCGACAGACCCTGCATAGCAAGCATGGATGTATTAAAAGAACCGGATACAGCGTTGGAGGCGGGGTCCCATTCACTCCTATGAGAGTTGCTCATTGGCGCATGAAGCCTAAATGGCTCAACTTCCATCTGGAAAAGTACCCGGATCTTGGCGGATCTTGGGCACATGGGACATGCGCAGTAGCATCCGCTCGGTCACATGACTCGGTCACAGGGTCCCGTCGTCACGGCTTGCGCTCCAGCCTCAGTCTGGGTCTCACTCACATGAACGGAGGAAGGGAAATAACTCTGGATTCAGCTATTAGTGCGTCTTACAACTTTAAAAACTGCATTTTTTAAATAAGGGCTATTGATGTGTTCGTACTGGGAAGTTGATTCACCTAAAAATGATCCGCTGAGTCTTTCCCAATGTAAGTCTATGGAAAAAAGTGCTTTTTGGGCCGTGACTGACACGGAAGTTGCAGTACCGCCGTTTGGCCACTAAGAAAGTTGGGATCGACGACCGGCGCACTTCCTGGGGGCTTGATAGCGAGGAGGTGAGGGTGGATGGATGGGTCAAAAGACCCTGAACTTTCGCCCAGGAGACCGGTGCTCATACCCCGTGTCACATCAGAAGTCAATGTTGATTTATTTGTCACATAACTTCCGTACTTCAGTTACACCACTTTTGTAGTTGTCTTAACCCAAATCGTGATCTTTTCCTAAACCTAACTAAGTTCTTTGTTGATGACACAAGTTTATTTTGAAAAGACTGGAGCGAATATTGTCATGTGGTTCACGTGTTGCTGGACATTCGTAGGAAAACGCACGAAAAATGAGAATTTACTTTTTGTAAGATATCTTACAAACCTTTGTATGAGGATATGTTGTTATGCTAAGCTAAGCTAACCATGTAATGGCTGTAGTTTAGATCGTCTTATCTAACTCCCAGCAAGAAAGTGAAAAAGCAAATTTTCCAAACTAGGCCTGAATCTCGCATTTATAAATATAACATTTCCATGATTCAAGAAGCCTTGTTTGACACGTCGCCTCTCTGTGGAGCTCTTCCTATATAACTTGAATTCATTCTCTCTGTGCTCCTTGAAGCCACCCCTGGGTGCAGTGTCATGCTCAATAAACTGCTCCTGTCAGAAGCACTTTGCTGAGTCGCTGTAGAGGTGCAGCTCTCTGACCCCCTCTCCCTCGGAGAACGCGGCCTGTCTCAAAATGATTGGCCTCACAATAGAAGAGGGAACTCTGAGGATAGCTGGAGGGGTCCCACTGTTAATTTGTTGTCATGATGTGCCCTTCCTCCGCACATCAGCTCCACTGCCTCAGGTCCAGCACAGTCATCCTTAGTGAGTGAAGGATCGCTGGCCTGTTGCTATACTACAGCCCGTGTTATCTCCAGATGCCCATGTTTAATAAAACAAGAAGTGTCCCAGCTTGTTAAGACAGCATGGCTTCAGAAATTAGTAATTTATTCTAAAAAGCTTTTTTTCAGAAGATTCAAGAGACATTTTACCGTTTGATCATGGAATGGTGACGCTGGTCGGATTCAGTAAAAACAGCAGGCAGCCGGACATCACTGTCTTGATGTAGTGAAAAACTTATTTTTACTTTTTTTAATGACATACTATACTATGACCTTTTTTTTAGGACTTTTAACATATGCCATTAAAAATGTCAAAGGCATAAAAAAGTCATAATGTCATAAAAAGTCATAATATAGTTTGTCATAAAAAGTCATTACAAAGTCATAAATAGTCATAAAAAAGTCATAGCAAAGTATGTGCTTGTTATTGTCAATTTAGACGCCGTAATATATGATTTCATCATGATGCAATTCAATTGAAAGACGATAAATTATCAATCTGCAACCACACCACTAGATGCAACCAAATCCTACACACTGTACCTTTAACTATCCATCCATCCATCTGCAACCGCTTATCCCGTTAGGGGTCGCGGGGGGGGGCTGGAGCCGATCCCAGCCGACATTGGGCGAAGGCGGGGTACACCCTGGACAGGTCGCCAGTCCATCACAGGGCTGACACATAGAGACAGACAACCATTCACACTCACATTCACACCTACGGGCAATTTAGAGTCAACAATTAACCTAACCTGCATGTCTTTGGACTGTGGGAGGAAACCGGAGTACCCGGAGAAAACCCACGCTAACACGGGGAGAACATGCAAACTCCACACAGAAGGGCCCCAAGCCAGATTTGAACCTGCAACCCTCTAGCTGTGAGGCGCCAGTGCTAACCACTGCACCACCTTTAACTATATTATATTATATTATATTATATTATATTGGCCCATTTTCAGAATAAAAGCCAACAGGTGCCTTGCAGATGTACAGATACATATTTAACTTAAAATAAACAATGAATACAATTAAATATTATAATATGTATTTCTTTTTTTCTTTTCTTCAAAATTAAAATGAGCTTATATTCAAGATGTACAAGGACAAACAAACAAAACAAAATGTTTCAATTGAACATGTGATTCTGACTACATTGACGGGCGCTTTCTTGTTTTCATATCGGTGTTGAGAGAGCCAGATAACACATATATGATATCACACATATATGATGTTGGGAATGCGAAAATATCACAGTGAATGCACTTATATATCGGACAATGATGGATATCTGACCCGGAAAGCGTTTTGTGTTACTATGACAACCGGCAGCCTTGAGTTGTCATGTCATTAGATGTTGCATAACTGCATATTAAACACAGTGATTTTGATATGCATTACTTTTATCTTCTGTTTGATATGTGCTATGATTAATCTTGTGGCACCCTTGGCTCTCAAGGCACCACAGGGGTGCGTCGGCACCCACTTCATCCTTAAATAAAATACAGTATATGTACATTGTGATCAGTTGTTCTATCATATTTCTGTCTTTGTTTCTCTTTTATTTCTCTCTGACATTGCAATTAAGTGCATCCGTGGGGAAATCATTTTCATTTTCCTGTGAAGTTTCTCCCTTTCTCGTTGTGCTATTAGTTCTTTCTTTCATACATTTTCTTTAGTTGCTGTTTGAATGTTTGAAAACTTCATACTCCTTTTCCTTATCACATAAATACTGCATCAGCATGCATAGGAAATGTAATGACTTCCATTTTGGATTTTGGATTTATAGAGAAAATGCCTCCCCATATACAGACGTAGGCAAAATTGTTGGTACTCTTCCGTTAAAGAAAGAAAACCCCACAATGGTCACTGAAATAACTTGAAACTGACAAAAGTAATAATAAATAAAAATTTACTGAAAATTAACTAATGAAAATCAGCTGTTGCTTTTGAATTGTGGTTCAACAGAATCATTTTAAAAAACAAACTGATGAAACTGGCCTAGACAAAAATGATGGTAGCCCTAGAAAAGATTGAAAATAATGTGACCATAGGGACATGTTAAACTAAGGTGTGTCCTGTAAATAGCATCACAGGTGTCTTCAAACTTGTAATCAGTCAGTCTGCCTATTTAAAGGGTGAAAAGTAGTCACTGTGCTGTTTGGTATCATGGTGTGTACCACACTGAACATGGACCACAGAAAGCTAAGGAGAGAGTTGTCTCAGGAGATCAGAAAGAACATTATAGACCTTCATGTTAAAGGTAAAGGCTATAAGACCATCTCCTAGCAGCTTGATGTTCCTGTGACTACAGTTGCACATATTATTCAGAAGTTTAAGGTCCATGGGACTGTAGCCAACCTCCCTGGACGTGGCCGCAAGAGGAAAATTGATGACAAATTGAAGAGACGGAAAATACGAATGGTAACCAAAGAGCCCAGAACAACTTCCAAAGAGATTAGAGGTGAACTCCAAGGTCAAGGTACATCAGTGTCAGATCGCACCATCCGTCGCTGTTTGAGCCAAAGTGGACTTAATGGAAGACGACCGAGGAGGACACCACTGTTGAAAGCAAATCATAAAAAAGCGAGACTGGAATATGCCAAAATGCATATTGACAAGCCACAAAGCTTCTGGGAGAATGTCCTTTGGACAGATGAGACAAAACTGGAGCTTTTTGGCAAGTCACATCAGCTCTATGTTTACAGACGCAAAAATGAAGCATACAAAGAAAAGAACACTGTACCTAATGTGAAACATGGAGGAGGCTCGGTTATGTTATGGGGCTGCTTTGCTGCATCTGGCACAGGGTGTCTTGAATCTGTGCCGGGTACAATGAAATCTCAAGACTATCAAGGCATTCTGGAGCGAAATGTGCTGCCCAGTGTCAGAAAGCTTGGTCTCCGTCGCAGGTCATGGGTCCTCCAACAGGATAATGACCCAAAACACACAGCTAAAAACACCCAAGAATGGCTAAGAACTAAACATTGGACTATTCTGAAGTGGCCTTCTATGAGCCCTGATCTAAATCCTATTGAACATCTGTGGAAGGAGCTGAAACATGCAATCTGGAGAAGGCACCCTTCAAACCTGAGACAGCTGGAGCAGTTTGCTCACGAGGAGTGGGCCAACATACCTGTCAACAGGTGCAGAAGTCTCATTGAGAGTTACAGAAATCGCTTGTTTGCAGTGATTGCCTCAAAAGGTTGTACAACTAAATATTAAGTTAAGAGTACCATCATTTTTGTCTAGGCCAGTTTCATTAGTTTGTTTTTTAAAATGATTCTGTTGAACCAAAATTCAAAAGCAATGTCTTATTTTCATTAGTTAATTTTCAATAAATTTTTATTTATTATTACTTTTCTCAGTTTCAAGTTATTTCAGTGACCTTTGTGGGTTTTTCTTTCTTTAACGGAAGAGTACCAACAATTTTGCCTACGTCTGTAGTCAGTAATGAGTACAGTAGTTGTTGTTTTGATCTGCACAACATAAACTATTTCTCATGTTGACAGGAAAGCCTGTTTTGAATAATCCCTTGTTACAGAAGTGTGTTAATATGAAATGAAATTATGAATAAACCATTACCACATGAATTAAACATCGAACATGTGTTTAGTTCACATGTTGTATATAGCAGTTGATACTTTCCTTTAGTTCATATCTGCCTCGTTGTGCTGTGATTTGGTCTAAATTGTGTTGTTGATTTCCCACAGTTTGTTACATAATGCTTTAAATGGTTTCATTCCAGAGCCTGGTGAAGCAGTAAATAGAAAAACAACATTATTAATTTCTCTGCTTTGGCTTCAGGCTGCTACTTGACATTGAGTTGCTTTTGTTTGAGCTTCCAGTGCAATTAGAGTCCAGAGAAGTTGTATTTGACGTTCCTGTCTAAAAACACAGACTGTTTTGACTCGTGGGTTGTTTTCAACATTATTTCTGTGTTCTGTTTTCAGTCCAACAAGGAAAGCAGTGAAAAGCACTGATGTTAGGACTCTGTGGACCACTTTCATACAGTCTACAAATATGTTTTTCCTATGTGAGGACTACATGCTCTTATTGTGTTTGTCTGGGTTTTCTCTCAGAGCCTGACGATATGAAGTCTAGAAGGATTGAAGAGGGCAATTAAAGAAAAGTGTGTAACATTAAGGGGGCTCTATTAGCAGAAATGGAATATATGAGCCCTTCATATCTACATAGGGAGCAGGTCCTCTTCATGGAGTCCTCCATGTTGCCCAGAACGGACAAACCAAACAGCTTTTCCTGCTTGAGCCGGAGTCCATAATGTTACTCGCTACTGTCGCCGCCACTCTCCCTCTCTCTCTTGCTTCACCACTCACTTCCTACGCACACACGCACTACCGACAACTGGGGGAAAGACACAACAATCATACAGATGGGGATACACTTTTGGACAGGTCCAGTCCCAACGTTGGGGTTGTAAAAGTACTTTGTTTGAAGCATACTGACGCCTTTAGACCTTTCATAGACTGACTTGTCTTGATAGAATATAGAGATACAGATATACAGAAGAGATAGAATTGAACACTGCTATCCTAAAAAGTGTGTAAAGACACTAAATATGTGTAATCGTTGACTCATCTTTTTTGTCCTACAGAGACGTGCTGTGTTGCTGAATGGGTGACGAGCTCCCAGTCACCTCACATAACCTGTGAAGCCCCCCTCCCATCGCATTGTGCAGGACCGGGTCCCCCGGCAAAGTGACAGTGATGTACCAGGAGGTGGCCTTCCTGGCTGGTAGCAATGAGCACCAGTTCACCACCTTCCACTTCAAACCTGTGCAAAACCCGCAGGAGGTCAAACCCAAGAAGGGTTTGTTCTACAAGCGAGCCCAGCTCCTGCTCCAGCCCCAGCCCCGCCAACAACAGGACGGAGATGAGATCGCCCCAGCTGACGGGGCGGCCATTATCAACGTGGGGGGGATCAAGTACCGCATCCCGTGGTCCACGCTGGAGGAGTTCCCCCTGACGCGGCTGGGCAAGCTGCGCGGCTGCAGCAACGAGGACGAGATCATGGACCTGTGCGACGACTACGACGGCAGCCGCAACGAGTATTTCTTCGACCGAAGCCCGTCGGCTTTCCGCACAATCGTCTCTTTCTTAGCGGCGGGGAAGCTGCGGCTGCTGAGGGAGATGTGCGCCCTGTCCTTCCAGGAGGAGCTGCTGTACTGGGGGGTGGAGGAGAACGACCTGGATTGGTGCTGCCTCCGTAAGCTGAAGCTCAGGCAGGAGGAGTACAAGGAGCTGCAGAGGCTGGAGGAGGAGGAGGCCGAGCTCACCACGCCGCAGTCCTGCGAGGAGAACCAACAGCCTTCCGGAGGGGATTCACAGGAGGAGACCAATACGGGGGGCTGCATGCGAAGACTGAGGGACATGGTGGAGAACCCCCACTCGGGCCTGCCGGGGAAGATCTTCGCCTGTCTGTCAGTGTTATTTGTAGCCATCACCGCCGTGACGCTGTGTGTCAGCACCATGCCGGACCTCCGAGAGGAGGAGGAGAGGGTGAGTTCACTCTTCAATAATCAGTTTCAGTAATTACTTTTTTTCCTTGCCCTTCCTTATTCACAGATCCATTTTAAATCATCCAAAAAGTCCAAACGCATATCTGGTTCCCCATATTTAGTTTCTGGAATGAAGTCCTGACAATTATTGAGTTGGAATGATTTAACTTGGCAAAAGCAGCAGCACTCAGCATCAAAATCATTTAGCTACCATGGTCGTTTGCACAAAGCGAGGCATCTCCGAATTTTGAAGTTACATAAGACAGGATTAAAATCAGCAATTTTAGAAAGAAAAAAACAACAACACAGTAATGTGTTATCATATAGTATGGCTTCCGCAGAGTAAAATAGACTGCTCTCTGTTGCGTCTAACTATAGACTGTATGGACGTAGTCGCTGTGACGTCACCCATAGGTTTGTGGACTGCCGTTTTGAAACCTTGAATTCTGCATTTTGACACGAGAGGGTGGAGCTAAGTACAACCGAACTTTGAATAAGTCATTTTTAGGCGACCCAAAAGGTTACAATTAACTCTCATGAACTGAAAACACACTATAAAAAGAGTTAAAGTTGTAAGGACGAAAACACGGACAACTCCCAGACCGGACACCGCTGTGGTAGCGACCTGTCAATCACAAGGTAGCCACGCTCTAAAGCATCCCCTGCTTTATGGTCTATCTGACTCTAAATGGGACCATAATTCACTAAATGAACATCATGCTGTATTGAAGAAGACTTGAAACTAGCGATTGAGACCATAAACTCATGTTTACAACGTTTACTGAGGTAATATCAAGTGAGAAGTAGGCTCATTTTCTCATAGACTTCTATACAATCAGACTTCTTTTTGCAACCAGAGGAGTCGCCCCCTGCTGGCTGTTAGAAACAATGCACGTTTCAGGCCTTTAAGCATTGGCTTCACTTTTCAGACCCCGGATTTGCCCACTGGCTACCATGCTCAAAGATAAAAAAAAGCGAGGCATCTCTGAATTGTCAACTTACATTAGCAATTTGAGAAAGGTAAAAAAAACACAGTAGTATGATATAAAATCGTATGGCTCCCATGTTAAATGAAATGCTCCCTGTGGCATCTAACCACAAAACAAACACTAATGCCATCACATGCTGAACAGGCTTTCATGATGAACACAGTAGTCATGGCATTATATAACACACGCACCTATAAACTTAAGGAACCTCGATCTCAGCATTCCTTTTCATTCCTTAACCGCCTCAGGGATGTGAGTGTTTTACAGCTGCTACAGTAGAATTCAGATTATGTTGATGCAGCAGCCCACATACAGAGTCTTCCTGGGCTTTATATCATTGTGACAGAGACAGAGGCGAAGGCTCAGGGACACCGAGGCTTCCTCTCCATTTACTTGAATACCAGATTATTGTGTAGCTCTCCTCACTGTTTCTGCAGCGTACATTCCTTCATAGGGAAATAAGATCCAAGCTCTCCCAAATGTATGCGGTAATTGACAGTGCATACACAGCATGAGGATGAGAAAAAAAGGCTACATCTTTAAATGAATAGTCTTTTCTGGTTTGGGGCTCCCGTTTCTGTATTTGCAAAATCCCACATACAGTTGATTTTACTTGACCTGCTTCCAAAAGTGAATTTGAAATAAGATCAAATGAATGTAAAATAAGCTCCTTATTGTTATATAACATGATGATTATGCAAATTATAGCCATGCAGTCTTATTCCATACAGTTGAAGGCTTGTTTACCCAAACCTTATCTAGACCTGCTGACCAGGAGCTTTAAATGGAAAATAAATTGATTTATATTGCTTTCACTTTGAAGCTTCATGCATTTTAACAGCTGTGCAGACAGTACACAACATTGTAGAAAGATGTTACAGTCCAAAGATTCTGTGCATATATACATTTGACCCTGAAAAACAAGACAAAATGGATTACTCCTGAAGAGGAAATTCATCATTCAACATTTTGGGAAATTACCTATATTCACTTTCTTTCTGAGGGTTACATGAGAAGATATCAATCTCATGTCTGTATGTTAACGGAGGGCCTGGTTAGCTTAGCTTAGCATAAAGACTGGAAACACAGGGAAACAGCTAGCCTTGCTTTGTCCAAAGTGGAAATATTCAACCTAGCACCAACTCTAAAGCTCTAATTAACACGTTAAAGGTATAATATGTAACCGTTTTTTGTTGCTGTTTGCAAACACACTGCATTCAAGGTCGGCCACTCCTCCTCTATAGAGTGAATGAAGAGAGGGAGCGGGGTTAGTAAGAACAAAGCAGGGTATCAGAGAAACACAACGTTATTTTCTGATTGTTTCACGACGGTTACGTTCTAAAGCTCAAATAAAACACAACCATAACTCTGCAGGAAGGTGTCTTGTTGAAGGATAATGAATGAATGCAACTGAAGAGCAGATTGTCCTCTCTGCTCGTTGGCTGTGCCGAGACACACTGATAGCAGCACAGAGAGGAACGAGGAAAAACTGAAGCACATAGCGATGTAACAACCCATTCTCATCTGTCAAATATGGCCGGTCGTCTCTGACAGAGCTAAATGAGGACTTGTGCCTCAGTATCAGACATTAAGGGGCGTGACAAAGCGACAGTAGGCCTATTTGATGACCTGAACGGGCTGCACACCCTGCGCGCTGTTATTGGCTGGTGGTTACACCCCTACATGGGGCCAAAGGTTTGCAGATGCCCAGAAGAGTCCCGAGCACACCAAAAATAATACGAAAAGAGAAAATCCAGGCAGAGGGCTGCAGGGTCTCTGCAGAAACAGACACCACCACACACTTCTAGCTGGGCATTGGTGATGATTGAAAGGGATTATTTTTGCATCAGTCTATATATTATTTTTAAAGGAAATTCTTGTCCACCTTAACGTGGTGGAGAGGTTTGTGTGTCCCTATGACCCTGAGGGCTGTGTTGTCTGGAGCCTCGTGCTCCTGGTAGGGTCTCCCATGGCAAATTGGTCTTAGGTGAGGGGCCGGACTAAGAATGGTTCACAAAAAACCCAATGACGACACGAGGCAGAGGAGGAGTTACCCGGCCCGGAGGAAGCCCGGGGCCCACGTCTGGAGCCAGGCCCAGACGGAGGGCCCGTCAACGAGCGTCTGGTGGCCGGGCTTGCCACGGAGCCCGGCCGGGGATACCCCGAAAAAGGAACGTGGCACCCCCCTCCTCTCCATCCTGTGGGCTCACCACCTGCAGGAAGAACCGCTTGGGTCGGGTGCGCTGCCACACGGGTGGCAGTGAAGGCCAGGGACCTCGACGGACTGGACCCGGGCGGCAGAGGCTGGCTCTGGGGACGTGGAACGTCACCTCTCTGTGGGGGAAGGAGCCGGAGCTTGTGCGGGAGGTGGAGCGCTACCAGTTGGATCTGGTAGGGCTTACCTCTACGCACAGCCTCGGTTCTGGAACCGTACTCTTGGATAGGGGTTGGACTCTATTCTTCTCTGGAGTTGCCCATGGTGTGAGGCGCCGGGCGGGTGTGGGGATACTCACAAATCCCCGGCTGAGTGCCGCTACGTTGGAGTTTACCCCGGTGGACGAGAGGGTCGCCTCCCTACGCCTTCGGGTTATGGGGGGGAAAACTCTGACTGTTGTTTGTGCGTATGCACCAAACAGCAGTTCGGAGTATTCGGCCTTCTTGGAGACCCTGAATGGAGTCCTGTATGGGGCTCCAGTAGGGGACTCCATAGTTCTCCTGGGAGACTTCAACGCGTACGTGGGCAACGATGGAGACACCTGGAGTGGCGTGATTGGGAGGAACGGCCTCCCTGATCTAAACCCGAGTGGTCGTTTGTTGTTGGACTTCTGTGCTAGTCATGGATTGTCCATAACGAACACCATGTTCGAACATAAGGATGCTCATAAGTGTACGTGGTACCAGAGCACCCTAGGCCGAAGGTCGATGATCGATTTTGTAATCGTATCATCTGATCTGAGGCCGCATGTTTTGGACACTCGGGTGAAGAGAGGGGCGGAGCTGTCAACTGATCACCATCTGGTGGTGAGTTGGGTCAGAGGGTGGGGGAAGACTCTGGACAGACCTGGTAAGCCCAAACGCGTAGTGAGGGTGAACTGGGAACGTCTGGAGGAGGCCCCTGTCCGAGAGATCTTCAACTCACACCTCCGGCGGAGCTTTTCTGGCATCCCTGTGGAGGTTGGGGGCATTGAACCCGAGTGGACGATTTTCAAAGCTTCCATTGCTGAAGCTGCGGCGGTGAGCTGTGGTTTTAAGGTCTTAGGTGCCTCAAGGGGCGGCAATCCTCGAACACCGTGGTGGACACCGGTGGTCAGGGAAGCCGTCCGACTGAAGAAGGAGGCCTTCCGGGATATGTTATCTCGGAGGTCTCCGGAGGCAGTTGCAGGGTACCGACGGGCCCGAAGAGCAGCAGCCACTGCCGTGACGGAGGCAAAGCAGCGGGTGTGGGAGGAGTTCGGAGCAGCCATGGAGAAGGACTTTCGGTCGGCACCAAAGTGCTTCTGGAAAACCATCCGGCACCTTAGGAGGGGGAAACGGGGAACCATCCAAGCTGTGTACAGTAAGGATGGGACACTGTTGACCTCAACTGAGGAGGTAATCGGGCGGTGGAAGGAGCACTTTGAGGAACTTCTGAATCCGACCAATACGCCCTCTATGGTAGAGGCAGAGCTGGAAGCTGATGGGGGACCATCATCAATTACCCTGGTGGAAGTCACTGAGGTAGTCAAACAACTCCACAGTGGCAAAGCCCCGGGGGTTGATGAGATCCGCCCAGAAATGCTGAAGGCTCTGGGTGGGGAGGGGCTGTCTTGGATGACACGTCTCTTCAACACCGCGTGGAAGTCGGTGACAGTGCCTAAGGAGTGGCAGACCGGGGTGGTGGTTCCCCTTTTCAAAAAGGGGGACCAGAGAGTGTGTGCCAATTACAGGGGTATCACACTGCTCAGCCTCCCTGGTAAAGTCTACTCCAAGGTGCTGGAAAGGAGGGTTCGGCCGATAGTCGAACCTCAGATCGAAGAGGAACAATGCGGATTCCGTCCTGGCCGTGGAACAACGGACCAGCTTTTCACTCTCGCAAGGATCCTGGAGGGGGCCTGGGAGTATGCCCATCCAGTCTACATGTGTTTTGTGGACTTGGAGAAGGCATATGACCGGGTCCCCCGGGAGATACTGTGGGGGGTGCTGCGGGAGTATGGGGTGAGGGGGGCACTTCTCAGGGCCATCCAATCCCTGTACGCCCAAAGCGAGAGCTGTGTTCGGATCCTCGGCAATAAGTCGGACTCGTTTCCGGTGGGGGTTGGCCTCCGCCAGGGCTGCGCTTTGTCACCAATCCTGTTCGTGATATTCATGGACAGGATATCGAGGCGTAGTCGGGTGGAGGAGGGTTTGCAGATCGGTGTGCTGAGGATCTCATCGCTGCTTTTTGCAGATGATGTGGTCCTGTTGGCATCATCGGTCTGCGACCTCCAGCACTCACTGGATCGGTTCGCAGCCGAGTGTGACGCAGTCGGGATGAGAATCAGCACCTCTAAATCTGAGGCCATGGTTCTCAGCAGGAAACCGGTGGTTTGCCTACTCCGGGTAGGGAATGAGTCCTTACCCCAAGTGAAGGAGTTTAAGTATCTCGGGGTCTTGTTCGCGAGTGAGGGGACGATGGAACGTGAGATTGGTCGGAGAATCGGAGCAGCAGGGGCGGTATTGCATTCGCTTTACCGCACCGTTGTGACGAAAAGAGAGCTGAGCCGGAAGGCAAAGCTCTCGATCTACCGTTCAATCTTCGTTCCTACTCTCACCTATGGTCATGAGGGTTGGGTCATGACCGAAAGAACGAGGTCGCGGGTGCAAGCGGCCGAAATGGGTTTCCTCAGGAGGGTGGCTGGCGTCTCCCTTAGAGATAGGGTAAGAAGCTCAGTCATCCGTGAGGGACTCGGAGTAGAGTCCTTGCTCCTTTGCGTCGAAAGGAGCCAGTTGAGGTGGTTCGGGCATCTAGCACGGATGCCTCCTGGGCGCCTCCCTTGGGAGGTGTTCCAGGCACGACCAGCTGGGAGGAGACCACGGGGAAGACCCAGGACTAGATGGAGAGATTATATCTCTACTCTGGCCTGGGAACGCCTCGGGATCCCCCAGTCAGAGCTGGTTAATGTGGCCCGGGAAAGGGAAGTTTGGGGTCCCCTGCTGGAGCTGTTGCCCCCGCGACCCGATCCCGGATAAGCGGTTGAAGATGGATGGATGGATGGAAATTCTTGCATATTACACATTTAAATCTTATTTGTTAAATCCACACAGACAGAAATGTAAATGCACCTAACTGTTGTTTTGTGCTAGAACTATTTCTTGGCAAACAACAGCAGTGTGCAGTGACTGTGCAGAGCCACTCAAACTATTTTCAATGGAAAGTAGCTTGAAGACGTGGGCTAATTTGCGTGCACATCATTACGCAGTGATTTGCATGTCTATAAAAGATTTACATTTTAAAGGATTGGAATGATTCTCATACAATTTAAGTGAATCTACCTAACAGTTTTGTCATTAGCTGTTGTTGGTGTTCAAACTGCGATCATCCCAAATACGTATATATTCATCTAAATATTCCTGGAATTTCACACATTTTTATCCAGGCTACAGAACACTGGAGTAAACAAACCTAGATTCTTGTAAATAAAATACTAAATCAAGTGAAAAGTATTTCATCTAGAACAAAAACAAAGGAGGAAGAGTTCCACAGGCAAACACTGCAGATTAATGATTGGTTGTTTCGAACACTGATCTTCACATTCACATTTTTGATTGGACTCTTCAAGCATACTTGCCAACCTTGAGACCTCAAAATTAAGGATTTCCAAACCAAATTTGAGTTTCAAAGTCTTTGTTTCCTGCATTCTGGTGACTTTTAAAGAATAAAAATAACAAAATATACTTACTTCAATAGCATTTTTATGTTAAATACTTTAAATTTTACTTTTAATTCTCAGGAAAGAATACAGAATAATTTGACCCTTCGGCATGAACTTGCATGAATCACTGGCATAAACTTATATTCATCAGTTTTCATTCATTACCTCCGCCAAGGCCGAAGGCCGGAGGTTATGTTTTCACCAGCGTTGGTTTGTTTGTTGGTTTGTCCGTTTGGAGGATAACTCCAAAGCGACGTCTGCGCTCTCCGAGTGCACTTATAGTTCATTCATTAATTTTTTGCCCCTGCCATTTGGAGAGACTGTGCACTGCACGCCACTGTTCTCTGTGGCCGTCTACAAATGCTTGTTATAGTTAAAAGTACAATGCTTTGCAGCCAGATGAGGCGCGAGCAGCTCTCTTCCGCGTCACATTCATGCCAGGAAATGACCTATGGTGTAGCTGTATTATTGTCTGGCTGGAAACAGTAGACTTTTAGAGTTTGGGCCTTATACAAGCTGTGCAGTGCTAGAAACAGGTTGTGATAACGAAAAAGGAAAAATATAAGAAAAAATTAGATAAAATAAGTACAAAATTTGACATTAATCAGGAGAAATGCAGGAGAATTGTGACGCCGGGAGGAAACCGGGAGAGGGCGATGAAAAACGTGAGTCTCCCGGGAAAATTGGGAGGGTTAGCAAGTGTGTCTTCAAGGGAAGGGTTAGGGTTAGGGTTGCTAGATTTGTTCTTTTTTGAAGAAAAGTCACGAAAACGGTCTTAAGAGTCAGAGACAGGCTGTTTCCCCCTGTTTTCGTCTTTATGCTAACACATACTTGCCAACCCTCCCGATTTTCCCGGAAGTCTTCCGTTTTTCATTGTCCTCTCCTGGTGTCTTCCCGGGGTCACAATTCTCCCGCATTTCTCCCGATTTTCACACTTTTGTTTTACTTTTCGTTATCTCAACCTGTTTCTGGCTCTGTACAGCGTGTATCAGCCCGACTGTTTCCACTCGGACGATAAAAGAACTACACTATTGTTTCCCAGCGGAAGAGAGTTGCTCGTAACCACAGATATACTGTATATATGCTCGCGACTGGCACAGCGCGGTTTGAACTGCGCTCGCCGCACATCACAGCTTGCAGCGCCCAAGTTGCTCGACGCAGCAAAAAGCCATCGTGTTGTGATGCAAACCATTGGAAATAACGGATTTCACAGTGCAGTGGTGTTGTTGTCACGTTGTTTCTGAAAGGGCCTTCAGTCAGTGAGAGAAGGAGAGGGAAATGGAGCAAGAGAAAGAAATACTCGAGCAGAGGCAAAAATATGAAGGAATAATAATAATACAAATTGATGAATATTAATTTATGCCAGAGTTTCACACATGTTCAAGCCAGAGGGGAGAATTGTTCAGTTTTCTTTCCAGAGAATTAAATAAAAAATAAAAGTAGGCCTATTTAACATAAAAATGCTGTTGCAGTGTACTTATTGTTTTGTTGTTTTCATTCTTTAAAAGTCACCAGAATGCAGGAAACAAAATCTCTGAAACTCAATTTTTTCTGGGGGACGACCTCCACACCCCCCCGCTTTTTGGTTTTGAAATCCTTCTTATTGAGGTCTCAAGGTTGGCAAGTATGTGCTAATAGAATAACCATGTCCTGACTCCAGCTCAGTATTTAACGCACAGACATGAGACTGATATCAATCTTTTCATTTCACTCTTGGAAAGACAGGAAGCGTATTTCCCGAGATATTGAGCTTTTCCACAGTATATCCCCCCAAAGAATCTGATTATAGCAAGCACTGTATTGGCAATTAAAAAGAAATATGGCCTATAATATGCCAAAGCTGGAACCTGTTAGGTTGAAATGTCCAAAATAAAATGATGATACTCATAACTTGCAGTCTCTGGTCTCTAATTAGGTCTGAAAGTGAGAGCAGAGCTCGTCCACTTGTTGCTGCGTTTAGCTTTAATCATGTCAGAAGAGAAAATATTGCTACCTCAGGCTTTTGTTCCCACTTACTACACATGCTGTCACGGTCCGTGACAAGTGGAGCAAAAGCATATTAAAGCTGACGATGTCTCCCTCCCGAGACATTTCATGTCCGCCTTTCCCTTTGACACTTCAGAGATCCTTAGAGAGCTGCAGCTCCGGAGCGTCTTTGTATCGCGCTAATTCACCTCTTGAACGACATCAGCAGACCAGTGTATGATTAAAGAAGAACCCCGCAGCTTCCCCCTCTGTCAAAGATATGTCTTCATCAGCAGGCTGGCGGGGGAGGGGGGATGTTAGTATAAGTGTATACGCTTCAAAGGAAAAATCAATCAGGAAAACAAAGCGGATGAAAGCTGAACCAAGACCAGCTCAAGTCTCAATTTTATCTCCAATTAGGTGTCATCTGTCATTACACGCCCGTATGAACCCGCAGCTTTAATTATTTTAATCAGAAGAGCAACATGTGTGAAATCTATGTTTCAAACTCCGGACAGCTGAAAACAGTGTCATAGTGAGAGGTGCCTGAAAAAGTGAGCCTCGCTCCTCCTCATCCTCCAAGAGAACATTAGTTTGGTTCATTAGAAGTGAGAATCTGAAGCAGCCACGGGAGGCAACCCCAAAAACGCAATGGTTTATGGGTATAATGAGGTGGCTGTGTCATTCTTGGAAGAACCTAGGATAACACAGTGAAAGGAGGTAAACCGCAATCTGCCACTTCTTTTACGTATTCTTAAAACCACAATGAACACCAGAGACGGTAAATTAAAACAAAGTGCCACCCCACATGCCAAAGACTGTTAATAGGAGGTGACGCGTAATTAAAACTTTGTCCTTAAAAGTAATGTGAGTGTTTTACAACTTCTGGCTTGGTGCTTGTGCACATAAAAGCACACAAAAAAAAGGGACAAAACAACCTTTCTCATAATGGTTTAAGAAGACAAATAAAGGTGTGATCGCACTCTGTGATCTCCCCTGGTATGTTCCCAGCTGTCATGGTTGTGTACCGAGGTGACAGAATCCGCCGCGGAGCGTCTCCTCTCCTCATTACCATGTTAGGAGAAGAATTCAGCCTTGCTCGGAAAACTTATGTATGTGCTCTCTGTGTGTGTGAGTGGACTTCACTTCCTGCATTGTCTTCATTCACACTAATGTCAAGCAAAGCATTTAAGTAACTCAACACGTTCTTCTTGGATTCAGCTCCAAAGCTTTGGTGAATTGCTTTTACTAATTACCACATCTCTTCCAGTGGAGTCAACCACCCACCCCCCCCCCCCTCCCCACCACCCATTACAGAGCTTCCTAATATCCATTAGCTTTGATAGCCAGCCATTTACATCTGCACACATCCTCCCTATAATAATGAAACTAATGAAATGATCATTTCCTCAGTTACCCATATCTAGATTGTAATATATTGTGTATTTGTTATGTATCTTAATGTTTTTGAGACTTCAGTTATGGCTCCAGTGTTCGGCAGTATGAAGGCAGCAGCACTCCATGTTAGATACAATATAAAGCTTCTGTTTAGACTGTTATTTAGAGCATTTGAAATGAATTTTATTAACGTATTATTAAACCTGCAATGACTGATTTTGTTTGTGCAGTTTGGGGCAGTGGAAACGAGCTTTGAACACCACACATGTTATCACCTTTTAAGTTTACATATCATGTTATTAAACAGTTGCCAAATTACACATCCAACAGATATGAAGCAACAATAATAGCAACATTCACTTAAAGTCCTTTTTCTGGCCACTTGTTGAATTTAATCCAATATTCACTCTGCTTCTTTAGCTCTGTTTTTGGTGTTTAAAAACTCCTGAGAAAAATATCTGTCTCCAGTGTTGCCAGATTGGGCTGTTTTTTACCCAATTGGGCTACTTTTGATTAAGTTGGGCTGGGAAAAATTGCATTGGGCTGGTAGAGGAAATTTGGGCTGCTTTTGTCAACTTTTGACACGGTTTGAAAATATTGTGAAAACAATATTACCAAACAAGCTCTCCTTTTATAGCCATAGTCTGCTAAACTCTGCAGAGCACTGAGGCCCCGCCTTCGCTGCTGCACAGAGTGTCGTTCACTTGTTTATTCAAAGTTTTATTAATATTGAATGTAACGTGTGTCCAAATTGCACCAAATTTGAAAGAACACTCCCTTGGCTCCCCAACAGTACACCCGCCAAATGTGAAGTAGATCGGATCAACGGTTCTTGAGATATTTGAAGGACACACAGACAGACGGACAGAGATTCCTCTCTTTTTAGTCAGATTCACTCTCCCTCTGGCTCTGTTTTGGTCTCCACCAACTCTCGATGGAAATTTACAGGCTGTGTAGCTGCCTAATGCTACACTGTCTTCACTAACTTGGAGCTAAGTTTGTCTTTCTGCTGTTTGATGCTGGGCAGGTATAGTGTACAGTTAATTTGTAGAGCTTTTTCGCCTAAAAAAGCTGCCAAAATAGCATAAAGTTGTGGCACATAAAACCAAAACAGTGAGTTAAAAGATGCTAAAACACTTTGTAGAGCTCAGAGAAACAACAAGCAGGGACCTCTTTCACATACATATAGTCATGTAAGACGCTCAAAGCATCTCAACATTTTGATTTGCCAGTAAATGAAGTCACGTTATGAAGCTCTCAGACGTGTGGATTCCGGCCTAAATTAAATTGCACTGTGAAGCGTGAGGGCAATGCAACCTAAACCCAGGAAGCGTCTGTCTTTATGCACTCGGCCACTTGAGTTCGGGCAGAAAAATAAGTTTTTAAGGAGCCTCCCACAATGGAAAGCACTTAGACTGGCTTTCTAATCTAATGTGGCTCTTAGAGAAGCATTTGGTGGCTGAGAGGCCTTTCTATAACCCTCTCTCTCTCTCTCTCTCTCTCTCTCTCTCTCTCTCTCTCTCTCTCTCTCTCTCTCTCTCTCTCTCACACACACAAGCAAAAAACAAAAAGAAAAAACAATCTATATTACATTTCACATTTCATGGTTGCTCGTTGCACTCTCTGGATGAATAGGGGATTAAACATCTCAAGTGTTTTGTCGATTTCTTCCCTCAGAATTGCTTACTCGGTTCACATAAGCATCTTTGAAAACTGTGTTCTTGTCCCATTTATCTCCCGCGAGAGCCCCGGCTGTGGATCTAACCTTTCAGTGACTCCGCTTATGCCTCAGAGCCCTATATCCATTGTGATGTAAATCCCAGCCACTTTTAAAGTACACCCTCACCACAGCCATATATCATCACAAGGGGAACAGGGAGCCGGAGCTCAGAGGGTGTGGACGGCTGGAAGAGAAATGTGTTCAAGTGCTGTAGGAAAATAGAGAGGATTTTATAGCTGAAAATAGGAGGTGAGCATCAGTCATTCCGCCTGTCTGTTCGTTAGACGTACTGCTGTTCAGAGAAGTGTGCTATCCATCTTGATGATGATGATTTGTGTTTCTCATTCACTGTTCGATGAATGATTTCCGGTGAGTCGAGAAGCGATTAATTTCAAAGTATAAACTGTAAATCCCCAATATGGGATTATTGTCATGATTTATGCTAAAACTTTAGCAAACCTTCACTACTGTCAGTTTCAAAATGTGAAAGGTGATGTACAGCGATTGGATGAGTACCTGTTAATATTATAGTACTTTACAAGAAGCAAATGAGTAGGCAGTGTCAATTAAAATAGGGTCAGTTAAATTTTACGCTAGATTTTTTTTTTTTGAAGGCCAATATGGATGGTAATATTCAAGAATTCCGGCCATATAGAACATTTACCGGACATCTGTTTTAAATAACCATATAATAGCCTACATTTGACACAACTTGGAAATATGTTAAATGAAGAAGCAGTCTAAATTAATCAAACACGCACACACTCAAAGCGAGTGTGACGGTGGTCAAAAGTGAAAACATATTGAAAAAAATTCACAGCATGTTTTTATCTAATGAAATATTGTGCTTCAATAGCCATCAATTTATCCGATTTTTAAAATATATTTATCAATTTAAGTTTATAATTCTGTAACGAAAACAAAACCATGACATCCACCAAAAACTATATTAGGCTACTGTACCGAAAACAGTAAATTAGCTTGACAACAAGCTAGCAAACATGAAGCTGCAATCAGCGGCTGATTTGTTTTTGATGTGTGATTTATGCCTGCATTTAGTATTATCAATATATGTTTCTATATTAACATTGAACCAAATGATTTAAGTGCAATGTGAAAGGGCTAAATACCAAATTCTGCAGCTTTTAGCTCATTGTTTTGATTTTCTGGCCCACAAATTGACTGTATAGTTGAGTCCAATGGCTCTCACCAACTCCTGTACAATAGTGGTTCTCAACCTGGAGGTCGGGACCCCCAAGGGTGGTCACAAGATCATTTTTGGGGGTCGCCAGATGGTTGTGGAGAAATAAATAAAATAAGGTATCAAAAATAAAATAAGATATTTTAGACTGGGGAATGCTTTTTACATTACATCGCCTGTACCAGTGATATAATTTGCCCTTGAATAGATTATATTGTTTGTGAGAGTCAAAGTGTGCACGCACATGAGTTTCTGATGGGGGATTTCTGGCTGGTCAGGGGGAGAGAAAAAGTCACAGAACGCATCGAAAATCCACAGTGCCTAGAGCACACCTATAGGTGCTATCTGTTAAAACTAAACAAAACAGTTTTTACAATAATCACACAAAATCAGCGTGGGGGAGGCGTGTAGCTGTTTACGCCGGGCGGGGGTCACGAACACCGAGCTGATTATTCTGGGAGTTGCGACTCTAAAAGGTTGAGAACCACTGCTGTATAACACCGTCTGTTTGCTTACATGAGCAAGATTTTGAACATTTAAATTTCAGTCCAAAGACATGCAGGTTAGGTTAATTGTTGACTCTAAATTGCCCGTAGGTGTGAATGTGAGTGTGAATGGTTGTCTGTCTCTATGTGTCAGCCCTGTGATGGACTGGCGACCTGTACCCCGCCTTCGCCCAATGTCGGCTGGGATCGGCTCCAGCCCCCCCGCGACCCCTAACGGGATAAGCGGTTGCAGATGAGGATGAGGAAATTTTAAATATTTGAAGACACTAAAAGTTAGTATTGGCTGCACTCAGCCTGTAAAAATAAGGCTTAAGGTTGAAGACTAAATATTGCTTTGATTACATTACCCCACTACTGCCTTTATATCTAAATCCCATTCTGACTGACTTTAACAACTGCTCGGGCTAAATTCCAGCGTTTACCACCACAGGCCTTTGAGACCTTTAACTGTTAACTGGCTGGTGCATCGCCATTTGGTTTCTGGATTAATCGAGAAATCTACAAAAACTGAGAGTAAAAGAGGTTAAATAATTATTTCTTTAGCCCGTTGGTTACTTACTGCTAATAGATAAATGCTCCAGTTGTGCTCGCTCTAATTGCTCCTCCCCGCGGAGCTGCAAGCACACCCAGCTGAACAGCCTCTCAACACATGAAGAGGGAACATAATTGACTTTAATATTAGAAAACGTTTCCCCCGTTACCATAGAAGCATTTGCATTAGTAAACATTTGCAGCTAGAGCAGTCGGTCTGCCATTAACTGAAACACTGTCCAGTAATACCCAATATTTAAAAAAAATGATTTCTTCCAGTGTAACCACAAAGGAAGCACTTTGCAGTGTGGAAAGCATGAAGGATATTGACTGATGATTCTCCGGGAATATGAGGGTACAGTTGTGCCAAAATCTAATCAAAACATGGAGAGTCCCAGGAGATTGAGCTTTCAAGTCGTGTCCAAATGTTCTGCTCAAGTGGAATATCAACTGTAAATAAACAAAACTAGATGTTAAAACTTTTACTCATTTACTCCCTCTCTGTTGTGCATCAGTTATAGTCGTGTTTATTAACTAACTGTTCAACAAGCACACAGTTCGGTTTGTATTGCAGTTTATGGGTCACGGTTTCGGTTGTGTTTTGCCCATTAGGGAGAGTAAAAACCATACCCATTTCCAACGTGTTTAACTTCAAAACATATAAATAGATGATAGTAATTAATGATATATCTATATTATAGGGCTGTGCAATTAATCTAACTTCAATTTTGGCTTCCAACGATTATGAAAACAAGATAATCAACATGTCTTGAGTTATAAATCCAGCGCAGCCCTTTCCTTTATGGCAGTGCCCTTTCGGCGGGTCGGGGACGGACGCTCCCTGGCGCTGGCCGGCCCTCGCCGGGCGTGTTTCCTTTGTAGCGGTGTGCCACGACTGGCTATATGTCGGCTTGGAAAGGTCCGGGATGAAGATGCCGCTTTACAGCACCCTGAAACACGGACCCCGGCTCGTTTACCAGGCTTTGTGAGGACTTTTAAAGCCGTTTCATCACAATTAATATCTACGCAACCAATGTGTTTATGATTAAATTGTTTACTAGAGCACAAAGTTCCCTCAAAAACCTATTAATTTTGCTCTCAAAATGCACCACATTGATGGATTTAACTTTAAAATGTAAGCTACAAACTTTTCTTTCTAAATGGTTGATGTTTCCAAAGTCAATGAGTAAAGCGTGTTACATAATTGTGATCTCAATATGGACCAAAATAATGGTGATTATGATTTTTGCCATAACCGAGCAGCTCTACTAACTTAAATGACGCCGTAACACTGATTTCATACATGAAATAATGTAGGCTACTTAATGATCAAGTAGGCGTATGTTCAGATAATTGTCTCTGGCATCTCATCAAATAATTAGCAGGCCTGTATTTGATAGCGGTGCAATGGTTCAACAAGCCCATAGTTCAGTTTGTACGTCATCAAATGTTTCGTCTTTTTACGGTTTCCTAATATTAACATAGGGGGGGGGGCAGAGAGAGGGAGTGAGAGAGAGCACACACTTGTCAGGCAACAGCCGTCAATGTCGATGGTACTTTAGATTAGGTTAGATCAGATGAAACTGTAATGTCCCCCATGGGGAATTTGGATTGTCACAGCAGCAGAGAACAGGATATAAATAACAGTGTATGGGCCTGCAGTGTAATGACACCGTGTTCCTGTTGTTGCAGGTTGAAGTGGATCAGCTATTCAGCTATACCATTAGCAGGTGTACAGACGGAACAATGAATTAATGTGTCCAGAGGTGCAAATAAGCAGTGCAGGCTATTAGCAAAGCAGGTTAGTTCCCGGTAACATGCATTAAAGGTCCCATATAATAAAAAAGTGAGATTTTTTTTATTATCAAGCAGGCTTAAGTCCTATATAAATACTGTGAAAGTATCGAAACGCTCAATCCACAGCGAAATACACACAGCCCGTATTCAGAAACTCTGCATTTGAAACAAGCTGTCAGGATTTCTGCCCATTCGTGATGTCACAAAAATACAATATTTAGACCCTTTACACAGATTTAAACGTAAACATTCTAAATGTGTCCCAGTTTATTTCCTGGTTGCAGTGTATGTGAATGACATCAGCTGACAGGAAGTACACATGGACCCAAGCTGTTGCCTAGCAACGCAATTCTGTTGCAATTCCGTCAAAATGCGCTAAAACGGAGCGTTTAAGACAGAGGGTAAACACAGGCATATTCAGACAGACAGTATGAGGAAAATAAAGTTTTTTTTTAACATTACAGCATGTAAACATGTTCTAGTAGAAACATAAAATACAAGTATGAACCTGAAAATGAGCATAATATGGGACTTTAAGGTGTGTAAATGAGTGTTTAAAGAGGGAAGAGCATGTATTCTAAAAGCTTTGCGAAAGATTGGGGATTGCAGATTGAAAGGGAATAAAATATTCTGGTCCAGCAAAGTTCAGAACGCATCTGCCATAAAATTCTGCTGCCCTCTCTAAAGAACCGGCCGTAATAAATACATATTGACAAGCAACAAACTGCTTGGGCCGAGGCATTGCTTGTGTGTGTGTGTGTGTGAGTTATAGCAGTGTTTTCAGCCATATCGAAAAATAAATAAATTAAAAATGATTAAAGATTTGGATCGGTCTCCATTGCGGTTGTGGATTAGACCTCTCTTTCTTGCCAAAGTTGATGTTTATTAAAAAGTTCCAGAGAAAGTAATCACGCTTATGTAATTATTGAGTTTGAGCAGAACACTTTGCTTGTTAATCACGATTTCTGTATCGTAATCACACAGACGTACTGACGACATTCATCAAAACATGGCTGAGGAGCGACTGATGAGATGATTTTATTTGGTCATTTTGAGAAATGATTAGACACACAGCAGGTCACTAAGCTATTAACTTAGTGGGAACATCCGTGTTATTTGTTATAATTTGTGTAAAATGACTCGAGCGAGCTTCTCTCTGCTCAGATTTCTCCCCGAGGCAGGTTTCTCTGTAATGTGCCAGATTTGCTGTCTCCTTTTCCCTAGGCAACTTGCAATAATCTCAAACCCATCATTCAATGTCACAGATTTTTACACTGAATGAAAGTCATTTCAAGGTTGTTGGGAGAAGAATTAACACGAGGATAGAGAAATATACTTGACTGACTGTCAAGTGTTTAGATAAGCAGTAGACATGCATGAGGCCCTGTGCTGACGGTGACATGCGGCATGTTACACACTCTAAGTATTAATGGTTATTGAGTACGTTGTTAACTGTGGGGGGCAGGAGCTTATCCCAGCATGCACTGTGTGAGTGGCAGGAGGAAGCCATCAGTCATTTACACGGTTATAAATAGACGGACAAATATATTTCCTCTATGGGTTATGTCAGAGTTTCCAATTCCCCGAAACCGCAAGAAATTAAATAAATCTTGCCTGTGGAAATGAAACATTGTGAAAGCATTTGAGTTGAGCAACCATGTGTTCATTAACTTTGCAATTATCTTTTAGCTGTGCACAATTATTACCTCGCATACCGCATAAAGATAAAGAAAGTCACACCCATAGTAACGTTCCGATAGGGTAGGTATAGTCCCTAGTTTTCAGCTGGTCCAAAGCAAAATATCTCAACAAATATAGGATGGACTGCCATGAAATGATGTAACCTACAGCCCGACATGATCCCCAGAGGATGACTTGTAATAACTTTTGGTAATTGCCAAATCTAGCGTCATCTAACAATAACAAATAACAAATACAAGTACCTGCAAAACATAATTCACATGATGACATCCACATTCACAAACACCTCGGCTGTACTTTTTGTTCGGTGGTAATTAGCAAATGCTTACACACTAAATTAAAATGGTGAGAATGGTAAATGAAAAAAAAATACATTTCCTAAATGATTACAAATTTGGATCGGTCTCCACGGCGGTGGTGGAATTAGACCTCTCTTTATTGCCAATGTTGATGTTTATTAAAAAGTTCCAGAGAAAGTAATCACGCTTATGTAATTATCGAGTTTGAGCAGAATACTTTGCTTGTTAATCACGATTCTAATAAACATCAGTAGGGCTGCAACTAATGATTATTATGATTATTATGATTAATGATTTGTTGATTAATCTGTCGATTATTTTCTCAATTAGTGTTTGGTCTATAAAATGTCAGAAAATGGCCGATCAGTGTTTCCCAAAGCTCAAGATGACGTCCTCAAATGTCTTGTTTTGGCCACATATAAATCTACCGGGTCGGGATCCCATGCACGCTTGCTTATGCGCGCTTATCGCGCTCGCGTGTGGCTGGAGTCTCTGCTCCTCTGCCTGCTTGCCTTCACGCACACACTGCGCGCGTTCTCGCTCCACCTCACGTTCATGCGCGCTCACTCCACACTGCAGAAGACTTCGTAGCTCTGAGAATATCTAGTGAATGTACAGTGGACGTTTGTGTAGAAATAACTGCTGTAGCTCCTCCAGACCAACAGATGTTTCCCGTGTCTTGTGAAGTGAAGGGGCTCCGCAGAGAGAAACATTATCGCCTCCGACCGGGTGCCGGAGGGAGACACCGGCACCCGGTCGGAGACGATAACGTTTCTCTTCCTGCTAGCCAACACTAGGATCAGCATTGATTCATGGAGAGACCTTCGTCTGGTCAGCTAACATTACTGCCAAGCAGGTGAAATATAGAGTGATATTGTGGTTTTAGCTGACTTGTGTCGAGCTCACTGTTTTGAGCGATGCTCGTTCATGTATATGTAGAGCAAGCAAGCGCGAACCCGACGCTGACTTTCGTTGACTTAACGGCCACAGGTGTCGCTGTTAACAAGCAATTCTGAAAGTTACAAACAGTCCCTTTAAAAAAATGCTCAAACCGATTAATCGATTATCAAAATAGATGGTGATTAATGAGTTGACAACTAATTGATTAATTGTTGCAGCTCTAAACATCAATATTTCAAAATTGTCATTGTTAGTATGCTGCCATCAGCATTTAGCATTTAGCAACTGATGTGCCTACTACTGCCAATGTCTCTCTCAACTACTGTTTGATATACAGTCCCGAAGGCTTTCCATTCAAAAGCTTAGGGAAGCCAGACGTGCATTCGCCAAATCAGTCTTCATTCCTGAAGCCTTTTCTTGTGTAAAACCAAAACATACTGTTTGAACATACTCCAAACTTAAAGGATAACTACACCTCCAAATTCTGCTAGAACACTTCCTCCAACAGAGGAGTGAGGGAGGAGTGAGGGAGCATGTGGTGATGCGGTGTGTATGTTGTGGAGGCTGCATCAGACAGTGTGAGTGTCTTTGTGCGGGATATAGTATAGTATGCATATAGTGTGGCCGTAACCCTGCTGTTTCTCACAGATACTGTTCGTCAGCTCTAAATATCTTGTTAAACTCTGAATATAGCACAGTCACCGGGGGCCCATATGTCGTGTTTACTGCCATAGAGGAGGAATAAATATCTTGTTCATGTACAGCATCGTGTCTCCGCTGGTGCTTATGAAGCTTGATAATGCACGTCTGGTTAACTCCCTGTAACTGTCTCCCAGTAAATAAGACATTCCCAAAAGGGGCTAGTGTCGACGCTTAGTCTACATACATTTTGTATAATATCTCTCTCTCTAAAACTGCAAAATCTTGGAAAGTGTATAAATAACCTTACCATTTTAGCGTAGTATTTTGGTTTTCAACTGCTACAAGTTCTCATTTACCATCACGTAGTGTATGTTGAAGTTTTAGCATGATACTGATCCACACCAGGATGAGTGAGGTGTCTTTGTGTAAAGAATGTAGGAAGCAGAAATGAGGCGAGGTAAAAGCAAGTCGTCTGTTTCTATATGAATTGACCTCATCAGCCGCACCAACTGTTGGTAATAGAACCCTTTTCATCCTGTACTGTATGTAACTGGTTTCAATCTATTTAAATATTTATGACTGAGCACAACCTGTCCGGCAGATGATCACTTCATATGTGAGAACATTCAATTATGTCAAAATAAGACTTTCTCTTTTTTTAGACACATGCAATTTATTTTTTCTAAAAGTGAAACCTAGGCTGTGTTCGAAGTCACTCACTACTCACTCACAGAGCTTGCTATTTTGTCGTGCTGTCTGAATGTATAGTGAGAATTATTATACCCTATATAGTGGACTCAAAGTGTCCCACAATGCGTCGTGAAAAGTAGTGGACAACAAAGGTCACTAACTGAGAACATTATACCATCATGCATTGCGGTGAAGGAAAAATGGCAGACAGACGATGAGACTTACTGAAAGAGGCTGGGACACGGGTCTTAAGCTATGGGGTATGAGTGACACATGCGAAGTGTAACTGGAGCTGTGGTCGTGCGTTGCTATTTGCTCAAATGTGCGGGCCAGATTTTACTGTGCATGTGTTTTGCCCCAATGATATGACACAATGATGATGCGTGACATCTCCTCTTTTCACCCTCCTTGACAGACGAGAGGAAAGAGAGCGGCGCGATTGAGACAAATCCATGAGTTGTGGCCCGAAAATAATGTATTTAATGTGAGCAGAGCAGCGCATCACAAGAAAAACGGCGACAAAGTACTTTGTATTTATTCATTTTGGGGAATACTCTTATTGCCCCCACATTCACAACTGCCGTTAATTCTTAACGTTCACAATAAAAGCCGTAGATGCTCCATCACTGCTTACCAGGGGGAACTTAAAGCTGAAGTAGGTGAGATTGGAGCAAATATGATTTAAAAAAGTTATTTTTATAAAACGGTCGCTATATCGTGACAGTAGTAGATGAAACAGGTAACCTGAAAAAAATCATGTGCCTCTGTGTCCTCCGGTGCTCCTAACGGCATGCAAGATTACACAGACCAGAGGAAAACAAGCAGTAAGAGCTGATCTGAGGTTTGCTGAGATGAGAGCCGGCTGTCAATCACTCCAACCAAATGCTCAAACTAGGCAGCGCTGATCAAATATGAATCAATATTCTGTTACTGTAATGCCTATTTCTCACCTCAAATGTTTTCAGAATCATCTTGTAGTGCACGGTTTTGCTGTAAAATGAGAAAGTTTGTGACGCCACCGCCATTGTGAAATCTGGTGAAGGAACGCCAAGTTCCGGTCACATGACCGGAGCACAGCCAATAGGAACGCTCTCTCAATGAAATGACCTGTGATTGGTCAAAGTCTCCCGTCGCAGGCTAGATTTTCTAAAGCCTGAAAACAGAGCCATGAGGAGGAGCAGAAGTCTAGTTTTCTCTCAGAGCACTTGAATTACAATATGCTGAAATGTTATTATGGAATTTGTGCCCAATGATGCCAAAAATATACTGCCTACTGTCACTTTAAATTCCCTCTGAGCATTTCGCTTAAGGGCCAACTCTAAATAATTGCTCAAATATGTATTTATCACACACAAAAAATACATGTCAGTATTCATAATGGATAGTCTTTGATGTAGATCTGGCATGTTTTAATTGTGTGACAGCAATGACTTAATTAACAGGGCAGAGAAAATCCAATCCAATCCAAATGTATTTATAAAGCACATTTAAAAACAACAAAAGTTGACAAAGTGCTGTACAATTATAAAAAAAAAAAAGAAAAAAAAAAGAAACAGTAAAACCAATTTAAAACCAATAGGACATTAAATTAATAAAAGCGTTAAGACCAATTTGAAAGGAAAAAGGATTAAAAAAGGGAACTCTCATGCCGAGCCAAAAGCCAAGGAATAACAGTGCGAATGAATGAAGTGTGAATAAAAATGACCTGAGTAATGTCCGAAAGTGTTTTTTCATTTCAGCAATGCACATGAAACCTGCCTTGGTTGAGGTCTGCGCTCTCCAGGGTGCACTTCCAGTAGTGCATACGATCATAAATCTGCCATCTCTTCTTATAGAGGGAAATTGTACTTGCTTGACCTTAAAACCCTGAAAATTCACACACAATCACGTTATTGTACTGTAACAAGATTCTTGCTTTTTGAAGAAGCATATTACAGTAAGATGGTGTCTGGAAGTGTTGAAACTCAATCTGGCCGGCAGAACAAACACACAGACACTCAGTACACACAGCAGAGCCCAGCGAGGTGAATAAATGAATCCATTAAAAGCATGGGTGTGCCGAAGATACGACCAGCTCGGCACTTGAAGAGCGTCTGTTTGTGAATCATACCCACTCCAACTTATCTGTGGGGATCAGAGGTTATCCGCCACCGCCGCCTCCTTCATTGTTTGGTTTACATGTGTTGTCTTCAGCATGTGACAGGGTCAGAGTCTCCTGATCGCTGAGACGGATAATTGTGTGCTTTTAATTTGATCCTTCTGAGTGCTTCTGCCTGCATCGGAGGCTTTTCCGTGTGGAGAACGGTGCAGGAGGGGAGTGGAAAATGCACTCAGCCAGAAAGCCTCTGACGGAGAACAAAACAAATACGCTGGTCAAATTCAAGAAAAAGGACAGCATCAGTTGCAAATGTGTCACAGACAGACAGTTGGACTCTCTTGTGGACGCAGACTGACAGAGGAGTTTTGAAACATACTGGTTAACATGTGAAAAACGAGTGAGCTCCTTAAGGATTTGGACAGTTTTTGTTTTGGCGTCAGACTCGTATTACTTTGGATGTGAAATGACAGCATGTGGTTAGAGGGCGGATTTCAGCTCTAATTTGAATCACTCCGCTGTAACAGCAGAGCGTCAAGATTGCCATGTGCTGCGGCGCTTTAATGGCCCCGCTGATGCCAAAACTGGTATAAAGAAAAAACACTTTGCATGAGGACTCAAAAGTGGATTAATAACCACAGACATAATGCGTATAATTGAGGTTCGAGAGAGGAACAGAGAATATGATACTGACGATATGAAACTGAATAGACCTTTTCAAACTTGACAACAAGCCCATCTGTATTTCCTGCTGCAGTGTTTGTTAATGAAGGAGCTGACAGGAAGTAAACTTGGACCAAAGCTGTTCCCTAGCAACAGATAAAAAGGCAATTAAAAGGTCTATAGAGAGGCTGTTTTACTAAATATAAAAATATTTAGTAAAGTACTGTTGCCTCTATAATCTATCCAAATGTTTTTGGCATTCTGAAATGGGAAAATATGAACAAAAATGTATTTATTTATTTTTAAATTTCTGGTCCAATTCAGCTTAAAATTGCCTCAAAGTGTATCTGACAGTCTGTGCTCTTAACCTCGTAGTTACTTTATCATTTCACAATTTCAAAATAAGATCATGAAGTGCTTGTTAGCAGCTGGTCAGGGACCTATGGAGCTGTGCCGAGGCAGAGAACTGACTCCCTATAGGTCATTTTAATTTAACTGTGAACTTCAGCCAATGGAGACTTTCTGACAAACAGCAAATACAATTCTATATGTCCTTATGTTATTCTCTGCTTTTACTCCTCAGTAAGCAGAATGTGTAATTAAACTAAAGTTTCTATACTATAGATACACTTTATCTGAGTGGGAGGCGGATGTAAATGAGCCTCCATTACTACTGTGGCAACTCACTTGTAAACCCACACAATCATTGTGATGTAAAGAAAGGATTTTACTTTTTAACTGCTCAGCTTTTGCTCAGAATAATCTCCAAGAGATCCTGTAGAATCTGTTATATGATATAGTCATTGAAAATGCAATTTAAATAAAGGTTTTAATCCAACAGTACTAACAGTCTACAGCCTTGCTAGCGCCTCTGAGGCTGTTACTTTAGCTAAATAGTCGACTTGTTGTGTTTCCGGTCCACAACCTCTACTTCTTCTTCTTCTTCTACTACTACCTTTACTGGCGGATAACAGCCATGCAGCCTATAACGCCAACTTCTGACCAAACTACGCTGTAGCCAAGTTTGTTCGCTCCAAGCCCGTAGATATTAATGCGCCTAATTCACATTTCTTTTTTTGTGACATTGCAAAAGAATTTCCTTGACAGTTGAAATACGGCTATTGTCGCCCTTAGAGCCATGCCACTATATGATTAGCTGTAAAGCTAGAGTCCCGTTGTGATGACTGTCTGCAGAGGGCTGCTGCTGGCCCGCAGATGTCTTGTTAACTGTGTATGGATATGTTTCCAGGTCAAAATTGCACTTTCAAATTTTCGGATTCTTATTGAATGACGCATTTTATCTGATTACAATGTAAGAAATCCTGGATTGGAAATCATTGATTTTCTATAATAATATATAAGCTCCTGTAGCACATAAAGCTAGCTGGCATTTAACTACTACACAGCACTTTCACATCCACACCGTGGAGGTCAGACAGAACTAGTATTTTGTAGACTTTACATTCAGTAAATGGGAAGGTGCTTCATCTGTCAGAGGAGGCGATTTACGACCGTGATCAACCAAAACAGCTTGGCTTTTACTGTCAGTGGAAAGGCGTTCAGATTATTTCTGCCACCTCAGTACTAAAGAACATAACACATAAATCTGACGGCAGATACCACTTTTGATTACGACGACTACTTTTCAGTGACCATGGAGCAGTTTATTGCTGCAGCTGCTGCTGCCGTGTGAAAAACTGCAACTCCATATGTGCCGATCAGAGATTTACATGGTCCTAATGGGTTTAGCAAGTTTGAGGTCTCTAGGGCAAAAAACATGCTATATGCAAAACTAAGTGTATACTCTGAAAAATGCATGAGAGGACTTCCTTTTCTGTGAGGGCAGTCAGTTGGAATGACGTCTCCATGGCAGCAGAGCTGTTGACTGAGCAAACACTAAGGGGAATGTTTTGCTTATATCTTCACGCTTGCTCACGTTCACACCTGGAGATGACCTTTACACCCACAGTGTATGTATCTGTATCCCTAATGGATCGCTAATGTCATCATATGCTTCCACACAGCCTCAAAAGTCTTGAATATCTGAGCCATGAAAACACAACAAGGGGAGTGTGTCTGAGGAGATTCAAGATGTTTTAGAGATATACCTATTTCACAGTATTATACGACATTTCAAAGAGGAAAGATTTAAAAGTTTTAAAAGAGAAAGTTTTCCACAAAATCTAATTAATCCGCACATAATTAACTGACACACATAAAGCAAAGGATATTTTTTTGTAATTAATAACACTTGAGTAAATGCAGAAAAATGAAATGCACACTTTTTTTTCAGTCTCCTCCAGGGTTGACTTTGACTTAATAACCAAGTAATCTCTTATAATTATATTTTAAAATATTTATGAACGCTATTTCAGCAGTCTTGAAAAAATAGATTATCATTAAAAGAGAGAATATTTCAGCTGTGGTAGTGTTAACCCTCATCCTAACTGGGTTCCCCACAGACCCCAGAGGTTTACTTTCTGTCGTATCTCACAGGTCATTTATTCTTTTGTTCCAATTTTTCATGACTTTGTCAATCAGATTGTTCCTAATGACTACATATCATTGTTAACTGTTTTTCTTTTAATTAGTGCTTTTTAGAGACCAATGTATTGGGGTCCCCTAAGCACTCAAAAAGTTAAAATAGATAAAATAGAATAGATAAAATGTTTGCCATGGGTCCTAAATTAAATTATCACACACTATCAGGGGGGTAGGGGTCAGTCATTTTGAAGGAGACAGACAGATGCGACAGACACAGATTTACTCATGTGCTCTGTCTATTTTCAATTTACACAATATGCAAATTAAATGTATATTTCCAAAAAATAATAATAATAATTTTTTTCTTCTTGAGATGACAATAATTACATAACTAATAATGTTTTGAGAAGAAATAAGTTAACATTTTGTTTCTTACAGTAGTTTAATCTGTGCATGTTAAATGGGTTGGTAGGATGACGGTTAAAGTAAATATTTTTGGCATCATTGGGCAAAAATTCCATAATAACCTTTCAGCATATTGTAATTCAAGTGTTCGGAGAGAAAACTAGACTTTTGCACCTCCACATGGCTCTGTTTTCAGGCTTTAAAAAATCTAGCCCGTGAGCCCTTTCAGAGAGAGAGCGTTCCTATTGGCTGTGCTCCAGCTGGTGGGCAGTGCTTGATATTTCCTCAACAGATCTCAAAGTGGCTGCCGGGTCACAAACTTTTTACAGCTAAACCGTGCACTACAAGATATTTCTGAAAACATGTGAGGAGAGAAATAGGCATTACATTAACAGAATATTGATTCATATTTGATCAGCGCTGCCTAGTTTGACCGTTTGATCAGAGTTTGTGAGTGATTGACAGCTGCTCAGAGACGTCAAGACTCCAGCTTGTCTCTAATTGGTTGTTTTCCTCCGGTCTGTGAAATCTTGCAGATGCCAAAAGGAGCACCGGAGGACACAGAGGCACATGATTTGTTTTCATATAACCTGTCTCCTTTAATCATTTTTGATTTGCTCCATTTCTACCCACTGCAGCATTAAGAAGCCACAGTGTAGGTTTATCCATGACTGACTCCGGTGAGACAGTTAATTATATACGTAACATCGTCTGCACGGCTCCAGCTTCCACCTCTTGATCACTCGGGTTTGATGTGCGAGTCAGTGGAGTTTACTGAATGAGATAATCAAAGCCTTTAGTTTTACACATCATGAATCTTTCAGCACCTTCTCTTTCGCGTTTTGTTCAGTCACCTTTTTGTTGTGAGATCAAACGCGTCAACCTTCGCTGTCAATGACGAAACCACGAATCAAACAGCAGGCTTTGAAATACATTCTTAATCACTGACTTCATGCGACCTTTTCCAAAGCACTTTTTGGAGTTCATAGCTCACATCACACACTGAAAGGCTGTTGCGTAATGTAACACAACCCTTAATGTCTGTCTTTATGTGCTTTTTTTTTCTTTCCTCTGCAGGGTGAGTGCTCCCAGAGGTGCTATAACATCTTTGTGCTGGAGACGGTGTGCGTTGCCTGGTTCTCCCTGGAGTTCACGCTGCGCTTCATTCAGACGCAGAGCAAGTGTATGTTCCTGCGAACGCCTCTGAACCTCATCGACGTGGTGGCCATCCTCCCCTACTACATCACCCTCATTGTGGACTCTCTGTCAGTCGGAGGGAAATCCGCGGGCACGGGGAACAACTACCTGGAGAAGGTGGGGTTAGTTCTCAGAGTCCTGCGAGCTCTACGGATCTTTTACGTGATGAGGTTGGCCCGCCATTCCTTAGGCTTGCAGACGCTCGGTCTGACGGTGAGGAGGTGCACGCGTGAGTTCGGCCTGTTGCTGCTGTTCCTTTGCGTGGCCATGGCTCTTTTCTCCCCGCTGGTGTTCCTAGCCGAGAGCGAGTTGGGCGCCAAGCAAGAGTTCACCAGCATCCCCGGTAGCTACTGGTGGGCCGTCATCTCCATGACGACAGTCGGCTACGGAGACATGGTGCCCAGAAGCATCCCCGGCCAGGTGGTGGCGCTCAGCAGCATCCTGAGCGGCATCCTCCTCATGGCCTTCCCCGTCACGTCCATCTTTCACACCTTCTCTCGCTCCTACTTGGAGCTGAAGGAGGAACAGATCCGGGCGCTGAGGCAGAAGCCCGACTCGCAGGACAGCACCAAGTCCCAGAACAGCGAAGACTCTCAGGAGACGGACAGCTACCACGGCATCACAGAGGCCGCAGCCTCGTCCATGCAGCGGAGGAAGTCTATGGCGGCTCACAGGGCTGCTGAGATTAGAGCGGCGTCTATGAAAACTTAGCGGCTTTGTCGGGTCTGCGTTCGAGCTGCAGCCCCGGGAGGCCGTGACGCCCGGTGCTGGGACTGCCAAGTTGACAAGCTGCAGGATTGTGAGCAGGGAGGAGATTTTCTTCCCTGGAGATTGAGGCCTCTGCTTTGATCGTGTGAAAGCGCCTTGTGCACCAGAGTGTATCTGAGTTTCTTAAGTTTTACAGAGGAACTTCAGACGTCTTTTTTTTTTCCACAAATTTGACTTGAAAAGATTAAACAGCCGGTCAAATGAGATTTAAAAAAGTGACATTACTGGCACTGACTGCGATTCAGACTTGAGATAAGTCTGAGCAAAAAGGGAAATCTAACACCAAAACATCACACGTTGTTATTCAGACCTCAGACTAATAATTAATGTTCCTCATGTAGCTGCATTTGAGAGGATTGTCTGAAATAAAGGTCTTTGCTGAGATGTCAGACATAATTTATTTATTATTGATGTGCAATATCATCTCCATCTACTCTGTATTGTATTTGACCTTACCAAATACCTAGGGCTCTGCTTTATAAGGTACACACACACACACACACACACACACACACACACACACACACACACACACACATCATGAGGTCAGTACATTCATTTGCGGTGAAGCAGAGCTAATTAATCTCCAGCATGATAACACAACAACTCATTTATCTGTCAAAGGGCTACATGTATGCAGTCGGTTGGGAAGTTTTGTTCATTGGCAAATGACAAGAGGATTGGTCTCACTCTGTCTGGTGCCCATGCTGGTGCTTGTAGTTAATTAGTTTTGGAAGTACGCTCATTAACTTTTATCAAAGTATCAAACGTTTCAGCAAAGTTGGTTTTAGTTGTTGCCTTGTTAAAAATGGGGATGTTGGCTGATAACAGCCTCTTATCCAACATGTTCTCATACCAACTTATCACATACTGACGCTTTTCGGTTGCAGTAAAAACGTGCTCAACAGTGTGAATTTAACAAAAAACACTTGCTTAGGTTTCGTCACCAAAACCACTTAGTTAGGTTTAGGAAAAAAACACGTTTGGGCTTAAAACTACTACGTTTGTGCAGTGAAAATGTGACTTAACGTTGTGAATACGGGAAACGAACAAACAGCTGATTGTAACCTAAAAGTGAGACTTAAAGCTGAAGTAGGCGAGATTGGAGCAAATATGATTCAAAAAAGTTATTTCTATAAAACGGTCGCTATACCGTGACAGTAGTACATGAAACAGTCAACCTGAAAAAAATCATGTGCCTCTGTGTCCTCCGGTGTCATCTGGTGTCCTCCAGTGCTCCTAACGGCATCTGCAAGATTTCACCGACCGGAGGAAAACAAGCAGTAAGAGCTGATCTGAGGTCTGCTGTCCAGCTGCCGTCTATGAGAGCCGGCTGTCAATCACTCGCGAACTCCAATCAAACGGTCAAACTAGACAGCGCTGATCAAATATGAATCAATATTATGTTAGGTTAATGCCTATTTCCCTCCTCAAATGTTTTCAGAATCATCTTGTAGTATACGGTTTAGCAGTAAAATGAGAAAGTTTGTGATGCCGCCGCCGTCATTGTGAAATCTGGTGAAGGAACGCCAAATTCCGGTCACATGACCGGAGCACAGCCAATAGGAACGCTCTCTCGATAAAATGACCTGTGATTGGTCAAAGTCTCCCGTCACGGGCTAGATTTTTTAAAACACTGAAAACAGAGCCATGAGGAGGTGCAGAAGTCAAGTTATCTCTCAGAACACTTGAATTACAATATACTGAAAGGTTATTATTGAAGTTTTGCCCAATGATGCCAAAAATGTACTGCCTACTGCCACTTTACTGCACAGGACACGAGCAGCGATCTCCTGGATGAAAGCCTTGTGTTGTTGGACCCATCCACCTCAACCTTTCGCTGGCTGCTTATAATGTAACATTATAACTGCATCTTATTGCTGTTTTTTTTCCTGTCTTTTTGCCCAATCCTCTCACAATTCGGGTAGGTTTTTATGTGTCATTATAGTAAGAGATAGATATTATCAGTGATAACGTAGTATCCTTGATACTAAAACTGGAATGTGCTGGACCACGGACCAAAAGCAAATACTATTGCATTGTATTTTATTGCATTGTTAAGATGCAAAATGGTACTGGGATCCCAAGTTCCCTTATATTAATGCCTTTTGTCTGTGGGCCACTGTTTTTTCTGACCTCACTTGTGCCAAACCAACTTCCTGCACAAAGAAACAAATGAAACATAATTAATATTAATAATTAACATATTCAAAGATCTTTTTTACTTCACAAAAATATAACGGCATAAACAGCGATTTTATGTTGTGTTTTTTTTTTTTTTTTAAATGAATTTTCTTTCTTTTTTATGCCAAATCAAACCTTATGGCAGGCCAACTTTGGGCAGCCCTGGCTTAGAGCTACTGTATCTGGTGGAGAGATGGATGTTGGTGCCAGTCCTCTTGTCACATATTGGGGTAAAGTGAAGCAGTGGACTAAACATTGAAATGAATTCTTTAATATAAATGAAACCAGTTAGAGAAGCACACTTACAGAGAGGTGTAATTACGGTTTGATTCTCTTCAAAGAGGCTGATTGACTGTTGCAGATATTATACATCCACCTACAGGCAGTGAAAACAACACTCCCCAAAGTCTAAAAACATGTCAGTTAATTAATCATTTAATACTAATATTTGCAGTCTTGCATGATTTCCTCATATAATTGCAAATAGAGCACTTCATTTTCTTTGACTTGAGTGCCTTGCACTTTGAAGTGACACATTAAAAAAACAATTCCCCAAATTATTGTCAAGTTGGAACCCATCAAAGCAGCAAAGTGCTCGAGAGTGCAAATTCGTTGTAAGGGCATGTTTAATCTGCCGACTCTGAATCGCAGTCACTGGATTAACTGAATCATTAAAATGCATTGAAATATTACACACAACACTTAAAACTATTACATCTACAATATTTAGTTTTTAAGTAATAAAAATATTGTTTTGATGAGCACATGGTGCGATGAGACATCATTTGAATAGAAAGCCAACTGAAATGGATCTGTGCTTTGCGTCATGAATCCATTGCCTGAGGAACAGCCTCTTTTGAAAAATGTAATAAAGATTATAATGAACACAGTCCCATGTGGAGATGCTTTGATTTAATTTATTATACACGAAGATGCTCTCAAATTTGCAAAAGAGTGCATGTTCTACTTCTGCACTTTGAACATCCTAAATTGGTTTATCTGCGGCTTGGTTCATGTTTTTTTTCCACATCCGTTATTAATAATAAATGAATTCTGTTTCCAGGAATGGTGTTGGCACAATGCACTGCAAATGTGATAAATACTGACAGCGCTTCATGAAGTGTTCAACAAAAGGAGCCTGTTGAATAGGTTCTCCTGTTCACATTTTAGCACTGCAAGGTCGAGCTAAACATCACGCTGCTAAAGGAAAAAAAATCTCCTTATTGCTGTGATCTTCAGCAGATCATTATAGACTACAGCACTTCAGAGGATGTTTTCAAAGGCACATGTGAATCACAAGTTAGTGAGAGAGTATTTTGATGGTTGTATCACAGGAGATATTAGTTCTGGTTCCAAGGTGATTTAATGACATTTTAATGACATAGGATACTATGACTTTTATAATGTCATTTCTATGACATACTAACCTATGACCGTTTAATTTCATTGTATATGACATACTATTCTATGATTTTATTAATGACGTAATATACTGACTTTTTAAATGACATTTTATATGACATACTATACTATAACCTTTTTTATTGACTTTTTTATGACATAATATACTATGACTTTTTAATGACATTTTAATGACACACTATAACTGTTTTAACATTTTTATGACGAACAATACCGTGAATCTTTTTCATTAAATTTTCGAGATACTATGCTATAACTTTTTTCATGACACTTTTCAAAATATGTCATGAAAAAAAGGTCATAGTATAGTTTGTCTAAAAATTTCACGAAAATATTCATGGAAAAAAGTAATGGGATAGTATGTCGAAAATATTCATGAAAAAAAGTCATAGTATAGTATGTCGAAAAATGTCATGAAAAAAAGTCATATTATAGTATGTCGAAAATATTCATGAAAAAAAGTCATAGTATAGTATGTTGAAAATGTTTATGAAAAAAAAGTCAGTATAGTATGTTGAAAAATTTCCGAAAAAAAAGTCATAAATATGTCAAAAATATTCCTGAAAAACAGTCATAGTATAGTATGTCGAAGATTTTCCTGAAAAAAAAGTCAGTATAGTATGTCGAAACATTTCCAAAAAAAGTCATAGTATAGTATGTCGAAGATTTTCATGAAAAAAAGACATTTTTCGACATACGATATGACTTTTTACGACATTTTATATGATATACTATACTATGACTTTTTTAAATGTTACTTTATATACCATATTATACAAAGACATTTTTAATGATGTTTTTATGACGTTAGGGAGAATTTCATACTACAATATTTTCACAACCCTGTTCACAGCTAACATACAGTATGTGTAGTATTTCCCCACTGTGTAGGAACCAGTCTTGGATGCTATGTAAGGGATAATGTACAGCCAGCCGGTCATTGTTGTGAAATACAACCCGACAGGGCGGTTTTATTTCACAACAATGACCCACTATCTGTATATTATCCCGTTATTACACGGCTACTTACTTAAGAAATCAATAATTTCGGTCTGCCAGAGTCAGTGATTAACCAATCAGAATGGAGTATTCAACAAAGCCGTGTAATAATACGGTATATCAGAGTTTAGGGTGATGTCAGCGGCTCTGTTCTGCTCTTTAATCTAATAAAGGAAAAAGGTTTACACTCCACAACGACAGCCAAACTCATTATCTGAGATAGCGTTACATTTGCCAAACACATTGGTCAGTCGTCATTGAAGTCTTTTAACTTGTAAGTGAAACATACTATTTGAAAACACAAACAGTAAAGCAAGCGTTCATCTAACTTTAGTGACACTTTTGAAAATCACACATTTAATCCATTGTTCATATAAAAATATGAATAAGTGCAGCTTTAAGAGTACACGCTCAAACAAATGCTCCAATGGAGCAGCTCACTCCAGGTGGCACTGCAGTCACTCATTTTAATGTAGAAAGTTCTTGCACGTAAATTTGATCTTAGAGAAATGCATCAATAAGAATATTCACCAACACTTCTTTGATGCAGCGATGCACATGGGAAGCCGTTTGACGTGACACCGTTAAATACGTGCACAGCACAAGGCACTGGAGGATTTGCAAATCAGTACCAGCATTTTACAGTATTTATCACGCAGGGAAGCTGTTGCACACCCACTCAAATTCCTGAGGCACTCAGCACAATTCAGAATCTTATTTTGAGGGTTGTGTTTAAGACCTTGAGTATAAATTAGAGATAAAGTTTAAACACATTTCTATCAGCGAGCGCCCATAATGGTTGACCGTTTAGTTCTGGAAGTGTTTTCTCTACATATGTATTGAAGATAAGACAGTAATGTGTTTGGTGCAGTTTTTTTTCTCCTTCATTTTTGTTTAGCAAATTAATAGTTTAACAATTTGCATGAAAAAAATGTAAATGCACAAATGTTATTCAAGCCTAATCTATGATATGGTCTTAGTTAATGGCACAGTGAAAAACTTTTCTACCCCTTCTCGGCTGCTTTTCTGTTATCTGTGTACTGCTTCCTGCCAGTAGAGAGCTTGATGTGAAAGCCATGCACATTACAATTGATGTGCTTATTATTTAGATGGCATATGCCCAAAGACGGACCACGGCTGGTCGGCTTATTCTTCCTTTGACAATTGATGTCTGCCAGAGCTGCATCGCTGATGGAGGGCAACAGTGGATGTCTGCACAACCGACACAAACAAAACATGACTCACGATTCTCTCTGTGTCCTCTTTATTGGGTGACAGTGCCACGTTAGATCCTCAACTATACTTGGTATTTAATCAAGTGTTGATGGATGTTGACACTAGTTATTGAGATTGGCAGTACAAAAGAAAAAAATTAAACAACAATGTAACATAGTAAAAATGGCATAAAACATACGGGTAAGTATATTTTTGGTACATTAACAAACTAGGTGTGGGTTTCACAGATAAGACGATGCACAACATGGCAGGTTCTATGGGGAAAATACCTTCACATGATAACATGAATGAACCAAATGGTACAAAACACAAAGTAAAAAAAGAAGTAAAATCAGAAACATGGATTGAAACAGTAAATAAACGCTGAGGGCATTTTGATCCTGTTGAGCACAACAAGAACCTCACACATTCTCCATACAACACAGTCACCCTCACCTGTCTGAATAATCACCAGGCATACATTATCTTACACTGGCATTTGAAGATTTATATAAAAAAAAGATAACAAATAGGGTGACTAAGCAGGTGTGAACACAAAAAGTGCACAACTAAGTAACCAAGGAGCCACCAAATATATATTTTTTGTATATTTATGGGCGAGGAAAGAACTATTTATAGAAAACTCCTGCCACGTCCCCTTGGAATAAAGGGGAAGTTTCTATTTCTTGAGGCTTACAAGAGGAGGACAGAATCAGGTCTGCTCTGGTACACAGTTCAGTGAAGGGCTGACAGTCCTGACACCTCCTGGTTCGGCATTTCTCCCCTCCCCAGAGAAAGATTACGAAGCAACAACAATAACACACAAAATCTTCTGTGTGTGTGTGTGTGTGTGTGTGTGTGTTATGTGGCTGCTTCTCCTTCTCGACAGGAAATTAATTTCTTGCGACAAAATGGTGATGAGTACAACCTGCCCAAAGCGGCACCACAACAGTGATGTGGAGTCATGAGTAGGGATATCAGGGGATCTTATTGGATTTGCAATATAACTAATAAACCGGCCAGTCAGTGTTACCCGCAGCCAACATGATGGGAAGTGAAGATGGGATCTTGCTGAATGTATTCAGAAGGATCAGTCTGTAAAAAATTAATTTCTCTAAAAAGGATAAATTGGCTGGAATTTCTATTGGCAATAATAACCACTCTACTCACCAAAAATCATTTCTGAGATTGTCTGATCTTTGTAGCGATGTCGCTGCGTTCCCAGATCTCAGAAATTAATTTAGTGTGTATAATGTTATTCTTACAGATAGGAGTGATGGCAACAATTGCAAAAAAAATGCCGTATCTACGCCATGTTATTCAGAATGTAACTTCTAATCTCATAACTCAGTAAGAACTCCCAACACGTCCTCATCCCAACTCGTCACATACCGCTGCTTTGTCACGCCCCTTGGCGTCATTTTATTTTCGGCATCGAAACCACTAGTTAGGTTTAGAAAAGAACTACATGGTTGGACGTTTGAAAGCTCCAAAGCAGGTAAGGTTTGTTTACTAGCAGAGGTCTGTACGGATCACAATGCTAACAAGACAGAAACGTGCTGCCTTGATCATCTTGATCAACGTCAGAAAAAAAAAAGAGGTGCTGGCGTTTATGGACTCGCAGGTGGCTATAAGACGTGTATGGCAGAGAGAATTGGAGGTAAGCTAGCTATGTTTTACTATATCTATAGCTAGTACATTGTTATCTTGATAGCTACGCACTGATTACTGTAAAAACAAAAGTAGAAAAAAGGCACTGATGTTCGGGAAATCGGCTCGTGGCTCTGCTTCTTTTTGTGCGAGAGCCTGTGGACGACCGACCAAAATTTCAGACGTCAGAAATTCATCCGACTGTCCGACGACCGGTCGGTATGAGTTTTCTCTTTAAACTACGTCACAGTCACTCCCGGCGCTCTTTATCTGAGCGTTTACTGTTGCCGCGGATGGATTTACATTGTAGTTAATGGAAAGCCCGGTGTGTCTCATACTGGTGCTAAAGGGTACCATGTGTGGCGGTATCACATGCCGACGGCCGTGACAAAGCATCGGTATTTGACGCCCTGGGTATGAGAACGGGCTGGAACTCCAGTCCTTTCTGTTATTTACTCCAGTCTTTCTCTCTTTTCCTCTTGTCCCAGAAGTGGATTCATAAACCCACAGGATAAGCCAGATTTTGCTCAAATTTACACATTTTCAACCCAGGATGACTCATCCTTGCTTCCCTTCGCCCTGCCAATAACACATTCTCGCCCACTTGTGTTAATGACTTTGCATGCAATTGTGCTTTGTCTTAAAGGAGAACTATGCCCATTTTTAAAATTCATACATGTTCTTTCTATGGTCCAAGGCAGTCCAAAAAAATATTAGTAAATATGAGCAACTCTCTCTAAAAACTAGAGTGAGAAAACTCAAAGTCATAGGGTATAAAGTGTGGAGCTGCTTCATAGACAATGAATAGTGAGAGTGTTATAGATGACACTGAGAGCACCCAGAGGAATGATCTGAGTATTTGGGAACATTTTCTGTTTCACAACTCACAAGCTCATTTGGGTAAAAAAACATTCTGTCCACAAAATCAGTCCCTCATTCATCGCCTGTGGATCAGCTCCAGACTTTATACCCTATGACATCACAAGTTTGAGACTCACTTTGCTGGTTTCTGGCTTTGAGAGGGAGTAGCTCATGTTCAAAAATATTCATTGAACTTTCCCTGGCCACGGAAACAACATATTGGAATTCTTAATTTGGGTGGATTTCCCCTTTAAATTTGCTTTGTGTTCAGTCTAAATGCACCTCAACTCTTTTGGGTTTTTTGGGAATTTGTGGAATGAAAATGATCAAAATTATATATAAAATATCAGCAACAGCTTCGGTACAAAAATCTTGGCATTGGCCTTTTGACAGCCTCCAGCCTGAACACTGGTTATGTTTTTTCCAACACCTCTTTGCTTCCAGTAACACTAAAGACAAAAAAACGCCCTTATGTCTTTAACAAAACTTGATTTTCTCATCATCCCATTACCATCAAGGCCACTAATGTTTATGATCATCTGTTTTTTTTAAAAGCCGATGCATTGCATCTTCAAGCCTTTAGGAGTTTTCTTCTTTTGGTAAAGTCTGATTGCCTCTAGTTTCTTACAATTTGATTCCTCCGTTATCCCACAACATTGAGCCTGTGTGTCACAGCACACGGCAAACATCTGTCCAACAAGTGGTAGACTGACCAGCATTTCTCCACTGTGTTGGAAAAAAAAAATAGCAAAATAACAAATGCAATCTTGTACATTCAGTGATGTTGTATATTAAGATTTTTTTTTGATTGATTCATACATTTTTGCTGGTAATGCGGCGAGCCTTGTTTGAACGTGTGTGTTTTAAGGCAGAGGGTCCATGCAACAATCATCAGCTAATGTGGACGACGAAAAGCTGGTCCACGTTTTCCTTGAGCACAGACCTCAGTGCATACATATGCAGTTATTTACTGTATATATATATTCATGTATGTGCATAATATTCTCCACATGCACAGATTGAATCGAGGGTATAGTCTGCATTCCGAGACGCGCGCATACTGCCGCACTGAGAAGAAGTCAGTAGGATAAATAAAACAAAAAATGTCTGTTTGTAACAAGTGTCCTTCAGATATCGCTGCAGACACCGACACCACCGGGCGTCTGTGTAAGTTCATGCCTTATTTATTGGTGTGCATGTGTCTTTATGTATACGTGAGGGTGAGGGTGAGCAGCCTGCATCGTCTCAAGGTGCTTTTGGTACTCGTGCGTGTTTACACATGTCCGCAGCGCCTCTGAAAGTGCTTCCTCACCGGTCTTGACATGTCCTCAGAGAGCTCGCAGGGGCTTTCAGAGGGCTTTGGCACTGGTGGTGTGGGAGACAGTGTGGGACACTGGTTTCTGTGGGTAGCGGCTGTAGTAGTAGACCTGGAACAGGATGGTGAAGTCCACGAAGACCTGCAGCAGGCCGCATGTCCAGAACTGCACAGGAGCCTGGGTGAGCAGGAAGTAGCCCGTTTTAAAGGTGTCGCCGCTGGTCCACATCAGCACCATCTTGATGCTGGGAGGAAAAGAGTAAGAGGAGAGATGATGAATAAACGAGAGGGGTGCAATTTTATTCAAACTTATTAACAACAGCTGTGGTGGTCAATCATGTAACGGCCGATCCAGAGCTGTACAACTCAGCCGTGAGGGAAGAAAAGAAGTTAAGATAGCAAAGCTCAACAACTGCTTCCAAATTCAGCCACCTGTTAACAACAGCAACAACAATGTCAAAGTCATTGTGAATCCACCAAAGTCAAGGTGAAACCAACTGCTGCAAATAAGAGTGAACGAATGAAAACACATTTTACTAATCTCCCCTTTAATGTATCTTAACAAGGATGCACATATACATAGCTAGATAACTAGCTAGGTTGGGTTGTGAGCTTGAGTTATTACTCAGCATCAAAGTGAAAAGGTAGTATTAAGCCTTGGGACACACCAGGAACGTCAGGAGCACATGGCGGCTGCGTGGCGTGGTGGCTGCGTGATACAGTTGTCGGGCGTTCACACCAGCTGCATTTCAGCTGCGTGTCAGCTGCGTATCTGCTGCGTTTCTGCTACTGCAGCTGCTGCTGTCAGCCCTTTCGTTCTACATAGAGTTTGCCTTTTAATGGCCATTTCATTTCATTATAAATATAATTTATATTTATTTTAGACAGAGAAAGGTTGAGAAACGTGCAGTAATTTGTAAATAATAGTAATAATCCACAATTAAAACTCCGTACTATATTCATTCATGGAGCTCTCCAAGTCACTGCATGTTCTAGAACACTGTTTGGCACATATTTCAGAAGAAAAGCCTCGTGTTAACAAATATAGGAATTCTGTCCATAGAAAAAAAACGCTTGAGGGCTTTTATTTTTAAATGAAAGCAGGAAGTGTTGATTTAAAAATAACTGCAACTACAAAGACCCCATTTACACCTGGCATTGAAGTATGTTTTGGGTGATCGGATTGCAATCAGATAGTGCTTGCCTCAAAGTCATGTTTGCTGGCCCCTCTCTCCCTAACTGTTTGGGGGCTGATGTGTCCGTGCATTACGCACTGCCTCTCCGGCAGTGCAAGCTGCAAAGCTGCAAGCCCATGCTTCATGCAATCTTCCTCTCAGCCCTTTCAGACAGAGCGATCAGATCTCAATTGGATCTCAATGTGGACACTGGAGACATGTATTAATACCAGTTGTAAATGTAATCAGGTTAAATCATATCTAGATGCAATCTGAATACGAGACACGTTTCAATGCCAGGTTTAAAGGGAGTCAGAGAAAGACTGTCTTTTTTCTCTACACAGAGCTGTGTGTCTTTTCTCTGAGGAGCATTTTTAGAATCAAAACACTGCAGAGATAACTGCCGCCGTTAACGCTGAGTCTTCCCAAGCTAACACTCCAACCCTGCTGGTGAGCTGGCCAGGTAGATAGCCTGTGTAAGTATTGTTAAGCTAAATAAAACCACTGGTTTAGTTACCGTGTGCACTGTGTTTGATTAGCCTCTAGTTCAGGGCTTCTCAAAGTCCCGACCAAGGGCCACATCCAGACCGAACGGCAAGTCAATTCGGACCCAGCCCACACCTCGTAGGGATTGGTACCAAAACCCGGTTTTTTTAAACAGGCACCAGTGATACATTTATATTTTTAATATATTTTTAAGTAAACATGTCTATAATTGAATAAAAATGAACTCCAACAATAAAATTATGACAATAAGAACAATACAGATTTTTTCTTTTCATAGTAGAGTTTCTAATAATTGTAGTTATTTCACAAATTATTGGATAATTTATATATTTACAGAATGTACTTATGTGACTCCATATATTTCCACCTGGTTTTGATCTACCTTTGCTCTGTCTAAATTCTATTCGGTTATAAAGCTCACATGTTAATGACAGCTGGAAAATAGGGGACAGAGAAATGCAATATCAGTTCAGTCAAGAAGGGAATAGCAAATTTGCCACAATAACAACCATGGGAAATTGAAATAATGAATCTTGTCAGGGTGCAGGCTTCTCATCAACTCTACGTCCTGTGGCACGTTTCTAACCATAAAACTCATAAGAACGTTCCCAGTACACGCTCATCTGGCAGTTCGTAGGGTACTCGTGGGACAATCCAGGGGATGAGTTACAGTAAAATAAAAGAGTCCATGTGATTTGAGGAGGCAGAGAGTTCCTTTGAGCGTAAGCTTTGTCCTCTCACTGACACTGGGAAGCACTGTGAACTCAACTAATGAGACTGAAAAAAGGAAGTCTAACGAGGGTAGAAGAAACATACAAAAAAGAACCAAGCCCCAGGGTACAAACACACAACTTTCTATACTCTCCAAAAAATAGACAAAGACAGTATACAACTGCACTGAGGGAATACATCCCATCTAAAAGTCCTTAAAGGCTCCATTACTGGTTATGGGTGTTTTAAACAACAGTTTATAACAGCATCAACACACCTCTACACTTCTGCAGAGCTTTTTTTCCCATACATTTTTTATGCTTGAGGCAGGGATACGTGTAGGCAATGCTGGCAACGAAAAGACTGAGCCAGCACTGTGTCTACAATGCACCCGTGTGCACAAATACACAAACACACACACTGGACTCTTCAGATGTGCTTCCTTAAGCAACCTGCCTACAATAATACCAACACATGCTGGAACATTTGAAATGCTTTCACTCAAGCGTGTCAGTTTGGTTGGTCAGCACTTATTTGAATAAGCTTTGTAGCTGAGTTTTGTTTTGTCACTGAGCCAAGTTTTACTTACATTTAAAGGGGTTGGTTTATCCCCAATGGTATCAAGATAATCCAATGTACAGTGTATTGGTTGGCAGAGTTACAGTAGTAAATAATCAATGACGTCTCTTTCTAGAATCGGTGTTCCCATTACTCTGGGATGGAAAATCCATTTCTTTGGAACTACCTTCTACCAAATAATACCTATAAAACTGTGCTGTTGTTGAAATGTTTCATGTAATCTTCCAATACTGTGAGCTCCTAAAATGAAATGAAATGAATCTCTATTGTACTGGAGTGTCGGTAGAAATCCCAGAGATGGATATCTCACTATAAAATAAAAAGTATATGGCCAAAAGTAATCAGACAACCATGTCCTTATATTTTTTTTATAAGTTTTATATGGTTTGGGGAAGCACACAATTATAGTTTGCTTCCAATTTTGTGGTAACAGGATGGCAAGACCATTTCTTCTTTTAACATGGGCAGCCTGGTCTCCTAAATTATGTTTTGAGGGAAACGTAATTTGTCATAGATTACATTTGTGTTTGACGCATCACAAATATGTTTGTAATTATAGTTTGCGGAAGTCCACGTATAGGGAGGAGGTCTGGTTGATGAATGGGTCAAACAAACACAGGACTTTCACCCAGGAGACCGCTGTTCATGTCCCGTGTGAAACTAGTCATGTTTTTTTACTAAACCAAACCAATTAATTTTGTTGCGTTATTTGTTTTGTTTTGTTTTGTTTCAATTTACAACATGAACCACGTGTTTAAAACTGCGACCGTAAACCGAAAGGAAAAATACGCCGACTGTGAGCCAGACCTTATCATCCGACATCAGTGCCCATACTCGCTAATACTCTCGCAGCTGAATCAACCATATTGCCAGGCAAAATGTCGATATTGGATGACTTTTCTTTTTTTACAACCCATGTTCACATTTTAAAAATCCTTGCTTGCAAAAAGATGAGCGCATGCCAAAAATCATGGTTATGGTAAATAAACTATGGTTATGGTAAGGTTAGAGTTGGGCAACTAAAAGAGGTTAGAGAAAGATTGTGGTTAAAATATTAATATTAATTGCACGTCTGTGATGGGATTCAGTTTCCTGGAAGTCAAACATGCTACACGCTCATCTACCAGCCCCAACCTCCACACCCTTACTTCTCACCTGGCTAGGCCGCACTGCTTCCTGCACTGGCACTGAACATTTGCATTGGGTGCAAATTGTGAGGTTGAAAATTGTCCAACCTCTGAATGGGGGGAAAAAAACCTGCAGCCTGGTTCCAACATCTTATGGAAAGCCTTCCCAGAAGAGTGGAGAGATTAATGCTCATGCTTTTGAATTGAGATGTTCAATATCACACATGGGTGTAATTGTTTGCTTTGAAATTTGAGTGAACTAACCCTTTAAGCACAAGCATTTACAGATGAATGAAAAAGTAATTGAAAGATCCATCTAGTTCAATGCCCTTTTTTTCTCAACAGCTGTGTGATCAACAATTGACCGGAGGCTGATGTTCATGACACATTTCACCGCATCATGACAGCTATTCAATTGGATATTGCACTGATGTAACAAAGATCGATCACGGACTAATCTCATTAAAAGGGCCATAACCATTAATCCATGGTGGGGTCAAGTGTTGTCTGTAAATTCAGAACTGATTTTTTTGCCGCGTGTCCCCGACCCCCTGTGGATCCTCTGACGGAACATAAACAAGTCACGGAACAAAGCTTTGATTCCTGCGGCCGGTGAAACACGGTGGTATGACGATAAAGAAAACAGGATGAGTCTTTTGTGTTAGCAGATTCCCTGCTTTGCTGTAAGCCTCTTAACAGCTGTAAAGGATGGATGAGAGGTAATCTAGTGTCTCCCCCCCCAGCAGAGCGGAGTGTAACCCCAACTGTCTGTCTGTCTGTCAGCCTCGTCGGGGCAAAGCTTTTCAGCCAAATCTCCTCTTGCATTATTCATGCCTCCTGCGTCACCTCAGACCTTTTCATTTGTATGGCCAATTTGTGCAAACCTTGCTTGTTTTCCTCACTCTTTTTCTTACTTGTTACCGGCTGTTTTCCCTGCAGCATCTCTGAATGTCCCTTCCAGCTTCAATTTTCGCATACTTTTTCTTTTTTTTTCACAAGCCCACTCTCTACAGCACTTCTCTCTTTCTCCCTGTCCATTCATCTTCCCACCACCTCCTTCGCCTCTCTATACCTGTTTGCATTCGCCTCCCCCCCTGCCTACCGTCCTCGCACTCTTCTTTCTCTGTAAGGAGCTTGTTAGCTCTGTGGAAAGAGACCCTCCCTCCACACTCCTTCCTCCCCCTCTCCTTCCTCCCTCTCCTCCTCCCTGGTCCTCAGTGGCTGCTGTCTGAGTTGTGACGATGTGTATCTGCAGGTAATGATGAAAGAGGACGGATTCGTGTTTGATCAATTCCTCCGCCAGTTCCCTAATAAGAGGTAACGCGGGGAGGGCCGGGGGAACAGGGTGCGAACATGTCTGGCTACTTATTTATCACCTTCTCCGAGACGTACATAGAGGGAGGAAGAGAAAAAAAGCGTGCTGAGCTCTGGGCTGGTATGATGGCGGGAGAAAAGTAGAGCTGCACTGGGTCAGGCAATTTCTACAGCAGGCTGCAGATGCACTGTACTGTACTGTATAGCAACGCTGACTTTGTTTAATATTGCTTTGAATGCATAAAGAGTCATTGAGGGTTAAAGCACAGAAGGTATTTATTTTTAGCACTGGCAAAGAAGTATTTTGGAACAGTTTCAGGGGGAAAGAAAATGACTTGGAGAGGGTAATATTGACAGGGGAGAAGTAGAGCTGTATTGGGCAACACATTTTCTACAGTACAAGTGCTGAAGTTGGCTAAAGTTCTTAATTGACAACTTCTTACTTCTTACTTTTTTTGTAAATATAATATGTAAATAATGTAAATAACCAACGTGCAATTGTTAACAATATCTCAAGGTATTTTTCTTTGTCTTTATTAACTTATTTTCTTTTTCATTTAACTCTTTTCTTTCAAACTTATAAATTAACTTAAATAAAATTTTGAATTTCTATTTCATGTCTTCACCTTATCATTGTTTGTTAATGTGTTGATTTGTATAGGGGGAAAAAACAGTTTTAGGGAACACAGATATTAAACTTAACTTGCCAATCCATTGTAAATGTGCGCATTGCTTCATTTTGTTTATGAGTGTATACAGGAGAAATATGTTTTTTTTTTTTTTAGAGTTAGCATTCATACAGTTCAGAATGAGTGGGAGATATCCAATACATTATGCTAACCTAGCTAACATTATTTGGTCATTTGGTCTAATGTTTTTGGCTTAATATTTTGTATAATTTTAGCCATTTTATGTGTTATTTTAGTCATTTTAAAACAGCATTTTATCATGTGTGAACTCCTCACTCTAAATAGGTCATATATAGGTAAATAGGTCACCTGGTAGTTACTGGGTGTAAATATTTAAAGGTGCAGTGTGTGGGATGTGGCGCCAACTGGCGGTGAGGTTGCAGATTGCAACCAACTGAAACTTCTCCCGCGTGCCGAGCATGTAGGAGCACTACAACACAAAAACGTGAAAGTCTCTCTCTAGAGCAAGTGTTTGGTTTGTCCGTTCTGGGCTACTGTAGAAACATGGTGGCCGGCTACGTGGAGAGGACCCGCTCCGTATGTAGATGTAAACGGCTCATTCTAAGGTAACGAAAACAGCAACAATTCTTATTTTCAGATGATTATACACTAATGAAAACATAGTTATAAAAAAATATATTCCAATTATTTTCTTTTAATAACTCAGCTGTTTTGAATAAAGAGCTGAAGCCTATTTTGAACCAAAACCCACATTTGAGGGAGCCAAACATATTTGATGTATTAATACGTTTTTATATATGCAGTCATCTTACTTAACATACTTAATGAAGTCTGCAGTCTATGCTGTTACATTTCTTATCGCCTCTCTCCAGCGTTTATGTATTTTAGTGTATCTTTTAGGCTCCAGCTGTTGGCTTCCAAACTACTGAGCCACAGCAGTGAGCACATGATGGAGGTAAAGGAGAGTCCAGCACTGAATCATTATGCACTTACTAAAATACTTTAAAACTGGGTGGTATAACCGGGGGGACTTATATGGAGTTCAGAGGGAAAAAGTGTAGAATAAGAGGAACAAAGCTGCGTATCCCAAGATGAAAGCCTACACTGTTTTTAATACTAAAACTTTCTCTCTGTGATTCAACAGACGGTGCTCGTTTGCTGAGCCACGGCACAGCGACAGCAGCACAAAAAGGTAATTTTTTACACTAAAAAGACAGAAATGCTGGAAGATACTCACTTGATTTGTCTAAATCAGACTGCTGAAACCTCATATCAACTTCAACTGAACTTTAGAAAACGTTTTTTTCCACAGATAAGAAGCCCCCGTCTCTCAGTAAAAATTCAAAAGGTGACCTCTCTGGAGCCACGTTTTCTGCTAACCGTGTTAACCGGTTACTCTCAGCTGAATGCGTCGTGGTTGCTCTTAGTGACGGCGGCGGTGTCCTCATAAAAGCCTGCAATTTTTACTTGTATCAATTTTAGATATGGCTATATATATACTCATCTGTGTTTATTAACCATTCACATGAGTCACAAGCAACCACAGATGCATTCAGCTGAAAATCACCAGATAATACTATTAGAAGACAGTAAAGTCACTACGACCTGCCACTGCAGTAATTGCAGCGCCGCTAGAGCACATAAAGCGGTCGCCGGATTCGTCTACATCATCGGTATCGTAAATAATGTCCAATTAGTTTTGTGAGATAAACACATCGCATGCAAAATGCAGAGACGTTTCCCTGACAAAATCAAACTTCCATCGCCACATCTCACCGGGATTTTCACCCTGAAGGAACAGAAACAAATGGATTTGTTTTAATGTATCCCTTCTGGGTGAAATGAGCAGATGGAAGGAAGGAAGGGTTGGACAGATGATCTAAAGGTTCTCCAGCTGCAGGGAGCCAGAGATGCTCAGTTGTAAAGCCCTGCTGCACACAACAGCGGCAGCATGCGCCCGGACACAGGGGTGACGGCCCAGCAGCATCAGTAGTCAATACAGATCTATCCCAGCACGTGGCTGTATGTGTGTGTGTGTGTGTGTGTGTGTGTGGACAGCAGCCTGCAGTCTAAATAAGGCTCTGGCACTCTTATCTAGCATACTGGGATGCAGCTCAAGACCACAAGCCCTTATAAGGCTGCAGTTGGCTGTCTGGATGTCCCATCTCCCTGTTTAGTGTTTGTCTGTGAGTGTTGTGTTTTATTTGTTTTACGGTAGGCTGGTCAGTATCAGCACGAACCTCTGGCTCTCCAAGCTGGGGACCATCTAATAATAGCTGCCGCCTGAAAACTATTAATACAAAAACTTCCAAACCCTGTCAACCCCCACGCACTGAACGCACAAACACCTTTCATCTGGCTTAATGTCCCTCGTGAAATATATGTCTTCAAGTATTTAGAGTAGCACTTGGCTGAGATAGTATCACTTGGTTCCAAATCCAGTTTCAACTAGTTCAAACAATTAGAGACAATTTAAAAAAATCTAAAATTGAGCCATGATATCACAGCCAGCATTAGGGACACTTAGTGTTTTTTGTTGAATGTCTGCGTTTTCAATTTAAAGAATCATGACCCTTATCCTTTTTTAAGGCTGCGCTGTGCCTCTTTTCTCCATTTCTCGAGGGTTGGGATGAGCTGTAAAATGAGAGGCCTGTGTTGCCAGTGAGTGTATGTGAGCTGTTAGGGCTTGATAACTGCATCAGAGTGCAGCGTGATAACCACCGTACTGCAAAAAGGGCAGGGCCCTCGAGGTAGACGCACCAAACACAAGAGCCGGCTCGCTTTACTGCACAAAGAAGGAAGACAGCGCCGTTTTTTTCAGTCCAAATATGGGTGGAATTTTGTTACCTGAGTTACTAGCAACCGGTGGAAGGAGTGAAAAGACAATAAACAAAATCAAACGTGGTTATGAGCCAAAGAGAATAAACACACACACAAGCTGAGACTGAGGAGGAGTACATTCACAACCTCCTCTTTAAATATGATCCGTGTGAAAAAGGCTACCGGTCGCACTGACAGTGTTATTTGCTTCAGCACTTTTACGAAGGTATTATATTCTATTTTACTACAATATGTTATTGTTGTGCAGTGCTTCACTTTTGGAGTGAAGCATAAAGTGTCACACTGGAACGTCCTCTAAACCTCTCATCCGCACACTATTCTCATGTCAATCTTTGGATTTCTCCTTGGATTTCTTTAAAGCCTTTTCAAAAGTGCATGAAACGGCATTGCTTCCATGAGTTAGCTAACATTATCTAACAGTAGCTAACTACATTACTTTGTAGGGTTAAAGGTTATAATATATCAGGAAAAGACCCGTTCAGGACTGTCACATCCGTTGGGCAGTATTTTACACAGTAAGGAAGCTGGTCCCGTTAAGTTAGTAACTAACTAACTGATCAGTTAGTTGCTATCCCCAACTCCTTTTCTCCTGTAAAATAAAACATTGAAAATTTAAAATACAAGCAATAAAGCATAAATCTAACATATGTTGCTTGTTCAAGTCTATAAGCATCCACACAGGGGTTATGATATAACGAAATAACTGTGTAGCAAACTGCCGTAACAACCCCAATTGAGACGCATGTTCCAAATGCCCTGTATACATGTATGTCCAAAGAATGCTCATAAAACCTGAATAACAGCAGTATATCCCACATGTGTTAATCGGAAAATATCGGAATAACGCTTAAATCAGAATATCCAAACGGAATATTAGGGCTGTCCCGAATACCATTTTTTGGGTTTCGATGCTTTGGTGAGAAATATTGGAAGGTAAGGGGGATCTCTTGTTGGGTCTCTAAACTATAAAGTACGGTCTAGACCTGCTCTATATAAAAAGCGACTCGAGATAACCCCTGCATGGGAGTGCAGGATCCTAGGAGTGTGTGAGGTTTTATATGTTTTTTTATGAGAGGTGTATGACCACATGAATTTCCCCTTGCGGGATAACAAAGTTGACTTTTGACCTTTGACATGTTCTTCTCTCCATCTCCCCAGTTTCAGTGCCTGGCTGGGACAGTGCCTCTGCTGCACTACTGTAAACACATGCACCTCTAGACGCAACAAATAGTGATATCCTTCTGAGAATATCTAATAATAAGTAATGTTGAATATGACATTATGAATAATAATGTATGTGATTAATGAATAACGTGGGATTATTCCTTATTTAATGGGCTATTTTGGGATTTACACATTATTACATACGTATATATACATTTTTTTTTTAAAATGAAGCATTCAAATACTGATTTGGAGGTTGACTACCATGGCAATGGTCAGAGCTTTGAAGCATTTGAAATATGCGGTTTACATATTTGGAATATTAGTGGAATATTAGTGTGCAGGTAAACGTAGTCATTGTTTTTTTGCATTTACTTGTCTTCTACATCGTCATATCGTCTGGTGAGGTGGTGCCAGCAACAGTTGTCATTTCAGCCGACAAAACTGACGATCAAAATTGACGGACAATCGTCTCATTGTTTTAAAACTTATTAAGAATTTTGAGTGGTAAATCTTTCCCTGTTGTCATTGTAAACTGCATAAGTTGAAGAGGAGTAGTAAAATGACACGGGGGGGAATAGCGCTATTATCATATACACAATGTGTGAGTGGCATGAATGCAAAACTCCAAGGGCCCATTATGGTAACAGAGCAGTTAGTGGAGCCAAACAACATCAGTGAGGCTGGCAGAGAACCTGGGGGTCAATTACCATCAGACAGATACCAACTACCATCAGCTATGTGTCCTCATGGGACTAACGCCTCCAACGCAGGACTTCCCCCCCCACCCAAAACTCCAAACTCTATCCATATCTCATTATTAATAACTGCTTTGCTACTGCCTGTCTGACAGTGTGTCATGGTGCAGTGCTGCTCTGTGTGTATACATACTGAGGACATCCAATATGACTCATTCTACTGGCAACTTCTACCCGGCGATGACTCCATCCCCTGCCTGCTTGGGAGGGTGTATAAGGTGGTGAAGCTTCCTACTGGGAGCACTGGAAGTAGCCGTCACCTCCATACAAATGTTTCTCCAGTCGAGCGGAGGCATACTGGCTGGGTCGTTAAGTGGGAGGATGTTTTTCCACACGGACGTGCTGCATGGGATCAGTTTGGAATCGCATACTAACCTATTATTCATACATACAAGTATGATGTAAAACTGAGTATGTAGTGCGTTCCAACTGCATAGTATGTGGATTTTGTGTACAAGAGAAATGCCCGATGTATACTGGGTTAGCAAGAATTTCTGAGTCTGAGACATGAGCTTACTGGACATACGCAGTTGCCCAAAAATGCATTGCAGCTCTTCAGACTGTCCAATGTCGCACTACGAGGCAGACGGTTTAAAATAATTTACAGTTGGATAAAATAATTACGAATGATGGCGAGTGACGTTGAGGTACAGTTAAGAAAAAACACGGAAGCTCACATATATAATGTACTGTAGAAAACATATTTAACACTAAAATATTTGTTTTATTTTATAACTGGAAAATAAAAATTAAGTGGAAGAGGTAATGCTGATTTACATTTATGATAAATGTTCAACAGTAGCTCGGACCACTAATGTCGTGATCGATACGATCAGTCATGTGACGCAGAGAAGACATATTGCTCGAGTATACTTCAGCGTGAAAAGTCTGTTAGTGATGGCATACTTAATCGTTAATTCAGTAGGCAGTATGCATGAATATGAATATGTAGAATAAAGTACGTTAATGCAATTTTGAACACAGCCTTATTGTTTTTTTTGTTCCACACACTTATTGGAAGGGGCGCTCTGCTTTACTTCACCTATCTTGTTTGTTTTTGTCTCTGCAAAATGCTCTTACAATCTTTTAAAAGAAATTTTCTTGCTTTTAAAAATTGCACTTTGAAAGAAAAACATCCTCACTTTATAAGATTTTGCTTCCAATGCCTGAGCACACACATACACACACACTTACACAGAAACCTTGAACAGAGTGCTGAGGTAAAGTAACCTAGCAACAGCCTGCCAGACTCTACAGGTTGTGCAGAGAGGGACGAGAGGACACAAACAATGAACAGAACTGGAAATGACAATGTCCTCTGCCTCCTATGGCAGCTCTATCTGCACCGGCTGATGGCTGGCAGAACATGTTGCAGGGGAAGACAATAGAAGGAATAAGCAGAAATGCATACTGCCTGGGTATTGCAGAATTTTAGAATTAATTTGGCAAGTTTGCAAGTTTGCTGTAAATGCAAGTTTTAATTTGCAAAACTCACATAATGCTATATTCCTTATTTGTGTGCCTTAAAATCGTGCATAGCACATGAAATGAAAATATCTATATCGCACTAGGTAATACAAACTGCAGTACCTTTATCAGAGCATCACAACACTGGATATGTTCATCACAGAATTTCAATCATTGTTGCATTTGAAAATAAAGTATTTGAAATTATGTAGAGTAAGGGCGCTTTCACAAGCACACATTTAGTCTGTTTTAATCAAATTCTGGTGCGGTTCAACCAGTCTGAGACCGCTTGTGAGAGGTGGTCTCAGACCGTTTCCAAGTGAACCAAAACGCAGGCTGCCTGTCCTGGCATTTGTTGAGATGGACACAGGTAAACGACATGGTAGTGGACCGATGTTTGTCTGACATCTCGGCCGAAGAGAACATACGGAATATGCAAAGTCTATATATAAATATATTTAAAGTCTATAAAAATAGTGATGTCTAAAAAGTCATTTGAGATAAACTGGAGGAGAAGGATTTGTGCACACAGTAGATCAGTGCAGCGTCAAAGTGAAAAACAACTTTGACAGCAATATTTTAAAGTCCACAACTCCCTGCATAGAAGTGGCAGAAAACGATAAATTTGCTCCTTCGTACATGCCCCAATTTTTTATACTACCTATGGTCTCCAATTCAATGTATTTACATTCTGTTATTACCTCTCTGTACAGTTTTTTAATGTACGCCATTCCTATGTAATCAAGCATGGTTTCATTCAACTGATGTCCGCCTCACTGTCTACTTTTCACTCTCTTTCTCTTACTGCTAATGAAAACTGAACATCCTGCTTCACATTAAAAGCATTCAACCGGTGAAACAGGGCAGATTTTATTGTGAAGCAGCCACTGGAAATGCAAGATTTTCCAAAAGACATCCACATTTTGGGAAGTTTTTGACAGTGGATCATTTTTTATTTTTGCAACAGAGTAACAGAACAAGAACGATCAACTTTACGGTGTCCTGCTGTTGTGTGGAAAACTACCATAATTACTATTGACCTCTTTAATGAAACAATGCGAGTTTGTTGGGCTGCACCATGGATGTATTAAGAGAACTGGATACAGTGTTTGGAGGCGGGGCCCCGTTCATCCCTATGAAAGTCGCTCAGTGGCGCATGAAGACAAAATGGGTCGAATTCCGCCTGGAAAATTACCCGGATCTCCAACACATGGTTCATGCGCAGTAGCGTCCGCTCGGTCACATGACTCGGTCACGGGGTCACGCTGTCGTCACGGCTTGCGCTCCAGCCTCGGTCTGGGTCTCACTCACATCAACGGAGGAAGGGAAATAACTCTGGATTCGGCTATTAGTGCCATTTACAACTTTTAGGACCTAATGATTTAAATAAGGGCTATTAGAGTGTTCGTACTGGGGAGTTGATTTACCTAAAAAAAAAACAATTCGCTGAGTTACAGACGTCTCTTTCCTGATGTAAGTCTATGGGAAGAAGTCTTTTTGGGCCCAATGGCATCACGTGACGGACACGGAAGTTGCAGTACTGCCGTTTGACCACTACGAAAGTTGGGATCAACGACCGGCGCTCTTCCTGAGGGATTGGGCTGCACTGTCAACCGATACATCAGTTGCTCTTCTGTTGTATTTCTGGCAAAGTGGCTGTTTGTTGTAATATTAAACCGCACTTTCTGTTACCACAGAGACCACGTGCGTGTCACCAAATCAACCAACCAAGTTTAAGGAAAGCATTTAGCAATTTGAGCACATTCAAACTTTGTGGTGAAAACTGAGCCAAAGCCTGTGTTTAGGAGGTAATCCACACTAAAAATGCTGTGCATGACTAAAAGCCTTGTTTCGGCAATGTGTCTTGTATTTCATGCAACCATTGTAATGTTTGGTGGTGCAGTTTATCGCCATGGGTAAATACTCAAATGCAGAGAATCACTGGGCTCTTTCTAAAACATCGATAGCTTTTGTTGTCAGGACTTCAGAATAAAAGTCATTTACAGACAGGAGAAAATCCATCATGGAAGTGGCATGGACACCAATTTATGCCTCTACTGCAGCCAAAATAGACCAGAATGCATTGCAACTACAAGAAATGTTGCATTTTGAGTATAGGGTATATTTATATATACCCTTTATGTCCACCCTGACTTAAAGCCTGTTTATAGCCATTGTTTGGGGGTTTGTTGAAATGCATTTAGGGCTGTTCTCAACCCAGGAAATTCTTAGACGACAAACACTCCCGCGATTTTGTCGACTAATCGATTAGTTTAATAGCCACAGTTTCTCCACAAAGAATCACACAAAAGCACCACTTTTTGTTTACCAGAGATATGCTCATAAGTTTCTTGGAAATATGTCATTCAGCATGAAAAAAAGCATAGAAAATTACCAATCGACTAAAGAAATCTGAGTTGACTGAGACCAAAACGACTGATTAGTCGACTAAGAGGGGGCAGTTGGGAAACCATGGAAAACAACTGAGTAATAACTTCATGGAAAGTCTGACACCACCAAAAAGTCAGATAAACATAGCATGAAATCCACCAGACTTAGCCATACAAGAGTAGCCGAGGGTGGATTGCTCCTGTAAGCACATACTGTAGACAGAGTCGGGTGGGTAGGAAGTACAACAACAACAAAAAAATCAAAAATAAATAAGGCATGGGACAGAGAGGGTACGGAAAGCCCAGCGTGGGAGCTGTCATGGCCGGTTAAGTGGACAGGAAGCCCTGCTGGAGCTCTGTTATCTGTCTGCTGCAGGAAGCCAACCAGCAGAGAGAAAGGGAGGGGACACACACTGCTCCGAGGCAGGACACACACCGAGATGAAGCTTTTTATCAAGACTGTGTCTTCTGTAGACAATCTAAAACCTCACAAGTCTTTTAATACATATACGTTATCAGTTTCATCTCTTCAATTACTTTGTTACAGCGTCGACGTTTCTCCTTATCGGATTTCTTTTACCCCGTATCTACTTTTAATCTTGTGGCGCTGTTGGGTTCTTTGTAAATCCATTTATGCCCCATTGCTTTTCATCGGCTGCTTAAATGTGCTATACATTTAAAGTTGAGTATACTATTTTGAAAAAGCAGCTTCCAGGGCTTCCTCGGCTACAGCTCAAAGGGCTGGTGGAATAGATTGTGAAACCGCACGTGCTTTCAAAAATCTATTGTACGTCAACGCCTTTTAATTACAGCCTGAGACTTGCAAATGATGCATTAATCAACGGATCATCATTAATGAGCCAAAATGATACATTGGCAGTAGATACAGCGAGGCAGAATGCCTCATTACCATATTGATTTTCAGAAAAACTAGAGGGTCAACTGTCATGTTAGCATAATAAACAGTTGTCAGGAGGAGCCTCGTCCTCGCTTCCTGCTCGACAGGTGCCAGAAATACTTAATAAGCATGTGTCAGTGTTAATAATCATATGTGAGACAATATAATATGGAGCCATTACTCGCAAGCGTGTGCTACAGCAGGAAGAGGCCTCTCATAAATAAAACAGTGCTCATCAGGATAAAGAGACATTGTCATTAATCAAGGATGCAACAATATTTCTGTTTTGATTTCTGTCAGACTGACTGTTGGTAAATTATACTCAAGGCCCACATAGTTAAGGAAAGAAAGGTGACAGTAAATAACGTTTGAGCATTCAAAGTGTGTTTACGCACTGTGTGATTTAGAGAGGTGATTGTGAGAGAAAGGTGGTGAAATTAGGGCTGAAACTCTCACAGGTACTGCATTTAGCATAAAACAATATGCTCAAATCATAACATGGCAAACTGCAGCCCAACAGGCAACAACAGCTGTTAGTGTGTCAGTGTGCTGACTTGACTAAGACTTGCCTTAAACTGCATGTGATTATCATAAAGTGGGCATGTCTGTAAAGGGGAGACTCGTGGGTACCCATAGAACCCATTTACATTCACATATCTTGAGGTCAGAGGTCAAAGGACCCCTTTGAATGTGGCCATGGCAGTTTTTCCTCGCCAAAATTTAGCGCAAGTTTGGAGCGTTATTTAACCTCCTTCGTGAGCTAATATGACATTGTTGGTAACAATGGATTCCTTAGGTTTTTCTAGTTTCATATGATGCAAATTGCGTTGATGTGTTAAAGAAATTAGTGGCGTTGAAACAAATTTGTGTTAATTCTGTTTTGTAATTCATAGATGTGAGTAATATAGTATGCACTCCCCTGCCCAGTTAGTGTCAGTTCATTGCAGGATGTTCAGTGTCGTGTGTGTCTGTACCTCATTCCCTCCGTGGACTTGTTCTGATAGTTGCAGTAGAGCTGCGGCGTGCCCAGCATTGCCTCGGTGAAGACGGCCAGGAAGCCCAGGGTCTCCACGAACAGCGCAGAGTCCAGGAAGAGGTAGGTGATGTAGGCCGCCATCAGCGTGAAGGCCAGCACGCACTGCATGTAGTCCACGAAGCGACTCCACAACCAGAAGTAGCTCCAGTCAAAGTCTAAAAGTGCACAACAAAGGGAAATCACAAATGAGTACACGGTAATGCAGATTTTCTTTTAACAACTCAAGGGAGTACAGTTCTCAACCAGCTGGCTGATACTGGCATAACAACAGAAACAGTACTTGATATGCACAGTTCCTGTAAAAAGAAAGAAAGTAAAGCAAAGCCGTTCTAAATAAAAAAAAAAAAACATGCAAAAGTAATGCTGTTACTGGTTGAGACGAAAAAATACTTTTTCAGACACATCACAGCGGAAGAGTTGCATTCGAAATTTGGTGGCTCTGGAGGGAACTCTTTAAAATGTGATAAAATAACCCTGATGATGTCATCGGGGTTATCTCAGTTTAGGTTTGGAAACTAAACATTTATAACAGAAAGCCTGCGTTACAAACTAGGGGCATTGAGTTTGAAAGACGTGTAATTACCAGGCATGGAGTATCAATGTGATGATATTGGTTGCATCATGGGAAATGTCGGATCCAGTGTTTTTGGGGACTAAAAGTCAGATTATTTCAGCCTCCACTGCTCAACTTTATGGTAGTGTGATGAATCATTGCAGTTCTTAATTTCTCTTGAAAGTGGTAACTAGGAAAATGACATTAAAAAAGCTCAATATATTTTTTTATCAACGTGTATACAAGATCTGTGTGAAAGTGCAAACTTCAGCTTGTAAGCAGGGCAAACATTGAATATGAATTTTATATTATAAATCAATATTGCAAAAGCCTTTTAGATGTCATCAAAGGTTCAGTATTAATACTACATCAGTGCCTTTCAGTAACGGGCGGCTGTGGTTCAGAGGGTAGAGCAGGTTGTCCACCAATCGGAAGGTCGGTGGTTCGATGGGTCACATGTCGATGTGTCCTTGAGCAAGACACTTAACCCCAAATTGCTCCCGGAGGCATAGCCATCGGTGTGTGAATGAGTATTTAGATTAAATCCTGATGGGCAAAATTGGCACCTTAGCAGCCTCTGCCATCAGTGTATGAATGGGTGAATACTGACATGTAGTGTAAAGCGCTTTGAGTGGTCGGAAGACTAGAAAAGCGCTATATAAGTCCAAGTCCAAGTCCATAATGACTTTACATGTTGGTTCTACATGTTAAGAGTCATAGTTTGATAGTGTCTTCTACATTCATAACACACAAATTGTTGTTTCAATTTCAGGCTCGTTAGTCAGCTGTGAGACACTTCTACTCTTTTGTACTTGCATGCAATCACATTTTCCCACTCTCCTCACTTCTCCAGCACTAGAGGAAATAATCACCTAGTGATCCTGTCTGTTATTTTTTAAGCTGTATTAACAAAAGGAAGCAAAAACTCTATAATTGGAACATTTTTAACTAACTTCACATTTGAGGTGCGAATTTTCACAAGACTCCCACTATCCCATTCTAGTATTCAGAAAGAAAAAACTATGTCACCGCCACAAATAGGCCGTCTGAACTGCGTACGATTTGGACTCGTTCTCATGCAGATTCTCGCAAAACAGAAGCTTTTAACTTCGGGGTGAAGGTGGTTATAGTATTACACTGTAATAATGGGCTGGGTGGGAATCTGGACACTGATGAATCTGTTCTCTGCCCTGACACCTCTCGTGTGCGTTCTTTCTCCGAGGAAATGATTAGATAAAGATTCCGAGCACAACAACCCCGCTTCCTGTAATAAGCAACACCGCCAATACTAATCATACTGTGATAATATCTCTCAAGGCCACAAAGCGTCAGTCGCCTCAGGTATTACTTTAACTATAGCTGATGAGGGAACAGGCACAATAAGCGATGTCAGACATCTTTACCTCTAATTTCCTCTCTGCTAAATCCCATTATACAGATCTTTATGGTATAGGCTGTGAGGGAAAAAAAGGACACAAGTATCTGCTGGTTTAATGTGTGAGCAGAAGACATTGAAAGAGTTTATCATGAAAATCTAATCACGGCTGAGCGCGAAAGATGTTTCTTCGCTGCTGTATCGTAAATAGGATTTACACAAGCCCCAAATGCAATGAAGACAATTTGTTTAATCATGTTTAAATGAGGCTCTCTTTATCTAAGAGGAACATCTAAGCACTCTGGAGGCCTACTGTATATAGGCCTCCAGAGAAGCGCCTATACAGTAGATAAAGCAAAAAGAAAAGAAAAGCACCGCTTATCACCACTAAACAGCATGCCTAAATGAACAAACCTGTTATTTTTCAAGACTAGATAAAATAAGGAGTGAAAGAATACACGCGTTTATGACATTTCAGTTCCTGATTTAATGAAATATTGTTTCATTAGAGAATTAATGCTGACCGATTCTGACATTTAGATGGCATTTCTACATGAATACGCATGGCAGGCACGCACGTTATGTGTGCAAGGTAACCTGGCTTTGCAATCTTGAGCCAATCCAATTGTTCCTTTCTGACAGACAAGTTAAACAAATCCCATAAGGGTAACCGAATAAATCTCAGAGCAATTCAGACCGGGTCACAGCCTTCTGTCTATACCCACACTCCATGCACCAAGATGCATGATGCAGAACTACGTAGGATGGCAACACAATGCAGTGTTGAAACAAAAACGTAGAAAAACGTTCTTAAAAGCTATAACAAGGCATGTATTTCTGTTCTGAGTACAATCAACACCGAGAATATCCTTTTGAGAGCTGTTATTCGTACTGTATGGCGGTGTTTATTCTGTAGGTGTTAGCTGCCTGGTGTGGTGGAGCCCTGCTGGCAGCAGAGGACTGTGAATCTGGGCCAACTAGCACCAGGCTGGCGCTGCCTGATAACAGCCTAACACAGAGGGAAGCAATCAGAGGGCAATAGAGCAGCGTTCAACACCAACCTGGCTGCTAAAGGCATGCACAGCTTGAACATGTGATACATTTAATATATATGGCTCCAAGTGATGATACCACTGAGCCCCTAGCTTAACAGAGAAGCACATACAGTAGTAGTAGCTGGCAGGAGCAGTGGAAACAGTACAGTGTGTTGCTTTGCTAGCATGCTGGCTAGTTAGCTAGCTAATAGTATGTTCCACATAAGCAGACTTTTGGAGCACAGTGACCAAGACTTGAAACTAGAGATAGATACCATAAACTCATGTTTACAATGTTTACTGAGGTAATAAATCAAGTGTCAAGTAGGCTCATTTTCTCATAGACTTCTATACAATCAGACTTCTTTCTGCAACCAGAGGAGTCGCCCCCTGCTGGTTGTTAGAAACAATGCACGTTTAAGGCACTTCAGCATTGACTTCACTTTTCAGAACCGGAGATTGCTGCCTGGTAGAGACCAAAGTTAAACACAGAACAGTGTCACACATGTGTTAAACTATAGCTTTAACACATTTACTCGACAGTGTAAAGCCCTTAAAAGAGAGCTAAAAGAAGGGTGAAATCTGCACTTGGAGCCAAAACACCAACACGTTAGCCAAAGCAACTCCATTGTGAGTCTGTTAGCTTGTTTCTTCTGCCCCAAAATAGCTAAACATGCAGCTAAAGTTAGCAAAAATGTGACATGTATCTGTACTTATTATATGGTCTTGTTACTCCATATAATGTTAGCTTGTTCAAAAGGTCTAGTGTGTAGGATTTGGCGGCATCAAGCAGTGAGGTTGCAGATTGCAACCAACTGAAACTTCTCCTGTGTGCCAAGCGTGTAGGTCGGAGAACTACGGTGGCTGACGATTCTTATTTTCAGGTGATTTTACACTAATGAAAACATACTCAATAATATTATATTCCATTTCTGCCAATAGATCCCTATAAATGCTGCACACTGTTCCTTTAAACAAATGTGTGTTAGAGTTTTGATTTTATATGTTTCTGAAATAAATAAAGTTCAGTATTTAATCTTTGAGATGCAGAAGAATTCCGTTATTTCTTACCTTCTTACATTTTATTATACAGTACATCACCTCAAACTTCTTGAGACATTTAATTCATTCTAAAATGAACCAATATCAAAGAGTGACCTGCTGTAATCTCAATAACTGGGGACATAATTGCCAAGACTGCATATGCCTTAGCACTACTTTATCTACCAGATTACCTGCTCGGTTCTTAAAATAAAAAGATTAAGAACTTTTTCTTAACCTTTTTCTCCCCAGTCTCTTCTGTCAGGGCAAAGGGAGTGGAAGAGGATAGATGAAATTCTATGTAGTGAAATTCAAGACATTTTCTTCCCATCTTGCAACTTAATTTGGTGGCCAGGGATTCTGCAAAAAGAACAGAACACCTTTCTTACGGACACTTTTGGCTCTAACAAAAAAAATGGCAGCATTGTGATTATGACATGCTTTTCAATTATTTGTGCAGTCCTCGTCTCCTGGCTCATGATATAGTGATCACACTCCTTCGTGCCAGTGCTGTGCCGTCACCAACCCTTAATCCTGTGTGTGCACACTTTGAAGATGGAAGCAAAATCTGCCTCCAAAATATGAGCAGCAGCAAACAACATCTTGTAGACGGATCCACACCATTCCACACTGACCGCTAAAAGAGAGACGTTTATCACAGTACTGTAGCTCAGCCATACGCTGCCATCCACCCTCTCTCTCTCTTGCTGTGCCACTTGCGTACCCTGGGGGTATTCTCCTCCTCCTCTTTAATCCCTGTGCCGCGTGGCAGCCGCAATAGCACAGTGTGGGAACAGACTGGAGCTGCATACAATAGACTCCCCGTGGTGGCCAAACGTCTTGTGCTCAGCTCAGTTTGAAGTCCCACAGAGTGGTGGTACATGTGTAGGAAGACCCGGGTCAGAGTTGGACATTTCAATCGCTTGTTTACCAACTGTTCCCTGCCAGTTCCAGTTAGGCCTGGGAAAAGTTTATGGGGGTAGTTGAAATAATGGCTTGCTGTCACTCAAAAGCAACCCGTGGGAGCAGCAGGAACATTACAGTTATAACAGCCCGTGAAATTGAACTTCAGATTTCAACGAGCTTCATTTCTGAAATTTGGACAGGGAAGCTTTTTTCACAATGACTAATGGGCTTTCACTGCCAAGCCAAAGCACAGCAACTTTTCTGCACTGCCACCTAGAGTAGTCTCTTCTATAAAAAGGACTGAGGCTGAAAGTTAGGACTCTCTACCTTAGGGAGGGGACAACTGCAACTACAGGATACGGTGATTTATTCTAAGCTGACAGACCCCAATGGGACCAGAAAGAGCAACGAGCCATAAACCAAACAATAGAAAGAAATGGAAATCTCTTGTATTGCCATGCACCTCTGTTACATCGTTAGGCAAACATCTCTGTGGTACGAGACCACTCAATCTTTGTGACATAATCTAAGACAGGACTATTCAATTAATTTTTTAGTAGGGGCAGATTTGACATTTACATTTCCTATGTCTGATCTGCAAAGTTAGGAATGAAAATGTGAAACCAATACCACTTTTTTATTCTTAGCAGGTTGTTGTCTTAATAAACCCAATATTTCATTTAACATCTTTTTTTAATCAGTTTGACTCTCCTAAATTCCCTCTGCTTAAACAGCCTGGGTTCAAACTTTTTAAACAAAATACATATTTTTGTGCTGAACAACACATAAATAATGAATGGGCCAATTAGCCTACTAATAAAATGATGATCTTTTAACAATCAATAAATGTAAATACCCATAAACTTAGAATGTTACCAGATTATTTAAATAAAAGCACAATGACATTGCTTTTAACAATCCGTAACAGCGTCAACAGCATGAGTGGTGACGTTGATGAACGTGAATAAACTCGCAAATTGGAAGAATTTAAAATTATTTTTTACTTTATTTTTTTCATATTTATAAATGATCAAATGGGTGGATTTGGCCTATAGGCCACCAATTGATTAGGCCTGATCTAAGATAACTTTTTATTCATTTTTTGAGTGGGCCACAACCAGGGCAGAGACAGTAAATCTTAACTTTTTGTGGGAAAGGTTACAAAAAGTGGCATCTTTTTTTCAATTTCTGGATGCTATTCCAATAAACCAGTTGTTATTTGCTTTTGTTGAATACTCCATTCTGATTGGTCAATCACGTTGTTCTACGGTCTGTTATTTCTTTATAGCAGACCGTTGCTATGTATAACAGACCGTTGCTATGGACACAGTTCTGAACTTGGACTCTGGCGGACCGTTTTTGTCTCAAATGATTGATTTCTTAAGTAAGTAGCCGTGTAATAAGTGGGATAATGTACAGCTAGAGGGTCATTGTTGTGAAATAAACCCCTTCAGGGCGATGAAAGACATCTCTGCTTCGCATCAGGGTGCGGCATGTGTCTGGGTTTATTTCACAACGCTGACCGGCTCGCTGTACTTTATACCTTACATAGACCTTTTCAAACTCAACAACATAAACATCCTAAATGGGCTCCTTTGGATTTCCTGTTGCAATGTTTGTTAATGCAGTAGCTGACAGGAAGTAAACATGGACCAAAGCTGTTTACAGCTGAAAAATATCAAAAACTAGCTTTAAGTAATTGAGGATGTGGTGTCAAACAGGCAAGCTATACCCTTGAGTCTGAAACCACAGACCCCCTAAAGTTTGCATAAAGGATTTTCAATCACAGAGCAGCAGATTGATGGTTTGCCTGCTGACACAAATTCATTTATATGTTGCTGCAGATTTTGACAAATCCGATCAGAGTGTCCTCTCTCAGGTCTTCAAAATAACTAACTCTGGCACGCATAAGACAAAGTAGAAACCTTCCCCGCTGTCACCTCAGAACTTTTTTCTACAAATATTTCCTTCCAAATCCTTTTACCTCCACCTGAGTGATCACCAGCATTTCTGATCCCGACACAGCCAAATGATCAGATCTTTTAATCTCCTTAAAGGATTCCAGCAGGCAGTCTTCCATATAAACCACACTGAGCTGCTATTACACCAAGATTTATCCCGTCTGAAAAATAAAACTACACGGCTTAGAACCTAGAACATACTGTACAGCCCAGATGTGGCACACCATAGGAGTTCTTTTTAAAAGGGGACCTATTATGCTTTTCCCCTTTCCTTTAGTGTGTTATATAGTTTGTTGTGCATGTAAAAGGTCTGCAAAGTTACTCTCCCCCACAGACACACCGCTCCTGAACTGCCTGAAATGCCTCGATTGAAGTCCTGCATTTTCTTCTGTAACGTGGTGATGTCACCAAGTAACACATTTTGCCTAGCGGCTAGTTTGGCACACCCTCAAACAAAGCTAGTTAGAGCAGAGCTGGAGCGGAGTCCAAAGAGTTTTGTTCAGTTAACCAATCATAACATTGGACCAGCTGACCAATCAGAGCAGACTGGGCTTTTCGGAAGAGTTAGGGGTGGGGGGGAGCTCAAATGGAGCGTTTCAGACAGAGGGTGAAAAGAAGTGCTGCAGCACAGCCAGTATGAGAAAAGTAAAGCGTTTTTTGTAACTTTAAAGCATGTTAACATGTTCTAGTAGAAACACAAAAGAGAAGTATGCACCTGAAAATGAACATAATAGGTCCTCTTTAACCTGTCATCATGTACAGTAACTGAACCAGCAGTAACATGATGTTATCTCAGCTGCTAAATTACACCCTATGTCTCTAAATAAAATGTTCACAGCCAGTCATATCTATTATAATACAGCCTTATTTGGGCATCAGAGGTAGTTATATTAAAAGTCAGCTTAACTGTGTGTCAATGCCCAGCTGTTTGATGGAAGTGTCTGGTGTGATAATGATGCTGTGCTTCTATGAGAACAAATATGTGCTATGATGACGGCTTAGAGAACATAAAAGGGAACAATCTGAACAATACGAGAGACGTACAGGTTGAGAATGCGCCCTGCTGATTAAACAACACTATGGTGAGTCACTGCAGGAAGTGACAATGTGCTCTGTGACCAGTTTGGTGCTATATGCTATACTGTTGGCTCTCTATAATTTGCTTTTCCACGGCTGCATCTCTGATCGTATATCCACTGACCACAGTTGCTACAGGCCTCTAAGTGCTGCTGCGTGTCTAAACCGATCCACAGCTCCGCTTCACATCTTCATCCCTCTGCCTCATGCTTCTATCAATAATAGACTACAACATGCTTCCCCTTGATATTTCCACTAAATGATCAATGATCAAAGAACGCGCCGTTCTGTCAATTCTAATGATGCAGTTGGCAGAGTTCCCTGATCGATGGCCGATCATAGAGGCGCTGCAAAGCCAGCTTCAACGTGTTGGCAGAACGGAGCCAGCAGCACAACATCTGGGCACTGAAGGAAATATCCTCCTCCTCCTCCTCCTCCTCTTCTGATGCCAGAAACAGGCAAACAGGATGAACCACAGAAAGCCACAATTTTGGTGAAAACTAATTATATTTTTCTGCTCCAGCTTTTCTTAAAATTATCCAACAAAAGGGTACAAAACAGCACTTCAATACCAAATATCTAGTGTGCAAACCAGCACAAAACTTAGAAATCTAGTGTGCATTAGTCAGTCCCAAGAGGAGAATTTGTAATATATTATAGGCTGCTGAGCTCCTCTGTTAATGCTTCACATCATACAAATATTGTGTCATACTGCCATCTAGTGTCCACACCAGGAACAACAGCCCTTTCTTCACTAATAATGTGTCCTTATTCCATAGTGCAAACTTACTGTATACTATGTGCACTTTTTTTTTTTTTTTTTTTTTTTTTAAGAATGGAAGAAATCCATATATTTTACATTTGTATACGAACAGGAAATAATACAACACATGCGTCATCAGAGATCAATCAAACTGCTACTTTAGAAGAGCCAATTAAACTTTAACAAAAAAGCTAAAAGTTGTATTATTTGTGCAGCTGTGAGTAGCGCCTACATTTCCTTTCTGCATTGCATCATGGGACTGTAGCATTAGCAGTATTAGTGCATTATGTATTCTTTCGATTAGCGTTTCTGCTTTTGGTCATGCAGGTCACGAGGTGATGTCAGGTGACGTCTAGCATTTGTAAAGCAGAAGCTTGGTATGTGGTCTTATAGAGGTTTCCTTTCAGTTCAACTGACAAAGCCTCTTAAATGAGTGGCTTTCTACAGGATCAAACTCATGAGCTGCACCTCAAACCACAACTCAATACACTTTTTTTCACAGCACACACTTTGACAATACACAGTAGGGAAAGCACAGGTGTAAAATAATAATATAATAATAACTCCCTTAGCATTCAGCTGCTTCATATTTCTTTTGTATTTTATAACCTGGGCAGCCTGTGTGACTGGGCAACTAAATGTGAAGTTGCTGTTAAAGATTAAGCCTTTTACTCAATATTTTCCTTACTGTCAACAAATCCATTAAAAAGACCAAAACCAACAATGCATTAGTCCACCTCAAGGTACTTTCCTACTTCCCTTCCATCTGCTGTGCCACTTAAAGCCCATTTCTTTCCACTGAAGATTTAAACGTTTAAAAACGGGTCATAAAATCGAGGATTCTTCTGAAATCAGTAATCCGTTTTCTTTAATGTCTGTACACTGTAGTTTTCTGCAAATGTTACTCAAACAGGACAAAAAAAAAGTGCATTTGTTGGGGACTATTTTCAGGTGTGGATTAATACACATTTTGACCTCTACAGTGAGTATTTCCAACAGCAGGACGGTGTGTGTGTGTGTGTGGGATTGAAATTAAACTACAGTGTGTGTGTTACTCTGGATATGTTTTTAATAGTTTTTGGATAACAATGGAGCTCTATGGCACAGAGGAATAAGATATGTCAGGCGTTGGATAAAAAGGCAATACTTGTTAGTGGATCAATGAATTGTTGGTTTTGTTCTTTTCATTGGATTTGTTGACAATAAGAGAAATGTAGAATATCACCGGCCTTATTCTTAAATTAGACACCAGTATGTTTTATGTTTAAATGTCACTATCCTCTCAGAAAGCTTGAAAATGCAAGATATCTAGAGTTAAAAATGATATAATCTGCGACTGTGTCAGCTTGGTAAACCCTACCCCCACAGATTTCTTTACATATAAATTATAAAAAAGAGGCATTGTGCTGAAACCAAGTGTAGTTCAAAAAACGATTTTGCTGGTTAGAAGACAACATCAATTTGCATGAATCAGCCATTAAAAAGATGCTTTACATTCACATTTCAGTGCATGATAATAATAATAAGCATGCATCAGTTTAAGGGTCATTAAACACACATTTGGTTTGAGAGTTAATATCAAATAATCATTTCAAACTGCAAAAGCATAAAGTTAAAAAAGCTACAAGATGTCAGTAGTTGAACTATCAACAGGTTAGTCTACTGTAAATCACTGAGAAATAGAAGCTTGTCTATGTGAGTTCAGATTGAGCTTTTGATTTCTTCCTAATCTGTCATTTCCTATAAATGACAGAATTAAGCACAAACAATACATGCAAAAATCACATCCACACAGGTTTTATTCCAATGAAAGCTGATCCTTCATTTGCACTGAGGGTGTGAAGTGTAACATGCATTGAAAGCATCACAGCAGCATGGCTACAACGTACTGACATTAAATGTGCTCCGTGAATCAAACAATGGATGCAACAGCGGGACTACATGCGGGTGAAATGGGCTCATGCTTCATCCAGACATGTGGTAAATGGTGTTAGTCATCAGAGCCACACGGGGGGTCATCATGCACGAGAGACACAGAGATGGAGAGGCAGGTGAACTACAACTGATGTTTCATGGCAGACACAGTAAGTTCTGTACATACCCAGAAAGAGCCTCTTAGGGATTCTGATCTCCTCGTCCTTACTGTCTGTAGCTACAGACGAAAAAAAATAAAGAAACAACAACAACAAAAAAAAACAGGGAAAGGAAGGGAGAGACTTTCAGCAATGCCAAAGTTGACCTGAGATGTGTCAGGTTACTGAAACTTGGGCATGACTTCGTAATACTGTGTGACAGTTGGTCAGACATTTCAAGTCATCATGAGTTACACTGTAAAACTATACTGCTTGTGTGACTAGTTATATCTCTGATTACAGTGATAGAACTAATCTGTCATTTGGTTGCAAAAGACCACAGAGGGGCAGCAGTGTTCCCACTGGAAATGTTTGTTCAAGTATCCTTGGCATCATTGCACCTTAAAGGGATGGTTCTGGTGTTTTGAAGTGGGGTTGTATGAGGTACTGATCCATAGTCGGTGTATTACCTACAGTAGATGGCGGTCGGCACGCCCCCAGTTTGGGAGAAACAGACAGGAGTTACCGTACGGGAGCAAAGCAATGTACTGCTGTGGACGGGATGGCAGCAAAACATATTTTAGCCACCTAAAAGAAAGGTCCACCTGAAAAAATCTGTTTAGTGTACGCTATATTTAGAATATTTTCCTATAAGGAACTGAACTGAAAGTGGAACTTATTTATACTGTTTTTGTCAATGGAGTCTGGTGGCTTTGAAGAGAGCATAGATAAATTTCACTTTCAGTTCAGCTCCCTGTCGGAAAGGGCAGTCTGAAGGCAAGATAAAGCGGTGAAAATATTCTAAATATAGCGTACACTTAAACTGATATTGATTTTTTTTAGATGAGGCCTATGTTTTGCTGCTGCCCCCATTCACAGCAGTACATTGCTTTGCTCCCGTATGGTAACTTGTGTCTATTTATCCAAACTGGGGGAGTGCCGACCGTCATCTACTGTAGGTAATACACCGACTATGGATAAGTACCTCATACAACCCCACTTCAAAACACCCAATACTATCCCTTTAAAAAGAAAAACACATTTTCTCTATCGGCTTCTTACTACGAGCGATGTGGTCCGACGTAAAGACATAAAGAGTTTGCTTTTGTTGGTCAGGTCATTGTCAGTTAATCAAACCACATACACACACACATACATACACACACAGTCCAGATTAGCTTCAGTTTTTGATTCATAAATTGTTAATTATACAGGATTTTTTTCCCCTTTAAACTTTAACTTTGATTGTTGCTCATTGCTTATGTTGCTTATTAAGTCATAACTATTTAATGTTTTCAAGAAAAATGTAAGATTTGAAACCAAGATTTCTTATTCACTTCTGCTGGAAACCTCACATTGACCTCAAGAAGTTACAGAAATAATCCTGCACATAACCCGCTGTAAAACTACAACTTGAATACTTTGATAACACGATCTGTATTGAGTACTTTGATAATAAGGTTTGTAATGGACACTTTATTAATATGATCTGTAATAATGAGTACTTTAATAATATGGTCTATAATGTGCACTTTGTAACAAATTCCTGGATAAGTGGGCAAGATATATACAGTAGTAGTATAATGGAACACCGTACCAAAGATGGAGGTTTGAATATTATTATTTTGACCTATTTTCATGATCTGTACTGTACCAGAAGTTGACATGAAGAGTAAGAAATAATAAAAAAAAAAACTACAACTTGTTGTTTTTACACTTTGATTTTGTCTGGATTAAACAAACAAGATATGACGTGATAATTAATGAGCTTTATAGGTGCTGGGGGGCAGATGTTGTTACTATAGCTGTAAATTTCCAGACAGGTATAAGAGTGGTAACAATCTTCTGATTTAACTCTTGATAATAAAGCGATTACATGTACTGCTCCTTTAAGTGGAGCTTTCGCAGCTCAACTTTTTTTGGAAGTTTTAAAAAATGTTTGAAAGGGACTGCGTCACTTTTCTACTAATAAAAATGTATGCCATCATGACTACAAAATGCATACATACAACACATACATAAAAAAAATCACCTCAGTTGCATAGTAGTACATTCGACAATCTGTGAAGTCTATCTAGAAGCTGTCTGGAAAATTTATATTTTAATGCTCGACATTTTTCCTGACTCACACTGGTTATCAAGATGTCAGACTGGCTTACAGCTATATGAAGACTACAGTATTGTACAGCTTTCTGTACTGGATTCCAGGGTTTCATTCATTTAATCTCTAGAACCTATACGCACATTAGCACTCATTACCCCTCCCCGTTCTTCAGACTGCCACAGGGACGGGAAGCATAACTGAAACATCCAATCCTGGAATGGGAGTACATAGCACTGCTGCATACCACACGTGATACCAGTTTAAAACACATGACTCTTAGAAAACCACAGAGGAATGCATTTGTGTGCAAAAGGATGTACATAAAAAACAGGATCCAATGTGGCTGACACATGGAGGGTATTCATTAACTTGATAAGGCTGTTAAGAAAGACACGCTATAGGCAGAGACGGGTAGTAACGAGTCACACTTACTCCGTTAGTAGCTTTTTTGAGGAAATTGTTCTTGTCAGAGTAGTTTGAAAGCAACGTACTTTTTACTCAAGTAGATCTTTAGAGAAAAATAATTACTTTTACTCCGTTACATTTGGATGCATTAATCACGCTACTTTTATTAATCTGTTATCGTATCACAGACACGCCTCCACATGACTCCGTTCAAATTCAGCATGGCTGAAGCTACAAATAAAAGACTTGGGAGAAAAGACAGTAGAGTGCCTGTGTTTTTTTTTTTTATTATATATACTTTTTATTTAAGTTACTCGCTACTAAAGTATTTTTACTTATTTACTTTTGTACTCTTACTTAAGTAGTTAGTTTTATGACTATTTTTACTTCTACTTGAGCACTTTTTTTTGCAAAGTAACAGTACCTTTACTTGAGTACAGTTTTTGGTTACTCTACCCACCTCTGGCTGTAGGTTTGATTTCTGTTTGACATCTCAGTTTCAGTCCAGTGAAATGGTGATATTTTGGATTATTTCACTTTGTCACGATTGCTTCTCAGATCAGATAGAGTTTGATCAATTACTAAGTTGTAACTAAGTATTAGTATTACCAGAAAAATTAAAAATTGCCATACCTTTTCAAAACTAAACTACCGATTATAATATTGGACCAATAAATTAGGCATCTATCAACTACTTTAGACAGGTACCTGTCTACTAATTGAAAATTGGAAATAGTAATAATAATAATAAAGAGAATTTGCATGAAAACAATGTGGTGCTTTCAAGCATTTTTAAAACAGCTATAAATACCAGTTCATTTACAAGTAGGTGCAGTATGAAGCCAGTGTTTTTCATTTAGAGGGCTGATTTTTGACAATTAGTTTTGAATCATCTTTTAACAAACACATCCTGTATAGTTAAGGGGCAAAGTCCACTTGTAGTTTGCAACATGTGTTGGAGCTGGTTTAACTGGATTGTTATTCAAACACTTTAAGGAGTGGCCAAGTGGTCTCTCACACTGGGAGGTAAGGAGACCTGTTAACAACATGCTCACACATTCTCATGCACAATCATTCACACATTCTCACATTTCTCACATTTCTCACACATGCACCTGCCTACACACATTCACTCTCACTTGCTCTCGGATATTTTTATACTCTCACACACAATCACATCTCTATCACACGTTCTCTCACCCTCGCTCACATACACTCCCACACACACACACACTGGCTCTTTCATACACATAACATTGGAAGCGGCATTTAAAAGCACACACACACACGCACACACACACACACACACACACACACACACTTCCTCACACAGTAGCCTGAGATAACCAGAGCTTTATCTGCACTGTGAAGAGGCCCTGCAGAGGGTAACTGACCTATGAAGGCGCGTCTCTTGGTGTTGAGTTCAGTGGCCATGCGGACGTTGGTGCACAGGTTCAGCATGATGAGCATGGTGGCGATCATGATGATGCTCTGCCACAGCAGCAGTGTCTCGAAGTAGCGGCCAAATCTGATGGAGAGAAACAGAAGAATGTGTGAAGTTACTATGCAACGTAACAGGCATGAGGCTTTGCCACCAGGAATACTACACATTCTTGATTTTATAGCTCTCTTTATGGCTGCAACTAACGATAATTTTCATTGTCGATGATTATTTTCTTAGTTGTTTGGTCTATAAAATGTCAGAAAATGGTGAAATATGTCGATCAGTGCTTCCTAAAAGCCCAAGACGACATCCTCAAATGTCTAGTTTTGTCCACAACTCAAAGATATTCAGTTTACTGTCATAGAGGAGTAAAGAAACCAGAAAATATTCACATTTAAGAAGCTGGAATCAGAGAATTTTTTTAATCTTTGCAGCTCTATCTCTCTTAGAGAATCTATGCTGCGGTAAAGGCAGCCTCAATAAAATTATGGTACTTAGCTGCTGCAACAGCTTGTGAAATGTGTTTTAACCTCCAGGAATATATCATAAGAAGAAAGCAATTAGTTTACCCCTGCAAAAATTATCCCAGAAGGGTCCCACTGTACTTTTTCTTTGGTGTTTTGGTTTTTCAGAGGCCTTGTTAGTTAGAGACCTGTGTGCTTTTGCCTACCAGTTTAACTTATTAAATAAAAATGCAACTATCAATGTAAGACCTTTATGAGTAATTAGAAACCATAATTCAGCGTGCATCCAATCCACTTGCAGCTGTTATTCAGTTAACTTGGTGTAAGGGGTAACATGTGTGAGTGGTTCATCTGTTGTGTGTATCCACCACTTCAGTAGGTGTCAGCAATGCAATGCAAGCTCCTAAAACGATTTACTCTAAGCCGAATTTAAGAGAATACCCCATTGCTTCTTTAAGCATCCTAACTCTTGTTCCATAAGGTATATAGTTTGGCTTATAAGGAAAAAAGTGTTAAATCTGTAGATTTTTGAATGGAGTTTTGTCACCACACACCAGACAGTGAATGATCTGTTTACCTGTTAGTTAAGGACCTGTGTGCTTTTGCTTACCAGTTTAACTTATTAAATAAAAATGCAACTATCAATGTAAGACCTTTATGAGTAATTAGAAACCATAATTCAGCGTGCATCCAATCCACTTGCAGCTGTTACTCAGTTAACTTGGTGTAAGGGGTAACATGTGTGAGTGGTTCATCTGTTGTGTGTATCCACCACTTCAGTAGGTGTCAGCAATGCAATGCAAGCTCCTAAAACGATTTACTCTAAGCCGAATTTAAGAGAATACCCCATTGCTTCTTTAAGCATCCTAACTCTTGTTCCATAAGGTATATAGTTTGGCTTATAAGGAAAAAAGTGTTAAATCTGTAGATTTTTGAATGGAGGTTTGTCACCACACAACAGACAGTGAATGATCTGTTTACCTGAAGAGTATCCTCAGGATGTTAGCCACCAGGAGGACCAGGCACACATATGTGGAGAAGCCCTCTGCATTCTGGGTCCTGCGGATGTCTCTGTACTGGGGGATGTAAGGGACCAGCCCACCAAACACCATGGCACCAGCAGCGATCCACGACACCAGGGTGTGAAACACGAACACGATCTGGTCAAACATCTCATCCTCCATGATCAGCTGATCACCAGTCAGTCCAACACCTGGGCGAGAAGCTGTGTCAGCTGGCTGTCACTGCTGTCAGTGGAGACTACTATAAGGTGTTGATCCTCCTCTGGTTCCTTGTAGTGACTTTATAAGAAGAGTAACATCCGTGTTATCCATGCATCGTCCTCTAAACACGGATCACACAGACAAAGAGGCAGCAGCTACTGCCACGCCATCACAAGCCGAGCAGTGGATCAGACACCGTTACAGAGATATAACAATAGTCCAAACTGTGTGAACATCAATCTGTTAGCTACTGTACAGAGAGATCAACGCTCACTGAAGGCAGCTGTAGTGTTTGCAGAGGAGGAAACAGCTGTTAATCTGCTCAATGAGTCCCACTAGTCTAAAAGAAAGTCAACACTTCTAGTTGAAGCTAGCTGGCGTTGTTTGATGCTGCAGCAAACTCAGACGAGGAAACTCCCACAAGCTTCCTGGAAATGTATAAAAAAGCCCTTGAAATTTGCAGGACACTTGAAACAAAACGTACGTATGACACTTGTTTCCTCACTGAAAGGCCGATATTCACTGTGTTTCTATCAGAAACGGTTTCTATTCTGTGGTCGAGCCCACACTTCCTGAAACGTAACCCGTGACGTGTCTCTACTAGTGATGTGTCGGTCGCGAACGAGCCAGCTCAAAGAGCCGGCTCTTGTAAGTGAACGATCGGAGCCAGCTCCCGTCCGAGAGCCGTTTTTTTATTTATTTTTATTAATTCAAATGGTAAATGGACTTGCATTTTATATAGCAGTTCTAGTCTTCCGACCACTCAAAGCGGTCGGAACACTACATGTCAGCATTCACCCAGTCATACACTAATGGCAGAGGCTGCTAAGGTGCCAACTTTGCCCATCAGGATTTAATCTAAATACTCATTCATACACCGATGGCTATGCCTTCGGGAGCAATTCGGGGTTAAATGTCTTGCTCAAGCAGCCGGGGGTCGAACCATTGACCTACCGATTGGTGGACGACCTGCTCTACCCTCTGAGCAACAGCCGACCTAATTCAAGGCAGAATGATAGTATGATCTTCTCCGCGCCACAGGCACTCCATGCACTGACTGTGACTGAATGTTGTGTTATTGACGTCCGTGGGACCAATCAGGTGATGACAGACAAGCAGGGAGGAGCGGGGGTGCGGGGCACGCTGGCGCGCTGGCGGTCTACAGGTACAGAGCAGGAGGAAGAGGAGGAGAGAAAGAGAGAGAGGAGTGCGGTGCGCCAATAGCAGACAAGATGAGAGATAGTCGGAAACGAAGCAGCATGTAAAATTATGGTATTCTGGAAATTATAAGGATTAGTATAATTATATTGAATAATTTAAGTGATATATGAGCACACATACTAATCATAGGTCAAAGCAGCGCTAAATTTGGCTGAATTATAAAAGGCAGAAGAGGTAAAACGAAGAGCCGTTTGAGAGCCGAAAGAGCCGGCTCTTCTTGGTGAGCTGAGCCAAATGATCTGGCTCACTAAAAAAAGCCAGAATTCCCATCACTAGTTACGACAAAGATGTTCGACTCATTGAAGATAGTTCACACACACTACCTAATACTATCGAGTTAGTGGTCAACAGCTCTAGACAAAGATTTCTAAACGTGCAGCTTGACTGTGTCAGCAGTTTGGAACAGTATAGATATACACGGCTATTTATTATTAAGCTTTGGCTTTGAAAAATAATGATATCACCGGCGATACACATTATTGAATACATTATTAGTAAGGACAATGCTAAGGGCCTGTGGCTGACAGGAGCCCTAAAAAATATTAGAACTAGGGCTGTTAATTAATTAAAATATTTAATCGCGATTAATCGCATGATTGTCCATGATTAATCACGATACGATTAATCACACATTTTTTTATCTGTTAAAAATGTACCTTAAAGGGAGATTTGTCAAGTATTTAATACTGTTATCAACATGGGGGTGGACAAATATGCTGCTTTATGCAAATGTATGTATATATTTATTATTGGAACATTAATTAACAGCACAAAACAACGACAAATATTGTCCAGAAAGTACTGCATTTAGCATAAAAAATATGCTCAAATCATAACATGGTAAACTGCAGCCCAACAGGCAACAACAGCTGTCAGTGTGTGCTGACTTGACTATGACCTACTCCAAACTGCATGTGATTATTGTAAGATTAGATTTATTTTAGTAAAGATTTATTTATTTTGTAGATTACCTTATTTTTCTCAGATTTATTATTTAGAAGTTGTGTAAGTGAATTAATGGCAATCACACATTGTATACATAATATATATATATATATAAATATATATATATATATATATATTTAGATATATTATTGTATTCTGCTCCTTAATTTAGATCTGGAACTATATAATATGGCGCATCTTACTTGCTTGTAAGGTTAGGGATGATTAAGATTGGCGGGGTGATATGAAGTAAAAAGTGATGTGCCACCTTTTGGTTATCGGTGTTCGGTTGTCCTCCGCTGGAGTTGAGACATTAAAGTGGATCCTGTTGCACAGATGAAGCTCTCCCCGTCCTCTTGCTTTACCCACAGCCCTACAGTAGTTTAATTCAGTAACAAGTAAGTTTAAAGTTAAGGCAACGAGAAGCCTGTCTTACATTATCATAAAGTGGGCATGTCTGTAAAGGGGAGACTCGTGGGTACCCCTAGAACCCATTTTCATTCACATATCTTGAGGTCAGAGGTCAAGGGACCCCTTTGAAAATGGCCATGCCAGTTTTTCCTCACCAACATTTAGTTTGGAGTGTTACTTAACCTCCTTCGCAACAAGCTAGTATGGCGTGGTTGGTACATTAGATGCGTTAAAACAAATTTGCGTTAACGAGTTATTATCGCGTTAACTTTGACAGCCCTAATTAGAACATTCAGGGTTTGTTTTTTTCAATAGAAAATTATTAACCTACCATTATTAATAGAATATTTTATTTACAATGTACTAACACAACTACTGGTTTCTTGTTTTTGGCAAAAAGTAAACATCCAGAGAGCCTCTACAGTATATTCCACTGTGTGCAGAATGTTGCATTAATGTCTGCACAGTGTTATATTTTCACAGCTCACTGTCAGTAAATATTGTGAAGTATAGTATTGGACAACAAGAGATTGAAAGCCTGCAAAAGTAGACATATTTAAAACTTTGAATTGGGTTCTGGAGGTGTAGTTACAGCAGTTGTGCAAGGTTGGAGACGTGGTCTGCGGTGGTAGCTTTTCAAGGGGCCCAAAATCCCTGAAGGCACCCATACTGCGGCCCTGCTGCAGGTAATACATATTGCATTGAAGAGAAACATCCATTGCAGAAGGGCCTAATAGAAAGTGAGGAATCTCACTCTGACTGTTTTTACCCTGTCAGTGTCTTGAATATTTCATGAAACCGGGTTTATTTTAGTTGTCTTGTTGCTGAGCACATCACACCAGTTACACACAGTTCAAATTTAACATATTCAGCAGGAGTGACACAAAATCCAGATTAAGCAGCTTTATAAAGGTTTAATGAAAGTTATGTAATCCTTGTGGCAGGAGGACTCCTCTCTCATCTGTCACTATGATCCAGGATAATCTCTTATATAAAAAGCAGATCTCAGTGAGGGGAGAGGGAAGTGTTGTTGCTCCAGAACACACAGTGACCTGCCTGACAGGATCAACTAGTTTACAAAGAGTTAATAAAAACATGCTCTGCCCATATGCAAGCATGCATACATACCAGAACGGATGTCAAAGTCAAGCTGGTCAAAGTAAGTCAGCATGGGACCGGAAGCTCAGTAAAATGTACCTTCACAATAAAAGTGTATCGCAGAGGAAGAATCAAATAGGCACAAACAATTTGATATAGGCTACTGTTACTAGTGCCATGTTTTGTTGAAAGTAACTTCATATGTTGTATTGTAGACTAGTTTACCTGATTTAAAATGAGATTAAAATATCATCAAAACGTACCATAGTAGCCTATAAGTCAGTGGTTTTCAATATGGGGTCTGGGGTCTTGAGGAGGTTCCAGGGGGTCCCCAGCAAAAAGGAGAATAATTTATTTTCACTATAATTCCGTCCATAAGTAACACAATGACAGGATGTATGCCTAATTTGGTCATGGGTTTCATACACTTGCTGTAATTAAAATTCTAAAAGCAAAAATCCTGTCAGAGGGGGGGGGGGGGGTGGGGGGACCCTGAGACAAAATCTTATCAAATGGGGGTCCATGGTCTAATTTGTGTCAGTTTAGTTGGTTCCTGACGATAAAAGGTTTGGGAACCACTGGCCTAAGTAAGTAACCAACCACAGATACAGACTGAAATGTTAAATCTTACCACCAAAACTGCATTTTATGGATCGAGATCCCATTCATTTTCCTTTGGAAATTGTTATAGTATAGGCAATGACCTGCTCTTAAAGGTCCTATATTATGCTCATTTTCAGGATCATACTTGTATTTTGTGTTCTACTAGAACATGTTTACATGCTGTAATGTTCAGTTATTTTCCTCATACTGTCGGCCTGAATATACCTGTATTCACCCTCTGTCTGAAACGCTCTGTTTTAGCGCATTTCCATGGAATTGGGATGAAATTGCAACAGAATTGCGTTGCTAGGCAACAGCTTGGGTCCATGTGTACTTCCTGTCAGCTGATGACATTCACATACACTGCAACCAGGAATAAACTGGGACACATTTAGAATGTTTATGTTTAAATCTGTGTAAAGGGTTTAAATATTTTATATTTGTGACATCACAAATGGACAAACATCCTGACAGCTTGTTTCAAATGCAGAGTTTCTGAATACGGGCTGTGTGTATTTCCCTGTGGATTCAAAGTATTTATATAGGACTTAAGCCTGCTTTATAATAAAAAAACGAAAATGAAAATCTCCCTTTTTTATAATATGGGACCTTTAAGTTGTCTGGCATGTTTAGTAATGGTAATTTTATCTCTGTTTGTTTTTGAAGCCCGAGACAATATGGCATATTTAATGTAAAAAACTAGATATACAACTCATATCCTCCTTGACTGACACTTATCAGCATAACTGTGATGTTATGCGGTGACACAATTTAGACTTTTGTCTATGATGGACAGACAGTATATATGAATGCATGTATGAACGTTTTCTATCCTCATATCCATAAATTAATTAAACTTTTATTAATTTTTATTTTTTTAAGAGGAGGAGAGGGGGGTCACAGCTGCTAATTACTTCAGCATATAATACTCTTAAACATATATTTTTTTTGATTGATTGATTTATTCTCTGAGGGAGGCTTTACTACACACGGAGAAATCACCTTTATTTTGAAATGATGAACACTACAAGCGGAAGTCGCATATTTTTCACTCTGTCGACTCAATTTACCGCAAAGTTATTCAGGGAGTCACTGCTAACGATAGAGGGGAAACAACTGACTGAGAGGGGATTATACAGCCGTCGTTGTCACAGCTCAGTTGAACCAAACAAACAGATTCACATTACATCCACAGAGTAGTGTGTTGTTGAAGAAACGATGTCAAAAACAGACTGCAAGGCAGCTAAAGACATGACCGGGGCGGTAAGTTTGAGCTGTGTGGTGTTAAAACACAACTGGGAAAAAGCAAACATGTTTCATAAATAACTTATTTCAGATGCTTTTCTTTGCCTTTAGATGGAGGAAACGATGCAGCGACTTCAGGGACGATTCCAGACGATGTCAGAGCAGCTGGAGACCAAAAATATCCTTTTATTGTTGTAACCTGTTTCCTACTCTAACTACTTACTACTAACTTCACTGCATGCTTCAGTTAGTGGTGTTTCCGGTTTACCTCAGAAATGACGCAGCATGACGTTATTTGAGCTAGAAACCCACCTGAGAGCTCTAGTAGTGGTCAAACACTCACCTGTGGTAACATGCATGAACACTGGGGGGCGCTCAAACTCATTTTAACTGGAGTTGACAGGCAAATACTCCACAAAACTTCAACCTAGTATCAATAGGAAATCTTCATAGTGTATATTGTATATTAGATATAAATGTGTCATATGCAACTTCTATGAAAATAATCTGGAAAAAAACATGTAAAGATCAGAAGGATGAGACAGCATAAATTGTGTAACATAGGCTTTTTCCACATTTTAACTTGTCATAATAAGAAAAGGCACAGGTGTTACTAATTATGTTAACAATTGCCAGTAATTGTCATTAATTTTATGATATGCACCTGTGCTTTTGCAGATTAATCGCCAACTATTTTGATAAGCGATTAATCGGTTTTAGTAATTAAGAAAGAAAAAAAGGTAAAAATTCTCTGATTCCAGCTTCTTAAATGTGAATATTTTCTGGTTTCTTTACTCCTCTATGACAGTAAACTGAATGTCTTTGAGTTGTGGACAAAACTAGACATTTGGGGACGTCGTCTTGGGCTTTTGGGAAACACTGATCGATATTTTTCACCATTTTCTGACATTTTATAGACCAAACAACTAATCGATTAATCGAGAAAATAATCGACAGATTAGTTGCAGCCCTAGTTAAAATATATTATGTGAAAAAGGAAAATTATGTTGTTAACAATACAGTTGCTAATGGGACACAAAAAAAAGAAAAAGGTTTAAGAGGCACATTTCCTTATCTATTATCAGGGATGACATTTTTGGACATTGCTGTAAATCGTTAATATAATGTAAATCAGAATTAGTTGCTGTTTTGTTTTGTTACTGTCTAAACAGCTCCTATCAGATTTCCTCCTTCACTTTCTCACTAGACGAGATGGGAACCCGCATCGATGACCTTGAGAAGAACGTGTCTGAGCTGATGACACAGGCTGGGATGGAGGAGCAGGCCAGCTCCAAGTGACAGCCGGCCTGCTTTTCATCTGTTGCATCATGTGACTGCCAAAAAACTGAGGGGTTCCTGTTGCCTTGCCAACAGTGATGTCACTTTAGTGGTGCCTACAAAGTTCATCAAACACTTTGACTTCTGAGTCGACCACAGTTTACCTCCTAAGTTGATCACTTTCAAGTTTAGCCAATTGTGCATGTTTTTTCCGAGGTGCTACCGTGCTGCTAACAAACCTGAGTGTATCACTCAGTACTAACACTAATCACAGGTTAAGGAGCCTGGGGAAAAAAATGTCTTCATAGCATTTCCAATCAGATTACAGCTGACCAAGGGGCTTAACGTTACCCTGTAGAGATTTATTGTAAACAAACAATGTTTTCTAATCCCCCCAAAATCGTATTTGTACCCTCAAGGCGTAACAAACACACCAAACACATTCACTACCTCTTGCAATATTTTCAAAGCCTTTTCCAATGTCTTGAAACCTGCATTCTATGTGTACGTTTTGGTCTTCACATCGACACCTTTTGCAGCCGCCAGCTGTAGATATGTGTGTGCATAGATAGATATATGTCCTTGCGCAAACAATGCAGGGATCTGCTTGTCAGAAAAGTGTTGCTCTGCAGTGCCTGTAGCGGTGTATCTGCCAGTAAACACGGAGGAAGGACATATCAACATCTTACCACCAAAGAAAACGTAAGGCGTGTCACGTGAGCAAAGCTAAGAAGACAGTTAAGCTCGTACTTGAACTGCTCTTCGGCTGCACTCTGAAGCCAAAACACACATTTAACCATATCAGTTTAACAAGGGCATCTTCTCATTTTTTTGATCAAAATCTGTGTGTGTGGCATGAATTTATAGTTCCTTGTATACACAGCACATAAGCTTTGTGTGCACTGTATCCAATCCTCCAATTGCTCAGATCAACTTGTGTAGGTTGTCTATATCCTGAATATGTCACTTAAAATGCACACAGTGGCATCTAACATTAGCCATGACATTATTGGAAGAAAATGTAGTTTTGCAAAATGTAGCAACTTGTGACAAAAGCCATTTGAATGGTTTAAACTGCTGACTAAATGTAGTTTGCTCATAGAAATACAGCTTTTGTATCATTTGGACTAATCTAAATGGTAGTGTTCTTCTTTATAATGTCGCCATGAAACAGTTTAATCTGCAGTGTAAATTGAGCTATCCAGTGGCATTAAAACGGTGTACTATCACCCATACAGTAGGCTGCTAATAGAGACAACAGGATTTGCAAACTGAAGGATAATATTTGTTATTGATGACTTTATAACATCTTGATTTCTGGGAGAATATACTTTTTTTTATCACATCTATGCAAATCATTTCTGAGCATGTGAAGTACAACTGTTTGCCATATCATGTTGCTATACCTGTCTGACCACCACCAGTTTAATGCACATGGTGTTGCACTCAGATCAGCCATAGGATAAACTTAATGGTCAGTAGATACTGTAGTTCTGTGACTGATAATTACTGTGCACCAAAGTTAACATGCAACAGCCAAATACAGTTTTTTTTTTCATAAAACACTTTCTGTATTTATCTCTTGAAATAAAAAAAAATTAAAAAAAAGTTAATTTCTCTCGTTCAGGTCTTTATTGTTGTTATTTGTTTCTTTGTTTCCCACAATATCAGTTTTGCCACTTTTCTTTACTGGTGCATTATGAACAATGTTTTTGATGTTTACATTAAAAAAAATCTTTCACTAAAAAGTCAGGAATCAGTTGATCACATTACATTGGCCTCATTTACAATGTCTGCCTACCATAAAGAGATATACTTAGTATATCTACTACTATACTGTCTACTTAGAGATATAGAGATCTGAGTACTTCTTCCACCACTGCTTTTCTCTTACTCCACTTCTCCAAAAGGTCAAAGGTCATGGGAAACATACGTTTACATTGCCAAAGCAAGTGCGAAATAAAAACAAAAAGTGTACGTACAATAAGTAAAGAGCTACTAGAATACAGAAATGTGTGAACAGAACTGTGTGACATTGCAACATTGTAGTAACATATATAAATACAAATAAGTGAAGTTTAACTTTAAAATACCAACAAAAAAATTGTGATTTTGCTCTTAAAGATACATGCAGTATATACAGAGAAGTAAAGATAACTTAACATAAAAATAGAAAAATTTAGACATTTCTGTTAAAAAACATAAATACGGTTCAGTGTCTTGCTCAAGGAAACTTCAGCAGGATGGAAATTCTGGCGCCAATACAAGAAAATGCACAGAAGACACATTTACTGATGACCTCGTAGTGATCCTGTAGCTGCTGATATGTCTCCCTCTAGTGGTCAGATCTGCTCATTACACTGAGTCTATGTGTCGCTGACCGTGGTCCTGAATCCTCTTTGCTCAACTTCTACTTGTACCAAACTTGTATATTTGTGAATAAGGTTGTTCATTAAACAGAAGTTTCATTCAGTTGAATGTATTATCCATAACACAATAAACAAAAAATAGTATATGGCCAAAAAAGTATGCGGATTGCCCTGTGCACAAAGCCAGATCCATTTGACTGACCTGTGTTATGACCCAGCTCGCCAGGGGAAGGGGAAGTAATGTAAAACCAGTTGGAATTGGTAAAATAAAGTTTTTTTATTGACAAGGAACTTGGAAGCTTCACAAAACACAAACAAGGAGGCAAACTGTGAAGGAAAAGAAAGGGCAGGTGGATGCTGTTCAAATCAATAAACAATACAACTAAAAGAGGACTCTTTAGAATAAGAGCTATAAATAATTCATCTAAAGTACACCAAAATACTGTTCAACTAAAACCTCCCTAATTGTGCCAACTGGGTGAAAACCATGAACAGTGAAACAGCATCCCGGCTCCTAGTGTTTCTCAACAGGAAAATACTCAGTGTGCAATCAGCCACATAAATCACAGCTGCCACCACGACTGACAATCTTGCCAACTATTTATCATCAACTCTGCATGATTGCTTCTCCTAGATTGGACGACTGGACCGGCTCCTGCTCCAATCAGGCTCCTTCAGAAGCCAACCAGGAAGTGGGTGGGGGGGGGCATCTGGGAACCAATTACCCTCCCTTAAAGGTCCCATATTGTAAAAAGTGAGATTTCCATGTCTTTTATATTATAAAGCAGGTTTAAGTGCTTTATAAATACTGTTAAACTATCAAAACGCTCAATGTACGGAGAAATACACACAGCCCATATTCAAAAATTGTGCGTTTGAAACAAGCCATTAGGATTTCTGTCCATTTGTGATGTCACAAATATACAATATATAGATCATCACATGGTTTTAAACATAAACATTCTAAATGTGTCCCAGTTTATTCCTGTTGCAGTGTATGTAAATAACATCAGCTGACAGGAAGTAAACATAGACCCAAGCTGTTGCCTAGCAACACAATTCCATTTCAATTCCGTTGAAATGCACTAAAACGGAGTGTTTCAGACAGAGGGTAAATACAGGTATATTCAGGCAGACAGTATGAGGAAAATAAATCGTTTTTTGATCATTGCAGCATGTAAACATGTTCTAGTAGAAACACAAAATACAAGTATGAACCTGAAAATTAGCACGAAATGGGACCTTTAAAGGAGCAGTGTGCAGCATTTAGCAACATCTAGCGGTGAGGTTGCAGACTGAAACCTCTCCCGTGTGCCGATGTGAAAACGCAAATTGCCCTAGAGCCAGTTGTTGTAAGAGTAGTGTAAGTTTATTTGGAGTATGTGGGAAGTGAGTGGTGAAGCAAGAGAGAGAGAGCGGGTGCAAATGTGTGCAGCGGAGCAGAAGACAGAGTTAGTTTAGCTCTGAGAATATCAGTTGAATGTTCAGTGGAAGTTGCAGTTTGTGCAGAAATAAATGCTGCAGCTCCTCAAGACCAACAGAGGTTTCCCGTGTCTTCTTTCCCAGCGGCTGAGTGGAGTGACGGCGGGGGTTAACTCCGGAGCGAGTAACGTTATCGACTCCGGCCCAAGCAGGAAAAGTTAACACAGTGTTTTGTCCGCTCTGGGCTACTGTAGAAACATGGTGTCCGGTGTTGTGTTGCATACTGTTTCCTGCTGATATGTGTTTCCCCCTAGCTAAACCTGAACCAACCCTTATCCCTAACCCTAACTACCGAGGGAACCGCTATAATTTGAACAGGAGGGAAACACTATTTGACGGGGAACAGACTTCAACATAACACCGGCTCCGTGATGAGAACCTGCTCCCCATGTAGATATAAACAGTTCATTCTAAGGTAACGAAAACAATTCTTATTTTCAGGTGATTATACACTAAAGAAAACATACTTACTAATATGATATTCTATTTCTGCCAATAAAGCCCCCCATAAATGTTGCACACTGGTCCTTTAAGACACAAACTGATAGTTTGTAACCCTCATTGGAGCAAATCTCTGCAACCAGGAGCAAAAATTATTGTGGAAAGCCTGAAACCAGAAGAGTGGAGGCTGTTATAGCTGCACATCAAAGTGACAGAAAGTGACACTCTAATATTATATGGTTGTTGATACATTTGCAGTGTGTGTGCTGTAGATGGCAGTATTTATTAATCCTGGCTCTGCTGCTCTTTTGTTAAGACTAATTCACAGCCAAATCACCTCTCAGACCACCAGAGATAAAACAAATAAAATCAAACTAACATCGTTTTATGTGCAAGAGAATACAGCTCATATACGTGCATGGATCTGTGTGAAGTGAACATGCATGCTGTGTGACTGTGAATGCATGTGCATGTGTGTGTGTGCGTGTGTGTGTACAAAGATGTGGCTACATGTGTGCATGTGTGAGTGTACTTCAAATACCGACTAGCTTCGCTGTCATGCTCGGCGAAGCCAAAGAGCAAGAACGCTGCTGACCGTGTTGCCATAGCAACCTGTGCCGAAGCAGACACGTGTCAGCTTGTGTGAGTGTATTTGTGTATGTGTGTTTATCCGTGTGTGTGTCAATATGTGTACTTGGAAGACTGCCAAGACAAGGGGAGAGAGGAAGAGAGTGAAAAAAGTGTGTTAAGCTGATGTATCCAGCTCCTCTCACAGTGGGAGAGACAGGAGACACTTTTAGTATTAGCACAATACTACTTCAGCAGTTGGGGCGGTTCACACACTCTTCTCCCCGCGGTGGAGTGCTGAGTGGGTGTGTGGAGAGCCGTGGCCGGCTGCGAGGGCAGGCTGAGAGGTTCGGCCCTGTGGCCCACGCCGGGCGCTCGCTCCGCTGGGAGGGACGAGCTCTAATGGCTGTCTGCATGGTTAGCACTCTGCACTGATACAGGGAAGCACTTCAGAGAGAGAGTGTGTGTGTGAGTGTGTGATTGCATGTCCACTTGTCTGTCCTATTTCTCCCTAATGCTACTTTTGCACACTTACGAGGTGAGACGCAAAGCCTAAATGTCAATAGTCTAAAGTGGCTTCCTCTTTTCTCTCATTATCCACGGATCCTCACACCATCCATCCATCCATCTATGGATCTATGGATCTATCTATCTATGTATTTATCTATCTATCTATCTATCTATCTATTTATCTATCTATCTATCTATCTATCTATCTATGTGTGTCTGATTGGCTGTCAGAGGTTTCCCTTCCTTGGTGTGAAAACACACATGCTCATGTCAGAGCAGGAGATGCATCAGCTCTGTCAGGCCAGGAGAACATAGACTTGAAATGTGGGCTGTTTAAGGACACAGTTCTCACTTTTCCTTCCTGTATTTATCCTCCTCTCAGCTGTCATATTTTCACTCTCTCTCTCTCTCTCTTTCTCTCCACTCTCTTTTCAAACCAGTATTCACACCCTTTTTGCCTCCATTTTCCTCTTGGAATTAAATCATCTTCTGGACATTTTGTTGTCTGACCTGCAGGTCTGATGGGGAGAAGTGCTCTGCATAGAGGAGACTTCTATGTGCATGAGCAGGGAGGAGGGCATATTGAAAACTATTACTGTTGTTTTGGATCATTTTGGATGAGACTAACCCGTTCTGCAAAGTTTGAAGCATTTTTATTAATTCAAAGACATATGTTTGTCAAAGGAAATTAACTGAAGAGCATAAAGAAATCTAAAGTCATTACAACATTAAAAACGGAATGAATTTACCACATCATCTTACCTTAGACATTAAAGAAATGTTAGAAGCTTTAATACGATACAGAAACATATGCTGTCTAGAAATGTGGTCAAATCTGTCCAAAACAGGTGAAATTATCATTTGGTTTTATAGTTTTTGAAAAAGACTTTTAAAAAAATATTGTAATTTATGGACTTCATCATTTTCTCTGTGTTGCAAGTACAACATATTTCAACACTTTATATAAAGACAACGTGAGAAGATCAATTTTCAAAGCTTTGAACTTCAAGTGGTTGCTAAGTGTCACAAACAAATAACAAAAAAATAAATAAAATGCCCAGAAAATGGATAAATTTGCTGGACTGCTGCAAACAGTTTACAGATTTTGCACCTAATCATCTACCAATGATTCATGCAGACATGTGGTATCTTGACACTTTTTTGTACAGTGAACATAACCAGTAAAAAAGTTAATTTACTCAATTTAAAGTAAAGCAGAATTAACACATTGTTTTTGGCTACTTGGGGGGGACTCGACTTCAGCCAGTTACAACATTAAAATGCTGCTTTCATATTAGTACCTCTATTATTGTTTCTGTTGATGGTGGTCCCCAGTGGTCCTGTTCCCTATGTGCTAAATTAACTACTGTATAATGCTTGGCTCTAACTTGTATATACTGTATTTCCCATTCATAGGTGACCATGACCCCTATACAGTCACATAGGTTGGTTGGTGACATGGTTTGACTTGAGTTAACGTTACTCTGAGTGAGGGTTTGTTGTTGCACATGTTATTTATGATGCTGTTGTAAACCCATATTTGATGATGGTTACTCACACACATACTTCACATCAGATGTTTCATAATAATCAAATAACCCTTATTCTGTGTACAGATTCATGGGAAACATACAAAATCAAATACATTTTTGGCCCAAGACTGCATAGGTCTATAACTAATATAACACTCTGAAAGAAGCCAATCTGCATAATGAGTACTTCTACTTTTAAAACCTTTGCTGATAATAGCCTACTTCTTATGTACAATTTTGAATGCAGGACTTATAATTTGTATTTTTTCTTATTTTGTACTTGTATTTTTATAATGATGTTGGTTCTTTTACTTCAGTAAAGGTCTGCAGCAGCAGCAGCAGCAGCGGTAGCAGCAGCAGCAGTAGTTGCACTAGTACCACCAATAGCAGCAGTGGTGCTTGTACATGCTGCACACTATAAAAGGTTCCTAAAACGTTGCATCTTCTGTGGCCTTCTACAAGCAGCTCTTGTCTGTGGGAGACTTCCTTCATCTCTGACAACAACTCCTCCATGTTGACAGTCCTGAATCTCTCAGACAAACCAGAGAGAGCAAGAACCAAGAGGGGTGTTGGGAGAGATAAGAGGTAAAAATAGATGGTCTCTCTCCCTCTTCTGCAACACACAAACATGCACACACACATAGGGGGGACACCTGTGTGTTGCCTACCACCTGAGGCTCTTTGATTCCTGGTGGGCTTTAATCTGCGCTGTGCTACTGCCTGCCTTTGAAGTGAAAATCCCTGTCACCTTCGCCTCTCTCGCTCTCTCTCTCTCATTCACTCTTTCTCCACACACACACACAAACAAACCACAGACGACAACCACCTGCTATCTTTGTCATAGTAAACGCAGATTCAACGCTCATCCAACAGCCCTGGCTCTCATTCATACTGTATATTCTATTCTATTCTACTGTGCCGGAGGCGAGCTGTGCCTAAATTTACCCCCGCAGTTATTTTAGGGCCTTTGTAACATACATCACCGTCTGTCTGCTGTAATACATTTATATCTATAAGAATAGAAAGTGATTTCCAGCTTTGTCCTGCCACAGAAGTATTTTCAGGGCAGGAGGAAGGAGCAGACTGAGGTTTGGGTGGAGAGCAGTAGGGAAGAGGTCTGCAGAGGAGAAATGACGATGCATTTTAGAATACTTTTTTAACCCTTAGTTCCTCTCATAAGTTACATACAGGATGGAAATATTATTTATTGGAAGTAATTTGTCACAAAAGAATCCTATATGAAAAGTTTTACATTTTGGGAAATACGCTTATTTGCTTTCTTTGCTGAATTCGACGAGAAGAATAAGCCAAAATGTCAAGGTTTTTCTTTGAGCAAAACTTTAGAAAAAAGGAAATAAAAAGGCATTCCTCCTTTATTCAGTTATAGAGCACACCTCTTCCTAAACAACTAACTAGCAAAACTGACAGGTTAGCCATATAATCAGGTGAACACAATCCAGTTTAGCTGGATGGATGCTTTTTAGTTAATGCTGACTAAGCAAACACACATACATATAAGCTGATGTGAACACACTAACTGTGTTTTGTTAAGCTGGTTTTCAGACATTTCTTCCACGTACTGTAAGCTGGTTTGATAAATAAGGACCATTCATCAACCAACTATTGCATGATCTTGATATATTTGTTTCTTAATTGCTCAAAATGTTAACAACCCTCATTGCTTACATCACTTAAACTTGCACAGAAGTAGAAATGTATCCATGTAATAATAATTTGCATACTGTCCATGTCTGACATAATGAATTTGTCACCACAATTTGAATTAAATCTCCCAATATAATCATATTTTGGGATAAATATATATCTAATATTACAACTGCCTAACATCTCCCTATGTTACCAGTAATTTCTATAGGACCTCAGATCATATCCATAATATCAGCAGTAAAAACTTAATGCCGCCACACATTTGCATAAAAACACTGACACCTGGGGGGTCAAGACCCCTCCAAAGATAAACCTGAGGGGTCGCAAGACGATTTACAGGACAGGAAAGAAGACAAACATACTTCTGCTACACAACACTATATCATTTTTCGCACTTTTCTCTTATCTTTACTTGTTTCTTATTTCTTATTCACTCTTTAGTGGAACTAGAAGAAATCATTGACATGTGTAACTTATGACATAATGGGGTCATAAGGTAAAAAGGCTGGAACTCACTGCTGTAGATCACCAACACTTGCATGAAAACCTGAATAACTAAAAAGCTTCAAAACTCCAGATTCCACAAATACTTCCACTCCAAATGCATCCATGCATAAGCATATATAGAAGGATCAGAGGCAAATATGTTGGACTATATAGATGTTAATGCAAATATATGGGGAAATAGCAAATATTATCATGACCACTTGACCATACATTTAGATAAATACTCCATAGAGACGTGGAGTTTGCATGCAATTATATTGAAATGTCAGGAGGTATTTCTAGTGGAGTATTATTACATGATTTTACTTTTACTTTAGTGAGAGATTTGAGTATTTTTCCTTGGCCTAACTACTTTTTGTTACATAAACTTGACAAATACATCCCTCTACAGTTTTACTCTATCATATTTTAATCCAATTTTCTGACATATTTTATCTTTTTACCTGCTTATACTTTTATTTTAAATGTCTCTCCTTCTATTTGAACTGCTCCCCCACTCCCCTCTCATCCCTCCATCTCTCTCCTCTCTTTAACCCTCATCTTCTCTCCATGTGCCCCTCTCCAACTCTTCCATCACTTTATTCCTCTGTCTGCATCTTTCTGTCTCACTCCCCATCTCTCCATCCCTCTCTCTCTCTCTCTCTCTCTCTCTCTCTCTCTCTCTGTATTAGTGAAATAAGGGTGTGTCCTGGGGATCGGCAGCCAGCAACCGACCATGTCTCTGTCTCCATGGAAACTGGGTCAGCTTAGATAGGTGTGTGTTTGTGTGTGACATGCGTGTGCAGGTTGTGGGGGGGTGGTGTGTGTGTGTGTGGGGGGGGGCATTCGAGAGATGAAAAGCGAGTGTGTGAACAGGTGTGTGTGTGCGTATACGTATTGTGTTCATGTGTAAATAAGACATATTGCCTTATAATGTAGTAATTTCTGAGTATATTGACATTGCATGGCAATCACATTATTCTATAACTATAATGTTGACATTATATTAGCAATGGCTTACAATAATATTGACATCAGAGTGATATTGCACCATAAAAAACATTGAAAACATCTTGCATACTATAGACACCGCTTTAATCCTTCATTGTATTGAAAATATTGATATCATGATAATATTCCATTAGAGTGCCCAATTAAAGCTTAGCAACTGTAGCTATGCAAGATTTGGATTTTTTTACCACATGCATAGTTTTTCTATTTCAGCCTTTCCAAAACCAAAACCACAAAAGCAAAAGTGTAAGGAATGGATTGAACGCTGAGTTTATCTGCTCAATAGTGAGCTGCAATCATGAGCATGGTGGCTGCTTAGCTTACTACCTACAATCATAACTGAGAGTAACTTGGTCGTCTTTAAGATGGTAACACTCGATTTTCGAAACTTTCATGAGAGGGTTGAGGTTAGGTATTGACTTTGTAGCGAGTCTCGCGAGAGTTTTCGCATGTTTTCGCAAATCTAGGGTAGCCTAACCAGCTAGACAGGAGCGTGTGTAACTTCTAAGTTCTATAGACTATTAAGTTCTAGTAACTATTAGTTTGTAGGACTGCAGGTTACGTGCACGACTAGCCCCGAGCTCCGACGACTAGCACCCACACTGTTTGAGCTTCATGGCTAACGTTAGCATCTCTGTCCTGCTCTTTTTTTGTATTTGTAGAACTTTACAATGTAGCAACCCCAGCCAATGTTACCCGAGAGAACGTTATGTTCACCAAAGGTATTGGTTTGTTTTTCTCATCCTAAAAGCCTTTTCTTTTGTAACTTTAAAAGTGAAAAGCTTGAAAATACACACAAGCTAATCAGCCATTCTGATCTTACATTTTGCTTCATCCTACTCGTCCTAACCAGCTGTACACTGCAATAGAAGTACTATTGAAATACTGTATAAGTATAATTAATACTGTTTCTTTTTTCCATGTGTTCTTAATGAATCATCAATTGGTGAGGACCATAGACTGTATATATATATAGATGGACGACGCATCTCCACTTCCTCCCACTGTACAGAAGTGAAGCCAAAATATCCTGGATACGGGAGCTGTCATCTTGAGATTTTTACATAATTTGGAGCCAGAGTCGGTGTAGTAGTGATCGGGCGGTGGAGCTGCAGTATCGAGGTTCTGTCTACCCACCTGCACAAACCAATCGCGAGTCGAGCACGACAACAGCTTGTCAGCGAGAGAGACTCACAGCTGTCAATCATAACGTCTCACAACATTTTTATGGCATCAAATATCTAATCTAAACCAAACATCAGAAAAACTAACACTTGATCATACATCAGCGTGATAAGAACTACCTAAAATGATAGAAACCAACTTTGGGAAACATGTAATTTGATGTACTTTGACTTCCGCTAACATGGAGGGGGCGGGCTTTATGACCTATACTGCAGCCAGCCACCAGGGGGCAATCAAGATGTTTTGGCTTCACTTTTGGAGAGCTGCCATGTCGTCCATCTTTATTTATACACTCTATGGTGAGGGATGCTGACTTTTTTTGCTGGGACATGCAGCTTTAGCCTCAGAATTTGAACACTTTATCATGTATGCAGCCGTCATGTGCATATTTAAGACGCTTTTACAGGAATCTTGTTATAAAACAAGTTAGCTGGAAACATCAGCGATGACAGGTGTCATTTCAGTCCACAAAACCGATTATGAAGAAATGAGGAGCTGCTTTTGTCTCCTCTACTCATTAGCAGCTAATTATGGATCTGTCAGACTACTTCTTTCTCCTCCCCCCCCTTTTTTCTTATCACCCTCCTTCCTCTCCTTCTCTTTCCATGTGAAGTCGCTGGAGTGGAATCATTGTCCGATTCGAGGTGATCGTCATGGTTGCCTAACCCCCCCCCACCCCCTCCACCACCACCACCCCCACTTTCCCCTCACTTCATCATCCCTGTCTGCTCCCTTTCTCTGTCCCCCTCATGATTAAGCGCTTCAGTGCCCAAGGTGGTACATCCATTGGTCTGCTTAAAGACAGGGTCATTAACACCAGCGAACTCCATCTACAGAGAGGTGAGAGTCGTTAGCTCTCTGGAGACAAATTTCATACTGTAACATGAACAATGTAGAGAGCCTGAGGTAATAATGGATTTTTAAGGCCAGCGGTGATGTCAGGTTTTTGGACTGAAGGTGCTTCTAGCCAGCATTTTGTATATTTAAATCATCTAGGAGATAACTTTCCTGTTACACACAAAAACCCACCTAAAACAAAGGTTATAAATAAACTGATGTTTGCTTTAAAACATCAGATTATACAGCAGCTATTCCAGTTTTATATGACACCTTTATGGGATAATTAAAGGAGGTGTTGTAGTGGCAGCGCGGTGGAGGTTTTTCACAACAAACATGAAACACGTGTATTCAACTGGGACAGAGGAATTGCAAAGATGAACGAATGCAATGAGTGAATGTCCAACAGTAACAGTTTTTAATGATGCACAAAAACGTGCAGATAAACAAATGTGGCGCCAGTAGGATGGAGGTGCGATATTGTTTAATTATGGTGATAACAGCGCAGGCTTTTAGACAGTCTCTCCTTGAAGATATTCATAGTGTTGCACTCAGTTGCACACATGAAAAGTGTCATAAATAAAATGAAAAACAGAGATAGAAAGAGAAGTTCAAACTTAGGCTGCGGTTGAATAGGCTATTTTGCTTAGGAAGGTTCCTAATGGAGTGAAATGACCCAGAAGTATCTGACTGGCAGCCATGATAAGAGCTGTTTCGAATTCTCTAAACACTAAGGAAAGGTGCTTCAATGCTTCCTTTCATATCTCACCTCATGACGTTTTGTGTATAGGAAAAGGAATTGGGATGTAATCATTTTGACAATTCGACCGCAGACCCAGGTTCCTTTTTTTCACCTCCGTAAAGCTGACCAATCACGATGTGAAGTGGGCGTGTGAATGTCGAATTGTTGATTTTGGAAAGTTACAGAAATGGTCGGACACAGCCCCCGCCCTGATCTGACATCGGAAATGTGTATGGGGGGGGGGGGGAGGATGGGTTTCCGAAGCTATTTTACCATTAGACAAGCAGTTCTGAGGGAGAATATACTGGCTGCTTAAAGGTCTTCAGTGAAATGTGCTAAATAGTAAGTTAACACCAGACTGAAGAGCAGGGTTTCAATGGTTGAAGGTTTCAAGCCAGACTTGGAAAAACCCCTCCACACTGGAATGAGTTCTCTCATCAGCAGATTTGATATTTCAGCTCATTTAAAATGACTCTTCCGCTTCTCCTGCCTATCTAGAAGGAGGAGGCTGAACTCAATCAGAATAATAACAGGATCCTGAGTAAACACATGATGCACAACAGCTCTTCTTCTGGTCCGATGTTACAGTACTAGGCTACTCGTATTGCCCTTAGGCAGCCTGACTCCCAGTTTCTATCTACACCATCAAACAAAATGGCAGATGTTGACCTGTGATGGAGAGGTCATCACGAGACATTTTCCCTAATCTCATTACATTACCACAGACAGGAGAGAGGAGAGAAGGGACAAAGGAAAGAAAAGGAGGGTCATTAAGAGGAGGGATGAGAGGAATGTCTTCTCTGAAAGGTCACTGGACTCTTGTTTGAGACACAGCAGCAGGTTTGAAACCTGCAAACGTGACACTAAAAGTTGTAGAACACCACAGGGTTATGTAAAGCAGACTGACCAAGCCTTGGGACTTTTTGACCAGGTAAGTCTCTTTGATATCCCTCTTTTGCTCTTTATGCCCAAGATGGAAGTATAAAAAGCTGCAGACCAAACAAATCTAAATCAGGCAAAGAGATAAAACAGTCATTACAAGCAAATTGTGGCTGCATGGTCTCAGACAAAAGGATCTGAACAGAGCACATCGCTTATATAACCTCCGCTTCTCTAAACTCCTCCCCTGAGCATCAGCAACAGGTGAATCTTACCGGAGTAGATCGCCATGGTAACTTATGCTGAACAGCTAACCTGCTCCGGAGCAGGTTATGTTCCAGATAAGAGATCAACTCGAATGAAAGCACCTCCTACTGACCAATCAGAGCTCAGTGCGGGGATTTTATGATAATATTACACACATACAAAGAAGTTACAGTCATAATGCAGGCTGAAAACGACACAGTCTAAACTGACAAATGCAGGAAGGACGGCTGGATTTATGTTGTGGATATTTACCGCTTTGAATTCTGTTTTTATATTTATATTTTTTTACTTGCTCTTTACCTCGTTTCACACCGCCGGAGACGGGGAAGCAGCTGAAAGAAGACTGAAATAGTCACACACTCCAAATTGGTGTTATAGGGCATAATTAAGTGTAATCTTTTCATCCATTACACTTCCGAAAATTGCATATATTTAGACGATAATATCTGACGTTTGAGTATTCTGATAAATGAATTAATAAGCCTGTTAATTTACGCATTCACACATCGGCATTTTTTTCTTTTGCCAGCTTTCCTTCCTACATTTGGCAGCTTCAACTGTGTTCATTCTAGCCTGGATTATGTGTTTAACTTCTTCGTATTTGTCTAATATAGTTTACTCTTTGTAAAATGTGCCGCTCTGCCTGTCTGTCTGCAGTCAGTAGACTTGTCCGTGTTTGCGATTGGTCAGATGTTACAAACACAGCCCCGTTCATGTGAACGCTCTCGTAACCAGACTGAGAAATCCTGGGTTGATTTACCGAGTTGATAACCACCTTCATAGGACTGCTAAGCGTGATCTCGTTTGTTAGGGTTAGTTAAGCCAGATAACAAGAAGATACCCCGGGTATGTTGAACTCTCTTCGTAGTACAGGCCTCTGGTCTCACACAACTGACATTTGAGCTGTGGATTTTTTGAATACTGCTGTTAAAGTCAAACCCTTTTTATGCCCGACCATCCACCTTGATCTCCTTGTAAAGAGGCGAGCAGCAGTGACACTAGAGGGTGGAGCTAAGTACAACCAAATGCTGAATAAGACATTTTAGGCGACCAAAATGGTTATAATTAACTTTCATGAACTAAAAAAACGCACTGTGAAAGGGTTAACAACCAGACCGGAGGACGCCGTGGTAGCGACCTGTCAATCACAAGGTAGCAACGCCCTAAAGCATCCCCTGCTTTATGGTCTATCTGACTCTAAATGGGACCATAATTCACTAAATGAACATCATGCTGTGTTGAAGAAGACTTGAAAGTAGCGACTAAGACCATAAACTCATGTTTACAATGTTTACTGAGGTAATAAATCAAGTGAGAAGTAGGCTCATTTTCTCATAGACTTCTATACAATCAGACTTCTTTTTGCAACCAGAGGAGTCGCCCCCTGCTGGCTGTTAGAAAGAATGCAAATTTAAGGCACTTCAGCATTGGCTTCACTTTACAGACCCTTAGTTGCCCACTGGACAGTATCTGTTGGCTGATCAGTGACAAATATGTTGTGTTTTTGATATGCAATTGTAGCATCCTGTGTGGCTACAAAATAAAAGCCACAATTTTAAAATAACTGCCCATGCAGTAGTCACAGTAGCAACATTTCTAAACTTTGGATCTTTGGATCCGTGATGTCAGACCTATTTTATGTATCGACAACAGAATGAATGAATGTTGAAGAAGGGTAAAAAATGGAGAGGAGAAACTGGAGGGCAGGAGGAGCGGAAGTGTCGAGGGAGAATGGAAAAAGAGGAGAAGGGAGGGAATAGCAGCCGGAAGGAGGCGTCCTTTGTGGAGTGTGGAAAGGTCAATTAGGCAGCTTTACAGGCCGCCATCGCACAGAATTACACACCGCACACACACACGCAACCTCAGACGCACACTGAGACATGAATGGAGGTTTGAATTTCATTATCAGGCTGCCAATTTACCCATCAATTAGCATGAATGAGATTGTATCACCTCTCGCTGAGGGAATAGGCCTGAGATCACAGCTATGTGCTGTGATCCACACATGCTGTATCTCCCTGGTCTGCCCTTTCTATTCTAACAGTGCACTGTGAAAGGAAATACCCAGATTACAGTAACAAGTCATTCTTTTCCACTTGTGATACAACAATCAGCCATATGAGGTGATAATTCCACTTGTTCCTGGTGGAAGATTCATTCACTTGAGGATAATTTTAAATCAAATTATATGAAGCAACATACGAATACTGCAGTGTTAATAGAATAAGTAGTTAAAAATTGGAGTGGAGGAAAGTACAACACCGAACACAGTGCCAAAGTGTGGAGATTAATGGCATGGATGGTGACAGAGGACAGGAGAGATGAAAGAGAGAAGAGAGGGATGAAGAGGCTGAGGACAGGCTCGATGGGCTGTCTCCCGTGGCAACCCTCTGTTGCCGATGGACGCACACGCACACACCCATGAATATTCACCGGAGTAAAAGGGAGAGAGCTTCATGCTATATTCATGCCATTTTCAATAAAGCATATTTCAATTAGAGAGCGAGAGATTCATTTTATATCAAGTAATGCGGTTTCAATTATACATATCTGAATTAGAGGGGGGAGAGGCAGAAAGACAAATTAGAGAAAGGATGAGGGGATTTGTTACGATACTTAAAGGAATAGTTCGACATTTTTGGGAAATACGTTTATTCGCTTTCTTGTTGAGAGTTAGATGAGAAGGTTGATACCACTCTTAGCATGTAACCCATACATCTAAACTGCATTCTCAATTATGTTTTGAGGGAAACTTATTTTTCCCGGATTACGGTCGCCGTTTTTAACAGTTTTAAACACGTGGTTAATGTTGTAAATTGAAATAAACAAAACAAAATGAGTAACAAAACCACTTGGCTCAACATATCCTCATACTACGGTTCATATTTTACAAAAAGTTATTCCTAATTTTTCGTGCGTTTTCCTACGAATGTCCAGAATTTCCGCTCCAGTCTTTTCAAAATAAACTTCCGTCCTCACAGGAATCTACTTGGTTCGATTTAGGCAACAAAACTACTTAGTTATTTTTAGGAAAAGATTGTGATTTGGGTTAAAATAACACCGCACGTGGCGTAACTTAAGAACGGAAGTTATGTGACAAATAAATCAACGTTGACTTCTGGTTTCACACGGGACACAGACACCGGTGTTTTTTGACCCACCCATGTCGCTCTTCATACTTCCTGGTTAAAAAAACATGGATTACATTCGAATTGATTTTGTGGGATATATACAAATTACAATTTACTTTTTTGCATTTACAGCCTGCTTGGTTAGGTTTAGTAAAAAAAATCATAGTTTGGCTTAAAATGACTACGTTTCTTACGTTTATTTAACTATGAATGTAATTTAAAATAAGTGAATGTGAACTTTTAGTTTCACATGGGACGTGAACAGTGACTTTGCACAAAAAGCTGGATTCTCACGATGTTACTTACAACTTAAACTTGATTACATTCCTCATATAGGCTACAGGTACATATATGAAATTTGACCTCCGCATTTAACCCATCCTAAGCAGTAGGAGCAGTGAGCTGCTGTGAAGCGCCCGGGGGTGGCAACTTGGGTTTCGGTGTCTCGCTCAAGGACACTTTGACATGCAGACAGGAGGAGCCGCTGATCAAACTGCCAATCTTGTAGTTAAAGGACAACCCACTCAACCTTCTGAGCTAGAGCCACCCCCTAAGTCACTAGATCATGCAAGAATCACGGGATCACATCTCACACGAAAATCCATCTTGTCAGGCTTCAAGTAATGCGTTTGTGTCCGGCAAGCTACGGGCGAGGTTTAGGTGACTCTGAGAGGTGACTGTTTGTTTCTAAACAACAATGTTGACTCCTGAAGAGGTTGGCATCGATGCTTTTCTTGATGGAAAAGATGTTTTTGCTCTTCTCCCGAGTCCGACTGGCTGAGTTTGATTTTACAGATGGTTCATCCAACCACGTGCTAAATATTTTTTGAAAGTGCCTGCCCTTTTCTAAACAGTTTCCAATGATGGCTTCTCAGATGGCTCTGTGTAACAAACCATCTGGCGGTCTCCTGGGTGATAGTCTTGTGTTTGTTTCCCAACACGGACATCCGCAGACTGTCAATAGAAACATATTTGTGATAGCTCTCAGCGAATAAAAACTGATGTTATAAATACTATTCCTTTAAAATGATGAATAAATCCGGTTTATTGTATATCCTGAATGGTTTCATTTGCCTCCCACATTGCTGTGTAGTTTTATACATTCAGGCTGAAACTGGTTGTTTTCTGAGGTTATCTCTCTCAGAGTGAGTGATGCTTACCTTGGATTGAAGGACACATCATGGCATACAATAAGTGTGTGTGTTGCAGCGATCCTGCAGAGTGATTGACGTTTACCTTGTGCTACAGAGATTATGTCACTCCCAACGAGAGGCTCTGGCCGACCTCGGCTAATCAGACTCTGACATATTTTCCCTCCTTTCTGTCAGTCTTTCTACTATTTCTTCACTCCCCAACACAGTTATGTAGGCTCTATGGGATGACACACACACACGCACACACACACACACACACACACACACACACACACACACACATACACACACACACACACACACACACACACACGCACGCTAACACATTCTTCTCTCTGACTGCTGCAGAGACGGATAATATCACAAAGCAGGATTTCTTCTTGTTCCGTCTCATTAAAAAGTGTGAAGAAATGTGTTTTACTCATTAACATTGACTATAAATAGTGAAATAAGAACAATAATGAAACTGTTTTTGTTATCTCAATGTTGTTAATGAGCACAAACGGCAGATCGGCAACATATAAATGGAGAGGAAATGCCAAAATAATACAATATACATACATGCTCCCCCCACACAGTGGAATTATAACCAGCTGAGGATATCTCAACAGTCATGTGCACATTAACTGAGTTAAACATAATGGCTGACATTTTAGCCTAAATGAAATAACAAGGCTGGGTTTACTTGAGTTCTGTTATATTTAGCTCACATAAATTGAAATCAAATCTGCTTTATTGTTATAATTTCTATACACTCAGATACAAATGATAATGGATAATGGATTTTGCAAATAACAACAGCAGAGTGAAGAACCATGTTAGCACAAAAGAAATCAATAAATGCACTACAGTTGAAATCATTACATAACAATGTCAGGCATTATTGCCTCCAATAATGCCCGTCATAGGGTAAGACAAAAGGTCATAATTACTCCCGTAAAATGACATTTGTACCATTAAAAGACAAAGTAGAGACTTTGTCTACCAGTGACATCTGGAGCTTTTCTTTTTCACTTACTACAATTGGATTTGTTCCCAACAAGTCAACATGCTTTAATGCAATGTAGTCATATTAATACTATACTGTTTATTTGTTCATCCAACTCTTATATATTTTAAATTCTGCTCTGATAATTAATCAAAATAATCCAGCACGCTGGACTAACCTTAACCATACCATAGCTGCTACGTGCAGACATTATAGAAAGCAAGAATTTTAAAAATGCTGTCAGTGGATTAATGTAATCCAGGGTCCATTATCACCGTTCTTGTTGGGCATTAGGGTTGCAGACATGATAAGGGCTTTAGGTAAATCTGCTTGGAATAATACTTTGTGTCTGATATTGTTTTTCGAAAGTTCAATCACCTCATTAAAAAATCTTAAATTACAATTCCTCCTTCTCCCTCATTATGTAAATATTGTTCAATTATTGCACTGAAGTCAAGTTCTCACATCACATGTGCGTAAATTTCATATTGGACCGCTATTGGCTTCCAATCTAGCTGTGATGTCAAAAAACTCCTGCGCCTCATTCACGTCTTAAAATCAGATTTAAGGTGAGTGCAGAGAAACTTTCCCCCTTCTGCAGATACATAGTGTCAAACTCTGCACAGAGAGACATCATGACACATGCACAGTGAAGCTTAAACCTGCAGTAAGCCGAATATGTTTGGCATCATTGGGCAATAATTCCATAATAACCTTTCAGCATATTGTAATTCAAGTGTTCTGAGAGATAACTAGACTTCTGCACCTCCTCTTGGCTCTGTTTTCAGGCTCTGTTTTCTGTTTTTTTTTTCATGTTTCATGCAATATACTGTCAGGATATGACTGTTTTTTTAAAAATAAGTTTTTGAATCATATTTTTTGGAGGGGAACTTTAAGATAAACATCTTTTTGTATTACATAATCTTGAATACCTGTCTGGAAGTGGGTCCACTGTGTGAAATCTAGTTTTAATACCTACATTATTTCTGTTTTATGATACTATAATTCATATTCTTGAAGTGATGTGGAATATGCAAAAGGAAACAAGGGCCAAGCAGCTGCCCGAGGGGTACCTATAGCAGGTTAATCTAGTTGCAATTTTGAGCTCAATCAATCTTTTGCATAAATTGGGTGAATTTGAAGGAGAGGTAACTGGCAACGAGAGATATATGCTAATTCTTATACTGAGCAATTATCATCTGCATTTTCCTGTTTTGATTGCTCTCATCTCTCAGGCAAAATTGGCAATCTATTTGAGCAAAGGAAAAAAAATTGGATATTATTATAAGTTTTCAAGAGTTTAGTTAGAGCATGGGTATTGCTTAGAATATATATATTATGTCGAAATGGAGGATTAAGATGCTTTTTCAAAATGTGTGGGATTATGAAGACATACTTTTCTCTTTAAAGGACTTGAAATTACTTGTTTTGCAGATGTGTTAATTTAATTAAATTTAAGTATTGTTTATGTTTTGTATTATAGTTTGTGATTTTCTTTGTTGCAAATTATTGTGAATGTAGAACAAATTTTATCTGAATAAATGATTTTTCAAAAACTCTCTCTCTCTCTCAAGCAAAATTGCCAATCTATTTAAGCAGAGGAAAAAAAATGGATATTATTATATTATTAGTTTGCAAGAGTTTAGTTAAAGCACAGGTATTGATAGAATATAAATATTATGTAAAAATAGAGGATGCTTTTCAAAATGTATGGGATTATGAAGAAATACTTTTCTCTTTAAAAGGACTTGGAAATTAATAAATTAGTTAATTTAATTTAATTGAAGTATTGTTTGTTTCTGTTTTGTATTATAGTTTGTGATTGTCTTTGTTGCAAATCATTGTGAATGTAGAACAAAATTGTATCTGACTAAATGATTATTTAAAAACTCAAACTCAATCTCTCTCTCTCTCACTCTCTCTCTTTCTCTCTCTCTCGTGCGCGCAACAGACAGGACGCGATGGCACAGGCGCGCGCTCTCTCTTATTGACAAGCAGCTCCGTCCAATCAGATGCTCAGGATCCTCCTTTAAACTGCGTCCCAGCTAATGATGGCGCTGGGGAGGCGGCCTCTATGCTAATGTGTTGGCAAGGGAGACGCAGCGGTTCATTCATCTTCTTCCAGAGAGAGAGAGAGGAGAGTTAACGAGAAGGTTACTGTACATGAGGGAGGAACTGCTCTGGACCAAAACACTGCGGAGAGAATAGCTGCAAAAGCAAAAGAAGAGACATTTGTTTGTATAGCTGTGAGGAGCTTATTCTTCTTCCAAACATCACAGGGTAAGTGGAGGACATATATATATTTTTAAATGTTTTATTATTTGTAAATGCTCTTTTTTGTGTGTCATCATGTTAATGTGTACAAGTGTTGGTGAACACATATTCCTTTAATTTCTAACTAAGAGAAACAATAAGTGATGAGACAGGAAGTCATTATTTGACTGGTCTGGTACCAGAGGTGTTTCACCAGGAAGAGGGAACCCTTCACCCTGTCAGTCTCAGTGCGTTACACTTATAAAAAGAGTCAAGTCAAGGTTTCAATTATACTGGACTGCCTTGGTGAGCAGTTAGGGGGGTTCAGTGTCTTGCTCAAGGACACTCAGGGCTGTAGAGGCAGTTGAACCCGGGACCAAAGGGGGCACTTTTGCTGACCATATCGGCCATGGTGGCAGCACACATGATCATGCTTTTGTTACATCATTTGTAGTAGAATGCTCTATACATCTTTGATGCTTTGGTGCTTTAACTGTTTTCTTCCGAAACGGATGTGGAAATGCAGCCGGGGGAAGTCAGAATGTCCTTCATGCTCTGAGAGCAATCAATGGATGAACACAATAAGGCAACCTGTGTGTCGCACCACTGGACCTGGACTCTCTCTCTCTCTCTGTTCTGCACATAAATAAGCGTGACATAAGCATGCAAATTGCATCACATATGTGTTGATTTGCGCATGTCTGGAATGCAGTGGTATAGGGTGTGAATGCTGTTGTACTAACTACAATAAGTGCATAAATAGAGTTAGTGAGCAAAAGAAGCATGTCTCACTTTTTTGCCTTCAAAGTAATTTCGAGTTCTTTTGTGAAATACAGACATAGAAACACAGCAGGCTGATTCAAGTGGTTTAGTTCCATCTGCATGATCCGGTCCTCTGCGAATGACACCCGGTCCTGCACGATCAATAGGACCAGCTTCCACTGTGCGCTGCTGCTGTGTGTGTGAGCTCGTCCGCATTACTGGTGGCCTTCGGGCGGCTGGGTCATAACTGATGAGTTATTGCATCACAGCAACTGACCGTGTGTGTGTGTGTGTCTACATGCCTTGCTGGGTCTAATGTTCATTGATTGTGTTCATACTAGGGCTGTCAAAGTTAACGCGATAATAACGCGTTGACGCAAATTTGTTTTAACGCCACTAATTTCTTTAACACATTAAAGCGCAACTTGGGATTTTTAGGTTGTAGCGGGCTCAGTTTTAAAGCTAGAGTGAAGATACTGGTGTCATATGAAACTAGAAAACCTGAGGAATCCATTGGTACCAACTATAAATAAATAACGCTCTAAACTTACGGCAAAATTTTGGCGAGGAAAGACGGTCATGGCCACATTCAAAGGGGTCCCTTGACCTCTGACCTCAAGATATGAAAATGGGTTCTATGGGTACCCATGAGTCTCCCCTTTACAGACATGCCCACTTTATGATAATCACATGCAGTTTGGGGCAAGTCATAGTCAAGTCAGCACACTGACACACTGACAGCTGTTGTTGCCTGTTGGGCTGCAGTTTGTTATGATTTGAGCATATTTTTTATGCTAAATGCAGTACCTGTGAGGGTTTCTGGACAATATTTGTCATTGTTTTGTGTTGTTAATTGATTTCCGTTAATAAATATATACATACATTTGCATAAAGCAATCATATTTGCCCACTCCCATGTTGATAAGAGTATTAAATACTTGACAAATCTCCCTTTAAGGTACATTTTGAACAGATAGAAAATGTGCTGATTAACCGCAATTAACAATTGATTGACAGCCCTAGTTCATATACAATACAAATTAGCAAAGCAATGCTCCATGATGATAATGGAAAGACACAAACACAAAAGTGACGGGTACGTCTATATGGCAGACAGCTGGCCTCTCAGTTTGGCTCGGTAGTCCTTTGGCTGCCAGCCTTTAGTGCACAATGGTTCTCAGTGCTGATGGATACACATTTGCTAATCTGCCACGTTGTCTATGTTAACTTTAGGTGATGCAATGTGTCAGTACAGATATAATAAAGTGTTGTGTAATTGTTTGTTTGTTTGTAGTCTTTGCTTTTAATTAAGCCAAAAAAATACAGTTGGTTCTGTTCTGTTTAACTTACTGCAACCCACTTGTACTCTCTCAGCAGATAGTTTTCAAGAGTCAGGCTGTCTCGAGTGGTGTTGAGCATCCCGCAAGGGAGCTATTACAGTGGCACAATTACCCTCTTATTCAGCACCGCCTCCTCCTTCTCCAATCAATAATTGATTTATGCATATAAATTGCAGGATTGCTCACATACTGTATAGAGTCGAGGTTGACTTTTAAATCACATAACTCATCTTCTTCTCCAGCCCGGTCGCACTGAATGGCGTATAAATAACACGGTAATTGCAAGTAATTTTGCGTGCAATAAGAACGCCATTCTTGCTTTTGGCATGCCATTTGTATGCCATGTAGTCTGTACTGACTGTAATGTAAACGCATCCGTGTGAATATGCCACGCTCAGAGCTAGTGATGTATAAAAAGCGATAAAGTCCACTTATGGTGGGCGGGAGGGTAGGTGGATGGGTCCAACAAATACAGGACATTTTTAACCAGTAGACCGGTGTTCGTGTCTCAAAGTGTTATTGAGTTATTTGAAGTTATGTTAATGACATTAGTGACGTTTGTGACATGTTTCCCATACTTCTGTACGTTGTTTACATACATATTTTTTAGTTTACGTACTTATTTTAAGCCCAACCATGATGTTTTTTCTAAACCTAACTAAGTTGTTTTTTTTGCTTAAACCTAACTGCAGCCGTTACCCTATAGCTTTATTACACAGTTATTTCTTCATAACGGACCGTTGCTATGTATAACACACCGTTGCCATGGGCGCAGTTCCGATCTCGGACTCTGGCGGGCCGTATTTGTGTCAAATTATAGATTTCTTAATTAAGCAGCTGTGTAATAATCAGGATAATGTACAGCGAGCGGGTCATTGTTGGGAAATTAACCCCAACAGGGCAATGCAGGACCCCGACGGGGGTTTATTTCACAACAATGACCCGCTAGCTGTACATTATCCCTTACTTGTTTGTGTGGCGTAAAAATGACATGCAAAAGAAGCATACAAATGACATGTGAAGAGGCTAAAATGCGTTATCATGACAAGCGGCATGTCCTTGTAATGTTTACACCTTCCCATGAGAGCAGGTTGGTTTCTCAGCATCAATATAACTTTGATTGTTGTTGTTTAGTATTAATCCATGTATTAAATGATCTCTCAATCACATCGGGAGTAACGTCATTCTCCAATTTTGTGTTTTAAACTTTGGTGGTGCAGCTGCCCTTCATTTACATTTGGATCATGGATTGTACCTCTAACTGTTGAGAGCAACATCATGCCTGGTTGTTACCTCTAAAGTACACTCTGTTGAGTGATAATCCAAATAAAGAACACAAAGCTTCCACTAATATGTTTTTCTTATTGACCTATACTTTAAGACTTTATATAAACACACGCTCTCATTGCTATTCTCTCATTTATCTCAAAACTGTGCAGTGTTATTGTCTATTTTCAATCAATCTCACCAGGATTTACAAAAGTGCTACTCAGTGGTGAATATTGTTTAGCTCTAGAGCAACACAGAGAGTCTACGTTCTCGTCACATAAGCAGACGAGCAACAGGCTGTTTCCTAAAGACGCAGTTGTTCGGTCTTTACGGTGATGTTAGACATAGTCAGAGCTCCCTGCTGTTGTTCACAATAGGAGGTGGAAAGAAGCAGTTTCACATAACAGCTGACTGATAGATCGCTGGATGGGAGAACACATGATCAGAGCTACTTCCTCTACTCTGGAAACACCTATTGATCCATATTTTGTAGAGCACAATAACATCAGCTTGGAGCACCATGTTACCCTACAGTTTCCTGTCTGTGCATATGTTGTGTGTGTGTGTGCGTTGTTTGTTTTTCCAGTCTTTTTCCTTTTTTTAACAGCAGTTGATGAATGATGATATGACCCCCCCCCCCCCGCCCCCCCCCCCCCCTCCCACACACACACACACACACACACACACTTTGTGTATCTCTTTCTTTCCTTCCCTTTTTATCACTTCCATTTTGTTGTAAGCCCGTGGCCAGGTCTACTATGCATCTGTCTCATGCATCACCGGCTGAATGTGTGCCTGGCTCAGCGACTGTGTGTATTTGTGTGTGTAGGATGCTGTATGTGTGTGTCCCTTGACTGATTGATTCATCCATTCCTGTCACATGCTTTATTACCCAGGGAGACAGATGTTGGAATATAAGGATGGGTCTGTGTGTGTGTGTGAGTGAGAGAGAGCCCATGGACCAGCTGATAATGGCTGAGCAACAACAAAGGAATGTTGAGTGAAGGAGTTTGGCATCGCTGGCGGATAACTAATGAACACCCACAGTTATCAGTGGACGCCATTGATAAGAGTCTCCTCCAGTAGGATGGACAGGTACAATGTAGTAACATGGAAAGTGTGGCGAGGAACTGATCTCAGAACTAAGATAAAAAGTATGGTATTTGGTATTCATTAGTCACATTTTGGCTGTGACATTTATGAGAAAGAATGGATGGAGAAACATATTAAAGGGATAATTCACCCACAAAATGACTATAGTGGTTTATCAATTAGGGCTGTCAAAGTTAACGCGATAAAAACGCATTAACGCAAATTAGTTTTAGCGCCACTAATCTCTCCAACACATTAACGCAATTTATCTTTCGGAGGTTGTAGCACGCTCAGTTTTAAAGCTAGAGTGAAGATACTGGCATCAAACTAGAAAACCTGATGAATCCATTCCATGTCTTACTAGCTTGTTGTGAAGGAGGCTAAATAACGCTCCATTTATGCTAAATTTTGGCGAGGAAAAACAGGCATGAACATTTTCAAAGGGGTCCCATGACCTCTGACCTCCAGATATGTGAATGTAAATGGGTTCTATGGGTACCCACGAGTCTCCCCTTTACAGACATGTCCACTTTATGATAATCACATGCAGTTTGGGGACAAGTCATAGTCAAGTCAGCACACTGACACACTGACAGCTGTTGATGCCTGTTGGGCTGCAGTTTGCCATGTTATGATTTGAGCATATTTATTATTCTAAATGCAGTACCTGTGAGGGTTTCTGGACAATATCTGTCATTTTTTTGAGTTGTTAAAGGATTTCCAATAATAAATATATACATGTCTTTACATAAAGCAAGTATATTTGTCTACTGCCTTGTTGATAATAGTATTAAATACTTGACAAATCTCCCTTTAAGGTACATTTTGAACAGATAAAAAAATAATGTGTGATTAATTTGTGATTAATCATGATTAAATATGGACAATCAAAATATTTAAATAAATTGACAGCCCTAATATCAATAACTCAGAGCGTGTTACCTTGAGTTCTTGAAGAAAACATTGTTTTTTTTCGCATACCTCCAGGGTGAACGGAGAATCAGAACAGGTGTCTCATTTTCACATGATTTGAGCAATATTCCCGCTTGTAAAGCAAACTTGCAGACTTTTCTCTGTTTTGTTGATTCTCCGTTCACCGTGGAGGCGTTAGAGAAGTTTTTCTCCAAGAATTCAAGGTAACACGTGGTGAGTAGTTGATATACAAATGGTTGAAGTATTCCTTTAAGCTGAATCGTGCAGCACATTTAGTTTTTCTTTTACCTTTAACACACTAAAGTGGTTCAGTGGTTAGGAGTGTTGCTTTCCAGCTACACGGTCACAGGTTCAGTTCTGTCTCTGAGCGCTCTTGTTTCCTCCCACAGTCTAAAGTGAACCGACGATGCTAAAATTTCCCATAGGTGTGAATGTGGGTGTGAATCCATTGATCTGTCTATACACTGTATGAGTCAGCCTTGTGATAGAGTGACAACCTGTCAGGGTATGCACTGCCTCTAGCCCAATGCATGCTGGGATACACTCCGGTCTTGGATGAATGGACAATATATAATGCCTTCATATAATTACACAGATTTTCAGTGGGAACAAACGGAACAAGGATTGTTGCACTTGCAATATTTAATTCAATAGTTATTTCTGGGTATACTGGGGTTTCTTGTTTATCAAATCTGAGGTAGCTAGTCTTGGTGTTCTTTCAATGCCACAGCTGAGGTGGATAAAAAACAAACATGCAGCATGACGCAACGGTTGTCAGAAAGCAGACGCCTGTATGTGCAGGTTTGCAATGTCTGTATGTTTTTAATGCAAACTCAACACATCTTAGTGCTGCTTCACATAAAAAGCTTTCTAGCATCCACTGGAGATTTGGAATTGTTCTAAATATGCATTTTGACATAATTTTTGCCAGTTTCTTGTCAGCAGATTTTTACACAAGTGAAGTGGTTTGGTCTATGTAAGAAAAGTCCATGCACGTCTATATATGTTGTGGTTTATGCCGCGGTAGCAAACTATATGTTCTGTCGGCTATATTGGGGCCAATTATGTTTGTCTTTTGTACTGTGTGTGCTCCTTTTTTAATTTAGTATTCCATATTTTCATTTGTTGAAAGCAAGGTGTCTACAACTTTTTCCCCATTGCTTTATTTATCATGACCCAAACAGTCGTGTACACAGTCGGCTAAAAGCTGACTTGTTGATTTGGTTGGCATCTGATGCATAAGATGTTGCCTCTTAAGTTATGAGAGACAGTCAGCTGTCCTAATGTGTGAAAGTCTGTCACATTTTTGTGCTAAAGAAATTTGCTGGAGATTACTAAACTTTTAGCAGAAGATAAGTGGAATTCAAAATAAGTCAGGGCTAATGTTTGTTGAGTCCATGTCAGTGGCAAAAAAACAAGTCCAAAACAATCGCTGGCAAAATGAGCAAAAAAATCAGTCTCACATTGTAGTCTCTAAATACATGAGTCTACAAATGTGAAAAATAATGATTAAAGAGTTTGCAATGAAAAGAAAAAAATAACTGAAACTGTAAATCTATGTACTACACTTACAGTATAGACTGCATATAAGAAGTGGACGTAGTTACCGTGATGTCAGCCATTGGTTTGTGGACTGACGTTTTGAAGCCTCGAGTTCAGCATTTTGGCCATCACCATCTTGGTTGGTTGCATGTTTTTTTGCAACCAGAAATGCAACAAAAAGGTGGAGCTAAGGACAACCATAAGACAATTTTAGGCGATTAAAATGTTAATATGAACTCGTCATGAGCTGAAAACACTCTGTGAAAGGGTCAAAGTTGCAAGACAAAAACACCGACAACTCCCAGACCGTACAACGCCGTGGTAGCGACCTGTCAATCACAAGGTAGCCACGCCCTAAAGCATCCCCTGCTTTATGGTCTATTTGACTCTAAATGTGACCATAATTTACTAAATGAACATCATGCTGTATTGAAGAAGACTTGAAACTAGTGATTGAGACCATAAAGTCATGTTTACAATGTTTACTGAGGTAATAAATCAAGTGAGAAGTAGGCTCATTTTCTCATAGACTTCTATACAATCAGACTTCTTTTTGCAGCCAGAAGAGTCGCCCCCTGCTGGCTATGAGAAAGAATGCAAATTTAAGGCACTTCTGCATTGGCTTCACTTTTCAGAACTGGAGGTTGCCGCCTGGCTGCACTTCATATCCTTTAGTGCTTTCATCACATATTCCAGCCTAATGTATATTTTGCATGTATTACAGAGAGTGCTCGGAGGATGTGGTCGTGTTTGGCAACGTCTGAAATGCAAGTGATTAAGTTAAAGTGGCGCACATACTGTAGTAGCTTTTGATCTGACATTATTCTGTAGGTTGTTAGATGTTGATTGGCCACCTACTGCAGCACCAGTTTTAGTTTCAGAACACATTAAATGTTCATGTCAACAGAGGATGGTGATGATAGCGTTCAGCACAGGAGCAGCGGGGGTAAGTGCTGCAGGCATTTGTCCCATGTCTCCCCTGTTCTCTCACAATGCTTTCAACACAATAAACACACCACTACTGTATGTGTGTGTGTGTGTGTGTGTGTGTGTGTGTGTGTGTGTGCGTGTGTGTGTGTGTGTGTGTGTGTGTGTGTGTGTGTGTGTGTGCTTACGGGACACGGGTATGTTTGTTGGAGAGCCTGTTTGTGTCTGGAACACCTGAGCTTTATAACCAACAACAACAACAACTCTCCACCACGGTTTATGTAATATAGGAAAATGTGTGTTTGTGCGTATGAGCGTGTGTGTGTGCGTGTGTGTGTGTGTGTGTGTGTGTGTGTGTGTGTGTGTGTGTGTGTGTGCTGGCATCTTTCCTGCTTCTGCTGAGTTTAAAGGTGTCGCCGGAATATTATTAGTCACATTTTACAATGCTGCGCAGGTTTGGGAGGGCACAGACAGAAACAATAGGCCGCAATTAGAGCAGCACTCAGACATGAGTCACCCAGACATCAGTAAATGTGTAACAACCGTGGCAATAAATGAATGCTGAGGTGAATGAATGATGTTTTGGAGATATGGGAGATAAAGGTTAGATGAGAGACTGACTCATAAGAGCTCTGACACACACAGTCCCCCGTGTTTCTCCCCAGGCTCGCCGTGCTGCCTGGTCTTAAATTAGAGTTTGAACTGCACTGAGGTGAGCTGCGTTTCTATAGCGATGCATCCTTGCTGCTCAAGTCACCAGAGAGATGTATGTAGATTAGGACGATATGGAGATCATACTGATAGGAAGCAACACCTCAGTCAGCACCAACATGTTCTGTCATAACTCTGTAATTACATACAGTAACCATACATTTTAACTGTTTATGAAGACCAATATGATACGGACATTATATTTAAGATACTACTACTATTTCTAATTCTTCTAATAGGCTACTACCACTATATTAGAACTGCTACTATCTATCCAACCCGGTCTCTCAGGAAGGCGTATAAATACCACGACATTACACACACAGCGTGCGTCTGCATTTCAGTTTAATAAAAGCACTAATTAAAAGACAACATTTATGCAGAAATTGCATTAGAATTATATCAGGTTGTTTCTCGTAAACAAGCAGTATAATACTCTACTTTTCAATTCCACAATAAATATTTGATCAAACACAGAGCATCATGTGGGACGTGGAAGACACTGGCCAATATTTAGATCTTCAATAAAACCCCCACATCAGGCCCATACAGTATATCAGTCAGATCCAGTTGGCAGATGGACAGTTTCGATTGTCCGAGAGCATCATCCGCTGTTTGGCAGCGAGCCAGGCAACGGTTGTCAAGACGACAAATTGTTCTATTTCACTTTTGATGGTTTGGTGAGCTGCCACGACGAGCATTCAGGGTGTGGTTTATCATCCACTTATCAATACGCTGTCCATCCACCTCTCATCAGATTTCTATTATATATGTAATTTCTTTCTCTCTCTCTCTCTCTCTCTCTCTCTCTCTCTCTCTCTCTCTCTCTCTCTCTCTCTCTCTCTCTCTCTCTCTCTCTCTCTCTCACGCACGCACACATGCACACATGCACACACACACACACGTTTCACAGTGTAGTTGTTCATGGCCTGAGCTGGTATTGGACTGGTCACCTATTGATTGTTTTCCTATTGCTTCTACAGTCCGTTGTACTTTTTCCACTCTCACAAAGGTTATTGCCATTGCAAATACACAAACACACAACAAACACACATCATCACAGAAACACACACAGGAAATGACTATTGTACGGGAGGCCTAGCTTCCCATTTTTGCTCTCTTTCCAACTCAATTACAGCTTTTGCCAGCTAATCATTTTCAGGCACAGGGACACCGACACATTTCCCCCCCGGGCTCCGTTCAGTTAAAGCCAGAGTGGCCGAGCCTCGTAGTAATAACAGAGGAACAGTGTAAAGCCGCTGCTTTTCAACCGTGTTTTGTTCCTCATGTTGCCTCTTACTGTCAGCGTCCAGAAAAGAAAAATACTTTTCATAATAAAGTAGAATAATTCAAGTGTGATTTTTGTCACACTAGTCAAGTCAGCTTTATTTTCGTTATTTCATTTTTAGGCTTCAACTAACAACTATTTTCATCATCCCTTATATCACAACATAGTGAAAAAATCGCAATTTCCTGGTGACTAAAATATTTGAATATTTTGGAACAAGCTGGAACCAAGAAATGTGTAAGAAATGACTCTAATCAGCTATCAAAGTTGTTGATACATTTTCATGTCATTTGACTAATTGATAAATCGACTAATCATTTCAGCACTATTGCATCTGTCAATAATACTGGCATCACTCACTTTTTATTATTTCGTCTTCAATGTGCCATCCACGACGACCCTTAGGGCGCTTTCACAAGTCATAGTCTGTTTGGCTATAGTCCGAATCTAGGGAAATTGACACTTTTGGTTCATTTTCTATTTAGTGTGGTTCGGTTTCACAGTGCACAAACTAAAACGGACCAAATAAAAAAAAAAAATTTGCTGAGGGGCGAGTACGAAGGAGCAAATTTATCTTTTTCCTCTCGAGAGTTGCCGCTTCTATGAAGGGAATCACAGACTTTGATATATTGCTGTCAACGTTTTTCCACTTTGACTCAACACTGATCTACCGTGCACACGAATCCCCTCTTCTCCAGTTTATACTCTATACATCACTTTTTTGTGGACTTTATTTAGCATATTCTGTATGCTCTCAAGCAAACCTCAGTCCTCTCCCACTCATGTTAACCCGTTGTTTACCTGCGTCCATCTCGACAAATGCCCACACAGGCAGCCCTGCGTTTTGGTTCGCTTGGAAACGGTCTGAGGCAACCTCTCGCAAGCGGTCTCAGTTGTTTTGGTCCGCGCCAGAGTACGATTACTGCATTCACAACTGCCCAAATGAACCCCACCAGAGTTTGATTAAAACGGACTGAATGCTGGCTTGTGAAAGCGCCCTTAGAGCATTAGACCAACATACAGTAATTGCTTAATGCAGTAACAAACCCACAACGGTACCTTCAGCATCATTATTTGATGCAGCAGAATACTCAAGTGTTTTCATATCTCCAAATAGATACACATTAGACCACTGGTGCTTACTGGAACAGATTTATCAATATTTTATGGTATATCTCATATCACTATGACACCAGATCACAGTATATGTTGGCTTTAAAAGTTTCTCCTACCAATTCCGAATAGGGGAAGACCCTGTGACATCATCACACCTAACAGTGATGTCACGGGGGTCCTGGAGTACACCTGTACATCACTGCAGCAAGGTGAGACCTTAAACCACTGAAGGCCATGCAAACACAAGATATTCAGGTGGCGCTATGTTACTCTCGCTGATTTATAATATTTATGATATAATTAGTGTGTGTTTGTGTGACATTTGACTGCTGTGTGTGTGACTGAATTGCCTTGTTGTGATGTTTATGCGTAATTTGTTCTGACGTGAATAAATTCCTTTGCTGCCTGCTCTCCTAACTGTGACAAGTGCCTGGAGTTTAAGAAAACTGCCATCTAAATATAAGCTTTATTACTACTGACTCTGGCACGCAAACATGTTTAACTAGCTTATCCAATCAGCATGATTGCCCATCAAGCTGGGCCGGCAAACACACACACACACACACACACACACACACACACACACACACACACACACACACACACACACACACACACACACACACACACACACACGGTCGCCCACGCATTTACAACTCCGATTAGACTTTGTGTTTACTCTCAGTCTGACTGCCGGGATGAGCATGCGTTAAGGCCCCTTCAGACTCAATAAGATGCAAGTCTTTCTCCATTCAACGCCTGTTGGGACAATTTTCAACAAGCTCTGCTTATCTGCCTGCCGCCTCCCATCTTTCTCCGTCCTCCCATCTTCATCGCCTCTTCACTCCCCGTCTCTCTCCCTGTCTGTCTGTCTATTTGTCTTCTCCCTCAGAGGTGTGAATCTAGATTGAGTCATCCTCCCGTATTTTAATTTTTTTCTTTCCACACAGCCTCTTCATCTTTTCTCGCTTTCTCCTCCTATATCATTATATTTTTCATGTCAGTGTACGAGGTGTCTGTATGTGTAAGAATTCCTGTGTGTGATGAAATATGTCCCTGGTTGTCCCTAGTTTGTGTGTGTGTGTGCTACGTCCTCCACCGTGTGTTGACGTGAACGGACAACAGACGACTACAGAATGTTGCCAGGCCAATTGATATATTGATATATATTTGAGTGAATTTGCAGCATTTGGGGAACAAAGCAATTTCATATTAGCACCAGAGGGAGTGACTTTGAATGCACCGGCATGAGAGAGCATAAATGGTTTTCCCCGGAGATTTGATCCTTTGTGGGTTTATTGAAGCCGAAACTGAAATTGGTAATTTTGAACTTAAGCTGATGATAGTTGAAAGATACCAGGTTAGCTTCACTTTGAGATCCGCAGGCAGAATTGCCATTTTCTATTACTTAATTTATTCATTCTCACATCATGTTCATGGTGGCCAGTTTCTGGTTGGGAGGGGGGTTATATTGTTTTGTTTTGCCCCAACCAATCAGGAGAGAGTTGTGTAACACAGGGCAGTTGCCATAGGAGCAGTTAACATTTTTCATGACGATTGAAGAAATATGCAAATTTAAAAGCAGCATTACTGATTTTATTTTTGGAGGTAGCAGAACAATCTATAAACACAACACTGTTATCAGCATTTAGTTATTGTGCTGAATATGTTAATAATATTTCACATCCAGCAGACACAAAGCAACGTTAACATTCATTTGGAGTGTTTTTTCTGTCCACCTGACAAATGTGGGTCCAATATTCACTAAGGATGCACGATATAGATTTTTTTTCAGCTGATAACTGATAATTTAATAATATTTCAAAAAGAAGTTCATATCCTGTAGTTTATTAAGCACACCTGAGGTGGATGATTTAATTGTTAATACGACAAAAACAAAGAACACTTCTGACACATCAAATGCTCATTTATTTTTTCTAGTTAATTACATAAATAAACTTGTACATGTCGCAAATTGCGATTATGTTGTCTTCCTCTGAAACTGTGAAAAACATCCACACCCGCAACGACATGTTTGGCTCTCTAGTCAGCGTTCTGCACTTGTTGTTCCCCTTCTTCTCTTTGTTTATTGGCGGATCGCAAACCAACTTTAAAGGTGCATACCGCAACCTACTGTATCGCAGTGTGTAGATGCTAGCACTTGTTAAGTCAATGAAAGCAATTTGGCCTATTATGGTCAGCCGATAATTTATCAGCTATAATTTCCTTATGGGAATACTACATAATAATATAAATTTCCTAATTATCTGCCGATAATTTATCAATCCATCCCTAATATTCACTCTTCTTTTGTCTCAGGAGTTGGTGGAGACCAAAACAGAGGGAAATATCTGGCTATTAGCTGCTAAATGCTCCACTATGTTCACCAGTTACTGTCTGTTGTATGTCAACTTACAATGACCTGTACTGCTGTTGTTGATCTCATCCAAGATTGCTGCCACTTTTTTGGCAATTTTTCTGTTGCTTTTTTTCATGAATGCTGCTATTTTTCCGGCTCAGGCTCAGAAAGTTGACCTCCCTATTCTTAACCCCGGCCACAAAGCTCTGATGGGCTGGTTGTTTTTCAGCTGGCATTAGTTAAAAGCTAGCCTTGAGCACAACACCAGAACTTTTTAAATCATTAAAGGGGACATATCATGAAAACTATTTTTTTCAGTGCTTGTGCTCATACATTTGGAGTGCCTACCAACCCACAAACTGTGAAATAAGACAACCCAGTCAGTTTTTTGTGGGCTGTCTAGATCAGAAAACATGTGATTCAACAAGACTTTCAGATTTAGCTACCCTTCCTATGTCACATGCAGGCTCATTAGAATATATCACCCACAGCTTGAGAACTATACCTTTGCAAAGGTGCACCATATTTTTCACACAAGCCAATCGGAGCAGACTGGGCTTTTTCTTTAAGAGACAGGCGCTAAAACGGAGCATTTCAGACAGGGGGTGAATCCGGGTATATTCAGACAGACAGTATGAGAAAAATAATGTGTTTTTTAAACATTAAAGCATGTAAACATGTTCAACTAGAAACCCAAAAATACAAGTATGAACCTGGAAATGAGCATGATATGTCCCCTTTAAAGAAATTGTAGGTGTGGGCAGCAAGGTCAGAGGCAGAGGTCTGGAACCAGCCAACATGAACAGGGACATCAAGAGTCTATATTCTATTCATTCACATGTCCGTTCTTTGCTTCTCTCAACACAACAAGCAAATCTTTATTGCAACACACGCATACCCTATAGTTTGACATACATGTGCACCCATATGCATGTGTCAATACACTCAGATAAGCCTCACCCTCTTGGCAGGCAAAATGAGAAAATGTATTTGAATGCATCTCATTGATTCCACAGAGATTTGACCTGTTTGCCAATCCAAGAAAAAGACCAAAGTATCTCCAGATAACCCCCAACACCTGAATAGTCTCCCTCAATAGATTTGTGCCTCAGGAAGATGAGCTGGCAGCAGAGACCCGAGCACCTGACTGGAAGACAGCATCCGACCTGGCAACCCTCAGAATGAAGCTACGGGTTGCCTGTTTTGCTGGCGTGAGCAGTGTTCATTTTGCTTCTTTCAGATGGGATACGTTTCCAGTGTGTTTGCTCGCCTGGCTGGTCACGCCTCTCGCTGGCTGCCACGGGAAACTCTATTATCTGCTACATTTGCTTCCCTAACAGAGGGATAAAATCTCATCTGCCTCGGTCGGAGGCAAGACTCAACGTTGCAACTCTGTGGAGTGTGTGTGTGTGTTTTTGTGTGTGCCCAGGAGGCTACATGCCATAATAAACCCACCGCTTGTGGCACAAGTTTGAATGTTCATGGTGTGTGTGTCTTTGTCAGTGATTTACAGAGCTACCTGAGTGGACACTATCAATGATTTAGGGATGGTTAGACTTTCATTCTGAATGTCTGCTGCTTGAGGCGGAGACTCATAGAGTTCAATACCTCTAGTTTAATGATGGTCCCTCCAAAAGTGACCTCCTCCTGCCTCTCAGGGGAAAATGACGCCACAGGTGTCGCTGACACTACATGAACACCTTTATGTGATCCTTCTCCACACTGCTTGCCCCAAACATCTGTCTGCATCCATCCTGCAGCTGTTAGCTTTGTGAAACTGTGTGTGTGTGTGTGTGTGTGTGTGTGTGTGTATAGTCTCACGATATCAGACAATCAGAGATCTCTGCCTCCTGTCTGGCGGGATATCTAAATGCAAAGTTGTTGCTAAAACGGCGGCGAATAAACCTACGACCCTTACTAGGGGTGTAAGATCAAGTTTCGTCACAATACAATATTATAATCATTCTTTGTGACATCAGCAAATATCGTATCGTCGTCCAAGTCTATGATACGACTTCGATTCAGTTCAATTCAGGGGCCTGCGATCGATATGAGATTCTGTCATACGCCCATTTAACACAATCAGTTACATTTATATCAACTCACAAAAAGCAACTAAAATATGATTTGAGAAATTGTATTACTGGGAAGGAGGGAAATGGTGACACAGACGTGCCATGGGAATTTCTAAATAAAGGCACATCTTAAAGAGGATGATATGTATTGAGGTTTTCACTTTGCATTGATGATATTGGACCGTTGATCATTGAATCGATAAATCGATACAGATCGATGTATCGCCAGACCTCTTACATGTTTTGGATTCAGACAGGCCAATCACAACCGTTTATCTAAATGCGTGGAGACGTACGGCTGTGCCACGTGGGGATAACGTGCTGTTATTGGTAGACGTCATCTACTGTAGGGCGCGGCTCCGGGGAGATTCTGGAGTAATAAAACTTGCGAATCACATTTTCTGGAGCCGTTTACTGGTGGATGGAGAGCCCCGAAATTAACAAGTTGTCTGTGAATGTGCTTCTTATACGACAGTGTTTACAAGCAAGCTCCTGACTTTTGCGTGTCACCGCCCCCAATATGAAGGGCCGCCCTAGAGATTTTGGATTGGTTTTGCTATGAAGGTTTTTTTTTAAACTCTTTAATGTGGGGGCACCGTTGTAGCTCACCTGGTAGATCAGGCGCCCCATGTACCAAGGCTGAGTCCTTAACGCAGTGGCCCAGGGTTTGAATCTGACCTGTGGCCCTTTGCTGCATGTCAACCCCTCTCTCTCCTTTTTCATAACTATCTCTCTCTCACTTTAAAAAAGCCCCAAAAATAATCTGAAAAAAACCCAAAAAAACTCTTTAATTGCAGCCCGATTGCACTAAATGGCGTATGAATGACACGGTCATTCGCAACTTATTTAGCAATAAGAACGCCGTTCTTGCTTTTGGTGTGTCATGTGTACGCCATGTAGTCTGTACTGACTGGCATGTAAACACATCTGCGTAGATATACTATGCTCAGAGCTGGTGACGTAGAATAAAAAGTGAGAAAGCCTGCTTTTGGCAGGCAGAAGGGGAGGTGGATGGGTCCAACAAACACAGGACTTTCGAACAGGAGACTTGTGTTCCTGTCCAAGCGTGTTGCTGAGTTATTTTGAAGTTATTTTAATGATGTTTGTGACGTGTTTTCCGTACTTCAGTTACGTTGTTTCCGTATGTATTGTACTTAGTTTATGTACTTATTTTAAGCCCAACCATGGTGTATTTCCAAACCAAACTAAGTGGTTTTGTTGCCTAAACCGAACTGCGGATGTAGTTTTGTTGCGTGGCATACAAATGACACGCTAAAATGCGCTCTCATGACACACAGAATGTCCTTGTAATGTTGTGCTATTTACCCGCCTTCCCATGAGATCAGGTTGATAATTGTTTCCACCCAGTTTTAGCAGAAAAAACAGGGAGATTTGTCTTCAGTCTCTAGTTGAGCTAAGTGTTTAGAGACTGACTTGTGAGACTAGTGTGCATGCGTCTAAGCAAACACAAAGCGCTTGCTCATTACCCAAATGGCTAAAAAATCCTGAGTCATTTCTGAAGGGATCCATTTGTGTCACCGTGCAATTTAAACACAGAGTCCTTTGTGGAAATGGAACATTTGTTCTTTTATGGTTGACACACGCTGGGTTCTGTTATAAACACGGTAAAAGTGGAAGCTATTTTCCGGCAATGACTGAAAAAAGTTGTTTGAATCGCACAGGATTGCATTGAACAGATGCGTAACCATCTGACCCATTCAGTAATACAGCTATGATTGCACCTGCTTTTATATTTGTCATCCAGTTTACAGGCACGAACAGCAATCATTCTTTTCTTTTCTTTTCTTTTCCTAAACAACTGGGGGATGATTGTCTGAGAAGACAGAAACATTCATTCTTGTGTTTCAACTTGATCACAGGTGACCTTTTCAAAACAAGTTAAAGCTGGACAGTCCTGTCTCCTATTCATGTCCGTTATTGCTCTTCCTCTAAGCTCTCAGTGTCTCCCACTTGTCACGGGAACACTAAAGTCCAAAATATTTGTGCAGTTTGCGGTGACCTGGGGTTTAGTCTCCTCTTTCTACATGACTCACTCGCCATAAAGCATGACAGGATGATATTTCAGCCTCTATACTGTCCCCACAATCTCTCTGCGATTTTTAGAGGAGGATTTGCGGCCGCTTGGCTCGGCTGCGTCCCCCGGTGTCAAAGTGCGAAAGCTGTCAGACTATGAGGCTATGAGTCAGGGATGGCGTCACTGCAGTGCTCCTCAGCCATGTGAATACCGGTGAGGTGAGGAGCCAAGGTAATGGGCCGTTTTATGGCACCAAATAGCGGTGATGCTATCAGGAGCTTTACTCACACAAGGGTGATTATGGAGGTAGAATGATATGAGTCATTATGGAAATGGAATTTTTTTTTTAAACAACTCCAAGATATTTAAAATGATCAACAATTTTGTATTTATATAGCTGTCAATCGATTAAATTATTTAATCGTAATTGATCGCATGATTGTCCATAGTTAATTGTGATTAATCACAAAATAATCACCCATTTTCATTTGTTCAAAATGTACCTTAAAGGGAGATTTGTTAGGTATTTAATACTCTTATCAACATGGGAGTGGACAAATATGCAGCTTTATGCAAATGTATATATATATATATTTATTATTGGAAATCAATTAAGAACACAAAACAATGACAAATATTGTCCAGAAACCCTCACAGGTACTGCATATAGCATAACGAAATATGCTCAAATCATAACATGGCAAACTGCAGCCCAACAGGCAACAACAGCTGTCAGTGTGTCAGTGTGCTGACTTGACTATGACTTGCCCCAAAACTGCATGTGATTATCATAAAGTGGGCATATCTGTAAAGGGGAGACTCGTGGGTACCCATAGAACCCATTTACATTCACATATCTTGAGGTCAGAGGTCAAGGGACCCCCTTTGAAAATGGCCATGCTAGTTTTTGCCAAAATGTATCTAAGTTTGGAGCGTTATTTAGCCTCCTTTGTGGCTAGTTTGACATGGTTAGTACCAATGGATTCCTTAGGTTTTTCTAGTTTTATATGATACCAATATCTTCACTCTGGCTTTAAAACTGAGCCTGCTACAACCATTTTAAGTGGAATACATTTTTGAAAACAGGACTAAGAAGATATTTGTAGCGTATATATGTAGATCTGCAACAATTAATCAAGTAGTTGTCAACTTTTAAATTAATCACCAACTATTTTGTTAATTGATTAATTGGTTCGAGTAATTTTTCAAGAAAAAAAAGTCTAAATTCTCTGATTACAGCCTCTTAAATGTGAATATTTTCTGGTTTCTTTACTCCTCTATGACAGTAAACTGAATGTCTTTAATTGGGGACAAATCAAGACATTTGAGGACGTCATCTTGGGCTTTTGGGAAACACTGATAGACATTTTTCATCATTTTCTGACATTTTCTAGACCAAAAAACTAACCGATTAATCGAGAAAATAATCAACAATGAAAATAATCATTAGTTGCAGTCCTTTATATATGTGTGCGAATGTTTTTATACAGTGTATTTTGACACACAAAGCCACATAAAGACATTGCAGCTGTCCTCTGAATGTGTCTCTGTGCAGGTGATTCCTTGTTTACATGCCTCCTCAGAGACCTGTGCTGTAGCAACAACACAGGGACATTAGTGCTGTCGCTGTGGTTTGTCTAGCACCTCCTCACCTGCGTGTTCACCCTCTGTCTCTCTCCCCCCCCCCCAGAGAAGTGAAGCATCATGGGGAAACACAACAGCAAGCTGGCTCCGGAGGTTCTAGACGACCTGACCAAGAACACTGAATTCAACGAGGCGGAGCTCAAGCAGTGGTACAAAGGCTTCCTCAAGGACTGTCCCTCTGGCATCCTCAACCTGGAGGAGTTTCAGCAGCTCTACGTTAAGGTAAGGATGAGGGTGGAACCGGAGGGCAGGAGAGAGCGGCATGAAAATGGGCACGAAACAGAGGAAATTAAGTCATGGCAGTTGTAGTAATAAGAAGGGTCTTTTCACATTCTGGGTGTTTTTCATAGCTGTTGGGTGGAGTGAAAACTGTTTTCGTTGTTTTTTCATAGTTATATAAAATGTAAAAAGTTACCTCTTAAATGACTCAGAGCGTGTTGGGTTGTTAACCAGAAAGTTAATGTTAAGTAATCGTACTGCGTTTAGCATAGAGAGCATCTCAGTAAACTCTTTGAGATGGCACAGCGCCAGAGAGAGACTGACTTTTTCATCGGGTTAAAGATATTTTTAAATCGGTTTTACTTATCCTCTCATTCTCAGGCATAGAAATCAACTGTGGCTTGTACATCAGATATTATTTTGTAAACAAGAAGTCTCCAATTGCAGCACTTCATCTCTTAAATATGTCTTTCAACTAACAACTAACATCCTTTATGTTAAAAAAAATGAGGCAATGGAATACTGATTTGGAGGTTGATTACCATGGCAAAGGTCAAAGCTTCGATGCATTCGGGTCAGCCCTAAATAAGGTCTTGTTACAAAAATGAAAGATGAATCCTTAATTGCATGATCCAAACATTGGCCTCGGGTCATGTGATCTATATAACACAGATTAAGCTACAAATAAAAATAACATTGTTGCGCTGTCCATGGTACTGAAATGTGACAGGCTGATATTTATACCAAAATAGGCTAAATGTCATGATTTATTGGGAGAAACCAAGCAATTCAATGTAAGATCAGACATTTAGCACCCCCATATAGCCAGAATGGAATGATCCTTTGTTTCATAACCACATTTTTCAGCCACTTTTTCCCGATGATTTACAGAATAGTCGACTCTTCGGGGCCACCCCTAAAAATTAGTTACAAAAATGTAAATCTATGTTATGTAAATGCAAAAATGTCTTTACAATAACATACAGTAGCTGCAATTTCAATATGTTTCTGAGAATAAAATAGGACAAACTCAATAGAACAAAACACAAAAAACATGCAAGTAATGCAGAAAATGACCAAAATCTCCTATACTTTTATAATTTTAAGGTATTACACAGGTTATAATGATTTTTAAAGGGGTTCTCCAGCAATGTAATATTGCCCTTCAATAAACAATAGTCAAAATCGAGGACCAGCTGAGGTCAAAGGATCCTGCATTGTCCATAATGCATCTTCATTTTTCATGAAGTGATGCACAATATAACTGTCACCTTGTTTTTCTCAGTTTTTCCCATATGGTGACGCCTCAAAGTTCGCCCAGCACGCGTTTCGGACGTTTGACAAGAACGGCGACGGGACCATCGACTTCAGGGAGTTCATCTGCGCTCTGTCCATCACCTCCAGGGGCAGCTTCGAGCAGAAACTCAACTGGGCCTTCAACATGTACGACCTGGACGGGGATGGGAAGATCACACGCATGGAGATGCTGGAGATCATCGAGGTATGTGATTAATGTTTTATTTAGGAATCAGATTGGGAGGTTTTTACTGGTTCTTGTTCAACGTATCTTCATACAACGGTTTGTATGATATCTTACAAAAAGTTATTCCTCATTTTTTGTGCATTTTCCTTCGAATGTCCAGCAACACGAGTCAATTTCCATTCGATACATGCAAACAGTCTTTTCAAAATAAACTTCTGTCTTCACAGGAAACAACTTTGTTCGGTTTAGGCAACAAAACTACTTGGATGACATACAAATTGATTTTGTGTGATATATACGAGTTACAGTGCATTACTTTTCGTAGATATAGCCATGAACAGCGTATAAGAACAGCCTGCATTGTTCCTATAAAACAAATCATCTCAGTTATGTATAGATTTTAAGACAAAATCGAACATTTTGTCCGTCTCCCCCTCTTTACAGGCCATCTACAAGATGGTCGGCACTGTGATCATGATGCGTATGAACGAGGACGGGCTGACCCCGCAGCAGCGCGTGGACAAGATCTTCTCCAAGATGGACAAAGACCACAACGATGAGATCTCCCTGGAAGAGTTTAAAGAGGCCGCCAAGTCTGACCCCTCCATCGTCCTACTGCTGCAGTGTGACATGCAGAAGTAGAGAGAGGGACGGGTGGAGACACAGAGGGAGGGAGGGAGGGAGGGAGGGGGGGAGGGAGGGAGGGAGGGAGGGAGGGAGGGGGGGAGGGGGGGAGGGGAGGGACGGGGGAAGAGTTGAACTGAAACAAGAGAAGGAAGGAGGATGAGAGAAGGAAGGGAGAGACGCAGTGGGGAGGAGGAGGAGGAGGAGGAGGAGGAGGAGGAGGAGGAGGAGGAGGAGGAGGAGGAGGAGGAGGAGGAGGAGGAGGAGGAGGTAGGGAAGCTGTTTTCCTTTTTTTTTGAGGCAGTGATGATGGCAATGAGCTGTGTTTGGAACACAGTGGACCTCTGGTTGATGCCATTCTTTTCTTCCAGGCCGTCCCGTTGTGCAGCTCTGCTTCAGTCTAGCCGGGTGTCTTTACACGTCCAATCTGATGATCTGTGAAAAGAGGAAATTCCTCCAGCACCTTTGGCACAGAGATATTGATTTACACCCTGCAGTACAATATACTGCTGGTGATTTAAGTGCAGAGGTCAGCTCTCTTTTTAGAACACCTGCACCTTCGTCTTGTTTATACCCAACTTTCTTATTTGTATAATAGTGAATGGTTTGCCCACCCTTTTCAAGACCTTGATCTTAAAAGATTTAATTGCAATTTAACACAGATTTCAATGGACATGACAAGATAGTTTGGTAAGATACGCTTTCTTTCGGGGAGTTATGTGATAAGATCAATACCACTATAATATCTGTTAACTGTGAAGCTACAGCCAGGAGACGGTTGGCTTAGCGTGGCTTAGCATAAAGACCTAATAACAGGGATAAAGAGTAAAGAAATCTGCCTAACAGCATCTTCAAGGGCGCTTTCACAAGCCAACATTTAGTCCATTTTAATGGAACTCTGGTGCGGTCCTTAGCAACTGGTCTGAGACCGCTTGTCTCGAACCGTTTCCAAGCGAACCAAAACGCAACCTGCCTGGGCATTTGTTGAGATACAGACACAGGTGAACGAGAGGTTAACATGAGTGGGAGAGGACTGACCTGGACTTCTGCAGAAGTCCAATGTTTGCTTGACATCTGGGCCGAAGAGAACATATAGAATATGTCAAAGTGAAAAAAACTTTGACAGCAATATATCAAAGTCTGTGATTCCCTTCATAGAATTGGCAGCTCTCCAGACGGAAATGATAAATCCTCTCCTTCGTACACGCCCCTCAGCAAATTAATTTTATAATTTGGTCCGCTTTAATTTGTGCACTGTGATACCGAACCAGACTAAATAGAAAACAAACCAAAAGTATCAATTTCACTCTGATTCGGACTAACCTTAACGGACTATGGCTTATGAAAGTGCCCTAAAAGTCACTAATTAACACGTTCTATATTGTTTACAAAGTGTAAAAATGACAAGATGTGGTTCTACGGAGGGTTTTGTGGAGTCCTTGCTGGTTACCTGGCAAACCCACGGTGACGACAAACAAGACTTGAGGAAGTAAATGCTCCCGGCCAAGAAATAGTCTGGTTTATAACCCCTGGTATAACTGCAACTTGTCAGTTTTTATACTTCAGATTTTTCTTTAGCTTTTGGACTTGGTCTTTATGCTATCTGAGCTAAACTAATTGTCTCCTGGCTCCAGCTTCATATTTACCGCACAGATATGAGATATCGATCTTCTCATCTAACGCTTGTCAAAAAAGCAAATAAACATATTCCCTGAAATGTTCGTTTAATGTTTTACGCTAGTGTTAATTCTGGCACCCAGACTTCGGAAAGTCAGCCGGTGTTTTGATGCTGTGCACCACGGGATAGTTTGAAAAAAGGAATGGCATTAAACCAACAAAAGGCCTGTTGTTTGTTCCACACAGAGCGACAAGAGAGAAGCAGATGTTATGCTGATAGAGAAAATGAACAATACCATGAGCTGTGTGTGTGTTTGTGTTATGGTGTCCATACGAGTATGTGAGAATGTGTGTACGAGCAAAATATACACTTCGTGAACTCAGATCAAACTGCCCACTCTGTGTGTTTGTGTGTGTGTGTGCAGTTGCCAAATCCACTGCCAGTTCTATTTTTCCAGGCGCTGAAACAAAGCATTTCCGATAGATTACAGCGCGGCGTCCACACGCTTTACCCTCCAAATATGAGGCAGGCAGGTGATGAATGACTCAGACGGCTGCCTCCAGCAGCATGGCGAGGCATACTGATGTGCTGCTCAGCGACTTCGGCCTGCGCCTATTAAGCTTTTCCACACATGCTAAAATCAATATCTTATCAAAATGATTACATGTGTTTTTATTAAAAGGACATGTAATTAGGTTAGAATAAAGCCTCGTCCTCCGCATAATCTAATCTGGGCTTTCTCCAGACAGTGAACATGTTCCCTTTTTGGCTCTCTCTGTGATTATTTTAGCTTTATTTGAATGTCAGCTACAGTTTTTCAGTGGGCCGCGGCAACAGGAAATTAACATTTAACATTCAGCTTCATATTACTAATAATTAGGGCTGTCAACGTTAACGCAAATTAGTTTTAATGTCACTAATTTCTTTAACGCATTAACGCAACTTGCCATTTTTAGGTTGTAGGCTCAGTTTTAAAGCTAGAGTGAAGATACTGGAATCATATGAAACAAGAAAATAACACTCAAAAACAAAAAAAAAAAGCTAAATTTTGGCGAGAACAAACTGGCATGGCCATTTCCAGAGGGGTCCCTTGACCTTTGACCTCAACTCATTTCAAAATAGATCACAGCTAATTTTTTTTTTTTTTAAAAACCCAAAATTTTGTGAACAGGTTCAATTATAAAGGATAATTTTATTATGTTTTAATGAGTTATTACATTATTACAGTTGGTATATGTGCGCTGGATACAATTACTGTCTCTGCAACAAAAAAAAAGAAGAAAAAAAATCAGCTTTGTGTTCTCCCTTTGGCAACGAAACTGAACTAACTCTGGAAATTGTGTCAACAGCCTGACATGTGATATAAGCAGAACCAGAAATAGGGGAAACATACAGCATAATGGTAAACATGATCTCTAAGACCAGCAATTTGTGCACCAGAAGGAGCCACTAGAACAGCGCAGAGTGTGGGGGGGGGAGGGTAATCAGGACGGTAATTACAGGCCGTATGACAGAAACGGTATTTCTCGGAAAGGCCAAACCTGCCTCCACGATTCATTGTAGTTTCACATGAAAAGCTGAAATAGCCGTCTCTCCTCTTCCTCTCCCACTGCCCTGCTCTCCGTCCCTTTTCGTCTTCTTCCTCCCTAAATGTCAGAGAGGAAGCGCTTTGATAATAGGTGGAGGGAGAGGAACTTCGCTGAACTCAGCTCAGATCTAAAATCAATTTGAAAAAGAGCAAAAGGTTGAAGAGGAAGCCTGGGTGCCGTTTGCGTTTATGTGTGTGTGTGTGTGTGTACGTGTGCTCACCTGTTTGTGGATGTGAATGATGGCAGGGTGTCATGCTACCTGTACTTTAAATTGAAAGAAGTCAGTAATTCCCAGCTTGTAGGTTATAATCACGACATCTATTCCATTGGATCAGCTTAAAAAAAAAGTCAGGGGAAGCAAGTGACCACAGAATAAACAGATAAAATATTGTCCTTTGTTTAACATCTAATTTTATTGTCATTATGTGACTGGTTAGCCGTAATGCCGAAGAGTAAAGAAGGTCTTTTCTAAAGAGCTCCAGGAGGTGTTCTCCTTCCTTCATAAAGTACCTGATAATGAAAATGCTACGTCCTGCACACACTGCAAAACTATAGGCTACATTTCAGGTCGCGAACGGTGGAAATGCTGATATAAAGATAATATTAAGACGGCCAGATAGCGATATACAATAACTGGCAGAGAATGTGTCATAGTCTGCCATATAAATACCTTGTGTTCAGTTTTAAAAGGTATCTGACAATCAATAAATATCGTCTGCTGAGACGCTGTACGTGGTCCATGGTACGCTTAAAGCTGATAGTGGCTAGAAGGGAGCCCGCAAACTGGGGGAAACTCTCGTGAGATGGTTAAGGTAAGGCATTGACCTCCAATAGTTAAAGTTAGGATTGGTCGTTGGGCAGCGAGTCTCGCGAGAGTTTTTGCAGATCTCAGATCAGATTTTGAAGGTTTGCGAACTCCCTTCTAGACACAACCAGTTTGTTAGTTTAAGAGCGCTTGCCTTTTCTAGGCATGGTCACTGGTAACCCCGCTTGGATGTGAGTTTCAAAAGGTCAACGTGAAAGTTTGTGCAAGTCGTATAAAAGTTTTTAACACGTTCCGGTTTTGGGGGGTTAGGAAATAATGGTCTCCCTACTGTTGGTTGTAGCTTCATATTTAGCGTACGAACATGAGAGTGGTATCGACCTTCTCATCTAAGTCTCTGTAAGAAAGTGAATAAGCGGATTTCCCAAAATGTCAAATATATTGTTAGGTTATCAATATTAATTATTGTGGGTGTCAGCTAGCTGTATATTTACAGAAACAAATATACCCAATACACCCAGAATTGGCTACAGTTTTTCTGCCTGCAGTCATATTCCAACTGAGTAGGAGGCAGTAGGAGAGATGTATTCATCTGACGTTCTCAGAAATGATGATACTAAACATTTAGGTAAGATTTGAAGGACAAATTATAAGTTAAGAAACTAGAATCAGTCAAACAGGTTACATAATAATGCACTATTAAAGCTCATTAAAGCTCTAACACTGCATTGTGTTTTAGAGTATGGGATTGTGAGACGTCTATTTCTCCTTTCCTTTGAGAAGATTAAACCTGTGTACTTTTAATATTTGCTGCTAAAGACTTTTTTTTTTACTGAATCTCACAAGTCCTGTATTAATAACTCTGACTCATTGGGTCAGACCATTGCATTTGTTCCTTGTGGATCAGTCAAACATGTCCGACTTTCTGACATCTCTGCATTGCAGCAAAACACATTGACTTCCCTCCTGTCAGCCAATCAGATTCATCTCCTCCTTCTCCCGCGGCCAATGAACACGCTCCCTCCTTAAAGCTACAGAACGAGCCTCCTTTGTGCGATAATGTAATGATAAAACTACGTGTACATTATGATACGACTGTAATCGTATTTATGAATATAAACAATATGTAAATGTAAATGTACCATTAGCTTAGACCTAATTTCATATGATGACACAGCTACTGTGTGTGTGAGTGTGTGTGTGTGTGTGTGTGTGTGTGTGTGTATGTGAGAGAGAGAGTGATAGAGTGAGTGAGTGCTTGTGGAAGCTCAGTGTGTGCTGTATGTCGGGACGCTTTTGCGAGTGTTCGCATGTGTTTTTGTATTTGTATCATTTGTGTAACAAGAGATGCCTCAGTCTAGTTTAACTTTGTAAAAAAAAAAAAAAAATGAGTGTCACACCGAAGCACTGAGTATTATGACCCACACACACCTACACTTGCTTTTGTGGTCCGCTGGTGTACAGTTTGTACTGTCTCGTTTCGTTTGCTGTAGCCTACTGTTGCAGTTCTACAATACTCACATAGACGACAGAGTTTGGCGGGGGGAAGCCTGAGGTGAGAGAAGAGGGGGTGATAAAAAACAAATAACTGTCCTGTGTGACAGTGTCACCCAGTGGATGGAGGTATAATGTCACATCTCAACTACAGCTCCCCTTTGTTTAGAATGTAACGCCGCAAGATCAAATCTGACTATGATGCAAACAACTTGATTAGTCCTTGTTCAGTCTCACAGTCTTGTGTTCAGACATCTTAAAGTGGAGTGAGATAAACTCACCTTTATTTCAAGGTAAATCTGATTGAATATAGACCAAACTAATTGATGAAGAGGCTGAGCCTCATCTCTTATATGAAATTAAATTAAGCAGAAAACAGGAAGTAAAAATACAAAAGCCTCACTTACAACAAAGTTTTATGTAGATTCTGTTGTATTCAGGCTGCATTAACACCAGATCAGGCGTTGCGGGGTTTGTGGCAGTGTCGGAGAGTCACTTTAATGGCCTATTAATTAACATCTTTTGTTCTCTTATTGGCTGGGTTGTACAGCTCTGGATCGCCGGTTACGTGATTGGCCACCGCAGCATGACGTCTGTTTGCGTTTCTCCAAAAGTTTTATTCTGTGTCTACTTTTCTGCTGCAGGCCACTGCTTTTTTTTTCCGGCATCCCCTGCAGCCGTAACGCAGATTAAAATGAATGGGATAACCGCACCACCTGATCTGGTGTGAATCCGGCGTTATAGGCTACATTCACACCAGATCAAGTGGTGCGGTTATCAGCAGCACGCGAAATGCGGCGCGATGCCATGTAAAAGTTGCAGTGAGCTGTGGCCATTTGATTCTGCAGCGAAGTGCGGCCAAACTAAAAGTTGGGAAAAGTTAACTTCTGGCGGCGTAAAGAGAGGACACACAGCCAATCGGTAAACAGATCCTGTGAGTCCTGTGACGCTGACCTATGTTATGAAGAATTTCTTCCAACCTGAAACATGTGAGCACACCTCTTGGCCGCAGAGAAATGGAATTACTGCAGCGAGTCGCCGCTGCCTTGTGCGAATTCGGCATAAGAGCAGTTTGACAGATAAGGGCTTTAATGAAATTGTCATTTTGTTTAAGTGAGATTATCTCACTCCACTGGCAGATTTATTTGCACCTATTTTAAGACAAAAACAAAGACACAAGATTAAGGTCGACACAACCAGAATGAAGGTCTTGAAGGATAGTCGCCCATACAGCCCTGTGTGGTTTGTCGCCTCTTGTTTTGACTCACTATATTACCGTCACAGGCTCGGTTAATCATCCTATTTTACGTCGAGCGGTATGCAGTAAAACAGTTTGATTAGAACAGATTGGCACACAAAGTGGCTTCACAATGTGTTGATCTCCGCTCTCCTCCCGCTGATTAGATTCTGTCCATCCTAATTAGAGCCGGCTCAAAGCGAGAGAGACACACTTTGACTTTCCTCCCCTACAATTGCAGACACAGATTATTTTTTGTTTGGTTGTTTTGATTGCTCTCTCATCTGATGCTTTTCATGCAGTGTCCAATTCAAAAAGTACTTAAGACAAAATTCAATATTTACTCTGTGGATTTTTATGTGCCAAAGATGGGATTGTGTGAGGAGAACTGAAATGTGATTGCTGTGGTTGTATCAGGTGGAGTTAAACATCAAGTGATGCTGTATTGATCACATGTGACGCAGTTCATCAGAAAGCCGTGGACGGACTCACTGAGCCGTGTGACATGATGAACACGAACACGGATATTCTGCTTTTATTTTGACATGGGGGATCATTTGTGCTCGGTTGTGCAATATAAATCTACATTTCTCTATGATGTTCATGTAAAATGTCTATTTGTCCCGTCTGATGATTTTGTTTTCTTTTTGTTTTCGATATTGTTAGGCTCCTAGAACAAAGACAATGTAATTATTTTTGTTACATAGAATAAAACACATGGATGTCCAGAGTTGTTGTCGTCGTCTTGCCTTGACCCATGTGTTGTGTTTTCTTCTGATCGCGTCTCTTCAAACATTTAAAACACACAACAACAGTGAGCCAAGAGTATGAGTCACCATCCAGCAGTGATGTCACACTGCTGCAGTGATGTCACCATGAATGCTGTTCTCATGGTAACCATGCTGAGGCCACAAGGCAGGGAGACGAGCACAATAAACACACTCTCACGCCTGCATTACTACACATATTTAGACAAACACACACACACACACACACACACACACACACACAGAGAGTCATGATTTACAGAGGAAATTAATGAGTGCGGAAATTAATTTGGCCTCTGGTATCTCATTTACTCAGCTGGGCAGAAATGGAGAAATAATTGAACACAATGAAGTGACTCATGGTGATTAAGCTTTGACTTTATGAGTCAATATGGACATTTACTACCCATGAGAGACGGAGGCTTTTTATTATGAAATATCAGACGCATTTCCTGTTTTTCAAATGCTTAGTTAATGGAATAGTCCACTCAATCTAAACTTGCGTTTTAATTGGTGACAAAAGTCTAATAGGAGACACTGAATACTCACTCATATAATAAAAGCATAATTTGGTTATAAAGATTATGACAATGATTGTGTCTTTGCTTTTTGGTTTCAGTTAACTCCTCTGTTTAAATTGTGATGGCTAAACCATTGTTTTCCATTGCCCCTTCTCCATCCATCCATCCATCACGGATCAATATAAATCTATTCTGAGCCTCTCTGTATCAGGCTTCAGCTCAGTGGAAAACCAAACATCACAAATGCGCACACAGAGGCAGAGCAGCAGCAGAGAAACAGTGAATCACACACTGCAGCAGTAGAGGTCATGCTGGAGAGGCGCAGCTTGCAGAGTGGCCACAGGGTGGAGCTGTAAGCTCATACACACTCAACTTTACTGCCCAGCATCCTAACACTGGCAGGTACAATTTAGCAGTACTTTGCTTGAGTTTTTTTTACATTTCATTCTACTTTATACTTCACTGTTCAAAAGGCAAATATTGCACTTTTTACTCCACTTCATTTATCAGACAGATTTAGTTACTTTGCATATTTTCTTAAAGGTTCTATATTGTAAAAAGTGAGATTTCCATACCTTTTATATTATAAAGCAGGTTTAAGTGCTATATAAATATTGTGAAAGTATCAAAACACTCAATCCATGGAGAAACACACACAGCCCGTATTCAGAAACTTTGCGTTTGAAACAAGCCGTTAGGATTTCTGTCCATTTTGTGATGTCACAAATCTACAATATTTAGACTATTTCACAGTTTTAAACATAAACATACTAAATGTGTCCCAGTTTGTTTCCTGTTGCAGTGTATGTGAATGACATCAGCTGACAGGATGTAAACATGGACGCAGACTGTTTCCTAGCAACACATTTCCATTGCAATTCCGTTGAAATGTGCAAAAACGGAGTGTTTCAGACAGAGCATGAATACAGGTATATTCAGGCAGACAGTATGAGGAAAATAATGTGCTTTTTGAACAATAAAGCATGTAAACATGTTCTGATAGAAACCCAAAATACAAACATGAACCTGAAAATGAGCATGATATGTCCCCTTTAAAGCCTCTGAACACCCACTGATGACAACACTGGCTGATTAGGACTGTGTCGGCGTGGTGTGGCCATCTCCTGTTAGCTTTGTTAAACCTGTTAGGGCAGGACAAATCACACATTTATCATTCTTATTGGTAGATGAAGATTTGTGACCTAATAAATTCCCATCAAAGCTCTGACCCATCTTCAACCTGGGCAGAGGTCTAATCAGCCAGAATAACTGAAAACACCTGTGTGGGTGTACAGAGGCTTTAATAGGCCTACAACATATAATCATCTAATAAATTATTATACATTACTATTATTATAGGTTAAAGGGACAGTTTGATTGTTTTGAAGTGGGGTTGTATGAGGTACTTATCCATAGTCAGTGTATTACCTGCAGTAGATGACGGACGGCGTGCCCCCAGTTTGGAGAAATAAACAGGAGCACTGGCACCGGAGCAAAGCAATATGGTGCTGTGGAAGGGGACGGCAAAAAAACATATAAACTGGAAAAACAAAGTTCAGAAACTTGTGTTTGGTTGATTATTTCTCTGTTGTTACAATGCTAATTGGCATTGTATTTTACATGGTTGGAAAGCCTGTTTATTTACCTTCGCAATGAAGTCCAACTTGTAAGGATCATGCATTTGTGGGATGAGCAGCACAGCTGATTATGTGGGGAGCGCCCAGGAAAGATTTGCCAAAATGCTCTGTCAATGGTAAACAGTGTATTCTCCTGTTGGTATTGACTCTTGTTTTGAGTTGTTTGGTGGATTGGATGATTGAACTCTCTTTCAGTAACAAGGAACCAACAAGACATATTGGCAATTTTACACTTTATTCATTTACTACACCGTCAGGAGCCTCAGTAGCGGTGGAAGATCCATACGCAGCCACAACAGCCTGGCACCTCCTCCTCATGCTGGTCACCAACCTGGTCACACGTTGCTGTGGGATGGCGTTCCATTCCTCAACCAGGATTCGTTGCAGGTCAGCCAACGTGGGTGTGTTGGTCACTCTAACACGTACAAGCTGATCCTACAAGTGTTGAATTGGGTTGAGGTGTGGACTCTTGGCAGGCCGTTCCATTCTCTCTACTCCCACATTGTGGAGGTAGTCTGTGATAACCCAACTTTCGCAGACAGAACCTGGACTCATCACTGAACATGACATTCCCCCACATGTTCAGGTTCCATTTTCTGTGTTGTCGACACCAGCGCAAACGGGCCTGACGGTGAAGGGCAGTCATTGCAGGCTTCCTGGTAACCTCATGACAATACACTGTTTACCAATGGCAGAGCATTTTGGCAAATTTTCCTTGGGCGCTACCCACATAATCAGCTGTGCTGCTCATCCCACAAATGCATGATCCTTACAAGTTGGACATCATTGCAAAGGTAAATAAACAGGCTTTCCAACGATGTAAAAAACAATGCCATTTAGCATTGTAACAACAGAGAAATAATCCACCAAACACAAGTTTCCGAACTTTGTTTTTCCAGTATATTTTAGCCGCCTAAAAGAAAGGCCCACCCTAAAAAAATCTATATCAGTTTAAGTGTACACTCTATAGAATATTATCACCACTTCATCTTGCCAACACACAGCCCTTTCCTTCTCCTTTCTGATGGGGGACCTGATCTGTAAGTAAAAGTTTCAGCAGCTCAGTCCGTAAGCACCTGGCTTGGGAACTGGAGGGTCGCTGGTTTAAGTTTTTTTAGGTGAGCCTTTCTTTTAGGTGGCTAAAATATGTCGTTCTGCCGTTCCCGTCCAAAGCAGTACATTGCTTTGCTCCGGTGCTGGTACTCCTGTCTGTTTCTCCAAACTTGAGGCGCACTATCCGTCATCTAATGTAGGTAATACACTGACTTTGGATAAGTACCTCATACAACCCCACTTCAAAACACCTGAATTATCCCTTTAAGCTACCCAGCAATATATAAAGTGATGAAAATGATATTAATCTAAAATTGGTCCTTCTGCAAAATTTGTATTTTTACTTTTTTGTTCATTTTCTTTGTATATTTTGTTGCTGTTATTTTTGTACTTTAATTGAGTAAGATACTGGTTACCACTACTAATAATAATACAAATGATTCTACTGATATTATGTTTACTACTACCAGTAGTAGTATTACTAGTAGTGATACTACAGAGCAGTTTTATTATCAAAGGCAGATTTCCTATTGTTGTTCTTTGGTGGCCTTTGCCTGCGTGTGTGGTTTTAGCTCTGCAAAGACAGAACAAACTCATAAATCCAAACATCAACAGACATTGTGCCATAATGAGGTAAATAGAAGCATGAAAGAAGTAAATTAACTCTGTCTGAGGTCAAAGAAGGAGAACAAAGGGAGGGAGGCAGCATAATATCCTGTATAGCCTCTCATTAAGTGGAAGTGAATGCACCTGTAGGGGGCGGGTCCTCTCCGGGCAGGAGCCTTGAAGTGACAGATCAGAGTCCAAAATGTGATGCAAAGATGACAAGTGCAATTTAGAAATTAATCTGGAGATACACCACAGGCAAAAACATAGTTTTTTTCATGCACTTGTCAATTTTGAGATGCTATTTTGCTTCCATAACATGTCTTCTTTCAGACTAGTGGGAAAAAAACATCCAAACTACACATTTAGGTGTTTATTTACTACTTTTTACTACCAGTTGCAATTTTTCCTATTTCACCAAAAGTTAACATTAGATAATGCCTCATTTGCATATTTAAACATACAATTTCAGAAAACTTGTAATACAAAAAATAATTGTCTTAATGTAAGTAATCAACTGAGGAAATTTCATGGTGACATTTATTTGTTAATATTTTTAACCCTTTTCACATGTGTCTTACAAAACGTATGGAATTTTACAATCCATATCTTTAAAGGCTGTTTTCTCAAAATCATTTTTTTTCTCTCAGACTCTGAGAAATCTCCACTTCAGTAGCACTTACAGTACATCCACCAAACTTTCCAGTTTCATTCCTATCTACTTTTGAAGATTTTTACAGAGGGGTTTGTTCATATATCATTCATAAGATTCCTAAAAACATGGCGAAAAATGATTTTTTTATGGCTGTTGAGAGTATTTTCTAACTTACGAAGTGATACAAAAAGATATCCAAAATCCCCATAGTAAGAAACTTGGACTCTAATATGTCAACAGAATGAAACAAGAATTTTTAACCTGGTTCTATCCAGTGTTCAGATTTCTGTTCTGGGAATATTTGATAAGATAATGCCTCATTTTCATATTTAAACATACATTTTCAGAAAACGTATAACACAAAAAATAATTGTCTTGATATAAATAATCAACTGGGGAACTTTCATAGTGATATTAGTTATTTTTTACCCTATTCACCTGGGTGGTCTCTACTTAACTGCACTGGCAGGCAACGAAGTGAAGCCAATATCCAGGCACGGTACGCTTTCTCTTCTTGTTTTTGTCACGACTCTGGTCATACCACCAGCTATGACAAAGTGCAGATCATCAGGGAGTAAAACGAACCACGAAGGGACAAAAACATCACTTTCCATGTAGTTAACAGATAAATTAATTTGTAAAGCCTCAGAGGCGTTTGACTGTTGTCGGCACTGTGCTTCATTCAGCATGCATGAGTAAGGACACTAATGGCCCTCTCTGTGTACAACCTTGGTTTTAAATGAAGGTTACATCCATTATCTGCTACCTTTAGGGCTAATTTAACTCCCCGTTCCCCGATCAACCCTCGTCCTCTCAGCCTATTATCTTTCCCAACTAGTTTTTACTTTCCTGTGCCTGTTTCTCATTTCCTTTTTGTTATATTAGTTTACTTTCTTATTTATGTTACTTATGATGTTCAGATTAGAGTGAATATGTGAAAAAAAAGTGTTAAAATAAAGACAAAATCTGCCAATGGGAGGTTTTAAAAATGTCTGCTGACATGCAAAATCAGCTTATCTCACTTATTTAAAAAAAAAAATAAACATTTAGATTTGCCTCCAGATTAAAGGGCTTATCATTATGGATAGTTTTTCCTGTGTACTGTGTGTACTAGTGTGTGTGTCCCATGAGCCTCTTGGGCAAATTGCACTGGCAACAAGGGACAGCGAGGGGGGGGGGGTGGAGCCATGCTGAATAAGGAAGCAGGGCTGTGATTGGTCAGCGGGAGGACAGAGGGGAAAGAGCTGAGAGAGTGATTGAATGGGACAGAGAGAGAGGGGGGTCAGTGAGAGGGGAAAGAGAGAGAGACACTCAGAGATAGCAGCAGATGGACTGCTGCACAGCCTGCAACACACTCTTCCAAAGGAGAGACTGTGTGTGTGTGTGTGTGTGTGTGTAGGAGAATGGTTGTGAATTTGTGACGGTGTGTAGCAGCAAGCGTCTTTCGTGTCCTCTAGCAGGGACATACAGGATACACACAAGTGAACAGGAGACAGGAGAGTGAACACGTTTGCTCTTCACACTTGGGCTGTTTCCACAGGGCAGGTATACAAGCCCAGCAAACTATACTGCCTGTTATCAATGTACCTGACAGGAGTATCTCGATAGATGCCACAGACTGCAGCGGGACATTTGATCTTGCAGGAGAAGAAGAAGAGAATTGTGTCTTTATCAAAGGTCGAGGAGTCAGGAAAGTTCGGAGGGTGCCAGACAGTGTGATTCTCTATGGTGAAGATGAGTCTGGACCCTGTACAGGTGATGAGCGGACAGGTCAAAGAGCTCAAAGTTGCCCCTTCGTCCAACGGGGACAGCAGAGGATCATGGGAAGAGAAAGAAGTGTTTGATCAGGACCACTTGGGCCTCACCACCAAGCCAAAACCAGTAAGTCATGTACACATGTGACTGTCTGTGTCTGTTATAGAGATCTGGATGCAAAGACATTTACTGTCCTCCTCTCTTCTCATCTGTCCTTTTGCTGCTTTCCACAGCTTACTCTTTAGAGTCAGATGTTTACATCGCCCACGTGCAGCCTATAAAGTGTAGCTCATATATGGAGGTTGGGGGGGGGGGGGGTTTTGAGGTCAGAGAGTTTATTTAGTGTCAAACTCCTATTACACCCTTCTACCATATTAAGAATGGAATGGCAGACACATACAGTGAAGCATCCAAAAGCACAAGAAGAGTGTGAAAGTAAGTGATGAATGAGCTGCAGAGTCACAGAAAGAGTTTAGAGTTTTTTAGAGCGGTAATTCACTTTCTTCAGAAATCATTGATGACAATGCAATTCTGATTTTGTCCAATTAGTTATAGTTTTGCTCATAAAGATTATGATATCATGACTAAGGCTGCCTCCTCGGCCGTTTTGATCTCAGTCAACTGAGATTTCTTTAGTCGATTAGTCGTTTTTTTTATGCTGAATGATTTATTTCCAAGAAATTCATGAGCACATCTCTGGTAAACACCAGATTTAAAGTAGTGCTTTTGTTTGATTCTTTATGGAGAAACTCAGTTTTTACAGATCTGTCGATTAAATCAACTAACGGATTAGTCGACTAGTTAAGAATTTCTTTGGTTGAGGACATCATGTACTGTATAACACAGTCTGTATTTCAAAATAAGAGTATGAAACTAAACTCATAGCAGATTAATAAGACAATATAAATGATATATCTCACATGTAACTATCACTGCATGCCACTGCAGTGTTTTATAGAACAGATGTTCTTCAGTGAAAAGTGAATTAGAAGCTATAATTTTGTTTACTTTGATTTATATTGTGAACAACGTCACTAGGATCCCCAAACTGAGGTTTTCCTCCACCACTAGCAGGTCCAGAGTTTTGCCCTCCAGCAGGTTTGCTTCTGAGAGACTTCTGAGTAGTCAAAAATCCAGCTGGCAAAAAGTTAATATGAATCCAAGCTGAAGTAGACCCTCAGTGGCGGGGCTTAGTGCTGTTCATTGCATTGCAGGACGTCAAAATACTGTACAGGACACACCAGCCTTTCCAGGGAATCAGGGGACAGGGTGCTGAGCAGAATTATTATCATATATGTTTTTATATATAACAGGCGAGTGAGCAAGTGTTACAGGAAACGAGTGAGCAAAATACTGGTGAGCGAACTGAGTCACGGTGCTGGAGCTAAAAGTAGCTAGAAGCTGAGTAATCTCTGCTGCTCGAGGATTAGCGCGGCCGACCACAGTGGTGTATTTTCAGACTGTAAACATCCAGCACATGGCAGTGATATACTGCTTAACTATATCCATCTAAATATCACTGCTTTACATGGCTGTAATAAAGATGTATGGCCTAATGGAGAGCACAGTTACATCTCTGCTTTAGTGACAGCATTAGTGACTGCATGTGATTATTCATCAGAGGTAATGGACCACACAGATTATACAGTAGGGCTTTTTGCTCAAATGAAATTAGATGGTAATATGACAGTTATAACTGAGCAGAATAAAGGCTGTGATAACATCATTTTGTGTTCATTAGTATAAACTAAGTACAATAAATATCACCACATTAAACTTGATGTTTCTTAGCATGATACATACTGTATTTTTAAAGACACATCACAATAAAAATTACACTTTCCAAACCTTTGTACTGACTATCTCTTGCAAGATGCTAAATAAATATCCAAAAAGTGATTTTTCTTTATATTATTTTTACATAAAAAAAACCCTATTTCTCTTTTATACAAATGTGTTTCATTGTAGCCTCTTGGTGCAAGCAGATTAAATGGAACCATACATATTAACATACCGTAGATTTAATATTAATATTCTAGCAAAGACACATTTTGAATCGTGACTTTGTATTTACCTCGAAAAAGATTTATTTCTACAGTAATCTTAGAAGGTTTGATTGAGTCAAGTGACAACATTCACCTCATTAAGCATTTACAGTTATATATATTTTAATGGATAATAAGGGATAGCCTAATAATGGAAGGTGTTGCATTGTTTTAATGGGAGCTTTTACTCAACAGGAGTAATTGATAAAAAAAGAAAGGTCTTTTCATTTTAGTTTTAACATTTTAATTAATATTAAATGGCCAGGTCAATGTAATTAAGTAGCATTCCTATTAAATTAAAGCCATTTCTCATCTATACACTGAAGGTGACGACCAGGAAGGGAAAATGACTCAGGGGCTGTAGGTTAATGACAAAATAATAAATAGAATCAGTGGAAAGGAAAGAGCTGAGTATTGCTTTAAAAAAAACACAAGCGCAAAAGCATGAGGTGTTTATATGCTGCAAACGTTATCATGCACATAATTAACGAACATTGTGTAGGGCAACAGGTTATGTTCATAAAAAGTTGTGTACACTGTGTAGTATTTCTGTGTGTAAGCCGAGCCTGCATGCTATCACAGTTTAGCGGCAGGATATGGGGGAAGTTTACACTCTGCAACCCCAACCAAACTTGTTTTTCAAAGCAACATTTGCCAAACTAATTGTTTTCTGTCATGATTTTCCATGTATGCAAGATAACGTGAAGTGGGGTTAAACAACCAACTTATATTTTTCTTTATACTTAGCCTGCTAAGAATAACTATAGCTCTATAGCTGCAATACAAGAATTTGTTAATTGCCTTATCTCTTAATTTTACTGTAATGTTGCTTTACTTTGTCAGTCTTTTCAGTAATAAAACAACAGTTTTGTCATCCATCATGCACCAGTAGGTTCAACTGATTTGTCAGTGAAGGCCAGTAGCAATATTTATATTTATGAACATTTTTAAGGCTACATGAAATGGAAATATGAGGATGAAAGTATGTCTTAAACATACAAGGGGTACAAATACCTAGTAAAAATAGAAAATATTTATTTGCTGTGACCTATAAAAACACAACCCAATGTCACACCAAATCGTGTAATAGACCCGTCTGTCCACCAGAGGATAGCGTGTCAATGTCACGTTTTGCCTTGCAGACACATGAATATTACACGCCTGTATTAACGTGCAGTACCGGCAGGAGGTAACAAAGCCTCTCACTTAGGTTTAGGCAAGAAAACCCCTTTGTTAGGTTAAGGGAAAATGTCATGGTTGGGATTGAAATAAATACGTAAACTAAGTAAAAAACTTATGGAAACAACGTAACGTCAGTGCACATGGTCTCCTGGTAGAAAGGCCTGTGTTTGTTGGACCCATGCACCTCCCCTCCCATCCACCAGTGGTGGTCTTTCTAACTTTTTAAACTATAGCATGGAGCAAACGTCATGGACAAACGTCACCTGACAATACTTCACGTCACTTCATGCAGGCGTGTAATATTCATGCCATAAACTAAGATGCAGTTGGAATATAAACACAAACATGTGCAGAGTAAAGGAATTACATTGAGAATTAGCCATAGAGTGTTATCAAAATGACTCAAAATCCCTGACTTGTATTTGGTTTTAATATTTTCGACAATCCAGAACATTAACATTGCTGTTCCTGGCAGAGTGTCCAGCCACACTCCTGTTACCTTATCTGCCAAGGCCTGAACACACTGCATCATCACTGGCCTTTTACTAATCTATAAATATCACTGCTTCTCACCCCCACCACCCGTCACTCTCTGCTCACACATTCACCTCTTTATTTCCCCCACTGTTCCCCTCTGTTCTGTCAGGAAATCCCTCTCCACTTCTCCTCTTTTCACTCTCAGATGGACGGATGGGATGTCTCACAGATTCAGTTATATGTAATCCTAAACAATAGATGACTCACAGGATCTGGGTTATGCACAGACACCAGTCCTGCTGATCTGGCAGAGCTCTGGCAGGATGAAATATACAGTGGAAAGAAGAAGAGAGGAGGGGGAAGGTTCAACAACAATTTCCTTTTTCTGTGCTTTATGGTGCTGTAATACCTAAGTGCAGCATAAAATAAACACACGTGAATGTTTAGTCTTCGTTCCCAGCAGGTTTAATTATATTCAGTTGCCTTTGCTGTCGCAAAAATCAATAAGTAGAAGTTGATCACATGGGTTCCCGTACAGAAGAGCCTTATGATCGATGCATTCCCAGTGAGAGAGGGCAAGCTGTTAACACCACCAGTATCAAATCACAGCAAAGGCCTCTGGGATCAGCCTCAGACTGTGTGACATGTTATTCATAGAGCAAACTGAGTCTAATGGATAAGCCGCACAAAAAGGTCTTGTACACCAGCAAGGCCGTCTCCGAGCAGTACTCGGTAAAGAGACCCGTGTTTAACCAAACTACACATCGTGTCAGCATGTGTGGGATTGGATGTGAATGAAGCTCCGATGTAAAATGAATGAATCTCTGAATAAAAACAAACTGTCATTGTGCTAAGGTGACAGGGAGACGAGCCCGGAAGGTGGAGGGAGGCGTGTTTTTCGTAAGTATGTCCCATCATCATCATCATCATCATGTGAGGTCAAAGGTTGTGTCCATGGCTATCGTATGACCATCACCCGCTGCCTTTTCACCTTCTTTTAACCTCCTCTGTGACGGCTGTTGTTGTGCCTGCATGATCACGGAGACACCCCCCCCACTCTACTAACCAACAACCCGACCCGATGCATCGTCACGTGTGCTGTCATGTTGATTCATATCGTACTAGATAGTCACTGGTTGCTGGACTGAGCTAATGGACCAGAAAGCTCTAATTTACTGCAGCCACAGAGCGCTGTGGCTCTTTGATTTGTGTCCTCATGCTCCTGTGTTTTTTTTTCATTTTAATATTAGTTGCCATATTATATGCTCTGCTATATATGACGGCGTTTTAGGACTGTTGTAGGTGAAAAAAAAGTTAATATTCCAAGAAAAAAAACAGAATTTCCGAGATTAAAATTGTAAATTTACAAGAAAAAAACTTGGATATTCTCTGAAATTAAATTGGAAAATATAAGAGAAAAAACTCTCAAATTTACGAGAACATTTTTTAATATTCTCTGAAATTATAAAGTCATGAATTTGCGGGTAAAAAATATTTTTTTAATTTTCTGAGATTAACGTCACAAATTTAGCTGCAGTCTGAATTTTGTTGCGCCAAAAGTAGTGTAACGATAGCCTCCGAGCGGGTTGAAGGTCCTGAAAGATACTGTACATTTACACGTTTTCTTTCATGTTCTTTCTGTGTTATTTTCAGAATATAATGCTGACATTGGTATGCATCGTCTTTTATCCTCATGTTAGCTCTGTTGTTCGTTTTATTTTGCCAACGGGTTATCAGAAAATCCTGAAGATGGCCAAAGCGAATCAAAGGTCCTGAAAGATACATATACGTGTTTCCTATCATGTTCTTTCTGGGTTTTTTATTTTTATCAACATAAATATATTTTGCACTCGTCAGCTCACGTTACCACCGTGTTTAACGTGGTGACTGTGGTGTGACTTTCAACCAGGAGACTGCTGTCCCGTGTGAAACTAAAATTAACGTTGACGTTATTTTGTCACCTCAGTCTTTAGTCACGAGATTTGTCGGTATTGTCAGTCACATGAGTCGCGTGAGTCATTAGTGAGCGAAGTCAACATCAACCACGACAATTTCCTAACCCTACATGTACCTAAGTGGTTATGTTGCCTATACCTAACTTCCTGTGAAAATGGAAGTTTATTTTTAAAGGACAAAATATATAACAAGCATATATTGACACGCCGTCCCTGGTCCGTGTGGGGGGTACCCCATGTGTCGGTCTCTGATGCTGAAGGCCACTGACAAAGTGATGGTATTTGACGAGTTGAGAGCGAGAACGTGTTGGATTGCTGGGGTTGTAGCCTACACTTAAACTTGTTGTAACTCAATAAGGATATTTATAAAAAAAAAAAAGAAGAAAGACTGGCCGTGACAAGACCGGCCTACCGGGAAAATTCCCAAGCTTCCCGATGGCTAGCCCGCCACTGCCAGTCTTGCACTATTGAAGGTCTTGTGTGTTAATTTAGTTCTGTCCTGATTAATAGCAACCTTCACATGCACCCTGGGGAGAAGCTCTCTCTCTCTCTCTGGTGACAAAATAACACCACTAGTCTCATCAGTGTGTGGTACAAATTACCTTTACACACTGTGCCTGTGTTTGGATACATTGCTATATGAAGGCAAAGCATGCAGGAAGGTGATGTGTATGTTTGTGCGGCAAAAACTTAGTGTCATATACATAGTCAAATTGATTGAATCTAATGATAACATTCAAAACATATATGTGATCATCATCATACAAACCCGTTGCATGACTTTGCAGACAGTGTTATCATCTCAAATTTGACTTTAATCAGATTTAGATGTGGGTCAGGATTAATCCTGACAAAGTGATGAAGGTGTGTGTGCGTGTGTGTGTGTTAGTAGGTGACTTGTCAGCAGGCAGTGGTGTTGTGATGGAATAAGGCTAAATAGAGGGACAGTGAATCAGTGCCTCTGTCAGCTTGTGGCCTATTTACCAGCACACAGCGATCGGCGCATGAACACAAACATGCATGTGTTTTATTACCTCACTGCAAACACACAGACTGGCTGTGGACACATATTGACTCAGATGCATGCATTATTTATATTGCTGTAATGTGCTCTTGCCTTTTTGCATTGCACACATTTGTATTTTTCCAGTAGAGTATGGATGTTTGTACTAACAACACGGTACTACTAAGCAATAAAATAGTCGACATTATCTATATTATTAGATTCATCTTATAATTGGATTATTATAGGCAACATGCAGGATTTAGAGCCAAACAAAAGCACCATTCAACCACATATTTAGGCAAAGCTGTGTGCACTGGTACAACGACTTTACCGAGCAACATTATTGTACTTTAAATTGGTTAGTTTAAATCATCCCCCTCTGCCCCCTTGCCGCTTTCTTCCCACCACCCAGGCATCCTGAGTTCAGCTGCCCACTGTGGGCACTAATGCCTGCTGCCCTCATAAGAATGCTGCCCTCCCCTTTCAGACACTAGCACCCGATTGTAAACACACTCATTAGGCAACATGGGCCCACTGTGCCATCTAGTACTGTTCATAAGAGTTCATTAGAGTTTGGAATAGTCTTTGATAAGAATCACACACACTAATACATATTAGAATACCCTATCAGTTTTATGCAATATCATTTAACAACACAACCTCCTAAATGACTTGAGTTGACTCATGACACAGTCTCAACAAACACTGAACACGATGAACATAACAAAGGTAGGATTTGTTGTAGGAATAGCGTGTTGGGGAGCTAACCAGCTATAGATGTACCTACAAAATCAGCAACTATCAGTGTATAAACAGTGATTCTGAGGAACATTGGGGCGGAACAAGTCTGTTAATTGTGTCCACCAAACAGAAATTTGAGGGCAATGTAAATAATAAGTTGTCACTTGGCAACAGCTTGTGTTTAACTATGACCAAAACCAGTTGTTCTTAAATAGCAACTCTGAGTGGTGAGCACATTGTTTACAGTGTTTTGGAATTGCTAAAACACAATTTCTAAAACTAGGGCCCCTCTTTGTTGAAACTCTACAGTACATACAAAACCAAACACATACACAAAATACAAAATATCTTACATCTCTTGCTAAAGCAAACACTTTATTCAAAACTATATAAACTCTGCTAGCATTTTTGCATCACAACTTTACACACAAACATCAATTAAATAGCTTTTAATAGCTCTTTCCTCATGCCAACTGCACACCGACGTGCTGAGCATAAAACACTATTTAGAATCTTTGGCATTTTCATTTTTAGCATGCTGTGAATATGAACGCAAATGCAATGGGGAAACAAACACATTTGTTTATTCTCAGTATCAGAAACAAATACTTCCTCTACCTCTCTCTCAAAAAAAATTGGCCTCCATTGTTGTGCACATCAAAGAGCAAACCTGAATCCTATTTATAGTGTTCAACCTCTGATTTCTAAGTGATCTAATTGGTTACAGGTGTTTTCACAGGTGCATTCTGGGTACAGGTGATTGATAATCGAGCAACCAGCACACAGAGGCTTTTAGTTTTGAACGAGGTGTCTAATGTAGATGTGTAGTTATTTGCAAAAAGTGGGTTTTACAATTTCAAACTCGTAAAGCAGACAGTGTGCTTAGCATTAAGCATACCTGGTCAATAGATCGGCTACATCAGTTAGTGGTTTCAATAATTGTACAACAAGTACCAGTTCTTGTGTCTTGACAGTGTACTTGCTGCACTTTTTCTATTAAGGTATCAAATGTTTATTATTTATATATTTATTAATTGGGGTACATAATCTTCAATTCTTTATGCTTTTTTCTCTTTTAGTTATTTATTGTTAAAGGAGTTTCTCCAACTCAGTACGTTAAGCGATTTTAAGATATTGGTGGGAAGGTTTTGCAGTTTCTTCTTAAGTCAAGGGGAAGGTCCAAAGAAAATATTTTTGAAAACGTGAAACATGAGATTCATCAAGATTAAAAAAGGGAACAAACTTGTGTAAACTGTACTCAGTGTAGTTGTCGTTGCAGCTGTAGTGTATTGGGTTCTTGCTGGTTATGTGGCCAAACATACGTAGTCTTCTTACCCCATAATTAGAGATGACACCATGATGACAGATCTCCATTCATACAGTTTGTTGTGGTGTAACGGCATTACAACAGATAACAGGCATGGCAGTGAGTGAAATGAATCACGTGGTTTTGCATGTAGCCCAGCATGTATTGTGATGGGAAGAGCTCGAATAATTCCTTTAACTGCATCCAGATAAAGTTTTATGACCTGAGGTATCTTGTAAAAAAGTAACAGCCCTCGTATACGCATGCACGGGTAAGTATTTTTAGTAGGGTTTAGTTTGAGGGTCAAAGGTAAAAAAAGAAAAGGCCCATCCATCCTCTGACACCTTTCACCTCTCCTCCCTGTGTTCTCCAGTCATCGTCTCAATGGGTCATTACTGCTCGCTCATCCTCTCTCTTTTCTATTCCTCTTCTTCACACCATTTTCTACCTTGTCTCTTCTTTTTCTTCAGCCAAAGCCGGAGAACGCAGTGACCGTCGCCGTCTCTTCTCGGGTCTTGTTCCGGACCGAGCGGGAGCAGAAGGTGTTTGAGCAGAAAGGGGTGGAGGAGTACCTGAGGTTCCAAATCGAACATGAGACTGAACCCTTCGCCCCTGGACCCGCTTTCCCCTTCGTCAAGGTTAAAGTCACACAGACAACAGAGTCTGATCTGCAGACTTATCACTTTGACTGTTGTTCTATCCTGAGCTTCTTTTTAGCTGACATGTTGCTGTGTCCTGACAGGCTCTGGAGGCGGTGAACACTCGTCTGAGGGAGCTGTACCCGCAGAGTGAAGAACTGTTTGACATCGTTTTGGTGACGTACAACCACGCCCACGTAGGAATCCGGCTCATCAACACCATCAACCATCACAGTAAGTCTAGTTGTGGCTCCAGGCTTAGGAAACTGGTGCTCTATACCCAGCATCTTTTTCAGAGGTGAAAGCCTCACTATGTAGAATTTGAAGATTTACGAGTTTGGTGACCCTCAGTGGCATTATCAAATGATGCAATGTGGCAGGCAGAATAGTGGCTTTAAATAGCTTCCTGACATTGCGTAACAGCCCACTGATAGGTTAGTACGATATCAGATTTCATGCACCCACATGGACACCAGTTTGACAAGATCATTATCTCACTCTCCATGTAGCCAAACTGAAACTTAAAGAGGCAACAGTAACAGACTGGGTCTCTCTGTGGATACATTTTATGGAGATTGACTTTGGTCCAATAAATTGCAATGTTTTGTATTTAACTTCCAATGTGTTCGGGGCTTCCCACTAATGTCCAAGCCATAGACTGTATATAAGAAGTGGACGTAGTCACCATGACGTCACCCATTGGTTTGTGGACTGCCGTTTTGAAGCCCAGAGTTTGTCAATGTTGGCCATCGCCATATTGTTTTTTTGCAACCAGCGGGTGGAGCTAAGTACAACTGAACGCTGAATGAGACACTTTTAGGCGACCAAAATGTTATAATTAACATTCATGACCTGAAAAAACACTGTGAAAGGGTTAAAGTTCGAAGACGAAAACAAAAACAACTTCAAAACTGTAGCGACCTGTGAATCATAAAGTAGCCACACCCTAAAGCATCCCCTGCTTTATGGTCTATTTGACTCTAAATGGGACCATCATTTACTAAATGAACATCATGCTGTATTGAAGAAGACTTGAAACTATTGATTGAGACCATAAATTCATGTTTGCAATGTTTACTGCGGTAATAAATCAAGAGAGAAGTAGGCTCATTTTCTCATAGACTTCTATACAATCAGACTTCTTTTTGCAACCAGAGAAGTCGTCCCCTGCTGGCTGTTAGAAAGAATGCAAGTTTAAGGCACTTTGGCATTGGCTTCACTTTTCAAACCCAGAAGTTGTCCACTGTTCCAAGCCCAACAAATGTTGCACACAGTTCTGCAGTGTTGCATCTATTTTCTTGGGACTGGGATTAAACTGTTTCCTTATGCAGAAAAAAAAAAAAGTCAGGAGTACAAGATGTGAAGACATTGACAGAATGAGATAGGATACTGAAGCTGACACAAGCTCAGCTGAGAGACAAACAACAAAGTGTATGAACAGCTGATCCGTCCTAGGGAAATCTTAGACCCTGTGATGACGTCTTCCTCACAGACCACTTCCTGTCCAGCTCCTCAAATGTTTTCATGCCCTCAGGGCTTCAGGCCGGGGTGAGTTCAAGATTGCATCCTTCGGGATGTGAGAATAATCCGAGAGGCCCGAAACAAAAACAGGTCTGAGCGGAGCCACCAAAGCAACACGCGGCCTCCCAGATACTTCCATGTTAGATCTCTCTGAGGGGCCCGGCGAATTTCGACATCTGACCTTTCCTACAGAACAAAATGAAAACATGGCTTCTCTGATGTGGTAGAGATAAGGGTTTTGCTGGACATTATTCCTGCTGTGTCGGCCAGCGAATGTGACAGAGTAAAAAAAAAAAAATGATTGATGGCTTTTCACATTTGAAACTGGATGAGTGCGCCTCAGAGAAACATTCAAATACTAATTTATATCTCATCACCTGCTTACAACAGCTATTTTTTAACAGCTGCGGGATAAGGTTTAAAGTTTCTCCCCGTGCATTCGGATGACTGGGGACAACTGTGGCAGGCTGCGAATGACGAGCATAGGTGCCCTACAACTATTTCAAGGTTCAAGGTTTATTCATTGTCATTCTACAACACAGGGTTGCACCACGAAATGCGAGTTATAGTCCCTTTATGCTCCACAAGAAAAACCAAAACTACTTTTTCATGGTGGGGTACGGAGGATAAGTTCAGTTGTCGAAGCCTAAGCTGCTCTGTATCGCTTGCCAGAAGGCAGCAGAGTGGGCTGTTGCTGGTGTGGGTACTGTACTGTCTTTTAATGCTCAGTAGATGGGTACCAATGAAGTTCTCTGGTGGATTTGATCACCTGCTGCAGAGCCCTTCTGTCTTGAGCTGTGCACATCCCATGCCAATTTGTAATGTTTCCAGTCAGGATTCTTTCTATTGCTCCTCTGTTAAAGTTGACAAGAACTTGGCACAGTCTCCTTAATAAATACAGCCGTTTCTGAGCTTTCTTAAGCAGGGTGGAGATGTGAGATGAGATGACCATGTCAGGTTCTATGTGATGCTGACTCCCAGGAATTTAAAACTGTTATCTTCCTCATCCTCAGCTCCAATGATGTAGACAGGGGTGTGTGTCTTTGCCTCCTTATTTCTAAAATCAACCACCTATCCGAACTGACTAGGGTCTGTTTGTGAGGAAGTCCAATATCCCAACACGTTCTCATTCCCAGGGCGTCAAATACCAACGCTTTGTCACGACCGTCGGCGTGTGATACCGTCGCACAAGGAACCCTTTAGTGCCGGTATGCAACGATTTCCATTAACTACAATGTAAACCCTTCCGCAGCTACAGAAAAAGCTCAGAGAAAGTGCTGTGGTGACGTAGTTTAAAGAGCCACAGAGGGGAGGGGAGGTGTTCACAACGTTAAGCCACATTTTCACTGTACAAACGTATTTAAGCCCAACCATGTTGTTTTTTCCTAAACCTAACTATAGTGGGTTTGTTTCTTAATCCTAAGAAAGTGTTTTTGTTTAATTCACAACCATAACACAATTTTATTGCGACCGAAAAGTGATGCCGAGGGGTCTGACAAAGCGTCAGTATGTGACGAGTTGGAATGAGAATGTGTTGAATATCCAGTTACAGCGTGGTACTCAAGTCCAGAGTGCTAAGTTTGCAGTTTCAGGGGGGAGATTGTGTTGAATGCTGAGCTGAAATCAACAGACAACATTCTGATGTAGGTTGTTGTTGTTGTTGTTGTTGTTGTTAGCAGTGGAGGGCAGTGGAGACGGCATCCCCTGTCGATCTGTTGGCACTATAATAAAACTGGTAAGGGTCCAGGCTGGCTGGGATGTTTTTAATGTGCTGGAGAAGCAGTTTCTAAAAGCACTTCATCAGGATGGGGGTGAGCGCCACAGGGCGATCGTCATTTAGACTCAACACTGCAGATTTTTTAGGTGCAGGGACAATGGTGGCTGTCTTGAAGCAGGTGGGAACACTCTCCTGACACTGATATGTTATTTCATTCCCCTTCCTTTTATGTATACAACAGGAACGAAGGGGCAAGACGACTGGCAGGTCCTATAATGTGCTCAGCGTGCAGCAAATTGAGTTTTCATGAGATGACATGATCGTTCTCTATGGAAATCAAAAATTGGAACCACTACATGACCTCATATTATGCATATAATATGCATAACATCCCATATGGACGTGCATCTAGCTGGTATGAGTGCAAAGTGTTAAACTGCACAATGAAGCTGCTCATTCTTTGATGTGTCAGCAGCGTCTCTGCAGTCCTGCTGATTTCCTGCTTTCCTATTAGCATCTTTTAGATCTTCTGAACAAGCAAATAAATCATACAAAGATAGATGATATGAAAACATTTTTGCAAGGGGGAGAAAAAAAAGACATCAATGGTGAGGACATTTTCCATTGAGTGACTCCCACGCTCCAGTACTTATCTTAAAGGCAGGGGACGCTTGGGAGGTTTGAAATGATGAGGTACAGCATAGTGCCCATGTAGGGGCCAAACTCACCAGGGCCCGACTACAAAGCTGAATAAACCATTTAGGAAATCTGTAGAGGACAGTTGGTTCTTTGAACTCGGTTTCTTTCTGCTTTTCTTTAGTCTCCATCTCCATCTGCCTTCAGCCTGTTTGCGGGTCATATTGTATCCGTCTGTCTTACTTCTTTTAAAACTGCACTATACAACTTTGCACTTTTGTAAATCCAAATAAAATATATCTAAAGCATGAAAACCATCAGGATACAAGAGTTTACTGGTGCTGAGTTCACGTTTTTCCTCAGACGGTGGCTCGTGCTACAACCTACATCCAAAATTTGCCTCTGTATCATTAAATTGAATGTCAGCTGGGGAAAAGCTACCTGTTACCACTATGATGAAGGCTCAAAATGTTTGGTGAATGAAGCATGGTGTGCTGTCATGATGGATTAGCATTGGAACACACAGTGATCTGCACCTTGCAGTGTCTGCGTTCACAAAGTTAGAAAAAGGTACCCGATGTGCAAAACCACTTTTACATTATTTGTGGTATTTCAGTGTAATATCTGTCTCTAAAAATAAGAAAAGAAAAGAAAGGGCAAATGTCTCTGGTGATAACTTTAAATTTGATTTATCATACACTGTTTCACAGAGAAATTTCATTTGGGCAGGCAGTGTTTATTAGTACCAACAGGACACCCTTTGTTGTTGTCCACATTAGCATTTTCATAAAGACCTCTGCCCACACACCAAATCAGTAGGAAAATATCTCTTTGTCTTCATCCTCTTTCAGTTGGAAACTACAAAGCTGTGCTTCACAAACCAATATCCGACCAGGAGCGGGTAATTCTACCTGTCAACTCATGCAAACAGTAATTCCTGCACTGCTGCACGGATACGTTGACCCATCATATATTCATGATAGTAGCTTAAAGTTGTCTGACGAAGTGAACGTACAGCAAGAACAGCTTAATGATAACACTTGTAATGTGTGATCATCTATATTCACATTTAAAGTGAGTGTTTACAGAGAAAGCTAGGTGACAGGAAGTGACTTTCCTTTCCTGTTAGTTTCGTTTGGGGTTTTGAGTGTCGAAGGAAGGCAAAAAAAGATACGTAAAAAAAGACGTATGTTCAGTTTCACCTGTCAAAGATAGATTTACTAGTCATGATCAGTGCTACTCAGCATGTGAAAATAGTGGTATAATGTCTTGTGGCTTTGGAGAGAGCTTCGCCAAGTCTGAGAAAACCCTGGTGATGTCATAGTGATGTCATCAGGGTTACCTTGGCTTGGGCTTGGACAGTATGTGTTACAACAGCCTAGTTGCACTAAATGGCGTATGACTGACTCGGTAATCGCAAGTGTAGTCTGTACTGACTGCAATGTCAATGCATCCGCGTAAATAAGCTATGCTCAGAGCTAGTGACTTAGAATAAGGAGTGAGAAAACTGTTTATGGTGGGCAGGAAAGGTGGATGGGTCCAACAAACACAGGACTTTCAACCACGAGACCGGTGTTCATTTCCCAAAGTGTTGTTGAGTTATTTTGAAGTTACATATTTTACTTAGTGTACGTTATTTTAGGACCAAGATGTTTTTTCTAAACCTATTTAAGTGGTTTTGTTGCTTAAACCTAACTGCGGCCGTTACCATAGTTTTGTTGTTGTGTAAAAATGACACACGAAAAGGCTAAAATGCTACGCATCATGACGCACGGAATGTCCTTGAAATGTCGTGCTATTTATATGCCTTCCCATTAGATCGAATGGTTACAAACTGTGGTTGTGGATTTAAAAAAACAGGGGCGTTAACCAAGCAGGGAGGGTCTATTGAAACTATCCTATTGGTTGCAGTATGGGAAATGTAGGATCCAGCTGGTGTGGTGTGTGACCCATAATAAGTACTAAAAGTCTGGATATCTTGGCTTCTTCTGCATCGATTTTCAGCATTCTTTTATTAAATCTGTCTCTCACAAGTCCCTCATCTTTATGGATGTGCAATACTAAATTGCTTGAGTGCCCCTTTAATGTGGAAGAAGACAAGTTTCTTGCCTTAAATAAAATGCCTTAACCTTGCTGTCTTTCGCTTCATAATCAGCACATTAATCTCCCGCCCGCACTAACCTTCTTTTTTACTATGTCGCCATCTATCACAGGTGTCACCCACCTTTTATCATTCTATTATAACCCTCAACTCTTCTCAAACACATTTTATTACATCCCCATCCCAACATTAGTCTATTACTTTACACCAGTGGTCTCAAACTCAATTTACCTGGGGGCCGCTGGAGGCAGAGTCTGGGTGAGGCTGGGCCGCATCAGGTATTCCACAAAAAAAGCTTTGTTAAAAAAAAAACAATCTTCTCAAACGTCATTATTAACAGTTCTTTAACTTGAATGGGTTCTTCTGAACATGAACGGTTCTTCTGAACATGAACTGTCCTGAACATGAATGGAACATTGAAGAACATGAACGGTTCTTCTGAACATTGCCTCTATTGCGTCTCCCACTTTTCCTGAAATTGTCTGTGCTCGTCACCAACCTTTCTCTTCACTGCAGGCTTTGAAAAAGACATGATTGGGGCTGTGTGACAAGATATATATTCATTCCACTTGGTGTCACTCCGCAATAAAGTTGTGCCTGCTGTGTTTGTGTTGCTCTGCAATTACACCACCAAACCGCTAGTTGGCGGCGGCGTCTCTATGAGTTTCCTTCTTCTTCTTGTACTACAAACAGAAACTGAGGGAGTTGGAGCTAATAACTGTTGAACCACAGAACTTTTACTGACATTACTGGAACGCCGAAAAGAGAAAATATATCTGAGTGGATTTGTGTGAACAAACATTGAAAAGATGGAGGCAGAGAGAAGTAGAACTTGGTCCTGGCCGCTCAGCATCGCTGAGAGACTGGACCAATCACAGCTGTTGCGGTCTGCGTCGCCGCGACGTGTAGTTACATTTCTGGAGAGGTGCACGTCAGGCTACGGCGTCGATTCAACGCAGAAGTATAAATCAAGCTTTAATCAAGCTTATGCGATGTTACACGGGCGCCGCCATAGTTGTTGTGAAATGTTTCTCTGCTTGCATCAAGCCCGGCCGATTGCCCGTCCCCGGGAGCCATATACCCCGCTGTGATTGGTAGGTTCGTTCAGCTCGGGCTCGCGCAACAAAGGGACCTTCCACACACAACGCGGCAAAGTGCCATTCACATAAAACTCGCGGGCCGAGGGCGCCTGGTTAGCTCAGTTGGTAGAGCGGGCGCCCATGTAACAAGACTTGATCCTGACCGCGGCGGCCCGGGTTCGAATCCGGCCTGTGGCCTTTTCCGCATCCACTCTCTCTCTCCCCCCTTTCCAAGACTCTATCCACTGTCCTGTCAATAAAAATGAAAAAATGCCCCCAAAAAAAAAAACTTTATAAAAAAAAAAAATTTGCGGGCCGCACTAAAATTAACTTTCATATCAAGGTGGGGGCCACAAAATATCGTCTTGCGGGCCGCAATTGGCCCGCGGGCCGCGAGTTTGAGACCCCTGCTTTACACCCATGTGTCCTTTCTCATAAATCTCAGCTCATTTTACCTGAACAGCTCTCTGTAATCATGGATCCAACTACCTAATGTCAGTCTCCTCTCGTTCTCTACATACCGTCTCTCTGCTGCTCTTTGGATCAGTCCTCAGCAGCAAATTAAGGGACTGACTCAGCCAAAATGCAAGCAGACACTCCCACAGTCCCCTCTACCCCCTTCTAGAGAAGCTTTGGACCCTCTCCACCTTTTAAGTGTTTGTAAGTTTATCCTCTCACCATGTCCTGAACCCTTGTCTCCCCTTCACTTCACCCCCTGTGACTCCTGAAATTATGTATCATGAACTCCATGATAAAGTCAAAGCTACAGCTCCCAGCTGAAATAAGGATTTTTCTGTTTGGTTTGGTCTGTAAAAATACAAATAAATACTTTGTAATGGATCTGTAATGCTGCCAATGTACTGTTGACATTTAAGGATGTACTGAAACTTAAAACCTTGTTGCTGTTTGTTGCTCTCGTCCTCAGACTTGTTTATCGAGAGGTTTTGTATGACGGGCGGCAGCAGTCCTATCGGCTACCTGAAGGCCTGGCACACCAACCTCTACCTGTCTGCTGACGCTGACAAGGTCAGGGAAGCACTGTCTGAAGGTGAGCATGCACACACACAGATGAGGAAGTCTAGTTTTATGTGGCATCTGTTACTTTAGAATGAAAGATAATGATCTACAATACAGAAAAACTAAAAAGAAATATGACCGCAAGAAAACATTCAGTCTTAACATATTTTTTTTTTTTTTTGGATCACAATCACTTTAGAAAATGTAGTTACTGATCATGTTAATATTATCCGGGGCCCATATTTATCAGACTTGTAGGAATTACACTCTAAAGAGCCAATTTGGGAGTAAAAAAAAGTTCTTTACTACTGATCACATGATTGAAATGGAGCAAATATGATTAAAAACGTTTTTTGTTTTTTTTAACGGTCACTATATCCTGAGTATAGTGCATGAGACAAGTAATCTGAAAAAAATCATGTGCCTCTGTGTCCTCCGGTGTCCTCCGGTGTCCTCCGGTGCTCCTAATGGCATCTGCAAGATTTCACAAACCGGAGAAAAACAACCAATCAGAGCCGAGCTTGAGTCTGCCATCTCTGAGCAGCTGTCAATCACTCGCGAACTCCGATCAAACTGTCATAGGCAGCGCTGATCAAATATTAATCAATACTGTAATGCCTTTTTTAAGGTCTCCCGTCATGGGCTAGAAGTCTAGTTTTCTCTCAGAACACTTGAATTACAATATGCTGAAAGGTTATTATGGGATTTTTGCCCAATGATGCCAAAAACATTCTGCCTACTGAAGCTTTAACCACCTGGAGATTTCTAAGAAATGGATAAATTGCTTTTATTCCTAAATTTGTAAGTATATAGGAGTAAATGCTTCGTCCACTCAAATCAGACAAAGGCTCTAAAACATATAAAGGACGCCATGAACCAGTTACTTTAAGAAAACAAAAGAAATATCGTCAACAAAAATAACTGTAGCCCACTCAAAGTTCAAATAAAGTAGACAGATCCCGGTTTAAAGAACAAAAGACAGGGAAGTCGCTGGGCCAGCCGTGCACTTCCACCACCCTCAACCAATTGAGCGGAAAAAAACCACAACAGACACTGACGTCTCCTGAACTGTGCTGCCTACGTGTGTGTGTCTGTCTCGTGACACACAGTTCCCCCGTCTTTTCCTTCTCCCTGATTAGCTATCAGTCTCAGCTGTGCTCCACTCCTGGAGAAAAGAAAGGCAGGTAGAGGGGAGGGGAGGGAGAGAGAGGAGAGACGACAATACACACCCACATGCAGGGTCAACACGTAACAGTGAAAGTGAAGGATTTTTACTTTCATCCAGTCCATTTATATACACTTTACATTACAGCTGATCATTTATTAAAGCTGCAGTAATGCTGTAGAGTATTTCCTACCTTCCAGTCACCCACAGCCTTTCAACTTGCTTCAGATAGGGAATCCACCATGCCTTATAGTTTTATATAATTATACGTCCAGTTGTGAGGGCAGAAGGATTTAAAATTCTGGAAAGTGCTTGGCAGTTGGAATAAAACATGAAAAACTCCCGTACTGCCTTTAAACTTCACTTTAAATGGAGAAAAAAAAAGTATGATGCTATTAAATTCTTGCTGCAAGCACACCTTCTGGATTCTTTCTGTCCTGTTTGAGTAGCAGTGACTGACAAGCTGCAGTCATTACCATAAAGCAGCATATTGATGATTCCCCCTTTTTGTGTTTCCTTGATGGATTCCCGCATGTCACGGCACATCAAGGCAACACCAGCAGGCTGTAACATCCCATTAGCTCTGGCTGTGGCTCTGAATGAGTATCAATACTTGAAAAGATGGACCGGCTCTCTGCCAAAGAAACACACGATGTTACAGTAATAAGCTCTGCTGACAAGGAGCTGGAAACAGACTCCATTGATGTGAAATTTAACGGACTTGAGGTGACAACCGCTTCTGAAGGTTTAAATTTGTTCAGAGCGGCACATTTCATGCTGCATTATTACTGCTGTCAAAAAAGGGAAGAGCAAATACTGACATAGAGCTGACAAAATAGGGTTGGAAACTAAATGAAAAATCCTGCAAAGCAAATCCAGAATGAAGGATGAAACCTGTTTCAAACTAATTGAAAAACAAGATTTGTATGACACAAAAGGTTTTTGTTTTTCGAAATCTTGATTTTGTAGTAATGAGAAGCAGAAAACAGCACATGGTATCTACGTGTCACAGTCTATAGAGGGCTGAGGGGAAATGAACTGGAGTGCTGATTGATCACAGCGTGACCACATACCTCTCAAGGTGACTTCTTCATGTGACTTACACGCTTCGTGTCACTAATGCAGTGACTCAGTAGGAAGCACACACGCAATTCATGTCCTTGACATTTTACTTGATAGGTCTTAATTAGCTGTGAAGCCATTTGTTAATACTTTCTGTGAGCTGGAGGCCATTACCAGTATCTGTTCTGAGAGCGTTTTTTACTGTAATAGCTCTACAGCTGTCCCTGATTTCTAGCAGGAGATGAAGTGATGAAGTGAAGTGAAAGCTAGTTTTACTGTATCTTAACAGTTTCTGTTCACTTGATTCTGATCCAGCCAGCATGTGACTGTCTGCAGGTATCAAAACATTAATAATTTAAAGTGAAGTGAAGTGATATGTATGGATTTACCTTAGCAAGAAATGTTTCTGTTTACCTGATCCTGATGCAACAAATATGTCACAGTCACATGACGTATCAAAGTATCTATTTGATTTATTTAAAGTAAAGTGAAGTGAAATATATGGTGATATGTAAAAGCTGTTTTACCTTATGCTGCATTCACATGGAATCAGGCAGACGGACGGTAGATGGCAAAACAGATATTATGTTAGTGGATGAGAGCAGTACAATAAAATTATGAGAGGATACTGGCAAGGGTAATAGTAGATGGCATTGCCGTCCAAAGTAAAAATATTTAAATGTCCCATATTGTAAACAGTGAGATTTTCATGTCTTTTATATTATAAAGCAGGTTTAAGTGCTATATATATACTGTTAAACTATCAAAACGCTCAATATATGGAGAAACACACACGTATTCAGAAATTGTGCGTTTGAAACAAGCCGTTAGGATTTCTGTCCATTTGTGATGTCACAAATATACAATATTTAGACCATTGTACGGTTTTAAACGTAAACATTCTAAATGTGTCCCAGTTTATTTCCTGTTTCATTGTATGTTAATAACATCAGCTGACAGGTGGTAAACATGGACCCAAACTGTTGCCTAGCAACGCAATTATGTTGCAATTCCCTTAAAATGCACTAAAACAGAGCGTTTCAGACAGAGGGTAAATACAGGTATATTCAGGCAGACAGCATGAGGAAAATAAAGTTTTTTTTGAACATTAAAACATGTAAACATGTTCTAGTAGAAACACAAAATACAAGTATGAACCTGAAAATGAGCACGATATGGGACCTTTAAAGTAAAGTGAAGTGAAATATATTGTGATATGTAAAAGCTGTTTTACCTTATGCTGCATTCACATGGAATCAGGCAGACGGTAGATGGCGAACCAGATATTATGTTAGTGGTTGAGAGCAAGACGATTAAATTAGGTGAGGCCAGCAGAGAATACCGGCAACGGTACTAGTAGACGGCATTACCGTCCAAAGTTAAAATATTAACTTTTTTTGCTGTCCTCCGCGACGGAATTTACAACCGGATGTGACGTAACTCACAAGGAGAGAGTTGTTTAAGTTTGCGATAGAATATTAAGAGAAAGCTGCATTTTATAGCTACATACACTACTTGAATAATTACATGAAATAAAATAATAATTCTTACAACAATACGACATCACCATAGCAACATATCATCATGTGTGTTTCGCTTTGCCGTCCTGCCATTCCGTCATACTATCTGATTGTTTTTCCTGTGCCGTCCAGAATGCGTTGTTGTCCGTCTGTCTGATTTCATGTGAATGCAGCATTAGCAAGTAATGTCTCATGTTCACTTGATTCTTATCAAACCAGCATGTGATTGTCAGTATTCAAGGTGGTATCATTTAAAGTGAGTACAGTAAAGTGAAGTGGAGTGAAGTAAAGAACTGATGTGAAATAAAGTGAAGACTGTCCAACCACCACTGCTTTCAACAAATCTACCGTTCAACCTGTTCTTATTGATGTCTCCGTCTGTGTTTATGTTCAGGCATCGCAGCGGCCACCATGTTCATGACAGAGAATCTGACAGAGGTGTCTGAGTCCCAGCTGAGGGTGGCGTTCGATGGTGACGCTGTCCTCTTCTCCGATGAATCTGAGCGCATCTTCAAGGCACACGGGCTGGACAAGTTCTTCGAACACGAAAGGGACAACGAGGACACACTACTGGATCATGTGAGTAGTTTTCACTGTTTTGGACATTTTCTCTTCAACATAATGTGTTGACAACATGAATATATCCTATTAATTTACGTGTGAAATAATCATAGATTGAATCAGTACAGATTGCATTTCACTCAGGATTGGTGAGGTTTATTTTTTTTGTCATTTGTAATTAAAATGAAAGCTTCAAAACCCCTTATCTCCATTGTAGCGTTACTTTGCTATTTCCGTGCAGGACCTAATCACCTGTAAATGATTATGCAGATGTTCTCGATATAAAACACATTTCATTAACTGATAATTCTATGAATAAATTATGCAAAATTATATGATAAATGGTTTCAAAAAGCATCGGGAATCAGACTGACAGTTGGTGCATCGTTCTGTCAGACAGACAGCAATTATGAAATTAGTTTTGAGCTCTGCAGGCTTAAAAACAAATGGTGCTAAATTGGTGCTAATTCAATAGAGCTCAACAGTGGGTTGCCCACTTTTTGAACAGCTCTTTGTCGCCGGTCGGTCATGTAGCGTGAAAACCACAACAACTAAAGACGATTAAAGACGATTAAAGACTCCCGATTACGAGACAGCGAGTTTTGTAGTGAGATCTGACAACTTTGAAAGTCGTGCAGGGTGAACTTCTTCTTAATGATGCAAGGGAACACACAATCTCATCAGCTCTGCTTTATCATAACAACTTTCTTCCTGTGTGGCAGGGTCCCCTGAAGGGCTTCCTGGAGGCACTGGGGAAGCTACAGAAAAAGTTTTACGCTAAAGGCCAGCGCCTGGACTGTCCCATCCGAACATACTTGGTCACAGCTCGCAGCGCAGCCAGCTCCGGGATCCGGGCGCTGAAGACGCTCCGGGCCTGGGGCTTGGAGATCGACGAGGCCTTGTTCCTCGCAGGGGCGCCGAAGGGCCCCATGCTGGAGAAGATCAGGCCGCACATCTACTTTGACGATCAGATGTTTCACGTGGAGGGCGCGGCGGAGATGGGCACCGTTGCAGCTCACGTGCCCTACGGCGTTGCACAGAAAAATAACCCCAAACAGAACCCCAGCGTGAGGAAGTAGTAAGCAGGACTGGACAGGACGGGAGGACGGGACGGAGAAACAGAAGAGCAAAGTGAAGCTGAGGGTTTCAGATGAACTTGTACTGAATCGTATGTGGAAATGCATCATTTCCATGATATAGCAATTGTATTGTAAGTTTGTTTATTCACAATGTAAACAGTTAAATGCCATCAAGTTAGGAGTTAGAGGCCTGGGTAGAGGTCAAGTAGAGGTCTGGGAATAACCTCAGCGTTACATTTCAATGCCTCAATCTACCCAATACTCATGTGTTTTGTCAAATCTCGCTTTACTGTATATGGGAAATTCGAAGGTGCTTGATTGCCATGGTGACCTGCTATTTCTGTCATTACTAGTCTTCATAAAAAAGACGCCTCTTCAGTCAATGCTGGAGGATACCGAATGAATGACTTCACTGATATTTACATAACTTAAAGGACCAGTGTGTAACAATTAGGGGGATCTATTGGCAGAAATGGAATATAATATTAATAAGTATGTTTTCTTTAGTGTATAATCACCTGATAATAAGAGTCATTGTGTTTTGGTTACCTTAGAATGAGCCGTTTATATCTACATAGGGAGCGGGTCCTCTTCACGGAGTCCGCCATGTTACACCGCCATGTTGCTAGAGTAGCCTAGAACGGACAAACCAAACTCTGTTAACTTTTCCTGCTTGGGTCGGAGTCGATAACGTTACCCGCTCCCGTCGCCGCCACTCTCTCTCTTGCTTCACCACTCACTTCCCACATACACACACACACACTCTCTAAACCCTGGCCCTGCTCCAGATGGCTCTAGAGAGGGACATTCACGTTTTTCGCGTCCACCACCGTAGCTCTGCAACACGCTTGGCACACGGGAGAGGCTTCAGTTGTTTGCAATCTCCTCATCTCACAACTAGATACCGCCAGATCCTACACACTGGACCTTTAAGTAAAGCACACAGACACTACACTGTATGTCGGCAATAAACGATCCACAAGCACGATGCAGAGATATTATAAGTAGGACTGTCAATTGATTCAAATATTGAATCGCAAATTAATCGCACATTGTTTATCTGTTCAAAATCTACCTTAAAGGGAGATTTTTTCAAGTATTTAATACTAAAATATGCCTGCTTTATGCAAATGTATGTATATATTTATTAGACAGCAAATTAGTGGCGTTAAAATGAATTTGCGTTAACGTGTAACCGTTGTTATTATTATCGTATTTACTTTGACAGCCCTAATTATAAGGTTAAAAGTTATACTGTAGCACAAGAGTCATAATTTAAAGTTAACGCATCGATCATTTTTTACAGAGTTTGACTTCAACAGAATGTAAAAGTTTGTTTGCAACTATACAAAATGTGTTGCATATTACTGGAGATAGCACTTCATGTACAACTGTGTTAGTCCAACACAAATATAGAAAGCCATAAGTTTCAGTTGGTGCCTTAGTTTCAATGAAGACACTATTTCTAATAAGTGGTCTGTCCAACAATTTGGTCCAGAGTGAAGTATCTCGACAATTGTTGGATCGATTGCCACAAAATAAAACTCCAACGGCCAACCATCGGCCTGGTGTGTCAGCCTCAGCTGCACACAGCACCATTAGCATGTTAAAGTTTCTCCTCTTAGCATGTAAAATGTATTTCATATTACCGAAGAAAGTGTATTATTTAATTATTCTGTTAGTCCAAAACAAATATATACAGTCATAAGTTTCAGTGGGTGCCTTTAGTTTCAATGAAGACAATAGGGTTGAAATGGAAATAAGGAACAGGAGGGGGGTTGGACTATATGACCTTAGCCTGCGGAGTTCTGACTACTGTGGACCTATAACAGATATTTGATTATTGCAGAATGCTCATTTTGTCCAAAGCGACAGGTCTTATACCTGCATTAGACCTTCAGTAGCAGACTTATCTAAACATATAACATAAAAAAATGCCATTATAAATACATAATCACATTTACCAGACATGTTTTGTGACAAGCCAACATGCAAATCTTAATTTGATCAGTTTTTGTATGTGTGAGTGATAGGAATATGTGTGTAACAGATTATCATTCAAGAGTTTCCTTTGGACTGTGTGAACCAGCAGTTTAACATATATTATTTTCTCAGTTATTAGAATAAAACAGAACTGTATTTTCCCATTCCCTTCTGTATTTCTGTAATCTCTTTTCTTTTTATTTTTAATCTCGCGCCGCTGTCAGGCGTATCGTAGCAATGCTGTCATTAGTCACGACCAAATGAGATAGACAGGCTGAGGGATGACAGATCAGGAGGGATTCTGTCTATCTCATACAAATCACCCTGTCTTAATTATTTAAGATTTGGCATTATTCCTGCGTATGGCACAACAACAGATTATTTGATGCTTGACAAACATAGCGGAGGCAGTAATATACACTCTGTGTCCATGTTGGTGCCATCTTAACCTGAAAACTGAAGACTGTTGAGGAAGTGTTCACAGTTATGACTCTAATTACGAACTAACTAGTTGAAGAAATTCCCTCAAGGCACTCCTTGTGTTCATTAGAATGGGTCGGACGTGAGGTCACAGTGACCTTGACCTTTGATCCCCAAAATCAGTTCAACCTTGAGTCCAAGTGGATGTTTGTGCCAAATTTGAAGAAATTCCCTCCAGGCGTTCCTGAGATATCATGTTCATGAGAATGGTACTGACTGACAACCCAAAGACATAATGCCTCTGTCCATGGCATAAAAAGTCATACTACAGTATGTCATAAGAAATGTCTTAAAACATATCACAGTATAAAGATGGAGCGCATTCAACTTCAACTTTATTTTTGTCCCCAGAGGGCAATTGTTTTTTACAGCAAGGCATATTACATTACATTTAAAGACATTCGGGTCTTAGCCTGGACCTCAGTAAGGGAAATCAAACTTTTTTGGATAAACAACCTCTATTTTGATGCTTTTTTTTATGAACTCTAGCACCTTATTTACATTCAAAGTACATGTACATGTCTTAATCATTGAAAAATGTAAACATGTACCACAAAAACCAACACATTCTCACTCCCAACTCGTCAAATACCGCCTCTTGGTCCGTGCCCCTCGGCATCGGAGTTTGGCCATTTGATCGGAGTTTACGAGTGATTGACAGCTGCTCAGAGACGGCAGGCTCCAGCTCATGCACTACTGTCAGGATATAGTGACTGTTTCATAAAAATTGTTTTAATCATATTTGTTCCAACTTGTCTACTTCAGCTTTAAGCCCAGGATAGACAGATTAAAGTTGAGTGAATTCTGACACTTCTGGTCTGAAACGTCTCTATAATGGCTGCTTGATGTGTAGTAGAGGCCAAATGGGCTACATTTTTGCTGCACTAGAGGTAAGAAGAGTAGAGTATTACAGCCTTATGAGCCTCCAGTCGTCTATTCCTGTTTAAAAGTCATCCTGGTAGCTATAATGAGGGCATTACAGCCTCTGTGCATGTGATTCCTCACCAACTGAAGTATCATCAACAAGCAGCCGTCTTGATTTTACTGCCCTCTCCTGTACATCAAGGCTAGTACAGAGACACACTCTGCTCAGGTGGCATTGATTGATTGTTGTACAGTTTAACCAGTTTAACTACATCTGGAAAATCAAGTACCTTGTTTTAGTTACAGCATGACTAATGATTGATAAAAGTGAATTTGTCTTTCATTGACAAAATGGCAGCAGTGGCCTTTGGAAAATGTCAGTCCACTAAACATCACTCTGTCACTGCTGGCAAGTACACAGAGATCTTCCCCCTCGTGTATATTTAGCGATGCTTCACTGCACCTCATCAGGACCTTGAAGCTCAGGAAAGTGACAAGTCAAACAGTCAGAACACATCATTAAACAGATGTGTTTGCCCTAAAATTGATGGCTGCAGGTTTTCTGAGGATAAAGTTTCAGCTGGATCTGTCAGGCCTGTATGGACTTTATGGCGACCGTCAGGAATTAGGGCTGTCAATCGATTCAAATATTTAATCGTGATTGATCCCATGATGGTCCAAAGTTAATAACAACACAAAACAATGACAAGTATTGTCCAGAAACCCTCACAGGTACTGCATTTAGCATTAGAAAATATGCTCAAATCATAACATGGCAAACTGCAGCCCAACAGGCAACAACAGCTGTCAGTGTGTCAGTGTGCTGACTTGACTATGACTTGCCCCAAAACTGCATGTGATTATCATAAAGTGGGCATGTCTGTAAAGGGGAGACTCCTGGGTACCCATAGAACACATTTTCATTCACATATCTTGAGGTCAGAGGTCAAGGGACCCCTTTGAAAATGGCCATGCCAGTTTTTCCTCGCGGAAATTTAGCGTGAGTTTGTTTTTTAGCCTCCTTCTCGACAAGCTAGTATGACATGGCTGGTACCAATGGATTCATTCGATTTTCTAGTTTTATATGACCATTAGTGGCGTTAAAACGAAGTTGTGTTAACATGCTAATATCCCGTTAACTTTGACAGCCTTATCAGGAATAGCAGATGTCAATTATAAAGATAAAGATGTCAATTATAGTTCTTGCTTTACTCATTAATACTATGATGACTATGACTATGATTAAACAATATGAACACATAACTTCTGCATTGGGAGTCACTGATGTGCACTCCTTCACTCCACCATGGAGTGGCAGCACTGGAATGATAAATGACCCGCTGCAGCAGCTGGTCTTCATTCACCACATGTTGTCTTTATTTAGGAAGAAAAATGTTGGCAAATCATCATTTGATATTGATTTAACAACTCCACGCACATTTCTTTTTATTCCCTCCGTTTGTCACATGTCCTTCCTTATCCTTATCCCCTGCTCACTCTAATTTTTCAACCATCACAATGAGCAGAATCATATCACTACCCACACTTTCCCCCTCCCCTGTTCATGATGATAAATGTGTTAATATTCCCAATCATTCCCAGCTTAATTGGATCTTCCCAGAAAGCGCCAACATCCAGCGCTGGTCTACCTGGAGCCACGCTGCTTAACAACACCACAGGGACAGCCCTGCTGGTAAACGCTGATGGATTGACATTTGTGTTGACTTTATAAGCTCCAGAACAGTCAGTTGATGTCGTTGGCAACGTACAGTAAGAGAGCAGGGGCAGATATATGTGGCCAGCTGGCGAACTCTGCAAAGCTCATGCACAGTTCTTAATGACACACATGCGCATGCTGCCAGCTGTGTCTATAAACAGACAATAACCATCAGCGTGAATGGAGAATAGTGAAAGAGGGTGGCTTTGTGCTCCGATTGATAACCCACCATCCTGCCTCTTGAAGATAGCCCGGCTAGGAGATAAATGCTGGAAGGTGCTCAAATGGAGAAGAGATAAAAAGAAATTGCGGATCAGAGGATATATTTTCATTTCATACCTCGTGCTCTTCTTCGAGGTAGAGATCATAAGATTGTGACGGGAGGACAATCATGCAAGTGCAAGGAAAGGAAATAGAACAGAGTAAAGAGGGGAGTTATTTTATAGATTAGGGATACGTTCCACTGACTGCAACTGATGCCAGAATGTGGGACGTAACAGACCATAAGCTCAAATATAAGCTGCCAGATGTGACATACAGAGTAGAGGCTTGAGCAAGAGGGGTGGGGGGGCTGCAGTCGGCCTTTATCAGCGCTGGATAACAACACAATGAAGAAAGACTGCGAGATAGAGAGAAAAAAAAAAAGATCAGAATAAAGACAGATGCAGAGGAAAGCAGCACTCGCCCCACAGACACAGATATGAAGAGTGTTGTTTTCCTTCTGCTCGGTTGCGAAGCAGAGTGGCACCCGTGGAGGGAAACGATGGGTGACTCACTGCCTTGGCAGAGATGCTGAGAGGACCCTGCAGTGGGACACCAGTCCACAACATGTTTTTCGATCTGCTCCAACACACTTTTTAAGTCTGCTATGCACTCGAGCACTGAAGTGTTTCGAGTTCACTAACGGAGACCACGCCATTAGTGCAGAACAAAAAGGAGTTTTATTTGGAATGGCTGGAGGATACAGGAAAGATTGGGTGAGGGGTTGAGTTCGGTGGGATGATGGGTGTCGAAGGAAAGAGATGAAAAGGGTTCGAGGAGAGGGATGAAAAAGGGGGCGATTATCAAGAAATGAACGGTAGCCGGAGGTTGGTTGGGGTCGTATACGCTGGAATGGTCGGGGGTCGATGGGGAGGGATGAAAAAAACGGGTTGATCAGGGTCGTATACAGAGGGATGATTGGGGTTGAGGAGAGGGATGAAGTGGGGTCGAGGGTAGGGATGAAAAAGCGGTGGTTACCGTGGTGATGAACGGCAGGCGAAGGTTGGTCTTGAGGGTCGAGTTTGGTGGGATGATGGGGGTTGAGGGAAGGGATGGAAAGGGGGCAGTTACGGAGGGATGAATGGTAGCCGATGGTTGGTCGGGTTCGTATACAGTGGGATGATGGGGGTCGAGGGGAGGGTTGAAAAGGGGGGCAGTTACCAGGGGATGAATGGCAGGCAAAGGTTTGGTCTTTCGAGGAGAAAGATGAAAAGGGGTTGAGGACAAGGATTAAAAGGGGGGCACTTACCAGGGAATGAACGGCAGGCGAAGGTTGGTCTTAGGGTCGAGTTCGGTGGGAGGATGGGGGTCAAGGAGAGGAATAAAAAGGGGGGCAGTTAACGGGGGGATGAACAGGAGCTGAACGTTGGTTGGGGTCATATACGGTGGGATGGTTGGGGTCGAAGAGCAGCCTGTTCTCATTCCCAAGGCGCCAAATAACAACGCTTTGTCATGGCCGTCGGTGTCCGATATCGCCGCACAAGTGTGGTGACGTAGTTTGGATGGGAGGGGGAGGTGGATGGGTCCAACAACACAGGGCTTTCATCCAGGAGACCGCTGCGTTATGTTTCACTTTTTCTTTACAATCAGCTGTTTGTTCGTGTCCTGTGTTCACAACGTCAAGTCACATGTTCAGTGTTCAAACGTAGTAATTTGAATCTGAACTATGTTGTTTTTTTCCTAAACCTAACTAAATGGTTTTGCTGCCTAAACCCAAGTGTTTTTGTTTCACAACATTAAGAATGAGTTTACTGCGACCGAAAAGTGGCACCGAGGGGTCTGACAAAGCGTTAGTTTGTGACGAGTTGGGATGAGAACGTGTTGTTAGGAGAGGGTTGAAAGCGGATTGAGGAGAGACATGAAAAGGGGTTGAGAAGAGGGATGCAGGGGGTTGAGGGAAGGGATGAAAAGTGGGGCGGTTACCCAGGGATGAACGGGAGACGAAGCTTTGGTCGGGCTCGTACACGGTGGGATGGTGGGGGTCGAGGAGAGGGTTGAAAATGGGTCGATCACATGGGGATGAATGAGGCCAAATCGGGTCATGGTGTGGCTGGAGCGTCTGGAACCCAGGGGTCGAGACTCAGAGTGGGTACGCCTCACTGAGTTTCGTGCTTCATCATCCCCCCCGGGTATGAATCCAAGACTTTCTTGTTGTGAGCCGACAGTTTCAACCGCTTCAGCCACTGTGCCGCCCTGCTGAGAAAGGAGAAGAACAAGGTCTTGAGAACTGAGAAAAACGGGAAAGAAGAGGGTTAGACAGACCTATATAATGTAGGTCTGTACAGGGGATTGAGGTAGTGAGGCAGAGGTGGTGGAATTAACGAGACATGGGTGATTGAATTAGCGAGGGAGGAAAGCTTGGTCTTCTTCCTGAACTTAAGTTATAATAACTTCATTTCTTAGAAATAAACACTTTTCTCAAAGTGCTGCAAGTGTTTTAATTAGGCATCGAGCTGACAATACCTTTCAGAAGGCTCTTCTCGCTGTATACAGTGTCACTTTATTAAAAATGAAAAGCAAGTCAGTGGAGTTAATTACCTGGCTCATGCATGTTAATTTGTCAGATTTGTAATGTGCAGTGTCCTTGGTGAAATCAATAGTCTGCTGCTTCAAAACGTGTGTATGTGTGTGTGTGTCTTTGGCCCCAGTAACTGAATATTCATTAATTCTGCAATTGCCTAGATGAGAAGCAGCATCGCCACACAAACTATTGTGCTTATCTGTCTTTGTCCGTGTGTTCAGCTTTGGTGTTGGGAGCCTGACAGCAAAAAAATTAAAACAGCTACCGTCACAAGTGAGAAAATAGTCGACATCGTAACTCATATGAAGAAACAAATAACGGCTGCTGTTGATTAACAAGAAGCTCACTGATATTCATGTTTTTCAGGTTTTTCTTGTATATTTTTAGCCATGTTACCAGAGTGGTTTCTGGCTATAGCAATGCTGCTCTGTCGATCCACCACTTTGGTCCAGACTGAAATATCTCAACAGTGTTTGAATGCATCACCATGAAATTTGGTACAGATATTCATGATGCATAGAGGATGAATGCTAATGACTTTTGGTGATCCCGTGACTTTTCCTCTAGCGCCACCATGAGGTTGACGTTTTAGATTTTTTGTCTGAAATGTCCATACAACTATTAAATGGATTCCCATTCAATTTGGTACAAACACTCACATCCCCCTCAGGATTAATCACGTTGGTGATCCTCTGACTTTTCATCCAAGGTCAAAAATGTAATTTGTCCAATACTTTCGGCTCGCAGGTATTTATATTATGACTAAATACCTGAAAAATAATGACATTCATCAGCCACAGCTGAGCTTAGTGTTTAGTTTAGCTAAATAACAAATGTTAGCACATTAACATGCTTAACTAAGATGGTAAACATAACACGCATTACACCTGCTTTACATCAGCATGTTAGCATTGTAACTGTGAGTATGTTAGCATGCTGATGTTAGCATTTAGCTCAAAGCACCGCTGTGCCAAAGTGCAGCCACATAGCTGCTAGCGTGGCTGATCTCAGGGGAAGGCGTATAAATAGCACAACATTTTAAGGAAATTCCGCATGTCATGATAACGCATTTTAGGCTTTATGCGTGACATTTATGCGCTATGGGCTTAATGTTGTGAAACAGCTTTTCACGTGTAATTGAAACGTTACTATGAAACGGTCGCGATTATGTTTTGGCAACAAAACCATTTTAGGAAAAACGTTATGGTCACGAATATGTCACGAATATGTCACAAACATCTCGAACATAACTTCAAAATACCTCAACAACACTTTGAGACAAATAACGGTCTCATTAGTCCTGTGTTTGTTGGACCCATCCACCTCCCCTTCTGCCCAACATAATCGGTCTCTCTCACTATAATTCTACATCACTAGCTCTGAGCGTTGCATATTCACACAGATGCATATGCATTGCAGTCAGTACAGACAGTGTTGCCAGATCTCGCGAGAGAAACAATAGAAACAAGCCCAAAAGAGGCAACTCTCACCCCCCAAAAAAGCCCATAACAAGCGACCTTACCTATACCTACCACAATATGAGAGAGAGTGAGGCGGTCACTTGATCACTTATGTGTATGAATTTATTTTGGATTGCATGTATTTCATTTCATTTTTGAATCCATTTAAGCTTGTAACTTTACATTTTTCTTGTTAACTAAACTTAAAGAAGTTGAACATTGATTGTTGAACACAAAAATGTCAAACTGCCCTCGAATCGTCCCCCACTTGAGGGCGAATCCAATCTTTAAGTCCACTCAGATCCTGCAACAAGACACACTGGACCACTATAGAGGAGAGAGACAGGAGCATGCCCAAATAAGCAACTACACTTTAGAGACAAGCCCAAAAAAAGTGACTTTTCGGGAAAACAAGCCCAAAGTCGCTTATAATAAGCAGATTTGGCAACTCTGAGTACAGAGTGAGATTACATGGCATACACATGACACGCCAAAAGCAACAAAGGCATTGTTACTGCACATGAATTGACTTACAAATTACTGTCATTCATACAGTATTTGGTGAGACAGAGCTGGCTGTAGACTCTTATTCAAACTGCTACAACAATGGGGGAAACAAAAATACTAAACTGAGTTGAAATTGAGTTCAGTATCATTAAACTGTAACGATTTTCACTGCTAGATTTTAGAGGCTATAAGGAATTTTAATGTCGTGATTCAGTGACAATAAACAGTCGGTTACTTTATGAAACAGTGAGCCACTTGTTTGTTCAGCACTTTTTAAACAAGATGCATAAAAAATCTCCACAGCTTCACAAATTGGATATTTGATGGTTTATTTGTTCTCAGAACAAAACATCAAAACATTTTACCATTTTACCTTTGCTACAGAATTTATTTCAGGGATTTTAAGCAAATTAAAGTGACGGAATACCTGGTGCAATAGGATAGGCAGACAGAAAAACAACTATAAAGCCTCTCTTTTCTGTACACTTTCGGTCCCATTGTTTATTCCATTCCAAATATAAGACTTACATGGCAGTTACCTCTGGCTGGAAATGTGTATTGACCTTTTCACATTCGACAGTCAGGCTGAAACTGTTATTCATATGATTGCCACTGCCGTGCCTTTGGCTTTGAACAGCAACCTTACAAAATCTACAGCATGCTGTTTTAAATAACTTTGGTCAGTGCAGCAGTACGAGACAAACCTGTAGCAGAGCAGACAGCAGTAGCTTGTCACTGTGACTATGAACACTCTAAACTCAGAGTGTTATCAGTAAATGGGTATGAAAAGTTGGCCACCAGGACAATCTCGCTAAAACATTCTCTTCTTTCATGCTTTATGTCTTTTAAGTGCTTCAAAGAAGGATTCATCCCTCCCATGTTGGTAACCATAGAAACAGATTAAGGCTGTCCCTTGAGAGCGATAAGAGGAAAGATGGGAACACGAAAGTTTACTGTGTGTGTGTGTGTGTGTGTGTGTGTGTGTGTGTGTGAGGTAGGTAATCCGTGGATTGGCCTTTTACAAAATCCATTTTGTCACCAATACACTTTGGCTGTGTTTCCATGGTTACCTTATCCAGGATGTTGAAAGGTGGAAAGAGAGTAAAAAGGAGGGAAACGGTGGAAGGATGTATACATGGGGGGAAAAAGAAAGAAAGAAGATAAAGGCATACAGGAAGTCAAAATTAAGACAACGTATGATATTTTAGGAAAAGTTATTCCTCATTTTATGTTTGTTACACGCATACAGTGTTTTAAAAATAAACTTCTGTCTTCAAAGAAAACAACTTAGGTTTAGGAAAAGATTGTGGTTTGTGTTAATATAACTACGGCAGTGGCGTTACTTAAGTGCGGAAGTTACAGGACAATGAGTCAACGTTGACTTCTGGTTTCACATGGAACACAAACAGCGGTCTTCTCGTCGAAAATCCAGTGTTTTTTGACCCAGCCACCCACCCTGAAAACAGCCTTATTAATAATACAGGTATAGAGTGTGTGTGCATCTCATAAAATTACACATTTATATTCATACAGACCAAGCACATGTACACAAAGTGTTAAGGCATTTGCAGAACTGCCTGCACACACCTGAGGCAATTTTAACACGCACTTGTGTGACAACAGAAGTGTCACGTGAAGTGTGTGCGCACACACACACACACACACACACACACACACACACACACACACACACACACACATATCCAGTAGGGAACACTTAAGTGAAAGCGTGGTCAGGCATGTTGCTAAGCATTTACAGGTCTTCAGAGATAAGAGAGGACAGAAGTGTGGGCAAAAAGAGAGGCTGAAGGGACGAAGGAAGAGAAGAGATGCTTTATCAGGTGGATTGATTTTTTCCTCATGCAACATATGAGCAGAGCCATCCATATCCAGCTCCACTAGATCAGCTCTATAATCTGGAGAGGAATAGATAAAATGGCTAAAAGCTCACATTCAAAGTTTCAGAAATCCATTTTAATATTTCCTGAAAGTTAATTTCATTTACTGTCAAAAATAACGAGCACAAACACAAAACAAAAGCAAAAACTTGATTGACTGACAGTAAAATTAATTCATTTAAATGATTCATTCATTCTAAGCTAATAGACTCCAGAGCTTCAAAGTAAATACACACAGACGCGAGAGTGGTTGCTATTCTCATCTTACATTTTCCAAAATGTCAAGCTATTCCTTTAAACTACAAATTAATGGGCTGCATGGCAATGAGGATACCACGGACAAGTGTAATTATTAAAGCAGATGTCATGAAAACAAATCCTGCCTGATTCAATGCTATGTTATCATTCCTCTCTGATGCACATGGAGCAAATAAAAAATTCCCATCTGGGAATGAAAACAGTATAATTTGTATTTGTTTTATGATTAGCGTATTGCTTTATGTTCCAACTGTCATCATCATCATCGTTATCCATTTAGCTTAGCAGAAATGAAAAACAATCTATCCTCTAATTAATGTGTTTACCCCGCTGAATCTCTGCGGTGCTGCTGGCAACGGCAGGGAAATATTCAAAGAAAGGAGCGGTGAGCCGCATGCACGGTGTCACAACTGTAATTTCTTCAATTATATTTTGTATATTAAGCATTGGAGAGACAAACATGAGTGAGCCTGACAAAATAGGTGCAAAACACATTGTTTGCGTCAGTGTCTTTGGAAAATGAATAAAATATAAATACAATATATAGTCAGCTGCCACTCATATTACAATTTTTATCTATCAGTTGTTGCTGTGTTGGGAAACTTTTGAATCTTTCAAGTTTGAATGACTTGGAAATGATAAAATGTGTTTCCCCTAATTCAACCCAATCCCATGGGAAGGCGTATAAATAGCACGCCATTGCAACAACATTCCGCGTGTCACAAGGACGCATTTTCATTTCATTTCATTTACTCATTTATTTGAAAGGGACAGAGCATGTAAATGAACATCAGTGTAAAATACAGGATGTAAACATGTAGGAGTTAGCAAGAATGCTAATTTTCATCCTTATAGTTCCCTAGGCAGGTAACAATATACAGATAAATAGACAACAGATCCACAATATACACAAGTAGAAAAGACAAAATACATTGTGCAACATGTCAAGTTAAAAGTGATCACAGTTCTGGTTTGCCTTAAACCATTGTTTGAGATGGGTCATGCAATAAGGAGGCACTTTTTGGTTTTCATTTGCACACTGCATTTCGCGTGTCATTTGTACGCCACGCAACAAAACTACGGTAGCGTCTACAGTTAGGTTTAGGCTGTAATGACCAGTTGAAGCAGACCCAGATGCAGACACGGGAGGCAGATGAAAAATTAACAAAAGGCTTTATTGCCAATAATGTGCAGAGGAATTAAACAAGGCAAAAATGGGGCTGGGGGTTAAAGCCACGCAGGCAGGCAGATATTGTAACAGGCTGGCAGGCAGGGCACCTATAGGCACAAAAGAAGAGAAAACACATGTTAGGAAAAGTATCAAAAACACGAGTAGAACTAGTAACAAGAACTTGGAACAAGTGAGGACGAAGTACCACTTGGGTTGAATCAACGAACTGGCAACGAGTGTCTGAGATGTCCAGGTATAAGTAGGGTGCTGATCATCTGATTGCTGCCAGCTGAGTGATTGGTGTCAGGTGGATTGATTGCGTCATCGAGCAAGGGAATCAGCTGGTGGGAGGAGAGCACACACACACACACACACACACACCCACTACCATATGCGCCCACAAAAGACAAACAGGGGAACTGGAAAACAGGGAAAAAGGGAACAAACAGACACACTAGGAAACTGGATTTATGGCTGTGACCATAACATAGGCAACAAAACCACTTAGTTAGATTTAGTAAAAACATCATGGTTGGGCTTAAAATAAGTACGTCAACTAAGTTAAATTTGTATGGAAACAACGTAACACAAGTAGGGAAAACACGTCACAAACGTCACTAACGTAACTTACAAAACAAAACACCGATCTCGAAAACCGGTTTCCTGGTTAAAAGCCCTGTGTTTGTTGGACCCATCCACCTCCCCTCCCGCCTGCCATAAGTGGTCTTTCTCGCTTTTTATTCTACGTCACCAGCTCTGAGCGTGGTATATTTACGCAGATGCGTTTACGTTGCGGTCAGTACAGATGACATGGCGTACAAATGACACGCCAGAAGCAAGAACGGCACTCTTATTGCACGCTAAATGCCTTGCCCATTATTATGTCATTCACACGCCCGTTTCGAGCAAACACGCTGCCTCGTTATATACCTTTATATACACCTCCGACAAGCATTTAACATTACCTGTGCAGTTGTTGTTTTTTTCAAGAACCACAAACTTCCATTTGCCTCATGTTTTCCTTTTGGTACATTGCATTGGAAATATGAGCAGCTGGAAGAAGTCGGATCAGTGAAGTTTTCAGGATGAACGGTTTTGTCCAGACCCACTGTGGAGGCAGTGGGGGGGAGATAATGTGACCGGACTGACTCACAGATGCTGTAATATTGTCTTTTTTGTCATATGTTTTTCCCTCAGAGCCTACACGGAGACTCGGAGTAACAGTCACAGCTGGGGGGATGAGGATGAAGAGGGAAACTGGGACAGAAGAAGAAGAATGTGTATTGAAGTTAAGGGAAGAAATGGCCCTGACTGTCCTTGACTGTAATAGAACTTGAACTACTATAACTACTATACTATACTTAACTACTATAAGATGTAATGTAACAATGGCAGAAATAGGCATCATACTTTCAGCTGTTTCCTCAAGCTGATAATTTGTGCCAAATTTTGGTAAATCAGTACGTAAGTGTAGCATTACTCCATTCATTTGTTTCATGACAAGGTGACAAAAACCTCTGCTGCAACATGTGACATTAAGCTGTAGATAGAAGGCTTTTTGCACCTAACAGCTCCAGTAATTGGACAGACAGACAGAGGCTTGCTAATTGAAGGTGAAAGCAGTTCACTAGTGCCAGCAGGGATGGCTCTGACCTTTTGTTGACCCGAAGCAACGTTTTTCTATGGAGGCTCATTTTAAGTTAAAATGTCACCCTGTTATACAATGTTGAGTTTTTCCCATTCTATTTAAAGCAAAGAACTTCGTTAAACTGTTATGTGAACATGGTAATATAGAGACTTGAAGAACAAACTGATCAGAACAGAGAGAACAAGTCTTGATGTTGACGAGCAAAATGCGCACAGGAAGCAGACGTATTCTTTGACTGATGTTTATATTGCACTCTATAGGGGCCTTTAAACAAAGTGGGCGTGGGGAATTAACAACACGAAAATTAGAAACACTCGCCTGTGAATGTGATGATATAGGGCTTTTATTGTGAAAGATGAGAATGGAAGGAGTGGATCTGGTCTGGTTGAAAGGAATAATAAAGTTTGCCATCTTATGAGTTCAGACCAAGCACCCAGGAAGTTTTGGTAGTGGCCAAATGGTGGAATTGCAACTTCCATGTTCGTCATGTGATGCCATTGGGCCAAAAAATACTTTTTCCCATAAACTTTGATTAGGAAAAAGACATTTGTAAATCAGCGGATCATTTTTTTTTAGGTAAATCAACTTCCCAGTACTAACACTTGAATAGCCATTATTTAAATCATTAGGTCCTAAAAGTTGTAAAATGCAATAATAGCCGAACCTAGAGTTATTTCCCTTCCTCTGTTCATGTGAATGAGCCAGCCTCAGTCTGGGAGGCAGGGCTAAAGAAAACGCTAGTGCGCTTGCTCTATAGGCCTAATGGATGAAAAAGATCATGGGCTACCTCCAGGGTCTGAAAAGTGAAGCCAATGCTGAAGTGCCTTAAACTTGCATTCTTTCTAACAGCCAGCAGGGGGCGACTCCTCTGGCTGCAAAGAGAAGTCAGATTGTATAGAAGTCTCTGAGAAAATGAGCCTACTTCAAACTTGATTTATTACCTCAGTAAACATTGTAAACATGAGTTTATGGTCTCAATCTCTAGTTTCAAGTCGTCTTCAATACAGTAAGATGTTCATTTAGTAAATTATGGACCCATTTAGAGTCAAATAGACCATAAAGCAGGTGATGCTTTAGGGCGCGGCTACCTTGTGATTGACAGGTCGCTACCTCGGCATTGTCCGGTCTCAGAGTTTTCCGTGTATTCCTCTTAGAACTTTAACCTTTTCACAGTGTGTTTTCAGTTCATGAAAGTTAATTGGAACCTTTTTGGTCGCCTGAAAATGTCTTATTCAGCATTCGGTTGTACTTAGCTCCACCCTCTCATGTCACTGCTGGTTGCAAAAACACAAGATGGCGGCGGACAAAGTGCCAAACTCGAGGCTTCAAAACCGTAGTCAAAAAAACAATGGGTGATGTCACAGTGACTATGTCCATTTCTCATATAGAGTCTATGGCTACATGTAGCTTGGTTTCCTCTTTGATACGGATCATGTAAACAGCATATCCAGTTTGGATATTCTGAGTTAGGCCTTATTCTGAATGGAGCATTTTCAGATTAAGACGTGTGATATGTTGATACTATTCATGTTTTAGGAGAATCCTTTGGACATGTAAACAGCGCATTCAAAATATGCGTCTTAATTGGGGTTTTACTGCAGTTTGCGACACACGGCCTCTTACCTGTTTACAGCCAGCTCTGTGTGTTAACAACTAGCCGACAGTTTGCAGAGATGCATGCCCAAAAGAAAAGCCCACATTTCTGGTCGGAAGGAGAAGCAAACCTACTTTTAAACATTATGAAAGACTCGGATATCAACATGTTTTTTGGATATCCGCAAATATCCCAACGCTGACCTTTTCAAGAAGGTAGTTAAAGGAATGAAAGAGGAAGGCTGTGTTCGCACGGTCGAACAAGTCCTCCACAGGTTACATAAATCGGAGTATGCATGGCTGCATGTAAACGGAATATTAGTGGAATATTCATTTTCATTAGCCATGTAAACAGCTTAGTAGGAATATTGTTTTTTTTCAGAATAAGGGCAAGAAAGATGTATGGTCTTTTGGTTTAACACCTTCAACACCTTTGTAGCACACATGCATCATGTGTTGTCTGCATTGTTGATATTGCTGCTCTACACACACAATGTTCATTTGAGTGAACCTTAGCTTAATAGTTTGTATTAACCTTGGTTGGACTCCTCGGCACAGCCAGTATTTGTAATTCAAGCAATAAAATCAGAATCTACCAAAGTTGATGTAAAAGAACTGTAGCGCTGCAGCGATGTAGAAAAAACTCAGAGTTCAGCTTTGATAATCCTTTGGAGAAATGAGTAGGATAACATAGTATGGAGTCAATCAACACCTCCCTTAAGTGTGAGAAAAAAGAAGAAGAAATACACCATCTGGTGCTGAAACGTTGGCATATAACTCAGGCTAATTAGGCATAAGTGCTTTTTACTATCTGCTGTGGGTTTTAGATACCAGTGGATTTCTTTGCTCTTTCTCTATACTCTTGACAGTAAAATGTAGAGTTTAGTCTCTAATGGTAGAGGAAAGGGTCAGCTGCCCTCAGATGATCTAAAGCACTCTGAATTTGCAAAAGGCATCGTCGCCCCTCTGGTATATGGCTGCTATAATCACTGATCAAAGAGATAATGTTTCCTCTAATGGCCTTAATGTGCACAGATTAGCAACAGTAATCTATATATATATGTGTGTGTGCACTGTAGGAGCGTGCATGTTTGTGTACACAGTGTGTGTGTGTGTGTGTGTGTGTGTGTGTGTGTGGCCTGTCAATTAGTGAGGAGACTGACAGAATGGATTTCCTGTTTGAGCAATAAGAAGACACAGTCATGTGTGACACATGTACACACTATAACAGACACTTACACACACATTTGTTTTCCCATCCTTGTGAGGACTAATGATTTCAGACAAATCCAGTTTCATATATATAAGATGAAAATGTGTCATTTTTTCATTTCTGTTTCCAGGTATTCAAAATAAAATGTGTAAATAAGACAGTTGGGGAGTTTCTCATCTGACTCTTAGTAGACATTGAACGTATGATGGACTGTTTCTGTCGTGGCTGGAGGAAGCAGCACAATGCAGCGTCTGAGACGGGCAGATTCAATGAAGATGCTTTTAATCAAACAAAAGGTCTTACAGGTTCCCAAAAAGGCGGACATGTACAGTAGCGAACAAAACTCTAAGTGGCAATGAATTCAAGTAAAACAAACTGGCAAAAGTCAAGGAGAAAGCACAGAGACTGAATACACCAGGAGGGAGATAACGAGGGACAGGTGACAGCAGGACTAATGAGGAACAGGTGAAACTCATTAGGACGGGGTGGACAATCACACAGGCAGGAAATAAACAAAGGTAGGAGGTAAAACAAGACCGGACACAAGAGGAGAGGACTTTCAAACTAAAACAGGTAACAAACTATGACAAAAACCATGACAGTTTCTGTGATACATAGGGATAACTGCCGACCGCTTAACCATATAAGCAGTGCTTATGTAGGCCTGTTTTGTACTGAACTGAATGCAACCAGCAACTGGCTGAAGTTACGTTCACTTAAGCTAAGTTTACACTACACTACACTCATCAGATCTCAGTACTGTTCACACTACACAACTTGCTGCCTTATAATCGGGAGTCTTTAATCGTCTTTAGTCGTTGTGAATTTCACACTACATGACTGACCGGCGACAGTAGGTCACACTACAAGATCTTTTACTATTTATTCCTCTAGGTGCAACAAAGACTTTGCTCCGTGATGCAAAAGCAGCACATACAGTAAGTTCCTGTTGTTACAGGCGACCCCGCCTCCCCCAGGTTTCCCCTCAACCCGTGTCTCGCGCTTTCATTGGCTGCAGCTGGTGGTCGGAGTACCCGACAGGTCCAGATATTTAACATGCTAGATATCTCGAATGTGTCTGTGAGGCATCGACGAGCGTCGGCCCAACCTCTCAGCCTGCGTCTTTTAGCGGCTTACACATGAGTGCTCGAGCAATCGGTGAGCCAACGCCGATTTGCCTCTGATCTGGAACTTTTGTGAACTAGGTATTACTAACAGTAAAGCATGATTTCCACCTCTAAAACCAGGCCAACTTTTCTCTGTCTTATGCTAAGCTAAGCTAATCAACTCCCAGCTCTAGCTTCAAATTTAGAGCACTTCTCATCTCTTCTCATCTAACTCAAAGAGTATTTGCCCTAAAATTAATCCCTAGCCTAGAAATAACACTTTTAAGAGAGGACCGAGGATTTAAGTAACAAATTAAATTTAATGTCGTTACTGTAACAGAATTGTTTTTTTTATACCTATTTAATTTTGTCTGTAATTTTACTTTTACTTAAGTACTTTTTATCACAAGTATCAATCTTTGCAACGTTTCGTGAGGACCAACAAAAATCATTTTCTCATCTGACTATAACAGTAAAGACATTTTCTCCTCACAAAAAATAAATGTAGACGATCCCGCTCGCACACAGTTAGTGGTATGAGTCACAGAGCAGCTGGATAACGTACACATGACAGATAAGAGGAGGGAAATAGAAGGCACAGAGATCTAGATACTGTACATTTGCAGAAGAGAGGCGAGATTTACAGCTTTAAAGACAGAATCAAAGATAAAGATACAGAGAGGGTGGATTACTGAAGCTCTGGTGTTGGTGGTGGTAGTGATGGTGTACTTCCTCTGGTCCGTAGAACTGGGCGACATTTCATCCCAACCTATCAGATGAATCAGCCAGCTGTCACTCCAACAACAACAACCAGTATAACCCACCAGCTATGCACGTTCATTCATTTACATGCACATCTCGAGTACACCTCACTCCATCACTGCCATACTGCGTCTTTCTCCCCCTGAGGGGCCACCTGGCAGCAACCGCTCTCACCCGCCGCAGTACAGTGATCCAATCATGACTGATGGCCTGTCACACACATGACGACACATACGGCAAACAAGCGGAAGCCCGGCTGTGCTGTAAGCGCACACACACACACCAACGCAGTCACTCCCTACCTTATTGAGGTCAGCAGGGTCTCGGCAGTGCATGTTTGTCGAGCTTATAATGGTCTGTCGGTGTGTACTGGTGCACAGGTTGAGGAGGAGGTTTCTGAAACTTCCTACAGACACTCCGTTGTTTTCATTCATTTGTAGAGGAATGAATTTTATCCATATATTCAAATATGCAAATTTCAGAGGTAGAATGAGAGGGAAATATCCAACTACGCCAAACTAACCAAAGTAATTTGGTAACATTATTATTGGCATAATGTTTTATACTTTGAGGTATATTGTGTTATTTTTGTGAAATGTATTTTAAAATCTTCCCAGTTTGCATCATTGTAATGAAACTGCATTGTGAATTACGTTTCGAGGGAAACGTATTTTGTTGACGATTACGTTTGTTTTTGGCATATCACAAATCTGCTTGCAATGATGGTCCGTGGAATGCCTAACGAAGTAGGTTGGTGCGCTATTTGTTATGTTTTGTTTCAATTTCGTAGCCTTTTTAAGCCCAATATTAAACATAACTAAGTAGTTTTGTTGGATTTTTTGTTTCGTTTTGTTTCAATTTACAACGTTAACCACGTGTTTAAAACTGTGATCGCAATGCGGGAGAAAATATGTTTCCCTCGAAACTCAGAATATAGTTTAGTTGTATGGGAATGTAATTTTGTAGGAGACAGGGTTACATATTCTATATAACCTATTTTACTCATATATTCCCATATATTAGCCAGCTAACATCAGCTAACAGCTTTGTCAGTTGGTTCAGTTACAGCAACAGTTACAGTACTAGGTGTAAATACATCTCTATACGTAAGAACTATAGTTACAGCCTGTTTTATTTTGTAACACATAAATCTCTACTTAGTAAACACTTACATTATAACTATGCTAAGGTTGAACTTGGAGGCCATATAAAGTCCTGCTCCAGGGTAGTAGGTTACTTTCCAATCACCCAGAAACCAGAAGGATTGGAGTTTGATGTCGTGAGTGTTCAATACTGCAAAAATGTTGCAGGTCTGTGCGTGAATCTTCAATAGACTGCAGCAAGCTCAGTGTTGCATGTATCTCTGAATGAACATACAGTTCACTGAGCTCACTGTTAAGAGTCTACTCTAGAATGCACTGTAGACTAAAATGCTTTCAATCCACCGTCAGCGACGCATAAAGATGATGTCCAGTGGCCGATGTAGTAAACAACAAACACTGCACCTGTCCTTATTCAGTTCTACATACAAATTCTCTACAATCTCTACTACAAGCTAATGCATTTTTGCCATTCGTACAAAATTATACCATTGGTTAATGTCTTATTTATGAACAGGAAATGACACGAAATGCATCAAAGGACACAATCGCGCTATGACTTTCGGATGCCGCTACCGTTAAACTCCACAAAGAGAAAGAAAATAGTTTTTACAAATACTTAAACCTGCTATAATCACTATTTATATAAAACAGACAGCTGTGTAGTGAAAACTATGTTGCTAAAAATTATAACAAGGCAAAAGTGAACATGGCTCACATACCCCTGCGCACTGCTTGACCCAAAGGATTTGCCCTTTTGGAAAAATTTGGGGCACCCTGGACTTCTATCCCCCAAAAGGAACAACTACACCACACTGTCAACCATCATACTATATTTGAAGTTCATAAGTTAAATAGTTTCCGAGTTCTGCTCCGGAAACGTAAGTGTGACAAGCGGACGGACGGACGGACGGACGGACGGACGGACGGACGGACACACGGAGCGCTATATACCCCTGACTACGTTGTCACTGGGGTATAATTAAATGCATGAATGAAAGCAAAAGATCTAGGTTACACTCTTTGACAACAGTGTGAACAATGTGAGTCCTTAGTCATGTAGTGCTGCAAAACAATAAGCACCTGTGGCCATCCTAGGTTTATTGTTCAACCTGCCTTGTGTGAAATCAAACAGGACACAACAGTGATGAACCGCGGCGCCGCCCACGCATCTTGTGGCATGAGCCTTTAGTATCGAACAGCTTCTGTGACAGGAAGGGAATGAGTGTATGCTCGTGTTTGGCCCGGATCCATAATGTAGCCAGCCCTGCTGCTGATTCTACCTGGGTGGTGGAACACACACTGAAGCACACCTTGAGATAATCACTAGCACGCACTCAAGGCCCATGTGCACATCGATCAGCAGGGTGTTCGATATGTGGTAAGTGCACAGGCTCGTAGATTCAGTCCTGTCTCGAGGCTGGGGGAGGAGAGAAGAGGAGGTTAGATGAAGCCTATTATTGAAGAAGGTGATATTGTTAACTCAACTTTGACTCACCTTAGAAAATTAAAGTGGAAGACCAGGTTGCACAGTTTAATTCAAAGTTGCACAATTCTAATTTTCATTGATTGGGATATTAACTCTGTCGTGTTCATTGCTTTGGTGTAGCCTAATGTACTGAAAATAAGTGGGATATGTATTTAACATACTGTAGTAGATCATTACACATTACTGTGAATGAACTTTGAAGATATAGCTGGTATTTCAAATAGATACTGTCATATTATATGCTTGCTCTTTTTTGTTTCCAAGTGTAGTGAAATATGTATTTAATATTTTGTAATTCATATCACGGTTATACACTGACAACCAGCAGGAAAAGGACTCGATAGCATGACTCACAGATAAAAAAGGTTCAAGTAACAGTTACTTGGCAAAAACACAAAGTAGCTTACAGGCAACTGTCCAGAGAAGACAGGCAACGATACCAAAAACATATAGGCTCTGACTCCAACACGTTCTCATCCCAACTCATCACATACCGCCTCTTTGTCACTTTAAGTTTAGGCAATAAAACCACTATAGTTTGGTTTAGGAAAGAACTACATGGTTGGTGCTTAAAACTACTGTTTGCAAAGTGAAAATGAAACTGGATGTTGTGAACACGGGACACGAACGGACAGCTGATTGTAACGTGAAAGTGAAACTAAACGCACAGGACACCAACAGCAACACTCCCGGCGCACTTTTTTACTGTTGCCACAGATGGGTTTACATTGTAGTTAATGGAACGCCTGGTGGGTTTCATACCGCCTCTCAAACGCCGACACCGGTGACAAAGCCTCTGTATTTGACTCCCTGGGAATGAGAACGAGCTGACTTGACCTAGCTTGGTCGCTTTCCCTTATGTGACAGGCCAATTTCTCCCTTTTGAAGTGAACATTAAATCTAGCTTATAAACAAACATAAAAGTAGCTTTTAAAACTCACATTAATATTTTTTGTTGTTTATTGACATGCTATTTCATACTTACAAGGGCTGTCAATCGATTAAAATATTAAATCGTGATTAATACCAAATTAATCACTCATTTTTTATCTGTTCAAAACGTAGGCTACCATGAAGGGAGATTTGTCAAGCTTTAATACTCCTACTGTTGCATACTGCTGCTTTATGCAAACATATGTATATATTTATTATTGGAAATCAATATTGTCCAGAATCCCTCACCGGTACCACATTTAGCATTAAACAAATATGCTCAAATCATAACATGGCAAACTCAAACCCAACAGGCAACAACAGCTGTCAGTGTGTCAGTGTGCTGACTTGACTATGACTTGCCCCAAACTGCATGTGATTATCTTAAAGTGGGCATGTCTGTAAAGGGGAGACTCTTGGGTACCCAGAGAACCCATTTTCATTCACATATCTAAAGGTCAGAGGTCAAGGACCCCCTTTAAAAATGGTCATGCCAGTTTTTCCTTGCCAAAATTTAGCGTAAGTTTGGAGCGTTATTTATCCTCCTTCGTGACAAGCTACTATGACATGGTTGGTACCAATGGATTCCTTTGGGTTTTTTTTGTTTCATATCATGCCAGTATCTTCACTCTTCACTCTTTAAAACTGAGCCCGCTACAATCTAAAAATCGCAAGTTACATTAATGCATTAAAAAAACAAGTGGTTAGTTAACACGTTATCACCTTAACTCTGACAGCCCTAATATTTGCAATAGATTCTTCTACTGTATAGTTTTATATTTTTACAATGGCATAATTTCCTCAGAGATCGATAATGTTTTATATTCACACATAGCACCATGGTACACAAATTTCACAGCACAGCTTTATTGATGCTACATCGCAGAATAGAAATGGATGTTAACAGGTCAATTACTTCATAATGTGTTTTAGCTTTGTTTCAAGCTCTGACTCTTGTTACTTCAACAGTCATAAAACAAGTTAATTGCAAAGTGGAGCGGGGGCGACGAAGCATTTCCACCCCAGCCAGTTGATATTAATGACTTTCCAATTTTTGAAACAAACTTTTATGTCCAATAGTCTTTACAGTACTTTTGCATTTACCCTCCAAGCTCTGATTCAGCTGACAGAAATAGAGAAGCAGCTTCTATTATTCACTTCACTCCCACTTTTAATCAGACTGCAGCACATGACCAGATGTTCGAAGGCTAAAGCGAATTCTCATGCCAGTTACCACAAAGAAATCTGCCAAAAATGTTCTGTGTGAATATAATGCTTTATACTAAAGGTGCCAATACTTCTGAGCGTGATGAGCTAAAATGAGAGATGAAAAAACTAAATTGACCCTCCTTTGCTAACACCCTCAGTTACTATTACGCCTTCAATGCAAGGCACAGATGCCACAGATTCACAACGATAACTGTGACATATTATCCACTCGGAATTCATAGTTATTTTTGAATGGAAACTTGATTGCAGAAAGTAGAGGGAAGTAGGTTTCTCATTTCTAGCCAGCAACAGCTGAAATAACCTATGCAGGGATGACGTATTTTTGTTGGCTAACCCGGATGTTATCATCGCCCTGATTCCCTCCACAAAAAAAAAATAGATTTTTCCATTGGATTATTGGAGGAAATAAGTTCTGTGGCAAACAAATGTTTATGATACGTACACATTTTTTCAGCAAGATAATCTTCACAAATGAACACCACTTTTAGGATTTTTGAACGCTTGGCATCTCACCAAAAACCTATTAAAAGAGCCCATTGACTTTGAGACAAGGGAACCGGAAGTGCAAAAATGCTAAGTCATTTCCGGGGTTTTAGGACTCATTCCTGCAGCAATGAAAAGTCAATGTTCAACGTCCTCATACAACGGTTCGTATGATATCTTACAAAAAGTTATTCCTCGTTTTTTGTACGTTGTTCTACGAACAACAACATGTGTCAATTTCTGTTCCAGTCTTTTCAAAATAAACTTCCGTCTTCACAGGAAACAACTTAGTTAGGATTAGGAAAAGATCCACTTGGTTTGGTTTAAGCAAGAAACCTACTTAGTTAACATTAGGCAACAAAAATACTAAGGTAGCTTTAGGAAAACATCGTGATTAAGTTATGCATAACTTAAGTACGGAAGTTCCATGACAAAAAAATACTTAGTTAAGTTCAGGAAAAAAATGGTGGTTTCGGTTCACAATTATGTGGATTACCTCCGAATTAATTTCATGGGATGTATACAAATTTCAATGTATTTACTTTTCTCAGGTATAGCTACGAACGGTGTATGTGAACAGCCTGTAGTGTTAGCTCCGTGAAGTCGTTGAAAACTTTTTCTAGCATAACCTAACCCTGCAAAAAATGGTGTATGTGATGTTAGATAGCAATATGTTGGACACACGCTAGGTTAGCCAGGCATGCTAATGTTTTTGCATCTTAAGTTAGCGCAGACTAAGACTGTTTATTCCATTCCTTACAATTCTGCTCTTGTGTTTTTGGTTTTTGGAAAGGCTAAACAATAAACCGAACTGTTTGAATACTGGATATCTCTCTTACTACAGCCCCATGTGCAGCCACTTCAGCATGTGGAGAACTAAAAAAGCTTGACAGACAGACTGCCTGAGGCAACAGCTTTTGAAGATGTAATCAGTCCACAGAGCACAGTAACAGATTTTTAGAATAACATTTGTAGATTTACATGTTAATGTCCTTCTGTAAACAGGATTTTATTTTAGTCTGAGTGAAATGGTTGACACACTCACCCACCTAATATGTACAGAACCGCTGGGATAACTGCCCATAAATTACACATACCTACTCGTGTGTTATGTGAATTGTGGCTTCATAAACAGTGTGTAATGTTTGTGCGTAATGATGTCAATATAAAACCCGAAGAGAGAACAAAATCGATTTTCTGGTCCATGATGATGATGATGACCAGGTTAAACAGGGGTTAGTTGCTAAAGGCATGAGTGGGCTTTAGCACTTGAACACTTGATGACCGAAAAGATTAAATGAGGTTTGGGAGACATACTGTAGATGACCTGTACAGCACCGAGATGTTGCAGAGTTAGTTTACAAATTGCCTCATCCCCACAAAAGATGTTGGATTACACGCACGCTGTTCGAAACGTATACCTGACAACAGCCGAGATCATTATGCCTCTTCTACTCCCAGCTGCACTTCTAAAGCAACAGATTACACAAACCCCGGTGGAAACCGCATCGTCCCACTGCCCGTGGGAACGATTCTCTCGATGGCCCTTCAAACCGAGGGAAGTGCTGCTCTCGACTGCATACCAGAGCTTGTTTTGCTGTGCGGTTAGTGGTCATCGTGGCTTGTTTGAAGGAGTTGTTCTGTCAGGTATTGAAAAGAAATGTCCGTGTCAATTGTATCTGTGCACAATGAGCAGAATGTCACGCTACTTATCGGCACTTCAAATCCGTGTTTGTTCCACACTCTTCAAAAGACTCCTGTTGGCAGTTGGTTATATATTTTATAGACAGCTTACCCTTTGAAATCACCCCCACTCTTCACTGTGTGCAGACTAAATTCTGCAATAATATCTGGTGTTCCCTTCTTCCTTGCCTTCTCGGCATCTGCTTCTACAGGCTCCTATTAGACAAGCACCTCCTTGGCGTTTTGCAATCAATCAATAGCACAATGACAACAATCTGACCACGACAATACTGTGTACTAGTATCCTAGAACCAGTATAGTATCAATACATTTCTGAGGAGCTTTGCCTTGAAGTACCAATTGTTGGCATGACCAACTGAGACCTCCAAGCCTAGAATCATGGAATAACATAAAATAAAATAGTACAAAAATGTTATTTCCCTTTAGATTTGCCTTTTTGCAGTATAAACTAAGACCTCGTGAAATTGCCTTGCCTTGCATAATTTATTTGTATCATTATATATTTACTATTAAGGCTCTAAGCACTGCACTGCATCTTCTCACAAAATGTTTTTATAGTTATAATTAGTTTAGATATGACAACCCTCCTAAGGCAAGGTCTGCAACCAAAATATAGCCTCTTTAATAACTGATGTGCTCATAGTGTGTGTCTGTCAGGTGTGTAAAAGAGTGCAGACAGAGTGCAACACTTGACTGGAATACGATGTAAAAAATAAAATGCTTTAATTTGCAGCCTGGTGCAAGGTACATATTGATTTGGACAGTAAAAGTGGAAAGCTGCATTGCTAATAGTTAATTCAAAGCCGGTATTGAAAGAAAGTTCCTCTTTATAAACATTAAAATTGACTTCAACTAGTTTATAATCCTGAGATTTTAAAAGATTAATGTCACCCCATATAAAGGGGCAGATGAGGTGATTTGGTCCCGGAAAACTTTAAAAATGTGTGTTGAAGAACCAGGTCATTAAGCAGTTGTGCAAAAAGTGGCATTTATTATTAACCAAAATTTTAAAGAAAGAAGAGAAGAAAAGAATTTTAATTGTTTCTAAAAGAAAAGGCCTTAAAGTGGCAGTAGACAGTATATTTTTGGCATCATTGGGCAAAAATCCCATAATAACCTTTCAGCATATTGTAATTCAAGTGTTCTGAGAGATAACTAGACTTCTGCACCTCCTCATGGCTCTGTTTTCAGCCGTGACGGGAGACTTTGACCAATCACAGGTCAGTTCATTGAGAGAGTGTTCCTATTGGCTGTGCTGCGGTCATGTGACTGAAACTTGGCGTTCCTTCACCAGATTTCACAATGGCGGCGGCGTCACAAACTTTCTCATTTTACAGCTAAACCGTGCACTACAAGATGATTCTGAAAGCAATTAAGGAGAAATATAGGCATTAACGTAACATAATATTGATTCATATTTGATCAGCGCTGCCTAGTTTAACCGTTTTGTCGGAGTTCGCAAGTGATTGACAGCTGGTTCTCATAGACTGCAGCTGGACAGCAGATCTCAGATCAGCTCTTACTGCTTGTTTTCCTCCGTTATGTGAAATCTTGCAGATGCCGTTAGGAGCACCGGAGGACACAGAGGCACATGATTTTGTTCAGGTTACCTGTTTCATGTACTAATGTCAGTATATAGCGACCGTTTTATAAAAATAACTTTTTTTAATCATATTTGCTCCAATCTTGCCTACTTCAGCTTTAACAAACATTTTAAAGAAAGAAGAGAAGAGAATCATTTTAACTGTTTCTAAAAGACGAGGCCTTAACGCTACTAAAACAACACTCCAAGTGTATTTTGTTCAAACAATGTTTGTTTGGAAATTATTTCAATATTTTATTTACCAACGCACGGGAAATTGTATTGTTACTTTTTAATATTTTTGACCGTTTTTATATTGAATGTACATACTTGACATTGTTATTGATCTTATTTGTTATTATCTAAGTTTTACTTGATCATATTTTATTATTATAATTAAACAACTTCATTTGGAGTCAAAATTATGAAATTTAGTTGTTTTTTTATTGATTTTATACTGTGCACAATGGTAGAATGTCATGATGCACGGGGTAAATGTCATGGCCAAAGCCTCCATTGTGTGCACATAGCCTCCTGTAGTGGATATCAGTAGAATTGTATAGCCAGATTCCCTTTCTGGAGGTAGAAAACCCATTTGGCACACTTTGGGGTATCCAAGCTGCCAAATGGAGAGTCCGCCTGGTCCTATCCTTACTAAAACCTTTGTAGAATTTATGTGTTGTCTAGGCGAACCACACCATCCAGCACCCTAGGGCTTAGTTAGTTAGTTACTACTGACATCTCAATCTATTGGTGGGCACCCATCCATACCAATGAGCACACAACATATTATAGAATGTCATTCACTGCAGAACCACTCTCACAAACACAGTGGCCAGCTCCTCCCTGCTAAGAGGACATAATGAGGCAAACCTGTTTGCACTTTCCTTGATTGAGCTGCTGAGCTGAACTACCCCGACATCCAAGGCAGAACAATACAAATCCTTTGAACCCATAGAACAAACAAACTAAAACAAGCTTGTGTCATTTATACATCTTAATGTATCAAATAAACCGAAATATTGGACTGAGATTAATAATCAAGCAGACACAAAAACACTGTTAATGTTGGAAACAGATCAGTGAAAATGGAGAAAGGCAACCTTTTCACTGGGGTAACCAATAAATATCTGTGGTAGCAAACATTCTGTACAAAATGATAGTTGCGTGATCATGGAAAGCTTAAGAAACAGATCCAGATTTGCTTACAGCAGGAATAAAATCAAACTGGAGCATCTCAGTGATTGACAGGAGAGTGTGTTTTACTAATCAACACTGACTTAATGTATGTAGCTGTGTGAATGTAAAGCACAGTGTTGTCTGCATAAATGTTGAAACGCTGTCTGGCTGATAAATCAATGATGACCACACGCCTTCGTCACCATCCTCCCGGCAGCACGGCCCTTCCCCAGCGCAACAGCGCTTCTATATTTAGATCCAGGACCCAGAATACAGTAGCCAAGTAATCACCCCCATCCTGTGTGAGTGATGAACTGCTCCCAGCCTCCCTCCAAAGCTCTCCGGGGGGCTGAGGAGCCTCTGCCAAACAGCTTCGGCTGCCATGTTACAGTAAGACAATCTGCAATCAGACACATATAAACACACACACGGGTCTACAGAGCTGTGAATATAATAATATGAAACATGCATGTAGGTGAGCATGTAAACACACACTCTCACAAAGGCATTTTTTCATATACACACAGTCATGCATCACTTTAGAGGACATTACATTGACTTACATTAATTTCCTGGAGACTTACCCTAACCCTAAAGCTGGGCATACACTGTATGATTTTTGCCCGTTTCTGGCCTGAATTTTGAGCCGCACGACTAATTTTAGAGTCAGACCGAATTTCAGCTTCATCAGGTGTCGTTTGCAGTGCAGTGTACAGGGGGCACCGAGGACCGATTAACTCTTCCCGACCAGCCATCGGACAGTCGGATGAATTTCTGACATGTCCGAAATTTTGGTCGGCCGTCCACAGATTCTCGCACAGTTGAAGCAGAGCCACGAGCCGATTCCCCAACGTCAGCGCCTTTTCTACTCAATTTACAGTAATCACAGCGTAGCTATCAAGATTACAATGTAGGCTACAATAGATATAGCTAGTAAAATGTAGCTAGCCTACCTCCAATTCTCTCTGCAAAATGGACAAGCCATACTGTCCACGTCCTCCTAGACACAGCGAGGCCATATAACGGTAAGACAGGATGACACAGATGATAAAGGCAGCACGTTTCTGCCTTGTTAGCATTGTGACCCATACATATCTTTGATAGCAAACAAACTTTACCTGCCTCGGAGCTTTCAAACAAATCTTTATTGACAACTGTCAATAGCCAACATTTCTAAAATCGAACAGTGGATGCCCAGCTCATCCCTAACCTTAACCTAAACCTAACCTTACTATAAACTGAAACCAAGTCTTCACCTTAAAACGTAATGATTGAGGGATAATAATAATAATAATGGGGACGTGCATTTTGTCCCCAAAAGGAAGGCAAGTCCCCACAATGTTTGTAAACAGATGTAGGTCCCCTCAACATTAGTAATACGGGCACACCTACACACACACATTTCTGCCGACAGTATTCTCAGTGATTGAGCTAATATGTTTTTGCCAGATATAGTCTGTAGAATAAAATGGAAAATCAAGCTTGATTTTACACAATCACATATTCACATAATAACCTGTACTTAGAATAACTTAGATTTGTATTCAAAAACATTATGAATAGATAATAAAAAAGAGCTAAGGTGGTGTAGAACAGCAAGGGAATGTAGAAAAAATACTGTACAGCCCTCTCCCCCTTTAAGATGACTCAAGATCTCAATCTACCCAAACTTGGTTTCCACGGTAACAGTCCCCTCCTCTTCTCCCCCCTCTTTCTCTCCATCTCCAATCTATTTTAATTAAAGTGTGTGAGATGCCAAAGGCCAGTCAGCCGGTCTAGTCGTTGCCTCCCTGACTCTGTCATCTCATGTTTGCTTTGACTCACACAGACAGTTCCCTTCCATCACTCCATCCCCACCTCCTCCATGTAGTCATGCATTTCCCTTTGTTTACTCTCTCTCTGTTCTCCCAGGCTCGATCCCAATCTCCACCCAAAGGTCCAAACACTAAACCCTAACGGACTTAATTGACGTCACCTGTGAGCGTGGCTGCAGTGCTTGAGGGTATGAGTTCATCGAGGTTATCAGCTAAATTGATAAAGCAATAAAAAAGTCCAACCTTTCCCTTCATTTGACATTTTGGTGTCTTGGGAAAAAAAGCCACAGTGCAATGATAAGCCTATTATATTTTTTAAACTAATCATATTGAGTCATTTCAGTCTATAAAATGAACAAAAACAAACAAACTCCATGACTAATACCAAAAGCCCAAGGTGATGTTCAATAGCTTGTTTCGACTAACAATCTAAAACCTGAAAGGGATTTGATTCATAATGAAGAGTCACGTTAGCAAAGGTAGAATCAATAAATGTTCGGCATTTTTGATGATAAATAAGTTACAGACCCCCTTTACACCTCATAGTAAAATGCGTCTCAAATCCAGATTTTATCTAGATGTGATTTAAAGGTCCCATATTGTAAAAAATTAGATTTTCATGTCTTTTACATTATAAAGAAGGTTTAAGTGCTATATAAATACTGTTAAACTATCAAAACGCTCAATATACAGAGAAACACACACAGCCCGTATTCAGTAATTGTGTATTTGAAACAAGCCGTTAGGATTTCTGTCCATTTGTGATGTCACAAATATACAATATTAAGACCATTACAAGGTTTTAAACATAAACATTCTAAATGTGTCCCAGTTTATTTCCTGTTGCAGTGTATGTGAATGACATCAGCTGACAGGAAGTAAGCATGAACCCAAACTGTTGCCTAGCAACGCGATTACGTTGAAATGCACTAAAACGGAGCGTGTCAGACAGATGGTAAATACAGGTGTATTCATTTAGAGGAAAATAAAGTTTTTTTTTAACATTACAGCATGTAAACATGTTCTAGTAGAAACCTGTACTGTAAAATTAGCACGATATGGGATCTTTAACTTGATTGCATTTACACCTGTTAATAGTACGTGTCTGCAGTGTCCACATTGAGATCCATTGCTTTGTCTGGAAGGGTTGAGAGGAAGGCTGTTCTAAGCACGGGCTTGCCGCCAGGCACTGCCAGAGAGGCCGTGCGTAAAACGCGGACACATCAGCCTCAAAACGCCACCGTTTAGGGGGAGAGGGATCGCAAACGGGACTTAACGTCTACACTCGCACACACAGGGGGATGAGGAGGGGAGACGGATGAGCCTTCTGGTCACAGCGGTCTAGTGACCACGCGAGCGCTAAGAGCCCTCCCACACACGGCTGAAGCTTCAAATATTCATTGTTGATTACTACCGCAGCTCCGGAGTCCAAAATATGGTACTCAGGACAGCCCTACAATTACGTATTTCCAACCATGTAGTTGTTGAGTGTAGATTGAAAACCCAATTGCATTTACACTTGTGTTCAATGTGGTCACAACGCATCCCTGACCACATCCGGAGGTGGCCGATCAGATCACAATCAGTCCTCAATACATTTGGGTTAATTTACTTTCATGTGGTCAAGCTATCCGATCGCAATCCGACAACCCAAAAAACGCATTTTAATGTCAGGTGTAAAGGGGGTCAAAGTTGCATTATGATTTATCGCCACTTGGAAGCAGAAGAGTTAGCAAAAAAACAACAAAACACAATACAATAAAACACAAAACAATAAAAACAACAATTTAACACATCACCTTATAAAGTTGTTGTGGAGAATGTGTTGGCTAACACTTGCCTATTTATTCGTCCAGCATACACAGAACAATGCTTATTTTTCAAGCCTTTTTTCTTGTGACAGAAACAACAACTCCAGAGAAAGAGGGGGGAAATTATGTATATATATCTATATATATATAATATACAGAATATATTTTGACCTTGCTAAATCCTCCACTGTGTTAATGATCTGTCTGCCATTTCAACCCAGTCGCACAGCAGTTCGTGAAATAGTCACGAAATTTAATGTATTGATTCGTGTACGGAGACACGAATTTCAAATTTTTTCGGGATGGTCAACACAAAATCAATTTCTATGTAATCCAAGTAATTGTGAACCAGGAAGTATAGAGAGTGGCATGTGAAACCACTCGTCAAAGTTGATTTATTTGTCACGTAACTTCCGCACATATATAAGTTACACCACTTCCAGTGTTATTTAATTCCAAATCACAATCTTTTCCAAAGCCTAACTAAGTAGTTTGTTGCCTAAACCTAACCAAGTCGATCTATTCCTAAACCTAACTAAGTAGTATTATTTTGAAAAGACTGGAGTGGAAATTGACACGGGGGTTGTGAGCAACCTCTTTTTGCAACACATAGCGCACCTTGACCCATTATTAATATAAAAGATGTGGATTTGTGCAGCTTATCAAAATATTTTGATTATTTTTCTGTCAATTCAAGTAGTCCGTGGTCATTTAATTGATTTTGATTTTTAATTGTGTGGCTTTATCCATAAACAAGTCAGATAAGCACTCCTAATTGTCCCACTCCACTCCCTCAAGATTATTTAAAATAATTAAAAAAAAGCACAACTTAAAGAAAGAAAAATCATAATTGACACATAAGCTGATTATGATAATCACATGTTCAAAACAAAGTGTGTTTTGCTTTCTAACAACGTGCCGTCCCCTCCCCCACATCCCCGAGGTCTGATATCAGACCACTCATCTGTCACATCACATTCTTCACGCACGCCAGTTCCAGCTAATTAATGTGCAGAGAGAACAAATCGGAAACATTTGACCTCCTCCAGCTTAAAAATAAGTCCCGCAATCCTCTGGGTTCGTCAGAACTGCGCAATGGGATGTCCCGATTTCCAGCGCATAACTGTGTGCGCGTGTGATAATTACTGCAGTGCAGAGGCTAATTGGGCCAATGCATATTAATTCATTAAAATGTCTCCCTGCTGGTATACCCACTTCAAATCTGGGCCTCATCTGCTGGAAGGGTAGGTGTCCTCGCAGGCTTCCTGAGGGAAATGCAAAGGAATTATTCTCAGGTAATATCCAGAGATATGTAGATGTCTGTCACATCTGAGCAGAGAGATTCAAAGCGACCTTCTACTGTACAACTTCCTCTTTCTTTTCGAGTGCACTTGAAATAGAAAAACGTCTGAGCGCGGCCCATTTTCAAAAAAGGAACATCTCATCCTTATGATACCAGTTATTCTCTTAATTTATTCCTGCAGTTAAGACTTCTTTCAAAATTGACATCCAGACGATAAAAGGTCATTAAGCTTCGTCATGATCAGTGTGTGTGTGTGTGTGTACATGTGTGTAAGAGAAACACATCTAAAGGCCACCAGGGCCCATAGGGGCTGTTGCCGGGGCCTGGCCTGAGAACGGTTGCCATAGCAAACTGCTTAGTATTGACTTCTGGCAAAGACTGAGATCCTCTGGTTTTTGTCCGATCCCTATCCAGTGTGTGTGTGTGTGTGTGTGTATTTTTAAGCCGTTCATCTGAGAAAGCCTTTTATTACATGTTAAATGAACCAAATGAGCAGATAGCAATCAGCTAAAGGGCAAAATGAGCTTCTGCACAGCCACACTGAATACAATAGAGGCAGGCTGTGACCTTAAGCCATGGGGTATGTGTGTGTGTGTGTGTGTGTGTGTGTGTGTGTGTGTGTGTGTGTGTGCATGGGTGTGTGTGTTCAGGCTACCTGAGGCCATATTATGCAGATAATAGATACAGAATATAGAGCACCATCAGCAAACCATCGATAGACTTTCACCAGTCGTATAATATGTCTTGTCCACTTTTTCTTTATGAAAATCTTTTGTTATTCATTTGGAGAATACATAAATCGAAGCTGTAGGCGATGAGGCTATTTACTAGAATGGAAAAGAGGGTGGAAAAACAATTGAATTATGGCTAATCAATGGCCCTAATAGAGCATTTGAAAAGGAGCTGAAAAGACAGAGAGGAAATGTAGATAAATAGGGTGAGAGCGAAAGTGGAAGGGTGAGGGGGGGACACATATTACGGGAGTCGTGACAGAGGAAACGGGGGGGAAATTTAATGTCTAATGTCAGTGGGAGAACGGGATGGTGATGATGAGGGGAAGAAGTTGGAGAGAGTGAGGAGGAGGAGGAGGAGGGAGAGGAAGGAGCTCTGGGTGCCTCAGCAGGGCAGAAGAGGGAGTAGAGCTGCTGAGCTGAATAACAAACCACTGCCTCGCCCCATTATTATAGTATCTGTAAAGATGGAGCAGAGGAGAGGAGAGATGAACAGACAAACAACTGCTTTTACACATACAGTATGATTCAAGACCATAACAGTATGCTGACATTAACAATAGTAACCATTAACATCCATGGCACTCTGCCAGAGGGTCCGTGAAAAGTTTTCAGATGTTTCATTTTTTTATATATTTCTTTTAATTTCCATTTTACAAGTGGCTTCATAGTTCAAAAAGTAATATTTAAATGTTTAAATCTATAGCAGTGTATGGATTACGTTCTAATCTAACAAATCTATAACTCTCAGAATCTGTAAATATTTTAATTAGGGCTGTCAAAGTTAACGCGATGGACCTAAGGAATACCTTGATACTTGTCGTGAAGGAGGTTAAATAATACTCCAAACTTGCGCTAAATTTTAGCGAGGAAAAACTGGTATGGCCATTTTCAAAGGGGTCCCTTGACCTCTGACCTCAAGATACGTGAAAGAAAATATGTTCTATGGGTACCTACGAGTCTCCCCTTTACAGACATGCCCACTTTATGATAATCACATGCAGTTTTGGGGCAACTCGTAGTCAAGTCAGCACACTGACACACTGACAGCTGTTGTTGCCTGTTGGGCTGCAGTTTGCCATGTTATGATTTGAGCAGATTTTTTATGCTAAATGCAGTACCTGTGAGGGTTTCTGGACAATATTTATCATTGTCTTGTGTTGTTAATTGATTTCCAATAATAAATATATACATGCATTTGCATAAAGCAGCATATTTGCCCACTCCCATGTTGATAAGGGTATTAAATACTTGATAAATCTCCCTTTAAGGTACATTTTGAAAAGATAAAAAAATGTGCGATTAATTTGCAATTAATCCCAATTATGGACAATCATGCGAATAATTATGATTAAATATTTTAATCAATTGATAGCCCTAATTTTAATACATGTCTAATATAATTTTTCTTGTGTTGTTCTTTCACATAACTAAGACTAAAGAAGTGTGAAAAATGGGCTACGTCAAATTATTCCAAGGAACATTCTCTATCTTGTAAGGCTCAAAAAAGATTGAGAACCCCTGCTCCTCTAAAGGTAAATAAAACCAGAAAATCGAGAACTACAGAGTTTTTACCAACTCTATGGAGCATTCAGCCTCTTTTAACTCACTACTTTGGTTGTACAGACTGCATTTTTACTATATACTGTAGGCTCAGTCTCACTGCTCTGGATGGCCCAATATGGTTCACGATTTTTGTTTTCACTCTGTTAAGGTGGAGGAAAATCTCTACTAACTGTAGTTAAACATTAATTAAGTTTGAGAACATTCAAGTTAATTATCTCCTGTCAAGATGGGACTATGAATCAAACTATAATGAAGAAAAGCATACGGCAGGGATGAGATCTATAAAAAAGGCTTGCCTATAAAATCAGATAACTCTCTCCAACGTCCAGCTCAGTCCTCCCGATAACATATTCTGGGCAGCGTTCCTAATAGCACTCCTCGTACCCCTCCTGAAAAACTCACTGGGACGACACTGAAACTCTGAAGAGAAGTATCCAGAATTTAAGGGAAAGCCACAGTAATTAATTGATGCCGCAGCGAGCGCAGCCCAGAATATTTTCATCCTTAATGGTGCCACTCGGGAACGCACTCAGGCAAAGTGTGCATTACTGCCTATCTATAATTGATGTGTCACGTTCACCACACAGAGCCTGGCTTGGAGGACTGTGTAAAGGGATACTCCACACACTGCGCACACTGACATGAATGCACACACACACGATTATTATTGAGAGATCCTTTATTGATTTGTTTGGGAAAAGGATTTACTCGTTGGGGAAAAAAACTGATCCGAACAAACTGAATTTCTATCTCATGTTGTTTATTCCTGAATCCCCGGAAAGTGGTGTGTTTTTTTTGTTGTTCTTGAACTCTGGACTCTTTATTTTTGGTGAATATTATTGGGACTTGCATTTGATTATCTTACACTTAACTCCCCAGATCCACTTTCTTTGAACCAATCCAATAAACTTGCAGGAGAAAACCATGAACGTTAAGTTACTGAGCACCTGTTGGCAACCAACCTGTTGGTGAAGAGTGCATTGTGACTTGTTTAGGACTCAAAACTCAAAGTTTAGGACCTGGGACTTGATTTGACTTGTCAGTCTTGACTTTGGACTTGATTGCAAAGACTTGAGACTTATTTTTGTAACTTGCAAAACAATGACTTGATCCCACCTGTGGTTTGAACAGAATACTCACATTGGAGTTTTTCATTCTGATGGTTTTAATGTCCAGTTCTTAAACATATCTAAGATTCATTCAACTGGATTTTCTGTTTAAGTCTCAAAAAGCAAATCCAGTTACTGTTGACAACTCCATGCGGTTCATGAATTTCAAATAAAATGTGAATCTTGTAGTCTTGAATTTTATACTTACACACACACACAGACACATTTCCATAATGTGCTGCTCACTTTGCATACAATGAAGACAAAACGTGTCTGAGACAAAAGTTTCTTTTGAAATGCCCGTGGCTCATCTAACAAGCACGAACATGTGCAGAGGAGAGAAAACTGAAGAGAAATTCAGCCAAATGAATTAAAGTTGAGTAAAGTAGCCAAACACAGTCTGCCTCTGCATGTGTATATGAAATAACTTTACATGATCGAATATAAACATTAGGTCCAACAATAACATCATAGACAAAACCATGCTGTTAACACATAAATACAATTACTAAATTACTGTTGATTCGGATTCTTTCCAGCTGAGTCCTGTTTAAAATTATTTCCAGTGACTTTGAACACAAAATTTGGACAATTTCTTATACTACAATTACAGCTTTTTTTCCAATTGCTAACACACTAAAATGACACATAAAGCATGGTTATTGAAACTGACACTCAGAGAGTAAAACCTCAGCCCAAATCTCCAAAACTCTGATCACATTTTCTTCTTTGCACCCAATTTGCAATTAAACATGGCACTTTTTGCAACACAGTGCACAGGGTTCTCTACATAAGATGCAGGAATCTGACATAAAGTCATTTGTTTGTCATTTTAAAACACTACCATTCAAAATGCCACACCCACAGACCAATTAGCCAATGCAGGTGCCGCCTGGCTAAACTCCTGATTGCTTGATTGTTGGCTCAGCAGTCCGGATGTAAAAAGAGTGAGTACAAGGGAGTACCTGTTTACAACAACAATGTTTAGTCAATATATTCATGTACTTTAACACTATCTCTGAAAAAATCAAACCTATAAAAATAGAAATGTTAAAACTTTTTTAGATTGAACACAGCAGTGTGGAACTGGTTCAAACACAATCAGATCATATGAATCATGTGTGTGCCATATGGTGACAAAAGTATTGTATAGTTTTTAATGAAGTGTTTCATTTTGCATAAGATCTAAGGTGTTCTGCTACTTGTGTGTGTGGTTGTGTCAATTGTGTGTAAAACCTGTAAGAAATGTTGAAAATGTGTAGCTGGCAGTCATAAAAGCTTCAGCTCCGCCTGATGTAACTGGCTCTGACCCTGATTTAACTCCTCGTCCTCTCTGTGCAAACATCTCATTGATCTAAAAATAAAGCTACAAGACTGCAATCGCCCAAAGTTATAGGAACATTTAATCCAGCAGTAGAGTCATTACACTCTCTGTGCTGGTTGCCGTTAGTTAGCACATGCATATTGTCAGGGGGGCTTATGGGTTTCCATATGGAAAGCAATAATCCAAACGCTGCTCAGGAAACAGGCAACCGAACCGAACCCGTTCTCATTCCCAGGGCGTCAAATACCAACGGTTTGTGACGGCTGTCAGCGTTCAACGCCGCTGCACGAGGCACCCTTTAGCGCCGGTATGCGACGTACCAAGGCGTTCCATTAACTACAATGTAAACCCATCGACGGTGACAGTAAACGCTTGGAGAAAGTGTTAGAAAGTGACGTAGTTTTAAGAGCGAAGGAGACCAACAGGGCGGGTGGGAGAGGAGGTGGATGGGTCCAACAAACACAGGGCTTTCATCCAGGAGACCGCTGTTCGTGTCCCAGCTTCACTTTCACTTTACAATCAGTTGATCATTTGTGTCCCGTGTTCACAACGTTCAGTCACATTTTCACTCTACAAACGTAGTAGTTCTAAGCCCAACCATGATGTTTTTCCTAAACCTAACTATAGTGATTTTGTTGAACACTTAATCAGTCATACACTGTCAATAACCCTGTAACACCAGTGCTGCTCTTATAGACTATAATTCTTACTGTCTTTAATGCACATTTTTAGATTATATTTTACAGTCTTTAATGCACATTTTTCTGTAATATGTACATATCATCTGTACATAATTCATCTAGTCCACGTATATCCATCCAGTGTTTAATTATTTGTTTGCGCTATTTGTATTGTTTACAACTCCTGAACACTTCTATAGACATTTTATTTTTATTTTTATTATTGTATTCATTATTGTTATTTCTGTTCTGTGTAAATTCATTGAGAGAGCTGAATAAAAACCAGAGTCAAATTCCTTGTATGTATATACTTGTTGCTGTTTAATTCACAACATTAATCATGTGTTTACTGCGACCAGAAAGTGATGCTGAGGGGTCTGACAAAGCATCAGTATGTGACGTCTTGGACAACCGCATCCACCCAACAACACACACACACTTTCTTAATGAGGAAAACTCATCCTGTGTGCTTGTCTTGTACATACGCACAAATACGCTCTGACACTAAGTAATCCTTTCATCCTAACACACTCATAAACACACGCTGACACACTCACACACACACACTGACACACTCATAAACACACGCTGACATCACTTAGGAGTCTGATGTGTGATCAACTGTCCACAACGGAGCTAATGAGTCGGCGTTGTAAGAAACAGCTGGGCGACCCGTCCCTGACTCGTCCCTGTGCGTCAGGCGGATTATGCTAATGCACGCACTTAAAACAAGACAGTGAATTATTTTAGTATACATTATAGGAAGCAATTATCAAACCTGGAGAGTTATTGCACTATAGCTGACAGCTATAGTGCCGTAGTCTTTTATCTTCCTGCTCTGAGCCAACATTGCTTGATGTGTTTGTTGCTGATATGGGTATTGTTTTATTGAGTCGGTAAAAGCATGAAATTAAGATAGAGAAAGGCAGGAAGAACAGTATTAGAGAGATATATTGTGTCCTGACACAGGCTTATCTAAGAGGATGTGTTCGCATTCAGGAGTGTGTGTGTTTGTACTTTGAAATCCTGATGTTCTCTCAAGGGTAGAATGATGAGAAAATTGGTTTGGGTTTAAGGTTGGGATTAGAATTACTATCAGGTTTATTTTAGAGTTAAGTTCAGTGTATAGGCTATATGGTGGGAATGTTTAGGAACTCATCCACTCCCAAAATCACTTTGCCTCAGCCAAGCAGGCCAGAAAGGTGGGAACTAGTCGGCTCTGCCTTCACTCTCTTTCTTGAACCATCCATCCTAAAATTCGAGGACGTATCACTCACTCCAGGTTCAATCACACTTATGCAAAAGAAAAAAAAATACAGCCCTGCACTAGAGTGATCAATCTTACCCTAAATCAAAATAAATTTTTGGCAGAAGTATAGTTCTACTGACACTACCATAAAAAAGATAAACCATCCGGGTTTGCTCCCTGGTATGCTGTATAGTAGATGCCAACTGCTCCTAACGTTAGGCAAAAAGTTCTCATTCCAACTCGTCACTACTGACGCTTTGTCAGACCTCTCAGCATCACTTTTCAGACGCAGTAAGCTTTTGCTTAATGTTGTGAATTAAACATTAAACACTCACTTAGGTTTAGGCAATAAAACCACTTAGTTAGGTTTAGGAAAAAACAACATGGTTGGGCTTAAAATTACAACATTTGTACAGTGAAAATGTGACTGAACGTTGTGAACATCGGACACGAACGAACAGCTGATTGTAACGTGACGCATGGGACACGAACAGCGGTCTCTTGGATGAAAGCCCTGTGTTTGTTGGACCCATCCACCACCCTTCCAACCCAACCCACGTGTCTCTTTCGCTCTTTAAACTACGCCGTCACAGCACTTTCTCTGAGCGTTTAAGATGGTGTGAGGGTTTACATTGTAGTTAATTGAAAATAATTTTTCGTAACCAAATTTTTGTACTAGCGCTGAAGGGTGCCTTGTGCGGCGGTATCGAACGCCGATGGCCGTGACAAAGCCTCAGTATCTGACGTGTGCTGTGTTGTGTACATGTAAGTACAAAATAGATCTGGAGTAGCATTGTTGACCTTGTTGACTTCTTTGAACAACTGATCACAACATAACACCAACATTCCATATGTCATAATTTCAAAAACTGCCGAATAGTGACCTGCACACAGGTCACGTGTCTTCACATTTCAATACAAATTCTACAAAACCTTTTCTGATAATATTCATGGCGGTAATTTTTTTCACCAGCAATAGCTATTCACTGTATTTGCACTATGTAATTGCATCTCTATAGTAGTTTATATTAAGTGGATTTCCATGCACCTGTTTTTATGCACACTTTTAATTTTTGCATTAAAAAACTAGAGTGGAAATGCTGAAAATTAAAAAGCAATTTCTTACGCCTGGCTGAGGTGGAAAACTTGGCTTATAGATAAAAACAGAATGTGACAAAGTGCGATTGCAACAGGCTTAGCGAATAAATCATGATGTGCATGAGCACATGTAACCTTCCTCCAATTAATACATGAAAAAAACAAAAGTGCCATATTTCCATCACATTTTCCACAATTTTCCATTGTTTGGGGTTTGACTGTCGCTCATTAATGACGTCATATTGTGCCCTCTTGTTCTGCCGTGGTTTAACGGCACCCAACTGGAGGATTAGCACCACAGTTTATCTCAATGTACCAACTCCTGACATTTGTATAACAGTAGGGGATGGAAATGTGCATTAATTCACTTCTCCCAAACCAAGAGTTATCAGCACATCTTAATAATGTTATTTTTGAGGTTTACATCATGTGGTGCACAACAAATTATCCTCTCTGCGTGAAAGAGTTTCTATAATAAAGAACACATGGTGTGATTTCTATACATAATAATGTATTAGGATGATGTATTAGCTGCTCACTTACAATAACCTTTGTGTATATGTGTGCTGCTGCAAAGTAATGAAACAGCTCGAGGAAGAAAAAGCCTAAACCATGAAATGTGAACTGTTGGAATGATTACCATCAGTCATCAAATGTGTCAACATACATTTGTCTTCTGTCACTTCCTGTTGGTTTCCATGGTTTCACTGACTTCTGGGCTAAGAAATGCTGTAGCAAGCAAATGAGATGAAAATCCAATAGCGGAGACCTCTGGGGGGTCACAGCTTGTTAATTTGGATTGTGAATATCAAACCAGAGGTATGTGTGTGAGGAATGATTAAATATGAAGACTACAATAGGCAAGCACTCAAGGACATAAACACACACACACACACATTAATCAATAAGTACTATAGGTCTAAGGAAAACTGTGTATAAGTCAATAATCCCTTGTATTGTGTTTTTATTTCCCCTGATGAAAGAGCTTCTCTATAACATAGTTCTAACCCTGTTCTGTCGGTTATGATAATATTGTACTCACCAAAGTTTCATCAGTTTGTCAAGGAACGCTAAAAATGGTTCCAACGGGGAAGAAACATGAGTGATAATCAGACAGGTTGCAAACAAACTAAACCAGGTTAGCCAAATTAGTTTGGAAGAGAAACGGTAACATGAGGACCCAAACAGTCCGTTGTAACCATCCATCGCTGATTTCTTGGTTCACCTTTAACCTACTTGCCATAATTGAGCACATTCATACCATTTTCCCACCAAAATTAGTGTGTATATGTGTGTTTTTTAAACAGGGGAAAACCTGCTAAATAATAGGCGATGGACTCCTTTCCCATTGTGAGTGTGCCGTTTTTGCACTGGCCTTTTTGTTTCTTTTTCCTGGTGCATGTTTGACGTCACAGACGCGCTCGCCGGCGCTGGAAGCAGGGTTAGTAAACAGTGAAAATGTTTCTTCTTTTTTTATATCTGTTACTTATTCAGTTTCTCTTTCAATCTATCTCTAAAAACAGAATTGGTGGTTGTTGGAACAGTGGAAAGACTAACAAAGACAGTTGAGTATGCTTTGTTTCTGTTGAGTTTGAAAGAAGTGTGTTTTCCGACGAGGTAAAATGACTGTCTCTGTCAATGGAGTCTGGTGGCTTTGAGGAGTTCATATAACGGCTTTTTCTTTTCACATCTAACTCAGTGAATTAAGTATTTTTTTTTCAAACAAACCAGAGTTGGTGATTGTTGGAACAGTGGGAAGACTTACAAAGATGGTTTTGATGAGTTTTATTTTTTTTCTGTCATTTGAATGAAGTGAGTTTTACAACAATCAGCGAGGTCAAATTACTGTTTCTGTCAATGAAGCCTGGTGGCTTTGAGGAGAGCACATTAATTGTATGTTTTGTAAATTAATACATAATAATAATCGTCCAAAACCCCAATGATTTTATTTATTATATATTTAATCCATTCGCATGTCACATAGCATCGCACCGGAAAGTGTCATGTTTCCATCACGATCGGAGCTGGAGCCATAAATACCCGTGACTAAAAAGCCAGATGTTAGTGGATGTTAGTGGGGTTTTTTGTCCAGTGGGAAAGAGGCTTCTGTTTTCTCGTGCAATGAGGAATTATTTGTGACATTTACAGGTGCACTCGCTTTTGGTTTTCCTCAACTGCTTGGGGAAAAAAGCAAACACCCCTCTTCAAAATAGCTCAGTGATGTCTGATGCACTTGTGATTTCAGTCATGTCGTACTTTAAGTGCTCATTTCTCACATCCATAAAACAGTGTGTGAGAATGTGCTCCAGGCATGCTTAGTTATCATCAGTGGAGATTTAGATATTGATTTTTTTTTCTAGAGCCTCTTAAACTGGGTCTGCAGCTGTTGGTCAAATCATTTCAATATAATGATTTTAAAGTCACCCGTGTTCTCATTAAGTCTCCTTATCTCTGCAGATGATAAACTATTGCCAGAAGGTTTCAGCAAATTTAGTTTTTTTAATTTTGCACATGTGAATAATACTGTGCTTATTTTAAATAATTTAATTCCTTGACTACATATCTGTGATATCCAACATTTTTACTGGAGAACTAACGTTACAAGGCGACACCCTAAGCCCGCAACATTAAACAGTTTCTTTTTTTTTGTAGGCTGTCAGTCGTCAGAAAAGTTAACGGAAACTTTATTGACAGTCGACCAATGGTTAAAGGGATTGTTTTCAGAAATGTTTTCAGCCTCCCAAATACAGAGATGTCCTGCTTGTCTCTGTTATATATCATATTTAACTCAATATCTTTGGGTTTTGGAAAAAACAAGACATTTAAAGACATCCCCTTGGACTTTGACATTTTATAGACCAAACAATGTTTGTTATACTCCCTCTATCTCTCTCTGTCTTTATTCATCTTTCTTTTTTATAAATATTTAATATAAAACTGTCATTCGACAGAGACATTCAAAAGACAACAATACTTAAACTTAAAACATCAAAACAGACATACAGAGAAGACGGGAAGGAAGGGTGCAAGGGTGACACCCTGAGCCCGCAACATTCAACAGGTTTCCTGTTTTTTCGTAGGCTGTAAATCCTTTATACAATAGAGCTGCAACTTTTAGTCAACTTTCGATCGACAGAAAAATGGCAACTAATTTGATAGTTGACCAATTGCTAAAGTGGCAGTACGCAGAATATATTTTTGACATCATTGGGCAAAAATTCCATAATAACCTTTCAGCATATTGTAATTCAAGTGTTCTGAGAGATAACTAGACTTCTGCACCTCCTCATGGCTCTGTTTTCAGGCTTTAAAAAGTCTAGCCCGTGACGGGAGACTTTGACCAATCACAGGTCATTTCATTGAGAGAGCGTTCCTATTGGCTGTGCTCCGGTCATATGACTGAAACTTGGCGTTCCTTCACCAGATTTCACAATGGCGGCGGCGTCACAAACTCTCACTGCTTGTTTTCCTCCGGTCTGTGAAATCTTGCAGATGCCGTCAGGAGCACCGGAGTACACCGGAGTACACCGGAGGACACAGAGACACATGATTTTTTTCAGGTTACCTGTTTCATGCACTACTGTCATGATATACTGACCGTTTTATAAAAATAACTTTTTTTAATCATATTTGCTCCAATCTCGCCTACTTCAGCTTTAAAGGGATGTTTCATGCAGAAATGGCAGAAAATGCTGTTTTCAGCGTCTCAAATACAGAGACTTCCTGCTTTTCTCTGTTTTATATCATATTAAACTGTCAAATATTAATCTTTGGGTTTTGGACAAACAAAACAAGACATTTAAAGACATTTTCACTATTTTCTGACATTTTATCGACTTAACGATTAACTCAGAAAATATCGGCAGCTCAATCACAGAGCAATTGTTTTAACATATTAAAACTCAAATTTCAAAAGCACCTTTGTGTGGGTCCTAGAAACACTCCTGATCTCAGACGCTGTCTCCACAGACATCTAAAAATGCTTTTATCCTCTTCTGAAAAATGAAAAAATATGCACTTTAATATTATAGTTTATATTTCCTTACACAAAAAGTGAAGAGAATTCAAATGTCAGTTCATTGGAAAAGAGTAGGCAACATTAAAAGTGGTGAGATTCTCGCCAGCCAAAGACATTCAGAAAGTGTTTGTTTTTTGTGTATGTGCTATGATTTTGGAGATTCTGGGCTAACTGTAGGTTTTTATGCTCTCCTTCATCTCCAGCTCCAGATGAGTCATTCCCGCTGCACTCAGCTCATCAATATTACAAAACCTTCCCTCCCGTGCCAGCGGGCCCGGGCCGCATTACTAATTTAACTTTTATTTTCCTGTTTTCTCTGCCTGCCTCACCTCTGCCTGCTGAGATGAGTCAAAGAGGTTGGAGGGAGCATCTTGATGAGCCGATGGTCCCCGCGAGCTGCAGGAGATCTAAACCTCGCTGTCGAGCCATTGATTTAGCGAACCAATCCAACTGTCTGCTGTTGAAAAAAGGGCTTGTTCACATGCTTGTAAGACAGCTACGTGAGCGTGTTTTTTGATTTATTTTTGCAGTTACATAACAGAATTAAGATTTAAAACAGTTGTGTCGTGCTGGCCTTGTAGTGTCTTGTTAATTAGCGTCCCTACAGTGTTGTGGGATTTATCACTCTAACAACCACAAAGGTCACTCCCAGCTTCACCTCATTGGCCTCTGGTTTGGACAGTTACAGCGTTATTGGATATCGATCCTGCATTATGCATCCTTGAGCTGAGAGGTCAAACACCAGGCTGGGCTTGTTTTTCTTCCTTGAGAAGATGAAAATTAAGATATCTTTATTGATCACTTTGACTATAGTTTGAATTCGTTACAAGTGTTGGTGGGGTTTTGCATTGAAAAAGCCAGCAATATTTTTTACATGAGTGTGTGTGTGCTTGTGTGTTACGTAACGGCTGTGCAGCCTTGGTGTGTTCTCCACTTGATGCTAATAACTAGCCCTGGGCATTTATCCAAGTCTAATCCTTGCATACAAGTGGTGGTGCTAGTGAGCAACAGCTGCATCAAGTGCTTCTCCTCACATCACAGTCCTCCATGATGAATTATAAATGAATAATGGATAGTAAAGTATATACTATGTACTGTATAGTCTGCAGGAGTATGGGGGTTTCTGTTCAATATTCTGGACTCACAGTTTTGATCCTTTTTTTTCTCCTCACTGGTTTGATCATAACTTTATATTCAGGGGCTGGTGCTTCAGTTATCACAGCAGGCATTCCTCCAGTTTTACAGTAGATTACATCAGCTCGCGGTCACACAAGGCGGCCTATGAACGCCACGATAATGTGCAAGGCATTTAGCGTGCAGTAAGAATGTAAATGCATCCGTGTAAATATGCTAAACTCAGAGCTAGTGACGTAGAATAAAAAAAGCGAGAAGGACCACTTATGGTCCAACAAACACAGAAATTTTAACCAGGAGACCAGTGTTCAAGACCGGTGTTTTGTTTTGTAAGTTACGTTTGTGACGTGTTTTCTGTACTTATGTTACGTTGTTTCCATACATATTTTACTAATTATACGTGCTTAATTTAAGCCCAATCATGATGTTTTTCCTAAACCTAACTAAGTGGTTTAGTTGCCTCAACCTAACTGCGGACATTAATGTAGTTTTGTTGCGTGGCGTGCAAATGACACGCGAAAAGCCTAAAATGCTTCTCCGTGACATGCGGCATGTCTGTGTAATATCATATTATTTATACGCCTTCCCGTGAGACCGGGTTGATAGTGTGATTAGACGGGGCTGCCCTCTTTTTCCACTGCTGTTTGTCATAGAGAGGATGTCAGTGGTGGAAAAAGTGATTTTTAGAAATTCCGTTCTAGCAGGTCGGGTTTGTCCCAATCGGGTTAGGGCAGTGAATCAAAGCTTAAAAGGGACTATTTGTAACTTTCAGAAATGCTTCTTAACAGCGACACCTGTGGCCGTGAAATTAACGAAAGTCAGCGTCGGGCTCGCGCTTGCTCGCTCTCAATATACCTGAACGAGCATCACTCAAAACAGTGAGGCGACACACGTCAGCTAAAACCACAATATCACTCTATATTTCAGCTGCTTGGCAGTAATGTTAGCTGACCAGACGAAGGTCTCTCCATGAACATGATTTAGATCTGATCCTAGTGTTGGCTTTTCCTGCCTAAGTGCAGGCTGATGCAGCGGAGCTCTCCAGCGTGTCTCCCTGCTCTCTCCGCCCGCAGCCAGAGAGAGCAGAGGAGACACCGGCACACGGTCGGTAACGAGAAGACAACGTAAAAATCTCTGTAGAGCTCCGTCACTTCACAAGACACGGAAAACCTCTGTTGGTCTGGAGGAGCTGCAGCAGTTATTTCTGCACAAACGTCCCCTGTGCATTCACTAGATATTCTCAGAGCTAAACTAACTCTTCTGCAGTGTGTAGTGAGCGCGCGTTCACGTCTAGAGGTGGAGCGAGTTGAGCTGTCTGAGTGAAGGCGAGCAGGCAGAGGAGGAGGGTACAGCGGCTACACGCGAGCGCGCATATGCGAGCGCACATGTGTGACGACCCGCTACATTTATGCGCGTACAAAGTTACAAATAGTCCCTTTAAGTTATATATATGTTTTGGATTTTAAATCTTATTTTTAAAGTAACTAACAACTACAACTTCAGAGAAATGGAGTAAAAAGTACAATATTACCCCCTGAAATGTATTGGTGTATAAGTGTTGCATAGATTGCATCAAATGTAAATACTCATGCACTAGTGCAGTATTGTACTGTACTGCCTGAAATGCCTTGATTGAAGTCCCGCCTTTGCTTCTGTAACATTGTGATGTCATCAAGTAACACATTTGCATAATACTATAGCAGTTGGTTTGACACGCCCTCAAAAAAAACCTAGTTAGAACGGAGCTGGAGCGGAGTCAGACTGGGCTTTTCAACCTTTTTGAACATTAAAGCATGTAAACGTGTTCTAGGAGAAACCCGAAATAACAAGTATGCACCTGAAAATAAGTATAATAGGTCCTCTTTAAAGGATAAAGGAGGGTTCAACAAGCTTAATATCCAGTAGTATCAGTGGGCATTCACTATGTAAGATCCAGTCAGGCTAAACCATGCATACTTCATCTGATGAATTGTCTCTGTTTATGTATTTCCTCATTTGTATTTAGCCCTCCACATTTAAAATTCACAACTGGAGAAACTGTAAAGAAAAGAGCCAAGTGTTGTCATCTACAGCGTTAGGAGAGGGCTTTCAAAGCCAGAACGACGAAACATTCACAGTGAAAGGCCTCGTTATAGCTGGAAACTTTCATCACGATGGGAGACGCGCTCACAAATGAACACTCTCGCAACCCTATTTGCAGTTTCATGCACAGTCACTCGCCTTCATCTGAGGGATGGCACTCTTCATCTCGCCACCAAAGACTCTTCTGCTCGTCGGCTTCATTAGCGGAGAGGGCGACAGCATTTTTTCACCTTGGTTCTAGAAGACCTTGGACCATCTGCCAATTTCATGATTAGGTTTTGATGCACCGACTGTTGAGGGGATGGAAAGCACTCTCATATAGAGTGGCTCTCTTTCTGTGGAGGAAAATAGGCTTGAAGAGTGCCGAATATGCACCGTTTCACTTTTACATTCATTTCATCTGAGAGAATTCGAATTTCTCGAGGTCAAATATCTCAAGACGGTTTATTAGAAGTGGAGTTATCTCATCTATCTCAAACGTGTATGAGTACACATTTAATATCTGTGTAGCTGAGGAGCTTATTAAGGATGGTCATTCATCATCATCAGTTCAGTCACAGCTCCCTGCCCTCTCTTACACATTCATTAAGTCCTCCTGTGTTGATCTTACAGGTGAGAACATCCTCTCCTCGCAGCCAAAGGCGATTAAGTGGAAGCATTACAGTGTGCAGTCAAAGCATTAGGTGCATTAAAACTAGCCGTCTCAGTCGTGTTTAAGTCTGTGAAACCAAACCCTGAAGAGTTACGCATCACTTAAAACGGGAGCTGCTGTGGCCATCTTACATCGTGACTCATTCCTCTGGCCATTATGAATTCATTCACTGCTCCTCTTAATTGGTTGCAACATTTCGACGGGGATCTGTGTTGCTGTGATTCACACAGTCACGACTCGCTACAGGAAGCGCTCGCATTATTTAAAACAAGTTGTGTGAAAAAACAGCCTCTGGGGGTGATTTTCATTGGGATTACAAAAAGAAAGTCTCCCTCTCTTCCTCTCTCTCTGAAATAGCTCTGGTATAATCCCTCTATCTGAACACAAGGTGATATCAGCTGCTGCGGGATTAACTGTCGCACAGCGGGCAGGTGTCGAGGGAAACCTGGTTTCCTCCCGACAGATCATCTGGTCAGTCAGTTTTTTTAAATCCACATTCTCATTACTACTGTAGATCATCCTTTGGTGAAACTGGCATTACCAGACAGAAAAGCTCCCATGCAGGTTTGGGCAAAAGCCATGCAATATGAATTTTGCCTATTGTGGCAACTCTTGTGGATCCAATGAGCCCAACTGTATTCATGTGCGATGATGTTAGTCCCCATAGGAGCCATTTCATTGTAGTGAGACCTATTTTTTTTTTATTTGACTTCACTGTATAAAATGACCTGTGGTGACCTCTAGGATAATCACAGCCTCATGACACTTTACAGCCACAAACTAGAGACCTAGAGCATTCAGAGGATGGATGGCTTTCCTAGCTAGATTGGCAATAAGGGGGTTTCTGAGCAGTTTCCAGAACAGAAGTGTTCGCCATCCAATGCAAAAAAAAAAATACAATTCTTGCAGAAATCTCCAAATGTGAAAGGTTTTTGATACCAAATCACAGCATGGCTTTTTCTATGGTGTTCCTCAAGGTCTTGGTGTCTTAATGTGTATTTTGGAGGGATTATTGATCATTTTTATCAATTCTCTCTTTCATCAAAATGGTTAAATTTAGCACCAAATCTGTGTAACAAATGACATCAACCAAAAATTGTTGCAGCAATTTATGAGACATAATAGACATCTATCATTATGTTCCGAGCCCTTATACACATTCACAATTTATTTCAGTTAATATATTCATTTTTATGACTACATTAACCTGACACACAGTGCTGAGTTACATCTAAAAATGAATCTTGAGGTTCCCAGCTTTCTGATGATGTACACCACTTCTATGTGATATCTATTGTTGACTTTATATCTACCCCTGAAGAGGTTAAGCTTAGTTTCCACATATTACCTTTATGCAAAAAGGTATTATGTGTATATGAAGCTCTAGTGCTTCTGAACACCCACACAGGTGTTTTCAGTTAATCTGGCTGATTAGACCTCTTCTCAGGACTGTGTGGGCGTGTACAGACTAATTGAGTGACGACTTCCTGAGTCTCCTGTTAGTTTTGTTGCACCTGTTAGGGCGGGATTACACCTTTATCACTCTTATTGGTAGATGAAGATTTGTGACCTAATACATTTGATATGTCTGTAGAAAGATTTTGTCAACGCAATAGCATCACAACCGTGTAAGATGCAGTCACAAAACTTTACAGGTGTGTAGTTAAGATCAAAATGAATGCTGGCATAGGGGGTTAGGAAGTAGCGAAGGGGCCATTGGCCCCCCCACTTTACGCCCCTGGCCCATTTTGGCGTTGCGGCTGGTGTGATCCCATCATGATGGTCTCTAGTTGAATATATTTGCAAATTATTGCGCAATATAAGTGTAAAGGTATTGCAGAATATTATTGTTAGTGCTGTTTTTATCATTTACCATGAAGAGTATTTTTATCCTCATATATACCTTAATAATACTTATTATTATATATAGAGAGTCAATCATTATAATTATAATTAGAGTTACACTGTCCACTATGTGCAAAATATATGCTTAGCAGTTGACAAAACATTCTCACCTTAAGATCAGTTTTATTTGGAGCTTGCAGTCATGATCTTCATTAGCAGATACTTGGTTGTTACAGAGTTCGCTAAACCAAGTGTGTTTATCTGCTCTAAAGTAAGCTGCAAAAGTTAGCATGTCTGGCTAACTAGCCTACCAAGGTTTCAGTTTAGCCTAATATGCCATAAAATGTATAAGATCTCTTTTACATGATTTACATCTTAAAACGAGTCAGCTGGAGCAAGTAAAAAAGTCAGCATGCATATATGTGCCATGCGTGAATGTAAAGCTAGCAACTGTGACTAGTTTAGCTAACAATCAATTAGAAATGTTAAATTTGTCAAAATTTCAGCATTTCCATGAATGTAAAAGTTCTTTTCTAACTCTGTTCACTGTTTTCATTACCCCCAAAACCTTCAGCTACCACTCACAATGAGTGTTGTAGGAAACTGTGTACTTTTGGGGGTTCTGTTTATACTCTGATTTATATTTCCAGTAACCTTCCGGTGGATTCACAGTGGCCATGCTGTCAGTCTGGACACATCCTTCTTCTGCACATTTCCACCCACAAGCGCACTGAACCACACAGATTTATGTATGCAGTCCCATCAGCCTGTCATACAGCGAGCCAGCATCCGGCCGCTGGACAGAGGTGAGCTTCTGCAGAAGGTATGGTAGATCTAAATTAACACTGCAGCTGGAAGAAAACCATAAGCAGAAGCAACCGTGAGTGATTTCTTACCGGATCAACTTGAAACCTCCAAACTTCTTCGAACAACGATAATTCTGTAGACAGCGATCATGATTTGCAGTTCTGCTTGAACTGATTGGCCAAACAGGGTCAGAAATTGATCTGAGGAGTTTTTAATAATAGATTATATTCTGTAACAATTTAATAAGTAAGGGATAATGTACAGTGAGCCGATCATTGTTGGTAAAGAATCCCCGACAGGGCGATGCTGCACTCTTATCGCCCTGAAGGGGATTCTTTCACAACAATGACCCGCTAGCTGTACATTATCCCGCTTATTACACGGCTACTTACTGAAGAAATCAATATTTTGACACAAAAACGGTCCGCCAGAGTCCAACATCAGAGCTGTGCCCATAGCAACAGTCTGTTATACATAGCAACGGTCTGTTGTACATAGCAACGGTCTGCTAAAGATAAAGAAATAGCAGAACATAGAACGCCGTGATTGAATCGAGAATTCAACACAGCTGTGTAATAATAATAAATAATAATAACCTTTATTTATATAGCACCTCAAAACAGCAGTTACAAAGTGCTTCACAGTTAATAATAAAATACATAATTGTGCACAGCATGAAAACATACAATTTATAAAAGGGGAGCAGATACTCAACAATAAAAGCAATAAAATATGAAAAAAAAACAAAAAAACACAGAATTAAAAGACAAATAAAACCAAAAAGGATTTGGAAGCAACAAACTTATAAAAACACCAGCCTATACAAGTGAGTTTTTAAAAGTTTTTTAAAATGTGTTACAGACTCAGCTGACAGTGTTGGAGCTAAAACGGTAAAAACACGGTCCCCCTTTGATTTGAGCCTGGACCGACGTGGGATATTTAATAGCAATTGGTCAGAAGATCTGAGTAATCTTGGTGCAGAGTATTGGGTTATGAGTTCAAAAATATAAGAGGGTGCCATGGAGGTCTTTGAATGTGATCAGGAGGATCTTGAACTGGATTCTGAAGCACATAGGATGCCAATGTAAGTGAGCCAGAATGGTGGTATAATATGCTCTATTCGTTTAGTGTTTGTCAAAAGCCTGGCTGCCGCGTTCTGAACCAACTGAAGTCGAGCAATTGCAGACTCACTTAAACAAGAAAAAAGGAGTTACAATAGTCCAGGCGGGAAGAGATAAAGGCATGGATCATTTGCTCTGAGATGCTCAAAGGCAAGGCTGAGCAGATTTTGGCGAGTTGCAGAAAACAAAACTTCTTGATGTGATTGTCAAAATTTTTATTTTGCTCAAATACAACATCAACATTTCTAGCAGATGGTTTGATATTGAATGTAGTGCATTAATACATTAGTTGAATTTGAGATTAGGAGATCATTTGTGACCCAAAAACATGCAATGATGTACCTGCAAATGAGCCTGAGTTAGTGGCACAGGTAAAATAATATAAAACTCCTCTAAATATAAAATCAACCTTATAAAAATCATAAAACAAGATATTAAAAGGATGCCGGTTAGGCTTTAGGGATGGATTATGTGTTAGGGTTGAAGTTGAGGTCAGGTGGTTGGAGTGATCACACATTCAAGGACATACAGTAGTAGTGTGGCTATTTGTGAACAACCATCTCTCTCTCTCTTGAAATGATATCTGCTCTTTATTGAACGCTCACGTCTCGGTACGCGGTATGGCTCCCCTGCAGAGCTAGTGCAGTGTCTGTCCTGGAGATGCAGGTGAGGTTCAGGCCAACACTGCTGCCATTGTATGTCCTGAAAAGACAAATATCCAGTTACGGGTCCGACTCATTCATGGATTTTCCACGAGTCATGGAGCTTGGGTCAAATGAAGCAGTGGAAAATACTCCGACGGGAACCATTAATGATTTCTTTTACTATCACCGCCTGGCATGAAAGAATAGTTAGGGTCAGGTCATTTAGTTGAATAATTTGTACCAACTTAATTGGTCCAAGTTTATTTCCTGTTGTCGTGTTTTTCAGTATCAATAGCAGGAGTAAGAAAAAACTTAAGCTGTATCCTAGCAACACAACTGCAGTGATGAAATCTATAAACTAGGTTGCAGGGGGACTATACCCATTGTTTCGACAGCCCATTATTCCAAAACCCTATGGTCCGAAACATGTCCCATTGGACCGAAAGTCCGTTATCCTGAAAACAAACGCTCATTGCTCTGAAAATACACACTCTCACCGGATGCAGGTCCTTGAATGCACCGTGGCTGTGTTTGTTTGGCGTTTGACTTTGGTTTATTACCGGCTGCAGGAGCACCGGGAGGTGAAAAACAGACCCTGAGCACTTCAGTCCGGTACTAAAAACCTTTTTTTTGATAATATGCAGAACTCTTCCAGACACTTACCTGCAGCTTGAGGTGTTATGGTGTGTGGAGGGAGTCGTAGAAAGCAGAATTTAGCATGTTAATCAAATTCTTTCCTTGGGTGGAAAAAACACCCTTTGGCTAATTTTGAATTGGCACAGTGAGCTGCATGCAACTCATATTCTGTGTAAAGGTACAAGACATTGGTGTTGGCAAAAACTCACATTAAAGGAACATTTCAGTGACAAAATGACTATTTGTATGTCAGACACTCACCTCGGGTTACCTTGAATTCTTGAAGAAAACTGTTTTTCTCTCATGCCTCCAAGGTGAGCGGAGCATTAAAAAACTATATTAAAACATCTGTTTACAAACTCTCACTGGCTCACTACTTCCAAAACACATGCATCTTTGCCAAATTTTACCATTTAAAACACTTCCTCCTCTACCGTCTCATGCTCACGCAGGCGTTCTACGAGTCTGGACAAGTAGTGCTTCTGCTGGATAAAATATGGACAGGAGGAATTATTTCAAAGACTAGTAACTTTTTGGATGTACATTTGGACATAAGCGAATTGTTTCTTAAGATCGATTTAAGAAAATGGTAGGCTATTCCTAGTCTGTTTTTAAATCATTTTACCTAATAATTCCTTTTAATTTTTAATTAATTTATTTTTATATATCGTCAAATCATAACAGAAGTTATCTCAAGACACTTTTCATATAGAACAGGTCTAGACCGTACTCTATAATTTAGAGACCCAACAAAGGGATCCCCCATGAGCATGCACTTGGTGCGACAGTGGCAAGAAAAAACTCCCCTATAACGGGTAGAAACATCGGGCAGAACCGGGCTCTGGGTCGGCGGCCATCTGCCTCGACCGGTTGGGTTGAGAGAGAGGGAGAGAGAGAGAGATGCACAGCAACCACAATAACAGCACATAGCTATAAGTAGTAATACAAACTAATAACAATAATCAATAGCGGTAGATATAGTAGAGTGGTAATACAGATATCAGTAATAACAATAAAAATATGACTACTACTAATAATAATAGCAGTAATAGTAGTAGTAATAATAATAGAAATAGGGCTGATAATAATGATAACGATAAGGGAAACCCAGTCAGAGTAATTTTTACAGCACGCAACAAAATTACGGTAACGTCCGCAGTTAGGTTTAGGAAAAACATCATGGTTGGGCTTATAAGTACTTAAACTTAGTAAAAACAGACGATAACAATGTCACATAAGTACGGAAAACACGTCACAAACGTCACTAAAAAACATGTTACAAATGTCACTAGCATATCTTTAAAAACAAAACACCAGTCTACTGGTTAAAAGTCCTGTGTTTGTTGGAACCCTCCCATCCACCATAAGCAGTCTTTCTCACTTTTTATTCTACGCCACTAGCTCTGAGCGTAGCATATTTACGTTACTTTACATTGCAGTCAGTACAGACTACATGGCGTACAAATGACATGCCAAAAGCAAGAAAGGTGTTCTTATTGCACGCTAAATGCCTTGAGCATTATCGTGTCATTCATAAGCCTTTTCCTGCAAACGATCTGTATAGAGAGCACCTTGGGTACTGGCATGAATGGTGAATTACATTTCATGTCTTTGTATTTCAGTGAGTATGTATAGAGAATAATTGTGTGGATAACCAAGCCTATCAAAGCCATGTTTGTCCTTCAATAGAAGCAAGAAGAGCCCTGTGAATTCCTGTATTTAAACACCTGCGCGTCCCTCAGTGGTGAACGACATTGAGAACGGCAGAAAGCCGAAACACTCCCATCAATAAGTAATGAAATAAACTGATTGCGGCTCCTTGTCATTTAAGAGTGTGAGCCTTTATCTAAAGCAGATCCCAGTGCTTTATCCTACTTCAACAAAGGTCAGACAGATCTAATGACGCTCTCCTTTGGGGAGTCGAGCTCCACACACAGTGCGGAAAGTCTTTCTAGAATACCGAAATGAAGGTCAGTTTTCTGGGCCGCTATTTCCCACAGTGACCATCCCGCCTGGGGAAGAGGAGACGGAGGATGCAAGGCAACACGACCGCTGCGCGGTTACGCAAGACCGGAGAAAGTGCAACCACAGCGTTGAACCCTGGCTCGGAGGAGGGAAAGTGCCAACAGTACACAAAACACATAGGAGAGAGAGAGAGAGAGGGAATGAGAGGAGGAGGGGGTAATTCAATCACATCAGCGTCCTCATTCACAGGACAGAGAGACGGAGAGACGGAGTTATGAACAACTAATGAAATAAGCAAAAGCTGAGTCAGATGTTTGTCCCTGTCTCACCCTCGGTGAAACAACAGAGAGGTGAGACAAGGATGAAGGTGTGGGCGGAGAGAACGCCAGGAACAAAGCGGGACGGGCAGACGCAGCTTGTTTCTTTTGATACAGTAACTCAGCCACTCCCTCAGGTCATAACTCTGCATTGCAACTTCCCATCCACACTCCCATCCCTCTGAGCTGAGGAGTGCATGCATGATCACACACTGAGGCCTTGAACACACAAGTCTCAAAACCTCAACTTCCAGGCTGTGCTTCCTATCATCCACACTTCCATGATCATTCCCCCCCTCCAGGTTTGTGGTATGATCTCCAGTCTGAGGCTGTTTCCTCCTGCAGACACAGCAACAACAGACCAGTGACACTTCGGATCCCCAGATTATGTTCAACCTACTAACTATATACTATAATATAGTCTACTCTATAATAAGGAAATGTTGTGGTTAACATACAAGAGTCTACAGCCGTGCTAGCCTCTTTGTGAGGCTGGACTCGGGCACTGCGGATCTTTGAGCTAAATGCTAATGCAATGACAGTGCTAACATGCTGGTGTTTAGCAGGTGTGTTTACCACGGTCACTGTCTTAGTTCTAGTGTTAAGGCCTTTACACACCGGGGCTGTTTTTTTAATTTGCACATCAACATATTTTTTCGAATTGTTGTTTTTGTCATGTTCACACAGATTATGTGGCGAAAAAGCGACATATTTTTTCCAGAACAAGGTTGACTTTCTCGGCTTTCACACCACGAATAAAGGCATCAACCAATCACGTTGAGCGGAATGAGTTGAATGGTGCATATATTTATGAAACAACAACACGGAGGCTCGGTAGTCCGAACCAAGATGGCAAACTTTATTACTCCTTTCAACCTTGACAAAGGCAGCGCAGATCAGATCCACTACTTCCGTTCTGGTTCCTGCGACCCATTATTCCGAAACCTAAAAAATTTCCCATTTGTCCGACTGCCCGTTATCCCGAAAAGAAACACCCATTGTTCCGAGGGCCCATTGCTCTTGGCCATTGTATGAAGAAAAAACTAAAAGATCTGATGACATCATTCTGCATGATAATTAGCCATGTGCTTCTGTTTGTTACAGGGAAACAATAAACAACAGAGTAATTTCGGAGCAATGGGTGTTTGTTTTCGAGATAACGGGTTTTCAGAACAACGGACAGTCCCCACACAAACTACAGGTGAGGCTGATGGGAAAGTTATTAGTTTTGCAGGTATTTTGCCATTAAGCAACGCATTGGACAAACTGAAATGTAGGGAAAATTAATTAAGGATTCACCAAAGTTATTACAATTTATCCTGAGGGGAACAGGAATGTCTTTACCAAAATTCATAATCCATCCAATGTGGCGGTAGTTGTCAGTCTGGACACTTCACTGCTAACGTACTCTAAATTGGACATTCATTCCGGCCTCCTCCAATGTAAGTCGGACACATTACTTCCACAACATTACTTTCCACTTTGCTACATAAAGGGCACACTACTTCCTGCATCAACACTGAACATTGGCACTGGACGTAAATCACTGGATGTAAATTCCTCGGGCTCTGGGCTGCTTCAGATAAATCTACAAGAAAGATTTCATCATGACACCAAAGTAAGTTGGGGGATTCGTACGGGTTTCAATTGGTCATATATCATGTGATTTAGAGAGGCATGCTCCAAACAGAATAAGTCATTGTATCTAATATAGTCTATAAATTATTTTGGGAAAATGGAGTATTGTTTTCTCCAGCTCTTAAAGGGAACATATCATGAAAAACTCACTTTTTCAGTGCTTGTGCTCATACATTTGGGTATCTGGAGTTCCTACCAACCCACAAATTGTGAACAAAGACACCCCAGTCTTTGGGCATTTTTGGTGGGCTGTCTTGATCAGAAAACATGTGATTCAACAAGCCATTAAAATGTGGCTCCCCTTCCTTCGTCACATGCAGGCTCATTAGATTATATCACCAAACAGCTTGAGAACTACATTTGCAAAGGTGCACCATATTTTTCTGGCAAGCCAATCAGAGCAGCCTGGGCTTTTTCAGGAAATGGGTCTTAAAGAGACAGGCGCTAAAACGGAGCGTTTCAGACAGAGGGTGAATACGGTTATATTCAGACAGACAGTATGAGAAAAATAATGTGTTTTTTTAACATTAAAGCATGTAAACATATTCTAGTAGAAACCCTAAATACAAAGATGAACCTGGAAATGAGCATGATATGTCCCCTTTAAAAAGATATTAACAACACGCACTTAATTTTGGAAAGTCATGAAATTATTTATAGTCGTCTCCAAAGAGAGCGGAAATCCTGACAAGCTGTAACTCAATATAATCTCTCTCTGAGGGGTTTCTTTCATCTGTCTTTCTAATAAAGTTAAATTTGTCTCTTGGGTTTACTATCTGTATTTTTAGATAGATGAGTATCTACTACAACACTATGAGTAATAGTATGATCCTACATGAACACAGAACTTGTTTTGACTGTTAAACTCTTGATAAATCAATACTCATGGTAATGTTATGGGGCTGGATCCCTGGTAATTTGTGTTAGTACAAAGTGTCAGTGATATTATGAATGAGGTTTTCTCTCAGGCTTCACTTTGGCTTTCAATGTTGAAGCTTCAAGGTTTCACATTAGATTCAAATACTTACTATTCACAAACAAGATCAACAAGAAGAGAGAGACTTTCACTGCCTAATTTCATTCACACTTGCAACAGTGTCCTTTCACTGGACATCCCTGGAACCAGGACAACATTCCCGCCCAAACATCTGGCCCGGAGACTTTGAACGCCTCCCCTTTGTGCATGATACGAAACCCATGCTGTGCACGGAAATTGTAATTCCACTCTTGCCACCCTGCAGTTGCATCTGCATTTAATTTGTTCAACCCTGCTGCGATTCCTTCTCCTCTCCTTCATTTATATGCCAGTGTATGATATCTTGGCAATAACATTAATCTATTATAAATTATTCCTTTTAATCAGACACATATCAACTTGTATTTGCAGCAGCCTCCACCTTGTGTTCACAATATTTTCCAGTCACAACATAATCATCTCTGCACTCTTTGAAGAGCTGGGAAATTGTATAGTAATACAATGGAGAGGCGAAGCCCCTCCCCCTCCGATGGACCACCATGGGACCTTATTTCGGGGAAAAAAATATGAACAGTATCAACGGAGAGATACAAATCATTTTTTGATCCCGTTTGAATTGCGCCCAGAATCCCGCATATGATGTCTGTCAATTTAAAACATAATTTTGTAAGTCAAGGAAGTCGCAGTTTGTTGTACAACAGTTGAAGTATAAGACTGTTAAAATAAGTAATTAGAAAGATGACACACCCAAAGGTCGCGTAGTGACGTCTCTCTCGCTGAAGCTATGATGCCTGTGTTTTTCATACTGGGATGTTCTCACACCAGCAACGGGTCTGACTCATTCTTTCATTTCCCAGCTGATAAAAAGACTGCTGGATAAAACACATCAGGTAAGATAACATTTCATTTGTGTATGGAACATAGCTGTAAGCTAGCTAGCTAGTTTTAGTGACGTATATTGAGTGCTACAGGAAAGAGTCCTAAAAATTAGTTAGTAGTTTTGCACTTCCAGTTCCCTCGTCTGGAAGTCAATGGGTTTTTTGAATGGGTTTTAGTTAGATGTATGAAATAAGGTCTATGGTTAACACAAGCTTAAGAGATTTTTGTTCTACAACATAAAATACGCAAGTAAATACCCCACTCTGTGGTTGCTAACAAGCGGCCAAATGAAACTACTAAACGTCACCACGCCTACTCGTCCGCCTTTACAGCCTTGTTGTGTATACTGGTGTTCATTCGACTGTGGTGTAGTTCGTTTATAACATTAGCTATTTACTCCTGGCGATTGCATTGACACTTCGCATTCACGTTCGCCACACAGCTTATTTTCTGCAATAATCCAAAACCCAATGGAAAAATCCCATTGGCTTTTTGTCAAGAGAACCCAGGGTGATGCTAACTTCCCAGTTGGCCTACAAAAATCATCCCTGCAGCACTCTATTGTGCGAGACGAGAGATGTACAGTAGTTCACACAAAACTAAATGATACTATGACAAACTGAGACTTTCTTGACTTGCAAAATTATCTTTTAAATTGATAAACATCATATGAGATTCATTCAAATAAGGTCCCATGGGGTAAACCAGAAAGGGAAGGGACTTTGCCTCCCTATAACTGAACTGAATCTGGAGCTGTATTGTAAGCAGGATGAGAAGTGAGTGTGGTGAGCAGACACGTCAACAGAATACGTGTTGCCTAAGTAACTAAGGGGCTAATGAGACATGATCATCACACGCCACAGTGGCTGATTAAGAAGCTGACCATCCTTGAAGCCTCTCTGCTTCACACTCCCCGTCTAAAATCCATCATGGCATACATTGTCTCGGGAAATTGTTTCTGGTCCGAGCCCTTATGTGCTCCCTTTAGGAATGTGTCGTTTTTGATTTTCCTGTCAGGGGTGGCACTGGTTACGCAGGCCAGCTGTCCCTTCAATGAGCAACCAAACTTAGTCCGGCGAGACCACCGACTGTGAGTCATCCCCAACCTTTGGACTAAAATAACTTCCCACAGCTCTCTCAAGTTCTGTGAGGTGTGACGAAGTATACGGCTGATGTCTGGCTCAGATGGCAAACCTCGGAGGGGGTACGTGCGCGTGTGTGTATGTGTGTCTAAAGAAAAAGAGTCAGACAGTCTGACTCAGGTCTGAAGCCACTTTTTCTTTTTCTGATGTCTGTGTGTGTGTGTGTGTGTGTCTCTGCTTCCATATAAAAAACAGAGAGGTTGCCCTACAAAAGTAAAGAGCATTAAGTGTGTTATGCATGAAAAATCTGGAGTGCAAATGCCAAAAATTTGAATAAAAAGTTGAAATATTGCAAAAGTTTCTATGCCTGACTGAGGTGGAAAAGTTGGTGTATCGATGAAAACAAAATGTGACAAAGTGCAATGGAAACAGACTTAGTGAATAAATCATATTATACATGAAGCATGTGATTTAACCATCCACTGAAACTTCCCCTCCTCTGAAGAGATGAAAAATAGCTCAAACATCCGATGTGTGGAGTGAAAAAGAGACTGCAACCTTCCTCAAATGAATACATGAAACTACTATAAATGGCATATTTCCATCACTTTTTCCCAGTGGTGTAATAAAGGGGACACATCATGCTCATTTCCAGGCTCATGCTTGTATTTTGGGTTTCTACTAGAACATGTTCACATGCTTTAATGTTCAAAAAATACATTATTTTTCTCATACTGTCTGTCTGAATATACCTGTATTCACCCTCCGTTTTAGCGCCTGTCTCTTTAAGACCGCGTCCTGAAAAAGCCCAGTCTGCTCTGGTTGGCTTGCGAGAAAAATATGGTTCACCTTTGCAAAGGTATAGTTCTCAAGCTGTGGGTGATATATATTCTAATGAGCCTGCATGTGACATAGCAAGGGGAGCCAGATCGGAATGGCTTGTTGAATCACATGGTTTCTGATCTAGACAGCCCACAAAAAACTGACTGGGTTTTCTTATTTCACAGTTTGTGGGTTGGTAGGTTCTCCAGATGCCCAAATGGATAAGCACAAACACTGAAAAAGTGAGTTATCGTGAGATGTCCCCTTTGGGTTGAACTGCGTACCACATTTAAAGACGGTGTCCCGGTCTGTCTCCCTGGGCCACATTTTTGCCAAGCCGGCTGACTTCCTGTAAGCTCCCAGCAAACATTAATAGGACAAATGAATTACCTCCGCCAAGGCCGAAGGCCTAGGAAGGAGGTAATGTTTTCACCGGCGTTGGTTTGTTTGATGGTTTGTCCGTTTGGAGGATTATGCCAAAAGTCCAAAATGAATTTGAGTTAAATTTTTTGGAGGGGTGGGGTGTGGCACAATGAACAATCCATTAGATTTTGGTGTGTGGTCCTTTTCCGTGCGCTGCTCATTGTCTACAGTCCGATTAGCAACTTGAGATGCGAGACTGGAGTTATAGTTAAGAGACAACGTGTACGCGGAATTGTTTCACACGTATCCAGTTTACAAGCTAATTTAAAGCCAATATAAAGTTAAATCATTGTCAGACGATAGCCGGTGGGTTCCCAGATTGTGTTTCAGCCAATGCATTCAACCTCTTTTGCTCTTCACATGGACTATTTACCCGCATTCGACCAAAACCTGCTCGAACATGATTGGTCAATACTAAAAAAACAAAACATAATGATGCTAAAATCTTGTTGCATTTGCTACAGATTCTACAAATGAATGCTGAATCTGTTTACAGAGATTAAATGGCACCCAAATGGAGAATAGCTCAACCAATTATTCGTCTTGATGCGGCCAACTCCTAATATTTGCATAATAATGTAGTAGTTGATGGAAACACACACGCCCTATTTCTGGAAATTTGGTTAAAATTTGTGAAAGAGTTGAATGAAAACTTGGCTACAGATCATTTTTGTTTACATACATTTCAACAAAAAACAGCCTCATTATTCCATTTCTGTGCCATTTTGTAAGGGCAGATGATGATGAAGATAACAAAATAAATTTCCCACTATCTATTATAAAGACCACTATAGTCCTATAATAGATTAGGAAGTTTTATCATCATAACCAAAATAATGAGGCTATTATAGAGATAAAAAAAGGAAACACTGTACAATAAACAGTGTTTTTTTCTCCACTGGGTCAATACAGGAACATTACTGTTATATTTTATAGTGTATGATGTGCTTCTTGTTTGTGACCTCTATGGAATTGCAATCCTCATCTAAGAACAAAAATATGGTGCAGTAAATTATATTATTACACACACACACACACACACACACACACACACACACACACAAACACACTATCTGTTTTACTGGGAGAGAGAAAGAGAATGAGAGAGAGAGATGGGAGGAGAGTTGGAGGAGGTCTGTGCGCATCGTCAGTGCCAATCGGCGCAGCTCTGTCTAATTAAAACCCTACCACGTAATCCCAACCAAACCATCCCCCCGTTTAAATCCACTCCACCGGCGCTCCGACACTTCAACACACTGTCCAGTCCTCCTCCTCCTCCACCACCGCTGCTGCTGCTGCTGCTACACCGTCCCGACCACAGGAGGAGCAGCACCAGCTCAGCTCAGCTCGGCACCGCAGCACCGTCACTGACTGCTGCCTCACGCCTGCACGATAACATGGTTTGCAGGGCTCGGCTGCTGTAGCCAAGGGGCCACTTTATAGTCAATCACTCAGCTCACTGTGCGTGTGGATGTGGATGTGTGTGAGTGTGCAGTTGTAAGCAGCAGCATCAGACGGAGATCCAGCAGCAGCACTATACATCAGGAGCACCGGAGCGGAGGAAGGCGTCCAGAGCGAGCCGAGCATCCTGCATCTCTTACACGGCTGTCCTGCACCCCGGCCCGGCTGAACCGGAGCAGGGACACCCCTCCTCCTCCTCATCCTCCTCATCCTCCACACCGCAGACTACCACACTGTACCTCGGCTTCATCGGGTAAGGAAGAGGGTCGACACTCATATACATCGCAGATGTTTACCCTACATACAATATTAATGCGCTGGTGTAATGAATTCTGGAGAAAAAGACGCAGACGCGTTTGTTTACGCGCGGAGACGTAGGATGTTCGGCTGTTTGGTGACAATAACCCGCCGAGTATAGATAGCATCAGAGCCAACAAACAGTATGTGACCTGAAAACATTCCCCTGCAGTTTGTTTGATTGCATTAAGACAGATGTTTTTGCTCAGGTTTATTATCATCTATACGGAGTGTTTTAATTAATCGATTTAATCACTTAGAATAAAAGGATTGAAAAGCCTTCCTTTGTGCAGCTCAATAGGATGAGAGCAGGTATCGGCCTGCCATATTTATGAATGGTCTTAACGCGGGACAGGAGGATGGGATGCGCATGGTGGTGGTGGTGCTCTGGATCCTCCAGCTCTCCTCCTCCGCATGTCCTGCAGCCATGAAGGAGCATTTATCTCCCTGAAAGAGGCAGACAGGAAGAAAGATAGATTCAATTGTAGAATCTTATTTGCTGCTTTGTTTCTCCCATACTGATAATAGCCTATAGGGTGTATTATTCCTGTTGAGACTGCAGAGTAATTTGTCACACAGTATATAAGAGTATTTTGTCATATAGCAGCATGATATTCCAAATAGGCTGTTGTATTATGTATTTTATCTTTCAGTTGTAAAATTATAGAGATTTCAATTAAATATCTTCCTTTTATTTTAGCTGCATATGCTACCTTTGCTGTTTCTTTAGGCTACCTATCGAATAGATTACTATAATATCAGTTGGATGATCCAAGGCGAAAAGTTATTGTCTCTATTAGTGAGTCTTAGGTTGGGGACTTCAAGTTATCTTGCTGCTTTGTAATGGGTTGATAACAGCTTTACTGACAAACCAGTGTGGTTATAATGCAGCTTGAGGTCTGCTCCATTAGCCTGCGTCCAACCTCTGCAATCTCATGTATGATGTAAAATGTGACCTATCCATATTGGCAATCTCTTCCTGATTGACAGCAGTGTTGTGGACTAAATCAACAAGATAAGAGGCAGGGACCTACGGCGTAGCTTATATAAAATGCCATCTTTAATCAGCAACGGCCACTTAAGTGTTGAGGATCTCTTCTCTCCTTCTCCTCGAGATAACAAGCCTATTTATGGTTGATTCGGATACATTTGCCTCTACTTTTTCTGTCCCTAAATGCCACCCTGCTGCCTCAGATTTAACCGGTTCCTGTCAGACATAAAGAAAGAAAGTCACCTGACCCATGCATCCACTCAGGGATATTCAAAGGAGTCACGAGTCATGAGTGACGGCTGCAGGGTCGAAAGGCGCTGCGGTCATTCAGTGGTTGTCATTAAGGGCGGCTGATAATGAAAAGAATGATGACCGGTTCCGGTAATGTGGCCGTCGCTGGGTGTGACCCCCGGGTTAATGGGAATGTGGTGCACGGCCGAGGAACAAATTGATTTGTATTTGGGGATCCTGTTGTAAGGAAACCTGCTCGGCGATGAGAGACGGGCCGCTGATGTTTTGGTTGTGCCGAGGCAGCGTTTAGCCTGCATGTGCTAATGCTAGTCTAGATGTTACATAAGAAGATAAATGTGTGCTGGAGCAGTTCTCTCTCTTCTCTGCACACACACACACGCTCATAACTTCTCTGGACATCAGCAGAGGTTTTCACCCCAAACAAATGATGGATGTTAAGGTGTGTTCCAACGATGCAGGTGGTGAGAGAAAAGGATATAGTTTCATTTTCACCTCTTACTCTTTTCAGTGGCTCTTTTATGCAAGTCTCTGCTATGTGCAATGTGCTTCAGGCTCTCACAGGAACAGTCTTGCTCATATAGTTGACCTTCCTCTCGTAGGACGCTGCTAGAAATTCTTGACAAGACGCCCCTGACCGCATGTACGCATGGAATTCATAAGTACGCGGCCTGAAAGTCACTTTGAATTAAGGTTTCTGTCTTGCCACGTGAACGCAGGTCAGTGGTGGATCATGGGATAGAAACTTGCACGGCCTCTTTCTTCCAGAGAGACAAGGAGAACCTTTGAACGCTCCCGATGCTCGGAGACCTCGGCGGGGTCGGAGCGGCCTCCAGGCCTTGGGTCGGGTTATAACTTCCCCCCGCAGAGGCCCGCTGTGTGTACATCTTCTGGCAGCTTGATGGATGTGGAAGGCCAGTGGAATTTTTCTCAGAGGACGACTCTGAGGGCTTTATGGGGAAAAAAAGAGAGAATAATCATTACGAGAATAGCAAAGAGATGGACATAAAGGCTGAGTGTAAAATGGCTCTGTGGTCTGGTGTTAACACAGTAATGGGGAGGAAATGGTTGTTTTTCCTTTATTACAATTAGCAAATACCACTTTCCCATAAACCATTATCACCATGGTGGTGGATGGATCAGACTAACACAAGACTTTCAACCAGGAGATTGGTGTTCGTGTCCCTTGTGAAACTAAAAGTAACGATGACTTATTTTGTCACGTCAGTCTCGTGAGTCACTAGTCAGTAAAGTTAGCGTCAATCATGACCCTTTCCTAACCCTACCTAAGTGTTTGTGTTGCCTAAACCTAACTTCACTATGCATGGAACGAGCCTACATGCCGTACCCGGTCTGTCCAAAAGTAAAGCAAGAGGGGTACCCTGTCCATTGGTTTCGGATGCCAAGGGGCACTGACCAATCGGCGGTGTTCAACGACTTGGGAGTGAGAATGTGTTGTGGTGGAAGTAGCATGATGTTGTTATATTGCTGCAAGTGTGACTTTGACAGCAGCCGACTAAAAGTCATCTTTGGTTTGATTTCTAAGCCTGAAGACCTTCCAATCTTATGTATTTAATAGAAAAATAACACCAAAAATAAAGTCAAAGTTTGTTTAAAAAAACAAAAAAACATTCTCAGTTCAGTCAGACAACTCAGGTTTGAGATGTTTATTACAACAGCAGGACATAGTGAGAGTTTGGCGTCTAGACTCCGACTGCAGATATGATTGCGTGATATATTGGAGAGTGATGATTAAACGTATTCCCCCAGCGGAGCCTGGAGGTGGATGCTGAGGTGGTGGTGCAAGGGCTGAATGAGCAGGCAGCAGCAGTACTGGCAGAGAGAGAAAGAGATGGGACATTTTTGCAGCTTAAATAGACCGCTGCACCCGATTCAACTGTTATCAGGCCATTAAATAATTGCTATAAGCACCATAGATGTGGGTCGTTGGGGGCCTACTACACCTACTACGTTGTAAAAGTGAAAGCAAAACTTAAAAGCAACACAATCCAACACGTTGTAAAACTGAATGAAACGTTTTGAACACAAACAAAAAGACTTCTTTAGGTTTAGGCAACAAAAACACTTAGGTTTAGGGGAAAAACAACATTTTGGCTCACTAACTATATTTCAAAAGTGAAAGTGAAACATAACGCTTGTGTGAACACAAAGACAACTACACGTTACCCTTACAAGGTACGTACTGTTGCATGCAGTATGAATACAATTGGGACGTACAACTTCATCACAACATTGCACCTTGAACTTTGACCCTCTTGCTCATAATTCTGCTGTGCAGAGAATTGTGGGTCAGAATAGCCAGGCTAGCATGCTTGCTGCTTTTGCATACTGCAAAATATGACTGGATGTAGTTGGACAACCTGGTATTTTTGGCATACTGCATTTGACATACTGTGTTGGGACATATTAAATATTTTTCTGGCATACTAAATAGAAGATTGAAAGAGCCGCTCTGAAAGGAAGAACCATGTGTTGATGCTTTGTAAGCCCTGTGTTTTCATATGGAGGAAAGTGGGATGAGCGGGATGTGTCCTGCATGGCTCGACACGAGGTCTGCGTTTCCCGTGCGCGCTGCCGGCTCCATAATCTGCCCTGATCCTGCTGGGAGGGGCGTCTCCTGCCCGTCACATCCAGTCTGATGAAGCTTGTGATAAGGCCGCCGAGAGAGCAGCTGCTTTGCTGGAGGTGGACGAGGGCCCGAACCAAAGATGTTACCAATCAATCCCAATGTGACGCTCCGTGTAGCTTAGAGCACAGCCGGTGATGAGTCTGGTGCTTGTTAGAGCGTCCTTAACTGTGTGAATCAACCTGGAGGATGGCGGTTGTTTCTGCTCCAGCCTTTTGTGAATGGACTGCAGTTGCTTGCAGACATGGAGCTTAAATCTCTGAAGGCCCGCCGGCGGGCCCGGCCCGGCCGCTGTTCTGTTCTTCAGAGGTTTTTGCGAGCTGAGTTTTTGTCATACTAGCTTGTCGGGAAGATCGCTAAATAACGCTACAAAGTTTGGCGAGGAAAACTGGCATGGCGATTTTCAAAGGGGTCCCTTGACCTCTGACCTCAAGATATGTGAATGAAAATGGGTTCTATGGGTACCCACGAGTACAGACATGCTCACTTTATGATAATCACATGCAGTTTGGGGCAAAAAACATGCAGTTTTTTGAATGCAGTATAAATGTGTTATTTTCGCCTATTCTAAAATGGTGTGTATGAATATCTATGCATACTGGGGTCCCTAAACAGTCTTGGAATTACATAAATTGGGTATCACTATAAAGCTGAGACTCATGTGGATCCAATGAGCCCAACTGTATGCATGTGTGCTGATTTTAGTCCCCATAGGAGCCATTTCATTGTAGTGAGACCATTTTTAGAAATTTGACCTCACTGTATAAAATGACCTGTGGTGACCTCTAGGATAATCACAGCCTCATGAAACTTTACAGCGACAACCTACAGACCTAGAGCATTCAGAAGATGGATGTCTTTTCTAGCTAGATTGACAATAAGGGGGTTTCTGAGCAGTTTACACAACAGAAGTGCTCGCCATCCAATGCAAAAAAAAAAATACAATTCTTGCAGAAATCTCCAAATGTGAAAGGTTTTTGATACAAAATCACAGCATGGGTTTTTCTATGGTGTTCCTCAAGGTCTTGGTGTCTTAATGTGGTATTCTGGAGGGATTATTGATTATTTTTATAAATTCTCGAGTGGTAAAAAATGGTTAAATTTAGCACTGAATTTGTGTAACAAATGGCATCAACCTTAAAATTGCTGCAACAATTTATGAGACGACAAATTAATCTTCAGGTTCCCAGCTTTCAGATGATGTACACCAGTTCTATGTGACATCTACTGTTGGCTATTTATCTACCCCTGAACATCCCCTGAATGGTTAAGCAACATGATTGTTGTAGGGAGGTCTAGCTGCACTGTCTCCACTGAATCCACTCAAAGACACTGGTCTGGAGACAGAACTGCTATGAGACTCCTCCTTTTGTCTTCTAACAAAAGCGTGAAAAAACAAATTAAGTAGGAAGAGGAGAGCACCGCAAAAGAGCAGCGGCTTTAAACAATTAAGTAGCTAATGAGAAAAAAAGGATAAAAGACATCACAAGTAAGAAAATAAGTTTTGAGTGTAGATTTTGAATAAATGACAGTAATTCACCTCCTGTTCTCTGCCCTCCTCTGGCCATTAGGAGGCTGAAAGGGCAGCCAATTACTCCCAGAGCTCGGCATGAGGTTTAGCTAATGAAGTCAGCGGGGAGAGAAGTGTGTGAGCCAGTGTGTGTGTGTGTGTGTTTTTTAGCATAAAAAGGCCAACAGCTCTCAACTGATAAGGCGTGGTGGAGAACACACACTCCAGTGATACCTCTGTTGAGATCGTATCTCAAAGCAGCCTCTTCCTCTTTGCCTCTGTCTGTCTATCCTCCTCTTCTACCACCTATCACTTCTCTCCCAGACAACAAGAATATTTCTCTTCTCCTCTCTCTCTCTCTCTCTCTCTCTCTCTCTTCTTGACATAATTTTTCTCTGCATCTCTCCCACTCCATCATTAGATTTCCTCCTGTCCCGCTTCAGTTTGCCTTTCGTCTTTCAGTGCATTTTTAGTCTCTCTGTCCATTTCAAAAGGCTAAAGTCTAAAGAGACTAAAAGTTGAATTAGTCTCCTTGGACAGAGAAGCTGCACAGTAGGCATAACAAGAATATTTTCTGCTCTCCCCTGACTCTCTTCAGTGGTTTCTCTCTTGATTTGGATGCTTCCCGTACACCTTTCAAAAGTTGCACAGGGGCGAGCTGCAGCAGCAGTCCCCTTTGTTTGTTATTTTGCTTTGTTGCTCCTTGTTTGATATTCCCTGCCTGGACATGGGGGACTTGTTCGTCATGTTGTCTGATCCATTGTTATCACACTATCATAGAGGTCGCAAGCTTTTTACTTGTGATATTGGTCTTTTTTGTTATGGCCCTGTTTGTCCTGCGGGAGTACGACCAACCTCACAGCGATTCGAGAGACGTGGCGTCACATTGGCCACTCCTCATTTGCATAAAGTTGAGGTCTAGGCTACTCTATGCAAATCAGGGGCGTCTGACGCGACTCACCGCCTCTGGTCACTCCCGAGAAACTTTTAAACTAAGCGTGTTTGATCCAAAATGAAGAGATTCAGCAACTACATGGCTTATTTCTCGCATGAAATGTTTTCAGAAACACATTTCGGTGAACTATTTTTGTGATATAAGAGAAGAAAGTTCCCAAACGAGCCGCCATGTTGGTTCCAGTTCGAAAGCTGTGAGCAGCAGCTGACGAGGGAAAGCATTCGTCCATTCAGGTGCCGAGTGCCTAGTGTCTAGTGGCAGCCCATCAAATGTCCAATGCTGGGAAGCGAGGCGATCCATGACGATAAAAAAAACGCTCCCAGGCGGAAGGGGTGGTGGATTGGTCCAACAAACACAAGGCTTTCATCCAGGAGACAAATGTTTGTGTCCCGTGCGTCACGTTACAATCAGCTGTTCGTTCATGTCCCGTGTTTACAACGTTCAGTGTCATTTTCATTGTACAAACGTAGTAGTTTTAAGCCCAACCATGTAGTTCTTTCCTAAACCTAACTATAGTGGTTTTGTTGTTGTTCCGGTTGTTATGTTACGTTGTTAAGTTGTTATATTATTATTTGAACACAAACCATGAACTTTTTTCTAACCTTAACTAAGTAGTTTTGTTGCCTAAACCTAACCAATCGTTTCACAACATTAAGCATTGCATTTCTGCAAGCGTGATACGAGGCTAACATGAAACGTATTTTCAGTGTGCCCTGGAGATTACGGAGACAACAGTTGCACCGCCCGCCCTCTGTAATGCTCGCTAATGTGCAGTCTTTAAGGAGTAAAGATGTCGGAATTGACAGCAAGTGCAGAGTCACAGCCCTTTAGATCAGGACCCTCATAAGACTGGTAAAGTACAGGGAGGGTGTGTGTGTTAATATGTAAGACTTTGGTTGTTCATGAACCTCTGTGCCCTTTTCTATCTGCTTGATTATATTCACCCCAAATCAAACGTGGTCAATGACCATTAGAGTGATGCAGCGTTTGCAGAACATATCCTCTGATGCACCTAACTGTATTATGGGGTTATTGTAATTACTGCTCTAGGTAGTCATTTTCTTCAGTATGTTACCTGCTCTATGAGACATGGTGAGGTGCTGGATGTACTTTGTTATGGGACCATCAGGGGAGTCTACAAATCTTATTGCAAAGCTCCTCTTGGCACCTCTGATATCATAACGCTGTTCATTTAGTTCAGGTCTATCAGCCAACTCGGAAAAGAGGAAAAAAACAGAGCGCAAGGACGTTGTCCTGTGTCGAACTGAGACATTTTTAAAGATGTGCAGATCACTGATAGGGTTGAAACGATTACCGGTTTCACGATAAACCATGGTAAAAATCCTGATGGTTAGTTAGATGGATTTGTTTTGCATCAATGAAAACATGGTGGATGGAGAGGACAGCGCTCCGGAGATTTTTCAGCCTTCTAAGAGGACTAACACCTCTTCCTAACTGGATGCGATGCAAACTTTCAGATTGTTTCAGTTTTTCCCCAATGAACATGTCCTAACCTGCTCCATGTGTCAGCCATAGACTGTATATAAAGATGGACGGCTCCCCAAAAGTGAAGTCAAAACATCTCGTGGCTGGCTGCAGTATAGCTCATAAAGCCTGCCTCCTCCATGTTAGTGGATGGGACATGAGCCAAACTAAAAAGTCAAAGCACACGTCAAATATACTTTGATTTTTACAAATGGTTTCTGTCATTTTAGGTAGTTCTTATCACGCTGATGTATGTTCAAGTGTTAATTTTTTCTGTTTAGTTTAGTTTTAATTAGTTATTTGATGCTATAAAAAGAGGGTGATATGCCATGATTAACAGCTGTAACAACAGTCACGAGTCTGTGTAGTGGAACGTGTCAATTTCATCATAAATGTACATGTAGAGATATTATTAAAGATATTATATTATTTACAGCTCTTTTTGAACATTTCCAGCACATGTTAACAATACTGTAATAACACTGATAACCGTGATCATTTTGTTCACTATGAACGTGATATGAAATTTTCATACCGTTTCATCTCTACTGTTACATTTACTTTCTGTGAAAATATGTTAATTTCTCGCAAAACGTGCACAATCTTTTCTAATAATGCGTCTTGGACTAGTAAATCCCTTAATTAACTATTGAATAAGAGGAAACCTTTTATCAGATGGACAGCACTCAGAAATAGAGAGAGCCAGAAGTGTGTGAAGAGGAACAGAAAACTAGCTAAACATAAAGACAACACGGAGGATGAACTGAGCCTGGAAATGCATTAAATCCATGGCAGGAATGCAGAATAACAAGAAGAGTGTGTTGTGTTGTGACACTGAATTGTTATATAAGTTTTATTTAAGGTTTGATGCCCATGATTTTAATCATGAACCCTCTGAGAACCGAGGCGGGGCTGATTGATGAAGCTGCAGTGCGTAAATCTTTCAGTCTTATCGAGGAGAGGGAAATCCTGACATGCTGTGCCAGACAACCAAGTGGCATTTCATATATTCTCCTTCAGCAGAAGGTCTCTAGACTTTGGAAGGAACTTCCTGTGGTTTCAGTAGCTAAATCACATCACCAAAGTCATTAAATGATTATCGCCCCATGGCCCTTACCTCCCTTATAATGAAAACCTTTAAATTAATTGTTAAGATTTTAGCCATGATTCAACCCCCTCCAGTTTGCTTATAAGGCAAGGAGCCGGTGTTCAACATGCAGAGAAGCCCTGTTGAAGCTTATTCTGAGGCATCTGGAAGGGAAGAAAACACATGGAAGACTGGTCTCCATTGATGAATTTTATTCAGCCCCATGTACTTGCACATGGGCTGCTGTTAAAATACAACAGGGATTTTAATTTTGTTTTGTTGATTAATTGATTTTTTTTGACAAACAGAGAGCAGAGAGTTTGAGTGAATGCTTCTCTGTCTAGTAAACTCTCATCTTCCTCCTCAGGGCTGAGCTCTTTTTCCCGCTTTTATTTATCTTGTACACAAACGACCATCAGACTTATTATGTTCTTAAGTTTGCAGATGACATATCTGTATACATGTAATGGTTCTACCCCTTCTCCATAACGAAAACAACTAACTCAATATTTATCATATATTCCTTTTTTATTTTCAATTCTAACCTTGGTAATGAAGTGATATTTTTCACCGGTTGTCCACGTTAGGTCAGATAATCCGTTATATATGTTGATGTTAAGTGTTCCAGCAGCAGAAGGACCTGAGGTTTCTCTCTTTCACACACCGCGGGTGAAGCAGCCTGTCACTGAAAGAGCTATTTAGCGCACGGGGGCGAACATGCACCTTTTTTAGTCCATCTTCGGAACATTGTAGTTTCACCACGGCAGTCCTGCGTCAATTACATCCGCTGCCGTTGCATCATAATTACGGAGCCTAGTGTAAGTGCAGTCGGATTCTCTGAACACCGTGGTTGTCTTTTCCTAAGTCCTTCTGAATCCTCCTTCACATCTTTCCTTGACCTAATGACGTTTTCCATCGAGGTCAAGGAAAAGTGGTTAGGAAAAGACATTAGGACGTAATTTCTTTGACTTTTCGACAGCAGCGCAGTGTCAGTTGGTGTGAACCGTCTTTCCTACAAGGTGTTTAAGACCACAGAGATGTTCATTGACTTTAACCACTTGTATCAAGTCAGAGCCACACAGAAAGCTCAAGGTCATCATCATCTGGACTCCCTGCAGCTTCTACACTCAGTGACTTTAATTTGCTTCCATCAGGGCAGAGGTTTTACCTCCCTAGACGTGACACAAACAGATGCATGAGGTATTTTACTCAATCAGCTATTGACTTTTTAAACAAAATGTGATTTGGCCTGTTAGTAGCTGTGGATGTGACAGGGTGCCTCCTGGTTTCTGGTTTATTTTCTTTTGCTGCTTTCTCTGATGGTTTTAATGATGGATGACAATGACTATGTTTACACTAATATTCCACTATTGTCCCGATTATGACAATATTCTGAATTTGATACGGGTCATGTAAACATCATATTCCATTTGGATATTCTAAATCAGGCCTTACTCCGTTTAAGACATCTGGGATATGCTGATATTATTCATGTTTTAGGAGCATTCTTTGGACATGTTGAGCTCTGTGCGTTGTACACAAACCAACTAGCCGACAGTTTGCAGAGATGAATGCCCAAAAGAAATGGCTATATTTCTGGTAGGAAGGATAAACACACATACTTTTAAACATTATGAAAGACTCGGATATCAATAGGTTTTTGTGTGCGCAAATATCACAACACCGACCTTTTCAAGAAGTTGGTTGAAGTAATGAACGTTAATTGGAGTATCCACGGCTGCATGTAAACAGGAATATTAGAGAAATATTCATTTTCATTATCCATGTAAACAGCTTAGTAGGAATATTGTGTTTTCGGAATAAGGGCAAGAAACTGAATATTTTGTGCATGTAAACATTATCAGTGATGTACAGTATGCATTGTATCGAGTGCTTTATGTGTTGTTCTTTTTGTATTTATTATTATTGACTGCTGTCTGTAAGCCCGATTGCCCCTCTGGGAGCTTTACTCTACCTCTGAGCAAAATGTGAGGAATTTTATGGAAGAATAACCACCAGCTGTGTCTCTCAGCCACATAAATATAAACAGAGTAGTGGCTGTAGTGCCTGTGTTTTATTTTTTTATATGAGAGTACAACAGTATTGCCACAGAGAGAAGCAAGAGAAAATGTTACGGGTGAAAAATTATAGCCTGTTTCGTACCATGACAGCATCAATTAAGCTCAACGTTTCCCCCCGCCAGCCTCTCGCAGGGCACTCTGGGCAATAACAGAGGGCCAATCAGAAATAGAAAAATCGATGTGGCGCCGGCTGGCTTGGATGCATTTACAAGCAGCCGTAATGACTGAAGACTCATTTCTCCAGCTGCTGGTGCAATCACATTGCAACCTTTTTTTTTGCTGTGGAGCTGTGAGCAAAAGAGCAGTATTATTCTGTAGTCTGTTCAATTAAATGTGCTGTCGGCCTCTCAGGGCATGATACTCTTGCTATAATGCTTTTCTCTTTCCTGTCATTTAACACGGGCAGTTGTGGAGATACTTTTGACCTCTCTAAGCCTTTCTAGTGTTTGATTATTGCTGCTTCTTAGCTGTGATCGGAGTGATTCATGGCTGGACAGGTAGAACATGCCAGATATTATGGATGTTTGCTTTTTTTAGCAGCGCTCATGTTGGTGATCAGTAGTGATGTAGGAGTCTTGTGGGGCCTGACGTGCCGCTGTGACTTCCTAATGAGAATTAATGACTGGAAACAAGTAGTTAGCATGTGTGGCGGGGGATAGTGGTGGAACAGGTAGATAAATCTTTGACTTTACAATGGAAGAATACTGCATTAAAATGGTAAATGCGGTTTTCTTGTAAACAAACAGTTGTACTGTATTTCCATTTATAATTTATGACCCAAACACATTGTGTGTATCCTCGAGGTTTAACATGTTGAATGCATTTCTTTCATACAAATAAAACAGTTGAGAAGCCGATTTTTGAAAATATTTCACATCCTGGATTGATTACATCCATGTATGCTTGCTGGCACCCTTCTTCCTTACATGTGCTGGCGCATTGCTATGTTTCTGTTAACACCGCTAGCTGTTGATTAGTGCAATGCTGACGTACTGACTTGGGATGTCATGATTCCAGAAATGTAGTACTCGATACCAATACCAGTGAAACTCCACGATTCTCAATACCAATTTGATAGCACGGTAAAAAACAAAACAATAAATCCCATGTACTTTAAGATCCAATCCTTTATTACTGTTTGCATCCTGTTTTTTTGCGAATTTATTATTAACCCCTGATGATCGGCCTCAAGTTTCTCGCCAAAAACTAAATTTTAAAAGATTACATTTGAACACATCATGTAGGGTAGAAACGATGACAATCGATTATTTTCATTGTCAATTAATCGTTGCAGCTCTAACCTCATGATGATTTTATAATTTACCTACACCAATTTTTACTGCTTTTACTGCTTGAACGCATCATAATGAAACTCAATGCAACCTCTGTTAACGTTAGCTGCATGGATACATATTAAGACCTGGATACAGTACCGCCGCTCAGCCTTGCTTCCAATTTTTTTTCCAGTGGTCACTCCGAGTATTTCAGCGAAAAATCCCCCTATAAGGCCCAAAAAGCATTTTCCCCATAGACCACCATTGTCAAAGAGACATCTGTAAAACTGTTGACATGCCACCTTGAACTTCAAATAAGGTAGATTATGACTCTTTCTATTATGAATTTTGTATCCATGGAGGTTTTATATTTGTAAAACTTTCCTCGAGCTGGGAAAAGCAATCTTATAAAATCTGTGCCATCATCACAATGTAACGCCAACGGGCTGAGTGGGAGAAACACTACAGCGCATATTCAGTGGGCCGCATACCCTGGAAGTAAACCCAGAAAAAAAAAATTGGCGTATGCGCCAGGCGAGCAATTCTCATTGGAATGAATAGGCGCCATCTTGGGGTCCGGTATCCAGTTCTTAATATACATCCAGGGTTAGCTGTTAGCTCCTTTATTTAGCCAAGCAGGACTGTTCTGCCCACCAGCTGCTACGTTCACAATGTAGCATTATCAGGGACATTTTTGATCGTCCCTGGGACGCTGTTAGTCTCGAGCCCTGCTCTACTGGACAATAAGTTGAAACATTTAACTCAAGGAAACATATTTTCACTGCAAATCATGCCGAGTCTTCTCTGTCAGACCAGTTGTATTCTGGAAGAGCAGGATTATATAGAAGTGGTTGGTGCGACACAGCTCATTTATTATTTTGCCTCAGCGAGCAAATCCACTGTTCACCGTGATTCCATTGAAGTGATTTTGGTTCGAAGTTTTACTGTGGGGCCACAGTAAACTCTCATCGGTCAGGATTATTTCAGGGGTATTTATTCAGTTTACTTACTAATATGCAACTTTAAAAGTCTGTTACAGATAGCCCTGGTATCTGAGTCACTACGATTAAATGAATAAGAACAATCTTGTTATAATGTAGCTCAAGAAAGGGGCTGAATCTGAATCACTTGTGCATTCATGATGCTTTGCTCTGATCTTTACAGAACTGATTTGCTCAGTTGTCAAAACACAATAACTCTTTTTTTTTTATCATCCACACTGCCAAGAATAATACTGCATTTCAGGATTAAACACAGTTCAGATTCATTACCCTCCAGACGTGGGAGGACGTTGTTTACATGTCACAATCCTGCATTCATCACTAAAACACAAACAACTTTTTCACCATGTTTTCTCAGCAGCCTGGGATAAACAGGTTGGCTGTCAGCTGTAAATAGAACAGCCTCTGTCCTTTACATCTGGTAGATCTGCAGCAGCATACTTACAGTGCATCATCACAGTAAAGTACATGTGGTCTTAATGAAAGCTGTGACTGCATGCATTGAAGCTTACACGGCTGTCGCTGATCAGAGTGCCGTGCAAGCTGTTACTCTCCACGCTGAGATATAAGTTGTATCTGTGTTTTCACTTACACATTAACCAGAGAGTGGGGGGAAACAGATGGAAAATAAGAGAGAGGGGTGGAGATAAAAGGAGAAAGTGGAGGAGGTAGAAGGTGTGAGAGAGAGCTACAGCTGAAAGCACAGATTGTATCCAGAGACAATAACGCTCACTGATTAGCTGCCTCATTAGTTGCCTCCTTTATGGGAAATATAGTAACATTATTATGATGATTATTGATTGTTTGTACAGAGTGGTTCTTATGGCGTGTGTTGTTATAGTCATGCAGAATAACCTTTCAGCAAATTGTAATTCAAGTGTTCTGAGAGATACTTCTGCTGCTCATCATGGCTCTGTTTTCAGGCTTTCAAAAAATCTAGCCCGTTACAGGAGACTTTTCGGAGAGAGAGCGTTCCTATTGGCTGTTCATTCAACAGAGGCGTAAAATGTTGTCAGAAACATCTTGTAGTGTACTGTTTAGCTGTAAAATGTGGTGGGCGGTGCTTGGTATTTCCTCAACTGATCTCAACATGGCTGCCGGGTCACAAACTTTCTCCTTTTACAGCTAAACAGTACACTACAAGATGTTTCTGAAAACATTTGAGGCAAGAAATACGCATTACAGTAACAGAATATTGATTCATATGTGATCAGCGCTGCCTAGTTTGACCGTTTGAGTGATTGAAAGCTGCTCAGAGACGACAGACTCCAGATCAGCTCTTACTGCTTGTTTTCCTCCGGTCTGTGACATCTTGCAGATGCCATTAGGAGCACCGGAGGACAACAGAGGCACATCATTTTTTTCTCTCATAGCGCCGTTTTTCATCTATTTCCTGAAAGACACAGTTAGTAGTGAACATTGTGGAGCATTTAACAGCTAAAGAACCAGATATTTCCCTCCGGAATCGGACTTACATTCGCTAGATGGCCTGAAACATGACTCCGAATGAATGATAATGTTGCTCCGTAACTGCTGGATGTGTAAATAAGCAACATGTATTTTGTATTCATTTAAATTGCTGTATAGTTATTTATTTTCCTAGGAGGAGTAGCTGCAGCCGTGGTGATAGCTAATGTGGATCCATTTAAATGAATAATTAATAACATTATTATGATATACAATAACACATAAATAAAGCTAGGCAAATGTCATACTAAATCATACCTTGTTTTTATAGATTCAGCATTCCACCATGTGGAATTTGTGCATCATTTTATACTCCTTTCTTAAGGATCACCCCTAGAATTTAAATGTGGAAGAGGTTAATTAATTACGCAGTGCTAAAATATGGAGCGACAGAATTTCTTATCACCCAGGTGTAGTAAGTCACACTTCCAGCAGTTGTAATCCACGGCTCCGTGGTAAAAGTGAGAAACTGGGAGGGAGGGGGGGAGCCGCTAACCAGCGCGGATGTGATTATTTTTTTCGACATCAGCAGACTGATGTGTGAACTTCACAGCCGAGCCCGTAGGAGACGAGGAGGGAGGACGCAGAGAAAAGTCTGCGAGCAAAGACGAGGAGTTGTCTGAACGTCCTGTGCAAGTCACGGCGCTGCTTTGTGGGATATCTCCATCATGCAGCTTGTAGGGCCTCTGTCGGTGCGACATGATCGCTTGTGAAGGGGAAATTCTCGCTGAGTTGGCTGTTTCCCTTCCTGACAAAAAGGCGGGGCTCGCTGGTATTTTTAGACACTTTCTCTCCTTTTTTATCACCAGCGCAGGAAATATGAAAGTGAGACAGATAGTGTGGCCCGGCGGTGTGGCGTACTTGCCCTGCCACCCCTCGTATCCCTCCCCTCAGTGAAGCATCAGATTTAGGATGCATGCCTCTGCCTTATGTGGGAATCGAGGGGCCTTTGGGTCACATACTAGACATTGGGCCTCATGCAGGAGGGGATATATGAACACATTTTCTCTTATTTTTGTTTGTATCCACGATTTGTTCTTATTTCGTTAGTACCCACTGATTTCTGGGATTCCCCAATGCTTTCTTATTTTTGCTCTTCTCTTATGTAAGAGGAAATTGCACGAGTGGTCAAGAGCACTCTTACCAAGATAAGAAAAAAACATCCTGTTTTCACACTCCTCAAATTGTTTGTCCAAAGCAAGGTAGCATACGTTTTAAATTTGAGGAACATAAAAAAAATTTATGAATATCATTAATCAAATTTAGATTATTATAGTTTTTAGAGTAATTATAATGATTAGATTACTACTTAAATGTTACTGTTGGTCCACTGACTCCAATTAAGACTATTTATCTATCTCTCAGTCTATCTGTCTATCTGTCTATCTCTCTGTCTGTCTGTCGATCTATCTTTCTTAAGTTATCCTATCTTATCTAAGATAGGACGCTACCTATGCTTATATAATGTTTAAGGGGCGTTACCTATGCTTATACACTGTTGAGGGGGCGTTAACTATGCTTATACACTGTTGAGGGGGCGTTAACTATGCTTATATAATGTTTAGGGGGTGTTACCTATGCTCATATAGTGTTTAGGGGGCGTTACCTATGCTCATATAGTGTTTAGGGGGCGTTACCTATGCTTATATAGTGTTTAGGGGGTGTTACCTATGCTCATATAGTGTTTAGGGGGTGTTACCTATGCTTATATAGTGTTTAGGGGGCGTTACCTATGCTCATATAGTGTTTAGGGGGCGTTACCTATGCTTATATAGTGTTTAGGGGGTGTTACCTATGCTCATATAGTGTTTAGGGGGTGTTACCTATGCTCATATAGTGTTTAGGGGGCGTTACCTATGCTTATATAGTGTTTAGGGGGGTGTTACCTATGCTCATATAGTGTTTAGGGGGTGTTACCTATGCTCATATAGTGTTTAGGGGGTGTTACCTATGCTTATATAGTGTTTAGGGGGGTGTTACCTATGCTCATATAGTGTTTAGGGGGCGTTACCCATGCTTATACACTGCTTAGGGGGCCTATTTTGTTTCCGTTGGTCAAATCTTCCTGGGATAGAGTGAAGTTAGAGTTAGATTATGGTTGTGAGAACGGGAAGTGGAGGCTAAATCCTCTTTATGTAAGTATATTAAAGAGCAATGTCCTTTGCCTTAATGTGATGACTTTTAGGCAAGAGCTCCCTGGTATAATCGCCAAGTGTAACACCAAAGGGATTTTGTCGATCTTCTCTGGCCATTTTTGCATTATGTAAAGATAACAGGATGCACAGGCCAAAAGAGCAGCAAAAGACATCCTACTGTATGAGCTGTAAATATCTTCATTCCACATTCATAAGTCTGTGCCTGTGTGAGGATGAAGCAACGTGGCAAACGCACGCCCACAGTTCACCTACACATAAACACTAACGCCGCCAAACGGGTAATAATTATTATGGATTCATTCAATACGTTTGTTATATGAGTCACACGTTTCGAAGGACGTGTGATCACCATGTGTTTGCGAGGTGAAACGTCAGCCAAGGAGTAAAATGGGGGGATGGGATGTTTCTCACTACTGGGTGATTAGAAGATGTCGTACAGCACAGAGGACGTCTGCAGGAGGAATGTGATGATGTGGAAAAAGACGGGAGTGAGATACGGAGAGAGAGGGGTGTCAAATAATGAAGTGGAAAGATAGAGAAGGAAAGACAAAAAGTGAAAGCCAGAGGGGTCGTAACCTTGTCGTCAGTGTGTGTGCCAGCGAGCAGCTGGAAAAGACTGACGCTCCTGCCTCTCCCATCTGCCTTTCACACCCCCGATTCTCCTGAGCTCCACATGATCGGAGCTTTCCCTCTCCCTTCCCTGCGCATATTACAGTAAAATTGTCAAAATGCCCTTCTTACCTCCGCCGAGGCCGAAGGCCTATGAAGGAGGTTATGTTTTCACCGGCATTGGTTTGTTGGTTCGTTGGTTTGTTGTTTTTTTCCGTTTGGAGGATTACTCCAAAAGTCTGTAATGGATTTGAATGACATTTTTTGGAGGGGTGGGGTGTGGTGCAATGAACAATCCATTAGATTTTGGTGGCGATCCAGATCATGATCTGGCTTCGGGATTTTCTTTTTATAACTCTCAGCCTCACTCAGCCTGTGCATTAACACCACAGGCTTTAAAGGTCCCATATTATAAAAAAGTGAGATTTTCATGTTTTTTTATTATAAAGCAGGCTTAAGTTCTATATAAATACTGTGAAAGTATTGAAACGCTCAGTCCACAGGGAAATACACACAGCCCGTAATCAGAAACTGTGCATTTGAAACAAGCTGTCAGGATTTCTGTCCATTTGTGATGTCACAAATATACAATATTTAAACCCTTTACACAGTTTTAAACATAAACATTCTAAATGTGTCCCAGTTTATTCCTGGTTGCAGTGTATGTGAATGTCATCAGCTGACAGGAAGTACACATGGACCCAAGCTGTTGCCTAGCAATGCAATTCTGTTGCAATTTCATCGCAATTCCATCGAAATGCGCTAAAACAGAGCGTTTAAGACAGAGGGTAAATACAGGTATATTCAGGCAGACAGTATGAGGAAAATAAAGGTTTTTTTGAACATTGCGGCATGTAAACATGTTCTAGTAGAAACACAAAATACAAGTATGAACTTAAAAATGAGCACGATATGGGACCTTTAAGACATGCGCAGTGTAACTGATGACGCGTCACCCTAAGGGGGCAGCCTTAGTATGTATATTGTTCGCTACAATTGGAAACATCTGTAGTGTAGTTCAATCTAAATCAATCAACTCACGGAAATGCAAAGTACCTGTATCATCGCAAGCTGTAGCATAATTCCCAAATATTACAGTTTCATGGGGGGAAATGATATATTAACATTAACATATTTAATTGCGATTATTTTGACTGATATTACAATTGCGATATGATTTATGATATTAGAGGGAATGATCATTTTTATATCATTATTTTTCATTTTCATTGAAAAACATATTCAATTATGATTATGGTGTGATTTTTGCTGGGATTTGTACCAAACAAAGATGTTTTTTAAGTCTGTAGACTATAATGTTCATGCAAGGACATCGCTGCAGCACCACAATATTTAATTCAAAATGGTATTTTGACACATATTTCGTCTTTAACAGATATTGCGATTTTAAGTAGCAGTAATACTGTGATTTCGATAAAATTTCAATTAATTGTGCAGCCCTAAAATGTAGGTATGACTTTGTTTCATTTACGTATACATACATGATTAATGTGTTTTTCTGATTTAGTAGTATTCATGCAGTCGCTTAGCCTAACATAATTAGCTTAATGTTTTGTAATTTGAGGTATATTGTATTATTTTTGTAAACTCTCTCCAGTTTACATTATAAAAGAACACTTTGATCATTTTGAAGTATCAGATCAGATGTGTCAAACATGTTCCATGTTACTTTTTTTTCTTCAATTTAAACATCAAACTGTTAGTTGGGTGGTTCTGTTAGCTACGCAAGTTAGACCCGGCAGTTACTGGGTGCAAATAATCCAGAAATACATTTTAATCAAAGTCCGCATAGGGAAGAGGTTGGGTTGTTTCGGTCAATCACGGGACTTTCACCAGTGTTTGTGTCCTGTCTGAAACAACAAGTAAACGCTGAGTTATTTTAAATGATGTGGGCTAAGCAAGAAGTTACATAACTAACGTACGTAGTTCTTTAAACACAAACCATGATGTTTTCTTCCTAAACCTAATGCTGTAGTTTTGTTGCCTAAACGTTAAAATGTTTCTGTGGTGGTTAGGGTTAGGTAAGGTTATGTAATGCGCTGTAAAGAGGTCATGGTCATTTCATGTATTTCTGTGAGACGACGTAGAAATATTCAGTAACAACTGATCTCAATTTACATTTAAAATATCCAAATTCCCTTAAGCTAAACCATGACCAAGACCAAGTGCCCAAACCCTAGTGATGCCCATGCAGCTGTCTATCTTTATTTGGCACCGCTCATTTCTCATCACAGAACCATCCTTGACCTGAATAAGCGAATAATTGCCTCCAGCAACAAAGGAGGGAAGTTGATGCTGGGAGAATAATTACCACCTTCATCCAGGGAAGTGTGTGTTCCTGCAGTGTGTGTGTGTGTGTGTTTTTGTGAGTGCAGAAGGATGCGTGCGACTCCCGCACGTGGCCGGGAGTGTGTCTTAGGGGCTCTTGCTGCTGCGCCGCTGCAACGTGCTGCTCTGGGACATGAGCTAAAATACACTGCGGTGCCTCGAAAGCCCTTCACCCTGGAGGCCTCTCTCAGTGAGGGATGTCCCCTTTTTTAGCACCCTCGGAGAGCTTAAAAACAGCGCAGTAACCCTTTAAGCACTCGGTGCATGTGGGACAATCCACCTCTCAGGCAACGTGATACTGTTGGCAGGTTGAAAGGAGAGAGGTTTGAATCAGTGTCCTATTTAAGTCGCCCTTACGATATCATTTACACCGGAGCTACAACTGAACCTGACCGCAAGCTTTTCAAACTGTCCAGGCTGCTGAACGGGACGTCGGAACAATTTCTTTCCCGGTGCATGCAGGTTCGTACATTAACTTTTTGAATGATTGCGTCGTAGTTCATGGGTATGCGCGTTAGAACCTCATCCAACCTGAGCACAGGTGTACTGACTGCTCTCAGACTCCATTACCCCTACACCATGTTTTGTCCAAGCAACTAAACCAGGACAATGTGACAGCACTCATGAATCCCAGCACAACAGGACGCATCTGAACTCATTTTAGGATGGTTTAGTAACACAGAGAAAGGGCCAGAGGGCCCCGGTTCTCGTGGTCCCGTTGCCAGTTTGCGTTGGCAGGAGCAGGATGGAAAGATCTAGAGCAGCAATACCAGGGGGAGCTCAGGCAGCAGCAAGCAAGGCCCAAGGCATTTAGCAAAGATCAGGGGCTGTTAAAGAACGACAAGATGACACTGGAGACGTTTCTGCAGGGGAAAGAAGATGGATGGAGGAGGGAGGAAAAATAAATGAGGATAAATGAGAGGATAAGAAGGGAAGACGGGTGTTGTATGTCAGCAGATCGATTGCAGCTAAGGATAGAAGTATATCAGGATTCTCCTTCACCTCGGCAGCAGGAATAGAAACTGGTGACCCCTGAGGGGAATCTGTGGACGCTATAGATCTGTTTAGGGGTCAGGTTAGCAGACACAATGTCATTGAAATCGGTCGATGGGAATCTTGGAATATCACTTTGGTCTAAGAATAGACTATTGATTTATTAAAACATCCTTATTAATTATGACTTTCACACGTAGAACTACATTGACCAGATGAGAATTGGTGAAATTCGGGACAGGGGAGTTGGGGGTGACGTGGCAACGTTGGTTGTGGCCTCCAGTACATTACATTCAGTGTCAACAAACAGTAGTAATAATAATAATAGTATTCTTTCCTGCAAACTTTGCAAAACGCTTTGTTCAGATCTCATAAGGGGGCAGCAATGACCCATGGGTGTTTCCATCCTCACTCCTCCCGATACCTACAGTAACGTTTTTTCGTTTAGAGTGGATGTTTACCAAGTCCTGGGACACCGGGCTCAATGTATTTCATGGTTTAATTTCCCTCCGTAAGTGTTTTAATTCAACAAAATTGCCGCTATTTGTAGTTGTTTTTCAATTTGTGGCACCACGGCTAACACGACTTGGTCAAAACCGAGTATATGTGTGGACCGTGTACGGTCAGTGTGTGAATTTGTGGCTAAATTGTTACACAAATAGTCAGTGATCACGTCTATAATGTTAAATCCAGCGGTACATGTCCACCATGTCCAGGGAGGACGCTAGGGGACGCGCTGCTCCATTCAACTGGTCTTTCATGCAGTGACATATACCCTATTGTGGAATGCACCTGATTGGTCCCTGGTTTTCAGCTCGCCATTTCAAACATGAAACAACATGGCGGCCTGCTCGTAAACTTTCTGTTATTCCGTCCATCAAAATCTACTTCGGAAAACATTTAATGCGAGAAATAGGCGATGCCACTGCTGAATCTGGTTTCATTTTAGAACCAGATCGCTGACAGCTTGAGCCAAGTTTCCTGATCCGGACGCATCGTGCTGGACGGGCTCATTTGCATAAAGGACTGTTCTCCGCCTTTTCATTTTGAAAGAGCAACGGCCAATGAGGAAACTCCAACCCTCGGCCAACCAATCGTGTAACTTCATCAGCAATACCAAAATAATGTTTCACAACGGCCAGTATTTAATGTTTTATTAGGCTATGACTAATCAAAACTCAGGTTTAGTCTCTTTCGGGACAAACAGGACAGAATTTCGGGACAACTGCTTGTAATTCAGGACTGTCCCGCATTATTTGGGACGTTTTGTCACCCTAAGCAGAACCTCAGCTACTCTGAAGGCTAAAAGCTAACTCCTTTACAGTTTATTCTATTTGGTCCATTAGCCTAATAAGCATATAGGCATAGTTTTGTACTGATTTGAAGTAACAAGCTGAATTTACGGACAGCTACAAACAGAACATTAACAGATGTTAATGGTGACGTAAAAAAGAATGACCTATATGGTCAGTGATGGTTTTGAACTGAATGAACCTGTTCCAATCAGCAAAGTGATTCATAATGTCCACCTCCACTTCATGTACACTATGTACTGTGTGTGAATGCCATATCAATGGTGAGAACTGCTCCAATAATCTGCCTATAATCCTTAGTTCATCCACAGGATTACCCTGATAGCTGAATTGCTGCTATACTTTAGCATGTTAGCATGTTGGGACTAAAGGGTTCCAATCGTGGCTTGGTTTTAACTAAGAACTCGTGTGTGTTTGGCCTGATTGGTATTTACTGGACATGTTTAGCTACCACCTTGAGAAAGGCATTGCTTTATTGAATTAAGTTCATGTTGTTAAGTATTTCAATGCAACATTTTTACGTGTACTTTTCAGTGGGGCAACCTACGGGGTCTGAAAAGTGAAGCCAATGCTGAAGTGCCTTAAACTTGCATTCTTTCTAACAGCCAGCAGGGGGCGACTCCTCTGGTTGCAAAAAGAAGTCTGATTGTATAAAAGTCTATGAGGAAAATGAGCCGTATTCTCACTTGATTTATGACCTCAGTAAACATTGTAAACATGAGTTTATGGTCTCAATCGCTAGTTTCAAGTCTTCTTCAATACAGCATGATGTTCATTTAGTAAATTATGGTCCCATTTAGAGTCAAATAGACCATAAAGCAGGGGATGCTTTAGGGCATGGCTTCCTTGTGATTGACAGGTCACTACCACTGCGTTGTCCGGTCTGGCAGTTGTCCTTGTTTTCGTCTTACAACTTTAACCCTTTCACAGTGTGTTTTCACTTCATGAAAGTTAATTTATAACCTTTTTGTCAACCTTGTGTCACTTCTGCTTACAAAAAAACAAGATGCGGACAGCCAAAATGCTGAACTCGAGGCTTCAAAACGGCAGTCCACAAACCAATGGGTGACGTCACGGTGACTACGTCCACTTCTTATATACAGTCCATGGTTCTTTTTTGAAAAAGACCACTCTATTTCCTTGGTACAGTGAAATGATGAAGAAAAAGTCTAAGGTTATGAAACGTTTCAGCACTTAAAGCCTTAGAACCAGCTCAGAAAGAGCTGTGATAGTGAAAGGTATTCATCTTAAAAAGCCTTCTTCTTCTTTGAGTGCATGGACTTTACATTAGTTGTTATTGGAGCATGAATATCTGTCATAGTTTCCTGACAATGGGTTGAATTACATTAGAGGGGAGAACAGTGCTGATGTCGTATAGTGCGTCTAAAAATATCATTGTGCTCTTGAAGAACTGGAACCTGGCTTCTGAACTGTGACTAGCTCAGCTGCCGAGGTCAAGTTGTCTCCGAGAGGAAGACGAGCTAACTTGTGGCTGCGTGTCCCCCCACGGGAGTGAGGCTGCTGCCGCTGCTGCTGCTGATATAATAGGCTGTCTGGGTGGAGGACCACGATTCGGCCTGTCAGCAGCCGCCGAGCCTCCTGTCTTCGGTTCGCTCAGCGTGCGACAGACACTATGGATTTTCATATATTATTATGCTCAGGCCCCGTGCTAGAATTACACTCTCGCTAAAGGTCATAGCGCTGCACGGAGCAGATACTGGGACGAAAACAGACAGAGGCTAGGAAGAGGAAAAAGTGACATTAATTATACATCAGTGTTCCTCTTGTTTTCTTTAATCTTATCTGCTCTCCTCTTTCTTTTCCTTTCTCTCGGTCCTTTACTAAATGCAGCCTAACATTTTCCACCCTCTCTTATACTCACACATTTTGCAATCAACAAATGTTATAGATCGACTCTCTTTGACGCACCAGTTGTGCAGACTACTCGGCACGTCGTCTCCTCTAACCTGGCCTTCTCCCACACAAACACATGGCGCTGCGCTACAGTCGGTAAAGCTAGCTGGCGCTCCCTCCCCTGCTGTGTGAACGCAGGCACAGATGCAGCGCTGACCTGAGCCGTATGCTGCCGAAAACAAGCTTTGAGCAACAGCTTTGAGAGCTCACAGCGTTGGCCTGAACGCTTGATTTACTGCCTCCATCAAAAGTGTTGTGAACCACAATGAACAAAAAATAAGGCTGTAATACAGGCCTACTCAAGTACCTTCTTTCTTTTTTTTTGAAGGGTCAGATTTGAAAAACAGTGAAGTGCCAAGGGGCCGGACATTTACATTTCCTATATGGTCTGCAAAGCTAGGAATTGAAAAGTGTAAACAATACGCTTTTTTAATCTTGGTATATTATTGTTTTGATAAACACAATAATGCATTTAGCATCTGTTTTTATACAGTTTGACTCTCCTATATTCCCTCTGCTTAAACAGCCTGGGTTAAAACTTTTTAACCCTCTGAGACCCACAATAGACCCGTTTTTGTCTTTTTTAGGGTGGTGTTTAGAGGGAGATAGAAGGTCAGCAGTAGATGTCACATAGAAGTGGTGTACATCATCTGAAAGCTGGGAACCTGAAACTGAATTTGAGATGTAGCTCAGCACTGTGTGTCAAGTTGTTCTAGCCATGAATCTGTAAGAAACATGAATGAATTAATTTATAATTATTTAAAATAAATTGTTAAAGTGTATAAGGGTTTAGAACATTATGATGGAAGTATATGATGACCATTCACATGCTCACTTATGTCTCATAAGTTGTTGCAGCAATGTTTGGGTTGATACCATTTGTTACACAGATTTGGTGCTAAATTTAACCATTTTTTACCACTCGAGAATTGATAAAAAAATGATCAATAATCCCTCCAAAATACCACATTAAGACACCAAGACCTTGAGGAACACCATAGAAAAAGCCATGCTGTGATTTGGTATCAAACACTTTTGACATTTGGGAGATTTCTGCAAGAATTTAATTTTTTGGGCTATTAGATGGCGAGCTCTTCTGTTGTGTAAACTGCTCAGAAACCCCCTTATTGTCAATCTACCTATGCAAAGCCATCCATCTTCTGAATGCTCTAGGTCTGTAGTTTGTGGCTGTAAAGTTTCACAAGGCTGTGATTATCCTAGAGGTCACCACAGGTCATTTTATACAGTGATGTCAAATTTCAAAAAATGGAGTGTGTTCCAATCCACGTACTTCCAGAAGTACACTTCAATGTAGTGCACTTTGTGCACTCTGTACTCACTTGAGTAGTGCGTAAATTTCAACAGGGTAGGGTCGTCTCAAATCGAATACTCTGCGGCGCATTGACCGGAAATGACGATCGCAACATTTGACCGTGGCTCGCTACCCGCCAAAATATCGAGTGGAAATTACGTTTCCAACGTCGTCACCTATACCTACGATGTTTTCTCCTGTTGGCTGAAAATGCACCGGTTTGTTTACGTATTATATTGTTTTATTCTGTTATCTACGTATTTTTGAATAGTGGTCGTGGCTCCGCCCCTTCCGCTACGTAGCCAAGATGGCGACAGTTGAGTGTGGAAAGTGTCCAGCGTTCCACACTCAACGATCTGACCGTTTTGAGTACAACATCCGGGTACTTTGAGTGCACTGCATTTTGCCGTACTTCCCAGTGTGAACGCACTTATGCGCTCAAAATACTAAGTGTAAGTACAGAAGTATGCGGATTGGAACACCCTGATGGTCTCACTCTAATGAAATGGCTTCAATGGGGACTAACATCATCACACATGAATACAGTTGGGCTCATTGGATCCAACAAGAGTCTCAGCTTTACAGTGATACACAATTTATGTTATTCCAAGACTGTTTAGGGACCCCAGTATGGAGAAATATTCAAACACACCACTTTAGTATAATTAGCCTACTAATAAAATGATGATTTGCTATGTAAACACCCATAAACTTAGTGTTATGTTAGCAGGTTATTTAAATTAAAACACAATAATATTGCTTTTAACAGTCTGTAACAGCGTCAGTAGTGTGAGTGGTGACGTTAATGAACGGAAATAAACTCTCATATTGGAAGAAATTGTTATTATTTTATTCAAATACTTTTTTTCATATTTATAAATGATCAAAGGGCCGGTTTGAGATTGTTAAAGGGCCGGATTCGGCACCACTTGAATAGGCCTGCTGTTATAGCTGCCAACACTTTTCTCTTTGTGATCGTCACATCGCTCGATTACCGTGCACTTTATTCGTCTGCATTCGTGAAATCGCTGCTGTAAACAGAGGGAAGTGCATTCAAAGGATCACACTGACTGTGTTTTGTGACTCCCAACTGGGCACGAAATTAACATTGTGTAGTTACAGCACAGTCTTGAATGCTGATTGCTTCTGTCTTTCACTCAGCGGGACAAACATCACTCACATCCGAGTTCACGTTGTGCTATTATTATATGCAAAGTCTCATATAATTTAGTATTCATATGCAATAATGTCTCATACACGTAGAGAAAGAACACTGAAGCGGCTGCTCGGCAGAACTGGTCAATATAAACGTGTGCTGGCTTCACTGTGGATTTTGTGTTACCGACTGTGAAGATGAGCTTCCCAGTGTAAATATTTCATAAGGAATGGAGGCGAGGAGGCTTCCCACAAGTCTTGAAGAATATTATATAAATATTATATAAATGAATATCTTCTCTTTCCGTGTTGGTATCTGTTGGCTTATATGGCTGCCCTGCAAGGAAAGAGGAAAGTGTGCATTCTCGTATGCTGACATGTTTGTGCGATGTTTTATTTCTTTCTGATTAAAAATTAAACAGCTAGAGAGGATTTTGTGGTCGAAGACATCATTAGAGGAACAAAGTTGTATGCTCTGGATGATTGGAAAGCAGTGTGTTCCTCTATGTATTCACAAGCTACGGGGTTGGGCAACAAATAAAGAAACATGGCTTCTTATTAAACAGGAACAGGACTGAGGGTGTCAATGTTTCGGGAAAATTAGATCACTGTCCAGTGCCGAGAAAGCTATTATCACAAATCGCCTCATTCTCCAAAGAGTTGTGGGAGGAGGTTTACCTGCGTGACTCGAGAGCCCGTAAATAGTCCCAGATTTCATAGCAGAGGATTGATCTGTGCTTGACTGCTCGGAGCCCAAGTAATGGATACGTTGGGGCACTCAGCTTGCTTGAAGTTTTCAGTCACGTAAGCCAGATTGTTACTTCTAGATGGAGGACATTATTACTTGTCATTGTGACCCAGATAGAAATAGCACTGCCCTCCGATGGACGTGTTATAAATGAGGTCAGCCTCCTCCCAGATGGAGGTCTGAGTTCCTGAAAAGAGGTCTGTTGTTGTTGTCGTCCTGCAGGGCCGGAGGGAAGTGTGTGTTAAAGCTCAATCAGACAATCTGGCACGCCGATGGTACCGTCGAGTGGCACACACATGTTGGAAAATGGCGTTCTGTTAGTAGTTATATTACTGGTTCCCAACCTGGGGGTCCCGACCCCCTCTAGGGGTCACCAAATCTTCATGGGCAGGTCACGAGACCTTCTTGATTTTAAGAGATATAAGACAACTTTTTTAAATCAACTTCAACCTGTTTAAATATACTCAGCATTTCATTCATTTCTGTGATGAAAACTAAAAGAAATTGTTATTTTTTTATGTTTGGATTATTATTATATTATTATTGAACCTAACAATTGGAAAATACCCAGTTAAAACAACCAAAGAGCTAATAGAACAATGGCCAACCGTCCGGGAGACAAAAACACTGAATTTGTCAAAAAAGAAGCCTATCAAGTATGTATGATTGTTCAAAAGTCATAAAAGTACATAATACATAGAATTGTATTAAAAAAATAACAGGAAAACTCAACTGTGATGTAATATTCACAGGAAACAATCTGCCCAAAATTCATCCAAATCGCTTGTTTTACACAAACTTCCTGCAGGTATTGTGTTCACTATTTGGGTTAATTGTACAGTTTATCAGTTGTTCTGTACTGTTATTGTTAAGCATTGAATATAATATAAAATATCCATAAAATATGTCAGTCAGGGGTCATCAGTTTACTCAATGATAGAAAGGGGGTCTCTTAAGGAAAAAAGTTGGAAACCACTGGTTTATATGACGTTAATGACATTTTTGTCATCGGAAATGCACCCAGCAGATGGCGTTAGTTGACTCCCAGTGTCAGCTGTCATATCAGGTGAAATTTGGGAAGCTAAATGTCTGTCTGGTGGGTGGAGGCGGTGAAGACCGTCAGCCAACGTTGATGGGTCCAATTTTCTTGAGTGCTCACTGCTGCTCGGGAGACAGATTTTATTTTGGTCCTTATTTTCACTCCAGAAGATTTTCTACCAGAAACTAAACCCCTGATCACATTTTTCATTTGGAACACATGACATATGCAACCCTGTCTGCCACGGAACTACGGTCGCAGTTTTGAACAGTTTTAAACAGTTTTAAACAGTTTTAAACAGTTTTAAACATGTGTTAACATTGAAAATTGAAACAAAACAATACAACAACACTACTTAGTTAGGTTTAGGCAACAAAACTACTGGGTTAGGTTTAGTAAACTGCTGGGGGACAGTCTCTTAATTGTTTTGGCCCCATTTTTCTAGTAAGGATTACAAGACGAGTGTATTTCCATTTATTTATTTATTTATTTATTTAGAAGATAAAGTAATTATCTCTGGCATTGCATCATAAAATCTTACATTTACAAAGTATGCAAATTGAGTGCAAATTAGTTCAACTAGTTTCCAAAAACGTATTTTAAAAAAAATATGTGAATAATGCACATTAGAGCTGCAAGGATAAGTTGATTGTTAGAAGAATGTTAATCTGCAGCTATTTTGATAATCGATGAATCATTTAAGTCTTTTTTTTGGGGACAAAAAATCAAATATTTGATGTTTCCAGTGTCTGAAATGTGATAATTTGATAATTTTTTTGGTCTTACATAATAAGTAAACTGAATGTATTGACCATTTTTGGCATTATGATATTGTGATTGGCATTTTTCACTGTTTTCTGATGTTTTATAGACAGTAACAATGAATCAAGAAAATAACTGGCATATTAATCGATAATGAAAATAATTGTTAGTTGTAATGTACATGATACTAACTTGTTGAGCATTTTCATCCAGTGTGCACTCAGATTAAATGGTCATCCGAAGTTCAACATAAGGGAATGCATATTTAGGCGAATAGGAAATCCTTTTTGCAGTTCTCTGAATTTGATCATAATAATCTCTGGAGTATGCTTTTTCCATCAGTAGTTATTTCACCATGGTTTCCATCAAAGAAAGACATCCCTGATCTGGACTGTCCTCTCTGTCTATCTCTCTGTCTGTGTCTCTGTCCGTCTCTCATCCTCTCCCTCTGAAGTCAATACCACATAAGCCTTTTAAGCGTTTTGCCTTCTGCACTTATGTGACCTTAAATGTTACTTCATCACATTCTCATCTCCTCTCCTCGGCGCCAAATCATCAGCGGCGATGTTTTATACATTAGTCTCTTTAAATGAGAGAAAAAGAAGATCACAGAGTACCGTGAGGTGTGTGTGCATGTACTCGTCTGTGTGTGTGTGCTCCCTCTTTGAGAGTAATTATCAGGATTTGGACATGCTCTGAAAACTGCAGCAGGAGAGAGAGAGCTCCACACTGAGGACCAGCCCTCATTCTTATTTTTAACCACTCCATTAATGTCTTTTCCTTCAGTGACTCCATCAATCCTTACTCTTTCCTCCCTCTTCTTTTCTCGCTGTCTCTTAAGATGGAAACACATGAATTTGTTTGACATGATAAATTGGTTGGTATTGATCAGCAGCCTCTACCAGACTAGCAGTGGCAGTAAGGACACAATATGGAGCGAGTAGGGAAAGAAGGAAGAACGGGGTTGATCCATTATTCATAGCTTTAAGAACACTTCTAATGTGTTTTAGGTCAATTAAGGCAATGCTTTTGTATTAAGAATGGATCACATGGCTACAGTTATATGTGAAAGGAGTCGCTCGCAATGATGAATCCACGGATAAGTACAACGTGATCTCACAGAAATACGTGAAATGACCACAACCTCTTGAACGCGCATTACATGGTGGTGGCAAAGAAACAATTTAATGCTGTAGGCAAAGAAAAAAATCATAGTTTGGGGTAAAAGAACTACATTTGCTACATAACTTCTTACTTGTTTGCTGTTCTTCAGACAACTCTTACAGGAATACTTAACAAAATGACCATTGGTGTGTTAATTACTCACGTCGTGTTACCTTGAATTTTTTGAAGAAACCACCAATCAGAAGGTCGTTGGTTCGATCCCCGGCTGCTCCGGTCACATGTCGATGTGTCCTTGAGCAAGACACTTAACCCCAAATTGCTCCCGAAGGCATAGCCATCAGTGTGTGAATGAGTATTTAGATTAGATCCTGATGGGCACAGTTGGCTCCTTGCATGGCAGTCTCTGCCATCAGTGTATGAATGTGTGTGTGAATGGGTCAATGCTGACATGTAGTAGTCCATTTACCAAGAAAGTTTCTCGCATGTCTTCATGGTGAACGAAGAATACAAATGTGTAAAAAATACATAAATAATAATAAGTGAATGAGTAAATGGGGGCTTAAAACACTTTGGACTCCCACGGACGAATAGCGCTTCTGAGCAGTGTGAGACTGTTTATGTGGAAGTGTTTTAAATAGAAAGGTTTTGGCAAAGATGCACATGTTTGGGAAGGAGTGAACATTAGGGATGTCACGAGAACCAAAATTCTAAAAACGTGACGGTACTCTTGAGTAACTCTCTGAAGGCTTCTCCTCTGTTTTCTGTGTGTCGGAGTTTGACACACACAACAGCGCCGTCGAGATGTCGGGTTTGTTTACTTTTTCAGAGATCCTTTATTAATTTTTTGTTGAAGAGGATTCACTCGTGGGGGAAAAAAACTGAACTGAATTTCTATCTTTTGTTATTTATTGCTAAATCTCTGAAAAGTGGTGCTTTTTTATTGTCATCAAAATATAACATTAGGATTTCTAATAGTTATTTAATGGTCTGTCACCATGTCAGTGAATTTAAACTGTGTGTGTGCGTGTACAGCCTCTGCTGTTTTCTTACAGTCATTGAGCTATACCTGAAGAATAAAGTCTCATTGTTCCTTTTTGTTTTTGGTATCGAATTGGGTATCGAGATTCGTGGAAATTCACTGGTATTGGTATCGACTACTAGATTTCTGGTATCGTGACATCCCTAGTGAGCATAAAACTGGATAAACTAGACTTGGATTATACTGCACGAGTTGTGTGAGAGTTTGTAAACAGAAAAGAAAAAAGAAATTGTGAATTAGGCGCGTTTCCATCAACCGGTTTGGAGCGAAGAAACTCAGAAGTTGGCGCTATAGGCTACACATGGTTGTAATCTACCTGTAATCAGAGTATAGAAGAAGTAGAGGTAGCGAACCGGAAATAAAACAAGTCGGCTTGGCCATCTAACCATCTACGAGAGAACGATGGAGAGAGGTCATCAGGAATTTGTTTCAATTGGGCAGGTTTTACTTGTTCTTCCATGTCATCTAGTGTTGGCCATGTTTTGAGACAGGCATTCACATGTTATGGGAATAAACCACCTCAAACCACCTCAAGCGAGCGTAAAATCTTCTGAGGAAAAATTGAGGAAGTTGTATCGAATTTTGCTGTTTCCATACAGCTTTTCTAATGAGATACTTCAAAATGTGCAAAAAATATGTGAATGGAAACACAGCTGTTCATATACAAATGGGCATTTTGTGGGTGAAGTATTCCTTTAAGATAACAGCTTGCTGCCTGACCCTGAATGCGCCAACAAAGAATGTTTTTCAAAAGCCGTCACGTCTTCAATACCACATTCCTTTCAGCTACACAATACACCTCTCACTGCATCTTCAACATGAGTCATCATCCTCATCAGTGACAAGAGGGAGGAAAAAAATAAGACAATCTGAGAGAGAGAGAGAGAGAGAGAGAGAGAGAGAGAGAGAGAGAGAGAGAGAGAGAGAGAGAGAGAGACAGCACACAATGCCGAAAGACGCCACAGGTCAACAAGATGGAAGTTCCAGGAGAAGAAAAGCGAATTGTTGTGCAGGAATTATGGGAAATTGCGGGGAGAGATAAAAACATGAAGAGCTGGAGGGGGAGAAAGAGAGAGAAAAGAAATATGGATGAAAGGTATAAGCTGCCCGGCGCCTCAGGTGGCCTTTCAGATTGCTGCGCTTTGAGAAGACGCGACGGGAGGCTGAAAACACTCAAGCGAAGAAAAAGAAAATCAATGGCGCTTGTCATTTTTTTTTTTTTTTTTTTTACGCCTTTTCACATCAGCTCTGTCTGCTTTATTCTAGTGCCGCATACCACTTCAACCCCTCCCTTCGTTGTCTATCATCGCTACTCTCCAGTCCTCTCGCTGTCCTTCCTCTTCCTCTCTCCACCCCCCTTCTTCCTGCCTAATGACTGAGCTGTTGGCAGGCGATATGAAGGCGGCATTTTCTTGTCTTATAAGCACATTAAAGAGTGGAGAGAAAGACTTGGCTTTCTAAAATGTTAAATTGGGCTTTGGACTTATCTCTTCTCTAACTCTCTCTGACTTTCTCTTTTTCACATTCCTCCTCCTGCCCATTTTCCAGCTTCCCTCTCTCCGTCTCATCTCTCTCCTTCAATTTATTGCAGCTAAAGTTGGGCCGACACTGTAGCAGGACTTTTATTAAAAAGCTGATATCGGCCGGCTGGCCCCTGACCCCTGCAGCTGGCCCCTGACCCCTGCAGCGTCACCTGAGTCATCTCCGATGACCACATGGTCAATATGCTTTTCATATTTTTCTTTTCACGTAGCTGCCCAGAGAAATCACTCCAGCCTGGTGTGGGAGGATTTCACTCAACAGTCTGTAAAAATCTGCAGTGAAACCGGCTTCAATCCTCCTTAAGGAGAAGCAAAGAATTCAATTACTTTTAGTGTCCACCGACGTGCTATAAGGTGCTTCTGAAGGGTTTCAGGGCAATAAAATGGCCTTATAAAAGAATCCAATTATAATGTTGGCACAAAATATCAGCTTCTGGTAGCTTTAAAAGAAAAATAAATTCAGAATTGGCCCTCAGGGGTTTTATTTTAAAGTTTTCACCATGTAGATTCTTCCAGTTTGTGCCCTCACATATTATCATAACAAGTCACAGACCCAAAATAAACCCTGGTGATCTTTCAGAACGTTAAACAACCCAGCAGGTCTACTGAGATATTTATAGAGTCATCAAAAACTCCATCAGGGTGAAAAAAATTACCAAAAATGTCATTTTTTTTGTTGTTTTTTTAAACTCTGGACTCTTTATTTTTGGTGGATATTATTGGGACTCGCATTTGATTATCTTACACTTAATTCAGTTTCAGGAGAAAACCACAAAGAACAAACGTTGCTTTACTGATCACTAGTTCCTCTGTCATACTTGCCAACCCTCCCAATTTCCCGGAAGACTCCCTTTTTTTCATTGCCTTTTCCCGGTTTCCTCCTTTCTCCTGTATTTCTCCAGCTTTATGGCAAATTGTTGTTGTGTCTGAAAAGGTCTTCAGGGAGTGAGAGAAGGAGAGAGAAATGGAGAGTATTAAAGCTGAAGTAGGAGAGATTGGAGCATTTGTGATTTTAAAAAGTTATTTTTATAAAACGGTCGCTATATCGTGACAGTAGTACAAGAAACAGTCAACCTGGAAAAAAATCACGTGCCTCTGTGTCCTCCGGTGCTCCTAACGGCATCTGCAAGATTTCACAGACCGGAGGAAAACAAGCAGTAAGAGCTGATCTAGGCAGCACTGATCAAATATGAATCAATATTATGTTACGTTAATGCCTATTTCTCTCCTCAAATGTTTTCAGAATCATCTTGTAGTGCACGGTTTAGATGTAAAATGAGAAAGTTTGTGACGCGGCAGCCGTTGAGAAATCTGGTGAAGGAACGCCAAGTTCCGGTCACATGACCGGAGCACAGCCAATAGGAACGCTGTCTCTCAATGAAATGACATGTGATTGGTCAAAGTCTCCCGTCACGGGCTAGATTTTCTAAAGCCTGAAAACAGAGCCATGAGGAGGAGCAGAAGTCTAGTTTTCTCTCAGAACACTTGAATTACAATATGTGGAAAGGTTATTGTGGAATTTTTGCCCAATGATGCCAAAAATATACTGACTACTGTCACTGAGAGAAAGAAAGACTCAAGCAGGGGCAAAAAAAACCAAAAAAAACTGATGAAGTTTTCTTTGCTGAGAATTAAAGGTAAAACTAGAAGTTTAACATAAAAATGCTGTTGCAGAGAACTTATTATTTTGTTATTTTCATTCTTTAAACGTCACCATGCAGGAAACAAAGTCTCTGAAACTAATTTTTTTCTGGGAGACGCCCAGGGTCCCCACTATGGTTTTGAAATCCTTCCTATTTTTACCGTCTCAAGGTTGGCAAGTATGTCCTCCGTTTATTAAAATTGCATTACATTTGGTGAAGAGTGCATTATGACTTGTTTAGGACTCGACTCGAAACTCAAAGAATAGGACGTCGGACTTGACTTGGGACTTACTTGTGACTTAAAAAACAATGACTTGGTCCCACATCTGCTAAACACCTCCCCCCCACTTCCAGCCAAGCTATCACGTCTCGGTCCAGTCTGATTATTTATTGAACGCACATGATATCAACCCTCCATCAGAGACAGCACAAAAGTTAACTCCCAATTTGTCAAAGTAACGGGGCATCACAGTGATCAATAACTGTAATGTCACTTTACTAGCAATACATTACAACACTGCTCCAGGCTATCATCTTGTTCTGAATCAGGTTGCAACCTGAGAAATTGGTTTTAAATCTTTTTCATTGTCGTGTCGTGAAGCGACTTTCTGGGTTTTTGAAAATTTTTCGGCGACTTATCTTTTCTAAAAATGGTTTCTTACAGCAGCTCTGTGACTCAGATGTGATGATAATAGATGAGATGCTCTGTTTGCCAGACACTGATATCCCTCATATGAGAGTTTAGGGGAAAGACTTTTTCTACCACCTAATAGCACTCTCCGTCACTGGAGGCACCTGCCGTCCTTGGATCTGACTTTCTCTCACCCCTCTCTCTGTGATTCTATCTTTGTGTTTGCGTCATTTGCCTGCATGTCTTTGTCTCTCTCCGTCCTCTGTCTTCTCCTCTGTGCGGGGTTCATCAGCCCAGGTGGCGCTTTCTAGCTCTGGAACAGATGTTCAAGGGGGAAGAGTCTGAGTATGTGTGTGTTCAGCCAGCGTGACTTACGACGGGGGTTTGGAATACTAGAACCCAACAAACCAAATGTGTCTACAAACAGTATGTTTTTGTGGGACACGTTACCAAAGCTGAGAGGTAGACTTATTTTGATATAATGTGTATCTAACTTAAATAATAAACATTTCTATTCTGCCCCTCATCTCGTAACATCTCTATGCTTTAATGCCCAAATGCATCCATTGATCGGCACGTCTCCTTCTGAGTCGTACGTTTGAGAATCGCCTTCCACCGGCTTATAAATACTTGGAAGTAGTTTCACAGTCTTTGTTGAGGCTGCTCTTCCTTTTCTTTGTGCTAGTTTCCATCATATTCCGCCTAAATCTGCACAGCTTGTGACTGCAGTGACTCGCAATTTTCTCCGTTGTGCATAGCGTAGCAAAGACGGTGAAATGTTAACCTGCACTTGACCCACATGTGTCCAGTTTGATAACAAACGCAGCCCCGTGATGATGACAGCCTTCCCTGCTTCCTTCACAGCCATTGGATAAAAAACCAGATGGGAGTGGAGTGTGACGAGGGATAAAAATGCTGTGCAGTCCCTCATAAAGTGGGACACCTGGTCACCCTACGTGGACAACAGCAACCCTAACAAGCACTGAACACTCAGACTGGAGAGATGGATTAGTGATGTGTGCCTCAGGATGGAGGGATGAAGGAGAGGGATGGTACAAAGGGATTGGATGTAGAGTTTGGGGTTTTGGGGGGCCACAGGGGGGATTAAAACAGTGAGGACAGAATCATTTTTACTATTCTGTGAATCTCAAACCTACAGGGAGGCGAGCTTTCACAGGTCACAGCTGGGTTGAGGAAAGAAAACAACTAGGGGGAGGGGAGGGGAGGGAGTGGCGAGAGCAGTGTAAAGGTCAGCATGTTAGAATAGGATTTGTTGTGTGGTTGTAGAGAGTACTGACTGCTTCCTGTCTGTCAGGTTACACTCTGTCACTTTCTGTGGTCTCTGAGGGCTTTGTCGAAACCTGTAGAAGGCTGTCAGATGATTTGACACCTCATCTTGCAGCCATGTTGGAGACGCTAATTGTGTTTCAGGCACGGTTCATTTCTGCAATGATTTAAGAGCCTTTTTCACTGTATGTTCTGGTCAATTTAGTATATCTCAGGGTGCATTCACAAGCCAACATTTAGTTTGTTTTAATCAAACTCTAGTGCGGTTCGTTTGGGCAGTTGTGAACGCAGTAATCGTACTCTAGTGCGACCAAAACAACCAGACCGAGACCGCTTGTGAGAGGTGGTCTCGGACCGTTTTCAAGCGAACCCAAGTGCGATTGCAGTGAGAACATAATCCAACCCAACTGCAGGAAGTGAACTAAAACGCAGGCTGCCCGCGCAGCATCTGTTGAGATGGACACAAGTAAACGACAGGTTAACATGAGTGAGCTTCTGCAGAAGTCCGATGTTTTCTTGACATCTGGGCCAAAGAAAACATACAGAATGTGCTAAATAAAGTCCAGAAAAATAGCGACGTTTATATAGTTATTTGAGATGTACTGGTGGAGAAGGGATTTGTGTGCACAGTAGATCAGTGCCGATGCAAAATTTTAAAAAAAGAAAAAAAAATTAAAAAAGTAATATTTCAGTCTCAGTAATTACACAATTTTTTTTCATTTTTTTGTCTATCTTTATTTATTTATAATTTATTTATTATTATTATTATTCTCTTAATTTTGTTTTGGGTTTTGCTAGTAGTTCATTATTTTTTATTATATTATTGTTAATTTTTTTCTCCATTCTTTTTTCATTGTTGTCCCTTTTTTTTGTCTTTGGGCTTCATGACTCTGCTATGACTTGCTGATATTCCTATATTTTGGAAGGATTAATATGTATTTGTATTGTATCATATGCATTGCCCATTGTAATGTTATGTCCGTACCAAATTTCAAGATATTTGACCAAACAGAGCAAATGTTGTGGCATTTTTCCTTATCATACTAGTCTTCAGATACAATGGGTTAAACCCTATATTACTATACACACAGTGTGCATCGTTTGTGGATGAAACACTTTGTACTTTCTTTTACTTCATACTTTTCTTTCTTACTTATTGTATTCACTTTTGCCATAAACCAATTAGGGTGATGGTTTGCTGTGCATGTCTGTGTGTCTTCAGGAAGCATTAGCTGCGTTAATTAGCGAATCTTTATCTCTCCAATTAAATCTCATCCTCTCTTCCAAGCTTTTCTTCTTATTCACCCCTAACCCACACATCCACACACACAGACACAGACACACACACACACACACACAAACTCGGAGAGGTACAGACTGCTTCGTGGCAGTGTTCTCCAAATGACAATTGGACAACATGGGCTGCTATTATTAATCTCTACAGGTACCTAAAAGTGCGTGCGTCAATGCGTGTATGGCAGGCGTGTGTTTTCCAAACACTCATCTGAGACACAGCGGTACACTCAGTCTGTTCTCTGCCGCTTGCTCGACTAAAACACACAAATTACTGTTTTATAGCGAGACGTACTCATTTCACATATAGCTTTCAGCGCCTCAGACGCCACTCAATTACTCCTCGAGGGGAAATTAATTTGTGTCTTCCTTTGTGCTTAGATTGTGTATGGGGCTAAAGATTGACTGAGCTGTGCTGGGTGGCATACCAATTCAGAATCAGAAGAAGGTCTATTGCCAAGTAGGATTTTCACTTACAAGGGATTTATCTTGGTGTTCTTTCAAAACAAGACTCGGTCAAAACCGAGTATATGGCTGGACTGTGTATGGTCAGTGGTCATGTCTGTAATGTTAAATCCAGCGGTACATGTCCACCAGGTCCGACGAGGACACTAAGGGGACGTGCTGCTCCACTCAACTGGCCTATACTGATGTATACCCTATCGTGATTGGTCCCTAGTTTTCTGCTTGCCGTTTTCAAACAGGAAACAACAAACTTTCTGTTATTCCGTCTAAACAATCCACCAAAATCTACTTCTGAAAACATTTTAAGTGGACCAATCGAGTAACTTCATCACTCTCTCAGTGACAGACTTTTGCGTTTGTAGGGCTGGCACTCTGCTGTCCAGCCAAAACTGGTTTAGAATTTGATAAACAAATCAACTCAGTTGTCAACATTAGCTACTTAGATCACTTGCAAAATCATTCCTATTTCTTCTCCCCTCGACGACTGCGATTGTCTCTATGTAGGAATCTCAGTCAGCCCTATCTCACCTGCAACTTGTTCATAATGCAGCAGCAAGACTCCTCACTGGTACCAGAAGAGGGACCATAATATCACACCTGTGCTGGCCTCTCTTAACTGCGACCAGTAAAGTACAGAATTGATTTTAAGATTCTTATATTTGTTTTTAAAGTGCTACACGGATCGGCACCAGTCTCTAACACGTTCTCATCCCAACTCGTCACACATACTGACACTTTGTCAGACCTTTTCGGTCACAGGAAACACATGCTAAATGTTGTGAATAAAAAAAAAACACTTGCTTAGGATTAGACAACAAAACCACTTAGTTAGGTTTAGGAAAAAAACAACATAGTTGGGCTTAAAATTACTACGTTTGTACAGGGAAAATGTGACTTGACGTTGTGAACACAGGACACAAACAGCTGTGTCCTGGATGAAAGCCTTGTGTTTGTTGGGTTCTTAGATGGTTCTGTGAAGCTGTCATGTCATCGTAGCTTGTCGGGAAGGAGGTTAAATAACACTCCAAACTTGGGCCAAATTTTGGCGAGGAAAAAACTATCATGGCCGTTTTCAAAGGGGTCCTTTGACCTCTGACCTCCAGATATGTGAATGAAAATGGGTTCTATGGGTACCCATGAGTCTCCCCTTTACAGACATGCCCACTTTATGATAACCACATGCAGTTTGGGGCAAGTCAGAGTCAAGTCAGCACACTGACACACTGACAGCTGTTGTTGCCTGTTGGGCTGCAGTTTGCCATGTTATGATTTGAGCATATTTTTTATGCTAAATGCAGTACCTGTGAGGGTTTCTGGACAATATTTGTCATTGTTTTGTGATGTTAATTGATTTCAGTAATAAATATATACGTACATTTTTATAAACCAGCATATTTGCCCACTCCCATGTTGATAAGATTATTAAATACTTCCCTTTAAGGTACATTTTGAACAGATAATAAATGTGATTAATTTGCAATTAAATTGATTGACAGCCGTAGTTTTATTTAATCTCTTTGTAAAGCACTTTGGTCAACGTTTTTTTTTTTTTTATGTGCTCTATAAGTAGACGTGACTTGACTTGACTTCGCCACATTAACAGTAATATATAAGACACATTTTCACACGAAGACACTAGAGAAAAAGCAAAAGACATATCTGCCAAACACGATCATAAAATAAGTCAAGCAAATGAAATAAGATGTCTGGATATAAGCTGCATTTTTATGCCACATGGCAAAGAGCCGAAATTATATTGTTTCCAAATCCTCCGAGCGAGCAGCCGGTCCCCGAACTGAAAGGAAGAAATCATAATTGATGGCTATAGTTCTCCCTTCTGTAAGTCTGGGAATTGGCTACACGCATTACTGTCAGTTTACAAGCACGACACATTCAGCATGAGGGACTTAAAATATGAGTCTAATTTTATTAACTATAGAGCAAAGAGACGATGAGGGCTGTGGGTTTTTTGTTTCTGCGTATCTCTCGCCAGGCAGCGATAAAGACCTCGAACTACCCACAGCGTCCACCTCACATGCCTCACGCATACTGTTCGACTTTCTCAAGTTCATATAAACACAAACAGCTTGTTGTCACTTTTTCCATACACACACACAAACACACAAAGTTGTTGGTGTAATTACCCAGCATGACGGAGGAGAGACTGGAGGTCAGAGAGGTCGGCCGAGACTCGTCGGAGGTGTTCAAGCCCCAGCGATGCTGTAATTTAAATCACCGCTCGCACACATACACAAAAACAGTTACTTTGAAGGCGGAACACAAGCTAATTAGCCGTCTACTACAGGGGAACCGAGTTAACAAGCACAAGTTTGTTGCTCTTTTTCTCTACAGGCACTATGATCCTCTCTATTATCCTGAATTCACCCCTTAAAACACGCACCAAACACCTTAATTGTTTACATGAAGTTCGGAAATGTTTTCAGGGGAAAGTTAATGACATTTTACAACAGTTTTCCGGTATTAACACCTCCGATTATACACCGCTTTTAATGAGATGTTACTTTTGAAAAACAAATAACACATTCTCTCTCTTTTACAAAGTGAAAGGTTGAATCTATAGGAGATAAAATGCACCCTTACTCAATGCAAAAAACTCAGTGGACTAATCCTTTAATCGGTTATAATGTCTATACTTCTGTATTTGCACCTTGCTGTTTATCGTTGGTATGTTCTCTTTGGGGTTTTTCTAACTTTTACTTTACATTTGAATATTCCTTTATACTTCACTTTGTCTTTTATTGTCAGCTTAAAGCTGTGTTTAAGCGCTCTAGAAATATACTTACTTAAAGGAACAGTATGTAACATCTGGGCAGAATGGCAGAAATGGAATGTAATATTAACAAGTATGTTTTCTTTAGTGTATAATCACCTGAAAATAAGAATTGTTGTGTTTTTGTTACCTTAGAGTGAGCCGTTTATATCTACATAGGGTGCCGGCCACCGTGTTTCTACAGTAGCCCAGAATGGACAAACCGAACACCGACTCTAGAGAGGGCCATTTGCGTTTTTGCGTCAACCATCATATTTCTCCTGCACGCTCGGCACGCGGGAAAAGTTCGAGTTGGTTGCCTCAACCTCACCGCGAGATGCCAACAAATCCTACACACTTCTTGACTCGTGCCTGCACTCTAATTACTTGTTAATTAGAGTTTACACTAAATTTTGGCACCACAGATAAACATTTCAGTGGTTTTATCATTAAAGTAAAACATGTGCCATTGCTCTGTAATTGCCACTTGTGGCCACAGTTTAGCAAAACATACATAATCCTGCTTTACGAAGTTTTTAAGGGGTAAACGTCTTTAAAAATATATGAAACAACATTCCATGTGCCTATTAATGTGTACCTTAAAATATTCTTATTTCTTATAATTCAGGTCCAAAGTCAAGTGTTCTTTACAACAAGGAAATGATTAATGGATAAATTAATGGTCTGTCTTATATTAAGGTATTTCAATGGATTATATGCACAGTTTAAAAGCCCCTTAACGTTTACATCACATTTTATGAACCCCTTAAGTTGTACCTTAGAACGACCTTCATTTTTCAATTCAGTTGCAAAAGGTATTTTTAAAGGAGGTTTAGGGCATTTAACATGTACAATCCCTTTGAAATTGACCAAAAATCATGAAAACCATGCCTGTATTTTCACCTTTAGTGAAAAATTAAGGCCGTTTTAAGGTATAAATTAAGAGATTGTTTCATGATTTTCAATTTTGAATGTTTTTTTTTATCCCTTAACAACGCCTTAAACCATGCATATAATCCATTAAAAATACATTGCAACTAATTGCCCCATTAAAATTCCTTCAAAACTGCCTTATGGCCTTGTTATTACAGTAATGGGAAAATTAATGGGTAACTTATTGTAGGGTCAGAGTGACTGTGTCATTACGTAGTTGCTTCTCTGAAATGGTGTTTTGTCGGGCGGGATGAGCGGAGATGAAGATTAGGAGATCTGCAGCACGCACAGCTGATTTGACACAGAAACACACAGCTGGCCAGATAAACCCATAAATGTGATCAGTGGGCTAGGACTTGACGTCACAGGGGGTGCGTTTGGGATTATTTAATGTTGTGTGAATGTGATGCAGCAGTTTAAAGACTCTTGGTGTTGCGTAACAACTCGTGTCAAAGGGATTGGGACACAATATTGTGGCATGGCTCGCTTTGATTTCATTAAAAAATATCTGAATTGTTGTAAATTTGTCAACATCTTGTAGGGAAATTCCATATGATATTTTTCTGGTGTTTGCTGGGTGATTTAATTTGCACAAACTCAACATCTGTGTATTGCAGCTGGCCAATCATAGATAGAAAACATAATTTACATAATTTTTTAACCATCTAGAGGGCTTTTCTTGTACTTGTATCTAGTCTTGCTTGAAGAATCCTACTTTCTAATCCCTCATATTTTCATCTGCTGCCGGGTGACGTCCGGCTGTTTGCTGACCTACTGTATTTCGCCTCTCATTTGTCACAGGAGGTCATCCTCCTCTCTAGTTAATCGTTGCTGACCTCCCGATTCTTTGTCTCTGATTGACAGGTGGGATAAGCGGCCTGGCTAGTGCTGTAGTCACTGTTGTTGTCGAGGAAACCAAGAGTCCTGTCCCGTTGCCATGGGGAAACAGAACAGCAAGCTGCGGCCAGAGATGCTGCAAGACCTCCGGGAGAATACCGAGTTCTCCGACCACGAGCTGCAGGAGTGGTACAAGGTACGTAGACACACACTGTACACGGAGGCTGCACATTATCTGTGGTATCAAGTCATAGTAAAGGTACTACTACTACTACGGAAAGTAACTAATTACATTAGCTCATCTACTGTACTTGAAGTACTTGTTCATTATTTGAGTATTTCCATTTCCACCGTTACAATCCAGAGGAAAATATTGTATTTGTTGCAACGTTTATTTACCATCTAGAGTTAATTTTTATATTGCAGATTAAAAATGTACATAAAAGTATATTATCATTTTATAAAATATGATGCATTGTTATAGATTTAACTACCCAACAGTTTATAAAGTAGATGAAAATTAGCTCCACTTGCTGCTTCAACATCAAAATGCAGCTTACACATTATTACATCAATAATATTGTCTAATGATAAAAAATATATAGAATTATGTAACACTGAGAGGGCCATACCGCATAAGTACCTTTACTTTTGATAGTTAAGTACATGTTGCTGATAGTACTTCATACTTTTACTCGTGTACATTTTTTAATTCAGGATTTTTACCTTTATTTTTAGGTCCTCTTAACAAGCTGTCAACACAACATTGACATACGATCCCCTTATAAAGTTGATGTGGTGAGCCTGTTAACAAATAGTTGCACATCTAGCAGACATGGAGCAACATTAGCATTCATTTGGAGTTGTGTTTCTGGCCAAATTTAAGTCAAAAATTGACATATATTTCTCCTTTTACCTCTGTTTTGGTCTCCACCACCAACTCCTGAGGGAAGCACCTGAGGTTCTTTAGCAGCTAAATGCTCCACAGTGTTTCCAGCTAGTTGCTAATTTTGTCTGTTAGCCATTTGGTGCTGGGCAGGTCATATACATATACAGTTTATTAGAGCTCTTTGATGGAAACAGCTCCAAAACATTAAAGTAAACCAAGATAATTAGCTAAAATAGGCTACAAAGCTCTGTAGAACTGAGGAAACTGCAGAGTTGGGTCACTAGGAGTGATTCCTTCCACACTATGCAGTCATTTGATTCGTTGTTAATATAAAAATATTGATTATTGCAGCTTTAAGGAAAATATCTATACTGACTATGTTTACACAAAATATTCAGTTATTTGCCCTCATTCCAAAAATGACCCTAAGTTGTTTAAATGGCTAATGAAAATAAATATTCAACTCATTTTCCCGTTGACATGCAGCCGTTCATACTCCAATTATGTATCCGGTGGTGGACTTTTTTCGACCGTCTGAACACGGCCTCCCTCTTTCAGTCCTTTGACCACCTTCTTAAAAAGGTTGGCGTTGCGATATTTGCGGATATCCAAAAACCTGTTGACATCCAAGTCTTTCACAATGTTTAAAAGTAGGAAAAAGAAATGTGGGCTTTTCTTTTGGGCATGCATTTCTGCAAACTGTTGGCTAGTTGGTTTGTTTACAATGTACAGAGCTGACCGTAAACCAGGCAAGAGGCTCAAACTGCCGTAAAAATCCCAACTGAGATGGATATTCTGAATGCGCCGTATACATCGTCCAAAGACTGCTCCTAAAACCAGAATAATATCAGCATATCCCACGTCTTAATCGGAAAAAGGTCCAGAATAGGGTCTAATTCATAAGGCCTAATTCAGAATATCTAAATGCAATATGCTGTTCACATGACCTGTTTCAAATTCACAATATTGTCATATTTGAAATAACGGTGAAATGATCATTCACAGGACTGGGAACTATGTTATTGTGACCTCTCGTTCTCCGTACAGTTGTGTTTTTACAGTAATCTATAACACTGAGCCTTTAATGTGACATGTTTGCCTCAGTATAAAGCAGAGCACCACCCGCTCCCAGTCTGTTAAGCCTTAGCTTGATGAAGTGCGATTTGACCGGTAGAGTTATCTCATCTTATGTGCTTGGTGTTTGTGTAATGGCTACATGGCTTTATGCATGGATTAAACCTATGGAACAGCTGTGTGATCTGTCCTGCATTAGAGCTGTCCATGTTAAACCATCGCCTCGCTGACCCCGGGTCTCTTCACACTGACAGTGGTCATCGTGATGATGGTGCTCGCTCTCAGCAGATTAACAGCTCCAGCATGTCGGAGATGTGTATTCCACAGGTTGCCGAGGTGACTGAGGTCTCTGAGAAGTTCTCCTAGCTTGTCTTCTTTTGGGGATTTTATTGTCAATAGATCCAAGAAAGGTTGTGACGCTCTCTCCGAAAATGTCAGTGGTAATGAAAAAAAGTTTTATTAGGAACAGAACCGTGTTGACTTTCCACCTGCACCTGTGAGAATATTTGATATGATGATCAAAAAGTAATACCAGCCTTCAAATCGGGACAATGTCTCTTCTCTACCTCGATCTGAAAAAGGGAGCGTTCTGCTGAACAAAGGCCGAGACTGACATGACTTTTGCTTCCCTTTTCTTCTCGGGCACAATGTGGCTTTCTCACATGTGAGTCCTTGAAAGGAAGATAGAACCGCTTTCAACTATCCGAGACTAAACTCCTTTTAAAAAAAGTACTTCTTCAATCTGTTCACAGTGAAGCGCTACATGAATGAAACATTTACTGGCCAAAGTTTTGTTACAGGAATTTGATTCCTGATTGTTCCAACTGGGTTTGAAAAGGTTTCAATTGCTTCAGCAGATGTAAAACTTGTATCAGCATGAGCATGTATGAGCAATTTTAAGGGCTGCCCTTTCTTCGATTGGTCGCCTAATCGGTTGTTTTGGTTTTTGTCGACTAAGATTTCTTCAGTCGATTAGGCGTTTTTCATTCTTTTCTCATGCTGAATGACTTATTTCTAATAATTTATGAGCACATCTCTAAACATAAGATTTAAAGTGGTGCTTTAGTGTTAGTCCACTACGAATGTCTTTGGTCAAGCACAGCCCTAATTATTTTCACCCCGTCTCACCTCATGTTGTCTTTTCCTCAGGGTTTCTTGAAGGACTGCCCCAGTGGAACCCTGAACGTGGAGGAGTTCAAGAAAATCTACGCCAATTTCTTCCCCTACGGTGACGCCTCCAAGTTCGCTGAGCACGTCTTCCGAACGTTTGACACCAACGGCGACGGGACGATAGACTTCCGGGAGTTCATCATCGCCCTGAGCGTGACGTCACGGGGCAAGCTGGAGCAGAAGCTGAAATGGGCATTCAGCATGTACGACCTGGACGGAAACGGTTACATCAGCCGCGACGAGATGCTGGAGATTGTACAGGTGAGCAAGGGACTCTGGGTAATGACGTTTGGTTGAGGGCAGTGGGCGACCTCCGGTTTCAAAAAGTGAAGCCAATGCGGAAGTGCCTTAAACTTGCATTCTTTCTGACAGCCAGCAGGGGGCGACTCCTCTGGTTGCAAAAAGAAGTCTGATTGTATAGAAGTCTATGAGACAATGATCCTACTTCTCACTTGATGTATTACCTCAGTAAATATTGTAAACATGAGTTTATGGTCTCAAGCGCTAGTTTCAAGTCTTCTTCAATACAGCATGATCGTCATTTAGTAAATTATGGTCCCATTTAGAGTCAAATAGATCATAAAGCAGGGTATGCTTGAGGGTGTGGCTACCTTGTGATTGACAGGTTTCTACCACGGCGTTGTCTGGTCTGGGAGTTATCCGTGTTTTCGTCTTACAACTTTAACAGTGTGTTTTCAGTTCATGAAAGTTAATTTTAACTTTTTGGTCGCCTAAAAATGTGTTATTCAGTGTTCAGTGGTTGTACTTAGCTCCACCCTCTTCTGTAACTTCTGGTTGCAAAAAAACAAGATGGGGACGGCCAAAATGCTGAACTTGAGGCTTCAAAACCCCAGTCCACAAACCAATGGGTGACGTCACGGTGACTACGTCCACTTCTTATATACAGTGTGTTGACTATTCACATTCATGTTTGAAGTGACCCGTATCCGACATCAGTGTGAACGGATCTCTGCCCTGAAACGCCTCACATGCAACCAATAACATCACCACTCATTGGGGACTGCCGCCCAATGGCCCACTGTTCCATAAACACACACTGGAGTTGTTGGAGACCAGTGACTACCAAACTCCATTAACATATTGCTAAATTTAACAGATATGTGTTCCCTGATACACAGATGATACTCCTAAATCATAACGTATGACTTTGTATGACTCCTTAAGAAAGACTTTTCATTTCGGCTGATATTTAACTTTAACAGCTCCTCTGTAAACTTAGTTAAATAAACTAAAGTAAGATGTTACTGTTTGACATCCTGAAACACCGCCAGTCAATAACGTGATTTCATTAAATCAGAGTTCTGCTTTGTGAAACATGACAAATGTATCAGAAGAACTGAGTGATTTGTGAAAAGCCTGTTTAATAAATTAATTTATATTTTAAATGACTGACGAGGCAAATAAAGTCTTCAGCTGTTTCCTAACTGCCGGAGGAAAACCTCCATTGACAAAGCCATCGGTAAACATCTTCTCCTTCTAAAAGATAATTTATGATTTCCTATGACTCATAAACAGACACTGACTCATTCAGTGAACATGATTCAACATAATTCATTATTAATTTTAGCCCCATGTAGTCGTGAATAAACATGATGTTTCCCAGATGATTGTCATCTGCCTTCACGATGCAGTATACACATTTTTATGACTGCTGATCTATTAAATCAGAGTCCTACTGAGTGAAACATGACGCCGAATTTAGCAGAAGAACTCAGAAGAACTCTTTTTATATATAAAAAGTATTTTAAAAAGGCATTTACACACCGGGAGCATTTTTTTTTTAATGCGATTATTTCACATGTCAATATATTTTTTCTACTTTCACACAGAACGCGGCGAAAACGCAACGTAAAGTCTTTCCGAACAAGGTTGATTTTTCTAAGCTTTTGCACCATGAATAAAGGCATAAATCAATTATGTTGTGCAGAAAAGGGTTTAATTCCGTCTATATTTATGAAACAAGAAGACGGAGGCTCCGTAGTCCGGACCAAAATGACAAATTTTCATCCTTTCATCCTTGACAAAGCGCAGACCAGATCCACTCCTTCCATTCTTATCTTTCACAATAAAAGCCTTAGACATATAATATTTGCAGGCGAGTATTTTGCTTTTTCGTGTTGTTTATTTATCACGCCCCCGGTGTGCAAAGGCCTTAAATAACTTTGTTGAATCTGCCTGTCTCAGAGTCTGCATTTGGGTCCTTCCAGCCGTTCTGCTCCCTGCACCGTGACAAATTTTCACATGCTGAGTCATACTCCTCGTTACACATAAACTGAACTTGATGTGTTAAATCAGTGGAGTTCCCCTTTAAAGACAGATTGGATTTCCTTTAACATCAATATATACTGTAGTGTAGGCACAAATCACTAACAAGAGTATCCCAGATATTAGTCACATGGGGATTTTTAACATGACACATGTGGTGACAGAAGACCCCAAAATAATGTCATAAATCTCTTAGTTACCAAACTTATCTTTTTGTAAACAAAAACAATCCTATAGACTTTTGCATCGACAGGAATAGACAGAGAGCGCCTATACTAAATGCTCACTTTAATTATGTAAGCTAATACATTAGTATAAGTGTGTGCAAAGAGGGTCAAGCACCGATGTGCAGGGACTCTAAAAGGCATACTTATTGTAATGTGCTGACTGCATTAAAGGCGCAGGCAACAGTTGATGAAGGCTGCTAAGTACAGTTCTACATTAGTGCTGCATGTAATCCCGTCACTCTTGAAGAGAAGAAATAGACACTCAATGTGTCGAGATATTGGACCGAGGATGTGTGCGTATGTCTGCGTATGTGTGTGTGTAGTTCTCATAGATTAGCAAGTTAAATTTAACCAGAGTTTATCCCTGAGTGTGCAGAATATTGGGATTATCCTCCAGCTCATTGAGGTTACGCACCGTTGGATGAGAGAGGAGGAGCCCATTGTGTCATTGCACAGCAAGAGAGGGAGAAAGATTGTCCTGATAGAGGAAGTCAGATTGTTTTATACCACATTATCTGACAGCAGACCATATCCTCACCCTACACACCCAAATCAAAAGAGATTTCTAATAAAATATAGACTTTTTTTTCCTGATTTGTAGAATTTAAAAATGTCTTTGACTTAATCTGGAATAATGGCCTCTTCCTAAATTGATTGAATATGATATATGGAAAAGGAAATGTATGCCATGATTAAAACAATGTATTTTGTAAAAAAAAAATATTCTAATTGAAAGAGAATATTTCCCCCCGAAAAATAGAGGGTTTATCCAACCTTGTTAATACATATGAATGAATGAATGAATGAATGAATGAATGAATCAACTTTATATAGAGCCTTTCATGCACAGAATGCAGCACAAAGTGCTTTACAATTCAGCAACAAAAAAACACCAAAAATTAAAAAAGAAACATACACAAAGATGAAGGGAGAAAATTAGTGTTTCTATTATCTAAAAATTAAAATTGAAAATCATAAAAGTAAAACAGACAGCTGCTAGTATAGGTAATATTGTGATGAAAAATGTGTTGTTGTCGATTAAAACTTTCCACTTAGTCAGTAAGTCTAATGTTTAAAGGCAGTGTTCCATATTTTGGGGGCGTAGTGGCTAAAAGTAGCATCCCCAAAGGTTTTTGTGGTAAAAATGAATCTGCAAAATCACTGGAACAATCAGATATTCATGTCGGTCCTTGGTTAGATACTTCAATTAAATCTGTTCCGTGACAAAAAAAAAAAACTTAACTCAAGGCCAACATACTAGCTTTTCTATGAAGCTTTCAGTTACATCTAATAGGCCTTCTCAGCGAATGGAGTTTGCCCGTTGTTTAAAGGAATAGTCCAACATTTTGGGAAATATGCTTATTCTTAGTTACCTGAGGAGATTGAGGTGGCATTTGTAAAAATCTTTTATGAATTTCTGTTTTTATTATCCTGTTAGATATCAATTAAAGGGCCAATGTGTAGCATTTCGGGGGATCTATCAGCAGAAATGGAATATAATATGTTTTCATAAGTGTATAATCACCTGAATCTAAGAATCGTTGTATTCTTGTTAGCTTAGAATGAGCCCTTTATATCTACATAGGGAGTGGGTCCTCTTCACGGAGTCCGCCATGTTGCACCGCCATGTTCTACAGTAGCCCCGAAAGGACAAACCAAACTCTAGCTCTAGAGAGTCATTTGTGTTTTTACGGTACCTGAAGGCCACCGTAGTTCTCCGACACGCTTGAGAAATTGCAGTAATGTGAGCCGCAGAGTGCAAAACCGTGGTACCGCCAACCACCGTCTGACTTCTGTTGTTCCTAAAGTAGTGTTATTATGGTAAGAATGGCCTCTGAGCGAGACGAATGGTGTTACCACGGTTTCACTTTCGTCTTGGAAAGGGAGGAGTGAGCGGAGGAGCGCTCAGTTGGTTGCAATCTGCAACCACACCGCTAGATGCCACCAAATCCTACACACTGTCCCTTTAATAGAATGCTTTATAATCTTATTTGCTCAACTGATGAAACAAGTCAGTTTCTTTTGTGTCATATAACTGTTATATAACAAAAAAACAAATGTAAAGCCAGAAAACGTGAGCAGCATTAGTACACCACATCTATTTTTTCAGAGGAAGTTATGAACTTGTTTTATAGTCCAAGAGATAAAGTTTTACAACTGCTACCAAAAAGCAGAGAGGGCTTATTATTTCATGCAAGCTACCATCCCTTCTGGGTGCTGCTGTGACACTGATCTAGAGTAATTTTTACACCCCATGCTCCCAATGGAGACGATTTAATGGGCACGCAAGCTGATTGTAGATCTGCATCTGAGGCCAGCTGATACTCGGGAGCGTCCTTGTGCTCACTTGCACAGGTTAATTTACTGCTATCAGGGGACGGGAGGCGCTCGTAGCAGATTAAGATGTATCAGATCTATACAGTAAGCCCTGCTTGTAATACCCCCCCACCCTCCTACACCCGTGGTTGATGTGATCTGTGTCACGGTGGTATGATGGCGTGGTTTTATAGCCCTGCGTGGGTCTTTGTGGACAAGCTGGCCAGGGAGAATCTCTTAGCATCAGGAGCAACAAATGTCAGTGAATCCTGTGAACTTTTAGAAAGTGTGTTTATCAGCTTCTTGAAAGCTGCAGTGACTTTATTTTTCAGTTCACTTGTGTTTTTAGTTCTCTCATGCTGAGTCTCCCTAATGGGTCCCTGCTGGCTTGAATTCACTCATCTTTTCTGTCCTCCCGCCTCCACCCGACCGAACCCTGTGTCTCTTCTCCTTCTGTCTCTCGCTCCGTCTATCAGGCCATCTACAAGATGGTGTCATCTGTGATGAAGATGCCAGAGGATGAATCCACGCCGGAGAAGAGGACGGATAAGATCTTCAGACAAATGGACCTCAATAATGATGGTGAGGGGAGGAAATGGCAGCATGGAGGGGTGGATATGCTGTAGAGAGAGGGGAGAGAGAGGGATGGGGGATGAATGTGACAGTTTATTGAAGATAATCTTTGAAATGTGCTCATTTTACTGGAATCAAGATTTTGGAGAGAACTTGGGACTGCTAGTTCTTTTTTTATATAATACATCACACACATCCTCCAATATCTATATACAATAAAAAGTCCCCAGTTACAACATTATATATTCTTCTATATACTTTCAAATAGCATATTTACATGGAAACATTCTAATAGATTGCACACCAAATAGCAGACTAAAGAAACAAAATGCTGCAAGCCTAAAGTTTATGCTGATGAAGGGCCTTTTTTTTCTCATCTCCCACGCTAATTTAAATGTCTCCCATGTGAACAGCCAACTCAGTCTGTGAGCATCGTCTATGCAAACAGAAAATCAATTTCTCTTTCAACATCCCAGATCTCAACTGAGCACATAAAGATCTTCTCAGATGAATCATGTACGGCGTAATTCTCAGCACATATTTTATCATCCTAAATGGACGAAGTGCTGGTTTAGTCCATACACCATATTTGTATTAGTCCATATTTAACTCTCTGTTTTTACTCTCAGCTAACATGGATTCTCTTAAAAAAGCAGGCTGTTCTCATAAACAGTTCGTAACTATACCGACCTACCTCCGTATACAGTATAATTCACATATATCCCACAAAATTAATTTGTATGTAATCCACGTAATCGTGAACCAGGAAGTATAAAGAGCGATAAACACTGTGTAGGAAGGAGGTCGGGGTGGATGGGTGGGTCAAAAAACATTGCATAGGAGACCGCTGTTCATGTCCCGTAACTTTCATACTTACGTAGCGCCACATCCAGTTTTATTCTAACCCAAACCCCGGTGTTTTCCTAAACCTAAGAAGTTTTGCCGCCTACATTGACACGTGCGTCACATGTTGCTGGACATTTGGAAAACGCACAAAAAAATGAGGAATCATTTTTCGTAAGATGTCATATGAACCGTTGTATGAGAATACGTTGCAAAACCTCACCAAACCCATAGTTATAAAACAAGTGTACATGTTATCACACTACTTCACTAATTACTTAACAGCAAAATGAATTAGTTACATTATTTGTTACATTACTTTCATGATTCTTCTCAACTCTGTGAAAAAGGTGCTTAAGAGCCTCCACACCCACACGTCATATATTCAGTATTTAACACATGTGAAATAGAAAACAAGATCGTATAGTTTAACAAGCAACTAGCCGTCATGTTATGGAGGACAGAACCTGCCAAAATCAAAAATAAATAAATGAATGAATAAATTACTCAATAAATTAATTAATCTGACATTTTATTTATTTTTTTAATAATAAATAAATACATTTAAAAATACATTTTAAATGAATAGAAAAAGCAAAAATAAATAAATACATTTAAGTAAATAAAAATAAATAAAAGGGAAAATGATATAGAAGAGTAGATACATTTAATTTCTATTTTGAATTGTTGTATGTGTGGTTTCTTTTTTGTTCATTTGTGAAAATATAATTTTCCATATATATTCCTAAAATGAATTGTTTCAGTTTGTCTTTCTTTTTGAAGCCATATTGGATTAATTCAAAAGGCATTTTTGTAGTCTGCATGTAACAAGAGTCATATTCCTTCAAAATAATGTATTTTTTTCCACATTTTCTCTTCCTCCGTCGACCCTGCAGGCAAACTGTCCCTGGAGGAGTTTATCAAAGGTGCCAAAAGCGACCCCTCCATCGTCCGGCTACTCCAGTGCGACCCCAGCTCGGCCTCCCAGTTCTGAACCTCCCGCCCTGCTACGACCCTCTCCTCCTCACCCTCTCTGTTGCTATTGAAACAATCACTCAAATCAATGCATGATGGTTCTCGTCTCTCATATCATCTTTTTTATTTTTTTTTTTTTTTTCGTTGTTGTGTGCAAGACGGGATGGAGGGATTTTAAGGAGGATAAGAAAAGCCATCACTATCATTTTATTTTTTCATTTTTTTTATATTTGGGAAAACTGAAGGGACATGCATACATGTAACGGTCAGTGGCGTCCGCTAATGTTCCCGAATATCTCTCTCTCTCTCTCTTCCTGGAACGACGGATTTCCAGGGAGCTTGTGACAAAGTGTGGATTTCTGCAGGGTGGGGATTGCTCAGTTTGTCCTCCAACACATATGTACATCATGTAAATACTGTACGTCTATGTATATCATAAGATGAAGTTTGTCTTCATGTATGGTTCACACTCTCTGGTATTGAAAAGGCAGTATTATGTAGCGTAGCTGGTCTGACCTGAACGGGTGGTCGGGGTGGAGGTGGGTGGGAGTCGGGGGGTTATTGGGATTTTACTGCTATATGATCTTTCGCTGAGAAAAAGAAGGCCTAAGATCCCATTAGCTTTTTATTGATATCTACTGACATTTTGATGATTTTTAAATGTTTGTTTTTTTCATTTGTACATATTGTTTTCCTCCTTCATGCTCTTTTATTTATTCATTTTCTTATTATCGTGCTTTTACTTTGATACGTTGTTTAAGGATGATCAGTATTCCAGTTTACAGTGACAGAGAGAGAGAGAAAATGCGAGTGGAGATTGATCTCTTTGGGATTTGTTAAAGTGGAAGATTATGAACGTCTAGTTGCATAAGGGGATCCCATAATGGATTTGATCAACAGCACCAGTAGCACATATCGTTTGAGCCGCCATGTGTTTATGAACTGTGCATTTTGGTCTGAATGCGCGCGTGTGTGTGTGCATGTGATTATATGCACTGTGTGCTCGAGGCTAACTTTTACAGTATTATCATGTTGTGTTGTTTCTTAATTTGTAAGTATTTAAAAAGTTCTTTAACAACGAGCAGTAAACTTAAGATAGTCGTAACCTGTCACTATACTGCATGATCCTTCGAACTGAGAAAAAATCACCACAGTTAAACGCACAGCAGTATCTTTTTGTAGCTCTGCAGCCTCCTCAGCACTGTACCAGGCAGAAATGATTATTTGTCTTGCTTTGGGACAAACCCTCCCTCAACCCCCTCCTCTTCTTCTTTCTCTCCCTCTCCCTCTACCTCTTCCTCCTCCTCTGACAGACAGAGAACTCACTAAGGGCTCGTTCATCACTCTCTAGCTGAATGCTTTTATAACCTCCTGGATTAGTCTGCTTACAGAGCAGTTCGATGAAGGGACACGTTTCATGAGATAGGAGATACTTAAGAGATTTCAGGGTTCCCAGACATATGTGGTAATCTAACGGAGATCAGTGGCCGTGTTTACATTAGCACCGATGGAAATCCATGATTAATTATATTTTATTTATCTTATTTAGGGTATCTGCGGTACCCTGGATTCCCATGTTTTTTTGTCTAAGTGACTAATGGGGACAACAGTTTTTGAAATTGGTCCAGTATTGAGGGAGAGCGCTGCAGCCGCCAGCTGCTAAACAAGCTGTAATGTAATCATTTGGGGCAACTTGACACCATCAGTTTACATCCACTAAAAGGGCTTGTTTTTGCCACTGACAGGCTCAGATAGCTATTATAAGTGTCTAACAACATTATGGTAGGTTGACCAGATCCCAAAAAAACAAATGTGGGACAAGGAGTATGCTTGTGTGGGACAATGTGGGACATGTTACCAAGGCTGAGAAGTAGTCTACAATTTTGATATAATGTCTATCTAATGTAAATAATAAACATTTCTATTCTGCCCCTTATCTAGTAACATCTCTATGCTTTGCCCGAATGCATCCATTGATCGACACATCTCTTTCTGAGCCGAATGTTTCTTGTGAGACTCACGTGAACTGTGTCCCTTAATTTCGCACTCCCCCCGTGTGGAATTGAAAAATAACTGGCAAATTTCACAAAAAACTCTGAGAATCGCCTTCCACCGGCTTGTGGTTAAGTAGTTTCCCAGTCTTTGTTGTAGCTGCTCTTCCTTTTCTTTGTGGTAGTTTCCATCATATTCCGGCTAAATCCGCACAGCTTGTGACTTTGCGGCGACTCGCAATTTTCTCCGTTGGGCGTAGCGTAGCAAAGACGGTGAAATGTTAACCTGCACTTGACCCATGTGTGCGGCGCAGTTTGAAAGCAAACGCAGCCCTGTGATGACAGCCTTCTCCGTTTTCTTCACATCCACTGTCCTGCAGTGGTTTGACTTTTGAAAACTAGAGCCAATGAAAATGTGGGACATTGTCTCAATATGTGGGACATAGGACAAGGGATACAAATGCTGTGCAGTTCCTTGTAAAGTGGGACACCTTACATTTACTACGTTTTCTTTACCTTTCGCTTGATCCGGTTTGTTTGTTTGTTTGTTCGGAGAAGTTTCGTGGAATCTCGCGTCTCATCCATATTGTCGAAATCATCTAAATATTCAGCCATGACATTGAAAATCTTTTCGATAACGCTAAGCTACGCTTTCTGTACTCCAACACAACAAACTCTGACAACACCGGCACTCCTTTCTCCAACTCTCACTCACATTTCCACCGTTTTCTCTTCCGTCAACAAGTCACATGACACGATAACAAACCAAAACCAAAAAGTAAGAATTACCTAGGGACCTGTAGGGTCCCTTCCATAATGTTGTCAGACACTCATAATAACAATCTGAGCCGGTCAGTGGTTAAAACAAGCCCTTTTAGTGGATGTAAACTGATGGTGCCAAGTTGCCCCAAATGATTACATTACAGCCCGTTTAGCAGCTGGCAGCTCTCTCTCAATACTGGACCAATTTCAAAAATTGTTGTCCCCATTAGTCACTTAGACACAATAACATGGGAAAATAGAGTCCAGGTTGAAAGATACCAAAGTTACCCTATAATATTTGGAGCACCAAGGAAGTGCGACATGTTGAGACATGACATCTCTCCAATTTAAATGAAATAACTTTGAACTGTATGATATTAGAGTTTTAAAACACACAGCCTTGACTGAATAAAAGATGTGAAATACAGTGCACATGTAAACATAGCCACTGGTTGCAGGAATGCCGGCACCACTCCCATGTATTAATGATTGAAGGCCACCCATTTTCAGATCACTGTTGCCATCTTCTGTTATGGAGGTTAAACACGAAACAAATTCTGTTTGTGAAGAAGCAAAGTGTTGGGCAGACTGGAAAAAAGCAGTGACATTGCATATTGCAAATACTCAACATCATTCTTTTAGAAAGGGACCTTCAGGTTCTTTACTTTTATAGGCTGATATAAATATATAATGTAGAAGTGTTTTGGTATTTAGAAGTGGTGAATGTAACTACATTTACTCAATTACTAGACCTAAGTACAATACTAAGGTACTTTACTACTTTATACTTCAAGTGCACTACATTTCAGAGGGAAATGTTGTACCTTTTACTGAACTACATTTACCTGACAACTAGTTAACTTTTTCAGATTAAGATTTACACTCAAACATATCAGTTTATAAAACATATTGTATTGTTAGAGACAATATCCCCCTTCAGGGACCCCTTTTCTATCATTGAGTATACTGACGACCCCAGACTAAGTGACATATTTTATGAATATTTCATATCATATTCAATGCTTAACAATAACAGAACAGAACAACTGTACAATTAACCCAAATAGTGAACACAGTAACTGCAGGAAGATTGTGTAAAACAAGCGATTTGGATGAATTTTGAGCAGATTATTTCCTGTAAATATTGCATCAGAGAAGTTTTCTTGTTATTTTTAGGAACTTTTTGTATAATTTTCTGTCCCTATTATGTATTATTTTAATTTTTAACAATCCTAGATACTTAAAGCGCTTAATTTTTTGGACAAATTAATTGTTTTCTTCTCCCTGTCGCCATTGTTTTATTATTATCTTTGGTTGTTTTAAGTGCATACTTTCAGGGAAGGCTCTGTGAATATGTTTTCAGGTTTTCACCGTGCCCTGATCCTGTTTAAATAACAATCCAAACTTTAAAAATAGCAATTGTGTGAAAATTAATGAAATGCTGATAGATAGGCCGACTGTATATTTTTAGAAACACGTTGTCCTACACACCCCTTAAAGGCCTCGCGACATCCTGTGAAGCTTTGGCGACCCCTTGGGGGGTCAGGTCCCCCAGGTTGGGAATCAGTGTTATATATTAAACTGCCCCAAATTAAATAAAACAGTTTAAAAGTGGCTCAAAACTTAAAGTTCATATTTATTCCATCATTTTATTCTCATGTTAGAAACTCCTTTTGAAACGGCACACTGAACTGCTTCATTGAATTCCAGACTAATGCAATTATTCCGGTTGGTTTAGCAGCTTCATAAAGGAAGTTTAGACAGACTGGCTTCACTTTACACATTTTAGAAAGTGAGGAATAAAACCCCGCCATGAAATGATGTCTGTCTGCCGTGTGAGATAAAAATAACGGAGCGAGATACTTTAGCTAGTTAGAGAAGAGCCTCCCGTCATACCAGACTTAGCTGACATCAGATTTTAAAAATAAATACATCAGCCCGATATGCGTTGCCCAACATTTCACCACCTCACAAACTGAATTATTTCGTGCCGTGGTGGCAAAGTGAACTACCAATGAGAGCTGTGCTGGTGCAGCTAGACATCCACATTAGGACTGACCCAAAGGTTAACTTGTACCAAACATTTGCACAGGAGCTTCCTAACCAGCTCTGCTTTGGGGATCCTGTAGTGTCACTGCCTTCTGCTGGTAGGATAAGGAACAACAGTTGCTTTCCCCCTAATCTACAACAGTTTAACCCTTTTCTATTCTCACTGCCTCTGATGAACTGGTACCTTATGTTGGATAAATACATCCCCTTCTTTCTTTCTTTCTTTCTTTCTTTCTTCCTTCCTTCCTTCCTTACCTCCCTTTCCTTCCTTCCTATTTTTTCTGTTGCATGAAAACCTCCCGTGAGGATGTCATGTTTGTTCCGTTGGACCTGAAATCGAAATATACCTATGTGTTTCAAAGCTGCACGTGTGGACTGTTTCCTCATTTCTTGGTTATTTCGGATATGTAGGGAATGCATTTAAGGAGCAGAGCATTTTTTCACCGCGGACAAGGCTAATGTCTGGTCTGACAGCCGAACATTACTGTCATGCATTTGAGGGTCGCAGCCTGTCAAAGCACACCGTAGGTCCTCATTAACATACTCCTGACAGGAACGTGGGTGAATGTGTTCGCACCAACCTGACAGGGTGTCTCTACATGTGTGTGTCTGAGTGTAACCAGTCATTCCTGTCAGGTCACTATAGCTGCTGCCGTTACCACATTTTAAAACGGAAATGTTTTCAGAGTTCAGCCGCAAAACACACACAAGATAGATGCATGACTTTGAATAAAAACTTTATTTGCTCATCGACTTAAGTTGTCGAAATAAATTAAAAAAACTTGCAGTACTAGTTTCTCTTGACCTAACAGAAGAGCAGATTCTCATTTACTCAAAACAGGCAAACCAGAGGCTCCATCCTCAAAAAAAAAAGAAATAGATAAAAGCTTGGAGGGCACACACACTTTGTACTCTGCATGTCTTCACCTGTGAGAAATGTTTCCTATTGCTACTGCACCGGTCTCCATTATGTGTGTAAACTCAAACATTCAAACATTAAAATAATAGTCCTGCATTTTAAGGAAATACACATTTTCGCTCTCGTATGGAGAGTTAAACAAGAAGATCGACACTACTCTCATGTCTGTGCGCTAAATGTGAAGCTCGAGGCAGGAGGTTATTAGCTTAGCTTAGCATAAAGACAACACAGGGGAAAATGGCGACCATGGCCTTGTTAAAAAAAAAAAAAGAAAAAAAAAAAGAAATGTCAAAACTGACAAGTTGTGGGTTTTACGGGAAGTTATGTGATGTAACCGTGTCTTGGAGACAAGCATTGACTTCCTGGAGTCACCACGAGAAATTATTACACCTTCTACATTTCTGCTTGTGTACGAATTAATCTAATTGGAAACATATTGTTAATTAGTGAGCTTTAGTTTAGAGGTGCTGGTAGGCATATTTTAGAACGTAGGGAGAAACAGCTAGCCTGGCTCCATCCAGATTCCAGTTTTATGCTAAGCTAAGCTAAGTAACTCCCAACTCCATACATAAACTGAAGCGTAAAAACAAGACTCTCACTGCTCCCGGCAACGACTTGTTCACGCGTCACTTTTTGTACAGACTAAATAAACAACATATAGCGTGTTGATTAGTGAGCTTTAGAGTTGTTGCTAAGTGGGGGGTTTTTTCGCTGTGGACGGAGCCAGGCTAGCTGCTTCCAGTCTTTATGCTAAGCTACGTTAGCATGTCCTCGCTCCAGCTCCGTACGTGATGCACAGACATGGTGACAGTGGTATCAATCTGCTCATCTAAGTCTCGGCAAGAAAGCGACAAAGGATATTTCCCAAAATGTGAAAGTACTCTTTTAACTCTGAATGAATCCTTGTATACAGGCAAGGATTTGCCTCACATGCCTATCCTGATATGAATAATTTGACCCTTGTAAGTAGAGGAATACAACAACAGACGCTCACATAACTGGGATCCTGCACACTGTGCAAATAGCCTGGGCCTCAGAAAATGCACTGGCATTGGCACTGCTAAATAAATCATCTCCAGCTATGAGTTCATAGTTCTGACATGGGGGTTGGGAGTATGATGTTTAAATCCCCAGTATTGTAGTAAGCACTACTCTCACAGCACTTGGTCTTCAAGAAGCTCTGACACGTCAAATATATGTCTAAATCCAGAAGCTGGACCTTTCCATCGTACCCCTCTCCAGCAGTTGGTGCTGCTCCGGTGCCCTTTGCTGGCTGCCAACACTGGTTTCGTGCCTTTCTCTGCCTGACCTTTCTCTGTACGGCGGGCGAAGAGGCTGCCTCTCCGAGGGAGGAAGACTCCGATGCTGAAGGGGAAGATTCTGCGGAGGGGGAGGAGGTCTGCGCTGCTGTCTCGGAGGTTCAGTATTCCGTCTTGGAGGTTCGCAGTAGCTTCTTGTTGGAGTTTCATCGTAGCTTCGTGGAGGTTCAGTGTGGCGTGTTGGAGGTTCATCGTAGCTTCGTGGAGATTCAGTGTGGCGAGAGGGAGCGGCTTCCAACATCGGCCTCACCACATTGATCTACACAAACAGAAAATTATTATCTTTTTAGTCCAATTTTAAAGAGTACATATTATGCTTATTTTCAGGTGCATACGTGTATTTTGGGTTTCTACTAGAACATGTTTACATGCTTTAATGTTAAAAAAAAAAAGCAAAAGCAGCATTTCTTTTCACCCTCTGTCTGAAACGCTGTGTTTGAGCTCCTGTGCCCGCCTCCCAAGTCCCAAACCCAGTCTGCTCTGCTCTGATTGGTCAGCTGGACCCAACTTTTCGAACTCTGCTCCAGCTCCAACTAGCTTCGTTTGAGGGCGTGCCTTACTAGCTGCTAGGCAGTTGTTATGCAAATGTGTTACTTGGTGACATCACCACGTTAAGGAAGAAAAGGCGGGGCTTCAATCAAGGCATTTTAAACCGTTCAGGAGCAGTGTTTCTGTGGTGGAGAGAAACTCCCTTTGGGCTTTACAACTTGCACAAAAAACAATATAACACACTAAAGGCACAAAAGCATAATGGTCCCCTTTTGTCCCCAAAATATTGCTTGATTGAGTCTTATGCACCATCTAAAACATTACATTTTTAAAGCAACGCAGTGTATGTTTGAGTGGAAATCTCACCGCTCTGCCATAGTTCCTGTTTCTCTTCCTGTTAGGGCAGCAAGGTAGACCCAGGAATGAAACGCAGACAGCAGAGCACCGGGCGCAAAACACCAGCTGGATGACACAAGTCACGATCAGAGGCACCCAAAGGATCATAGTGGTACTCTGGGGAGGGACGGAGGAGCGGCGTTAGCGGCAACCACCAGCTGGACCATAAAGAACACAATCTGAGGCAGCAGAGATGCAGTCAGTGCGGGTAATGATGTGATACAGGACCTTATTTCTCTCAGACGGCTGTGGAGCAAAGGCACTGCAGCGAGTCTGGGAGTTTCAGTTTGCACAGGAGAGTCGGCATTGTGAATAAAATATGCAGGGCAGAAGGCATCAAAGTGAAAGTGTACAGAGGGAATTCAAAGAAAAACAGCTGCCGATTGTTAGGCACGCTGACTTGCAGACTACAAAGAGACTGAGCATTTATAGTTCGAAGTTTGGAGCTTTCTTTGGAATTCGTGATGAAATATGCAGGAAGATAAACCTTGCATAACCATCATTAGTGCCTCTAAGCAGCTATGAATATCAGAACCAGAAGCCCAAAACACAGGTGATGTAACGGGCCCTCCGGGCAGCCATATTGGAACATCCCTTGCTAATAGGCAACTCAGAGAGACCAACACGGACTGCAGTCTCAGTAGTCTGCAACAAAAGTTTGTTACTTCTGAGTTTCTGACTAAATCTTGTTTATCATTATTTTTGCATCTTTTTTTTTTTTTTTAATATTGAGGTAAAACTAAAAGTGAATATCCCTAACATGTTCTAAATAATCCCTAATTTCCGGAAAACTGAGCAGATTGGTCGTAAATTTTACTGTTTACCTTTTATTTTCCAAATAAGTTTGGCTAACCTGGAGGTCTGACCGATCCTCTTTTTTTTGCGTTGTTGAAGCGATCCCAAGTTGTAATAAACAAGATTTTCCTTTAATGTGTAGGTACTTGCTTCAGTGTTTGGACAGCTCATCACTACTAAACAAATCATCCTTGTTACATGCCGACACATAATTGCTTAGTTTAAATTAGATTATTTCCTAATTTTTTCTATATACATCCAATGTATTTGTGGTAACTACAAGTGTCGTGTGATGATGCTGTTACCACGGCGATTGCTAGGGGTGTCACGATTCTCCAAATCCCCGATTTCATTTTTTTATTTAAACATGCCATTGTTAGACTACGGAGTCTTGATTCGTAAAGATCAACAGGTCATTGGTTTTATTCCATGACAACTGTCATTTACACTTTAATCAAAAGGAGGATCCACTAGATGGCAGGAGTGTACTCAACAACAACTAGAGTTTCTCAGAGTTTACAAGGCACGCTTGAATGCACCACAAAGTCCCTTTCGACGCCGACATGCTTTACACTACAGCCAGCATAAACCCTGCTTTACTGTACAAAGCGATGTAGATACTCTATCGACGTTAAGCAGAGATAGCGTGCCCATGGCTGAACAGTTTTCTGTCAACTTCATGTTCATTGTTTACATAACTCACAGGGAAGGCAAAATGTTGCCATGCTTGTGTCTTCAGGGACGCAGGAGGATTTTCCAGTTCTGTTGTTTCTCTGTCATCTCCGACTTCGGCGTGTCAAAGTGCAGCTGCAGGCTACCAGTATGATATGCTGTGTCACCTTTGAAGTGTTGTTGTTTTTTTCCTTTGGATGCATGCGAGTAGGTGGGGGCAGAGAAAAATAAATACTTTGAGAATCGCAGATCCTGCTAATTTCAATCGATTTCTGATGTAGAATCGACATCCTGACGCCCCTAATGAAAGCAGAACCCTCTCATCGTCGCTCTGTGTCACAAAGTGAATGAAAGAACATAAACACGCCTGCTGTCGGGGTTGCACATCTGTCTAACTACAACTATAAAAGCTACACTGTGTGTATTTACAGCGGGACTTGCTTTAACCCTTTACGTCGAGTATAAATCCAGCATAAGACGAAGGTCGCTTAGCTGACAAATTAGACTACTAGTCTTGCTAAAATGCCATAGTCGTGCTGATGTGTGTCTGCAGCTGTGAGACTGAGCAGGCCTGACAGTCCATCTGTAGCACACTGGAGCTGGACAGAGCCTGAAGTGGACCGACAGGGTCAGGTCAGCATTTCTGCCACCAGCCCACCGGCTGCACGATGTGACTGACTGAGTGACAGAAAAGACAGACACCCGCAGCCTCACACTCCCTCCTTCTCCCACACCTTGTTGACACAAACACACAAAAGGGGCACCATGACGTGCAGCCACACCGCTCTGTTGTGTTTACGCCACAGTGACAATGGTCAGCTGTTCAAAAGAGCCAGCTGCTGCAAGAAAAAGGTCACGGTTCATGCCTTGATCTCAGCGCACGCACTGATACACTCACATAGATGCGCGTGGGGTCGAAGGGACACTCGTTGGTGATGCTGGAGTAGCCAATGGCGTCGGGGAAGCGACAGTGAGTCAGGAGGCTCCGCCCGCCGTGGATGGCGGCCCTCACTACAGACACGGAGAGTCCGATGGCGGAGGCTGCCGCCATGAGAGATGCAGCCAGGGCCACAGTGAAAAGTGACCACGTCTGTGGGGGGGTGGGGGACACACACAGAGAAAGACAATCAGGGATCAAAACCAGATGGCTGATGGGATGAAGCTTCAATGCTCCAGTTGGGAAACTGGGGCAACAGTAAACAGATGAAAGGACAGCAAAGAATAAACAATATTTAATACAGACACAGCAAATATGTCAGATTTAAGGCAGCATTTAAAACTTGAGAACCAAATGAAAAAAAAACGTTTACTTCCATTAAGTTAGCTTCCCACTTAATGCAAGAATTAATGCAAAAAAAGTTTTAAAAAATCAGCAACATTTTTGATAATCAATTGACAGACATTTGAAGACATCACCGTGGGCTCTGTGAAGTTGTGATGGGAATTTTTAGAGCTGCAACTAATGATTATTTTCATTGTTGATTAATCTGTTGATTATTTTCTCGATTAATCGATTCGTTCTTTGGTCAGAAAATAGTGAAAAATGGCGATCAGTGTTTCCCAAAGCCCAAGATGACGTCCTCAAATGTCTAGTTTTGTTCACAACTCAAAAGATATTCAGTTTACTGTCATAGAGGAGTAAAGAAACCAGAAAATATTCACATTTTAAGCTTTTTTTTTTTTTTTTAACTACTCATTAGATTAATTGATTATCAAAATAGTTGCCAATTATTTTTTAGTTTACAACTAATCAATCAGTCGTTGCAACTCTAAGCATTTTTTCGAGCGATTAATCAATGAATTGAAAAAATAATCAGAAGATTAAATTATAATGAAAATTAGTTTCAGCCCTATTGATCCCGCTAACATTGTATGTGTATCCAAAGCCTGATATATCTTTTCTCCTCTGTGCCATTGAGCTCCATTGTTGTCCAAAAACTATTACAAACACATTAATGAGTCACATTGTTGCACTGAGTGACATGTTCCTTCGTTATGTTGAATATAGCCACTGTGGTTTATTCTGAGCCAATTAAACAACATTCAGCAACGCACCAAGTCTGCAGCTGAAAACAGACCACAACAAATGCACTATTGTGCTGGAAACTAGTGGCCAGCTGTTTATTGAGCTTTTTTTTTTTCATGTGAAACTATATGTCCGTAACTACTCTTTAAAGATTTACTTCTTTTGTAGGAACAAAGGGTGTGCCACAGACAGGCTAGGGTTTGAGAGTTGGACTGACACTTGTTGGTTTTGGTCCTTTAATGGGCCTTGTTGATAATCTCAGCCGTATCCAAACTCACAGTAAGAAGCTGCAGCATTAGAAACTATAAAGCCATCAGCTGAGCAATAATAAATCACATAATGGGAAGAAAAACCCATCCTTTAATAAGCTTAAAGAAGGTGAGACGGACAGTATGTAACCAGTGTGAAAGTGGAACAAGGTGCACTTTTCTTTGGCAGTGTACAGAAATAAAAACAGTTCTGGGAAGCAGTGAGAGAGAACATGTCATCCATACAAATCCATTTAGACCTAAAGCTTTTCTTACTACAGTAGTTTTATATCCAGCTAATCAGAACATTAGAAGGAGACAACAATTTATCTTAGAAATAGGTCTGTTATTGGCTAAAAGAATAATTGCGCTATCATGGAAAAAGGCTGGTAGGCTGAGTATGAGTAAATGGATTTCTTAATTATCTACAACTTAGAAAAAAATACATATTACATATCAAGGGTAATCAATCACTCTTTCACAACATCTGGGGTCCCTTCATATGTTATCTAGAGAGGAGAGACTTAAGCCCATATGATGGAAGCACCTGGAGATGGACTGTGCATAGCCCTCTGCAACATTCAATCCATTTTTTATTTACAATATGAATTAATATAAGATGCACTGAGGTGTATGAACCAATATAATTATTTTTATTTTATTTATTATTAGTAATTTTTTTTATTTTATTAGTATTTTTATTTTATTTTATTTGTGGGTTGGGGACTGTACTGGAGATTTTCTTCAGGTGTATATTTGTGCTTGTATATATGTCTGTGTTAAGTTGTTCAAATCAATAAAGATATTGTTGAAAAAAAAAAAGGGTGAGACATGTACAGAAAGTCTTTAGACATTAAAAATGACTTTGTGAAGAGGACTGAGTCGTTGAGTCGAAACTTGATAAGAACAAGAAATAAATCAAGAAGAGAGATTAGTAGCTGCGGTAGCCAACCCTTGTGATAAACCGTGTTAACATTGAAACAGGGAGTGTTGCGGTTACTCGTTATTCACGCAATGTGATGCCAGGATGACTGAATAAGATAACAAGACTGATGAAGGGTTTGCCCAGTTCACGGCCGCTCTCTTTAACAAAAGAAACGGGGAGTAGTTTATCGCGGCAGGTTTGCCCGAGCTTACTCATTCTGTTCAGCTCGCTGCCTCGTCAGTCCTGTCTGAGCAGCCCGACAGCTGATTGAGTAAACAAGAGAGAAGCCATGCTGCACAACCGGAGGGAGAGAGAGGAAAAAAAACACAGAAACTATTCCAGCTCTGAAGATTCAGACACCTGAGGCGACATGCGGGAGCTCAAAGGAGGTTTATAATGTCCTCCTGACTAGATAGACGGGGACAGAAACTGAGAATAAAGTGTGAAAGTATCAAAGATAAAGTGTACGTGCCGTGTAGGTAGACAGATCAAAGTTAGCAGAGTGCCTTGGAAATACTGATCTGGCAATGTAGGGAGGAATCAGTGGAGAAAGTGAAAGCAGCAGGGGAAAGGACTGACAGCAGCACAAACAGAAGCGATACTAACCAGGCATCTACTCTTCTTGTTTTTAGACAGCACAATAGCCAGAATGCCAACAACAATCCCCTGCAGAGACAAAAACAGATGAGATTCAAAGAATATTCATGTTGCTCCATTTGCATCCACCGTGTCTGTGACTATAGAGGGGGAAAGGATGATAGATGCAATACAAAATTACCACAAAAACAAAAGTTTTCACGTCATATATTTCTCATCTAGTCTCAAGACAGTCAAAAGTCAAAAGATGATTGATTTCTCTCGACACCACAGCTGTTAACTACAAGCATTTCAAAAATGTCTTTAAGTACCCGTGTGTGCTTTGAAAGTTGTTTTTGCAAAGCCTAAAGAAAAAAACTCATCACAGAATGACCCTTTAGCTTTACATGTAATGCATATTAGCGGAAGTATCAATTTTAGATTATTAGATAAATCTGTGACTGATTCAAACATCCATTTTCTGCATTTTTAAAAGGGGAATTACATATATCTAAATTTCATTTATTTCCTGTTTTACATTAAAAAAAAGAGGCTTTTCAAGGACTCTTTGTTTAGGAAAGTGGTTTTACAAGTAGCCCTAATAACAAGAAGGCTGAGTGAGGCTAAAGCCCAAAGAATCCTGCAATATTGATTTTTTTGTATTAAGAAAGTTCCTGCAGTACGTTATGATCGATTCTAGGTACATCTTAGTAGTAGCTTGTGCTTCTGCAGGGTGCACAAGCTACAAATGATTGAAAATCCCACAACTTGACATTACAAAGTCTGAGAAGAGAGCGCCGATATGAAAATGCTTTTCCTTTATGTAGGACAAGTTGTAAAATCCCCTTATCCGCCATAACATTCCCAGAGAGGTCATCCCTTCTTGATACTACAGAGCTGCTACAGGATCACTATGAATCTCTATGCACTCACTACGAGGCCGGAGGTGAGAGCGAACACGTTGGAGATGGCGTACTCCATGGCCCGGGCCTGCTTGTGGAGGTTAATGTGTCTGAGCACCACGCCGTGCACCAGCGCTCCCAACAGGAAGTTCACATGACCAATGAGGACCATGCTCAGACCCATCTTCATCAGGGTGTTGGGCTCCTCCAGGTTGGCACAACACACTCCTGAGGAAGAGGAGGAGGAGGAGGAGGAGAAGCACGTTACTGTGATGATCCAGGCAGAGAAATAGACAGAATACAAAACAGAGAGTTTCAGTGATTTCACCTGATGTTACATCATCTATGTTGTATTGATCAGAGACAACAGGAGCCAGGTCAAAACCACAGCAGAGATGTCACATGTATTAATGATTAGCTGCTAAACACATAACTACAGTTCAGGCTGTTCAGACTGGAACCGTCCCGAAAGAACAAAACGAAGAATGAAACTACATTTGACATTAATTGAAGTAAAGTAAAAGCTGGAGTGAAGAGGATAAATATGCAACAGGCTAAGAATTAAACGGATTATTATGTAAAATCTTGTAGCCTTCTTGTACTCAACATCAACCCATGACAGCGAACATGTCTAATTAAACCTGAAACCTAACACAGGAACCTAGCAGAGCAAATGCCGTCTGAAAGGTAACAAATTAAAGAAAAACTGAAGACACGCTTGTCTAGAGCTGCAAAAATTAATCCAATAGGTGTCAACTTTTAAACTATTTTGATAATCGATTAATCAGTTTGAGTACTTTAAGATTTTTTTAAGAAAAAAAGTCAAAATTTCTCTGATTCCAGCTTCTTAAATGTGAATATTTTCTGGTTTATTTACTCCTCTATGACTGTAAACTGATTATATTTGTGTTGTGGACTAAACAAGACATCATCTTGGGCTTTGGGAAACACTGATTGACATGTTCACCATTTTCTGACATCTTATATTCCAAACAACTAATCGATTAATCGAGAAAATAATCGACAGATTAATCGGCAATGAAGATAATAATTAGTTGCAGGTGTCTTAATTAAAATCCACCAGTGTGAAAATGAGATGGTATAGGCCTACATATGCAGTCATCTCCATGATACCTAATAATAAAGATGAACTCTGAGATTGGTTTGTTGGGTTCCACCTCTAGATTTGTGTTTGTATGTAACATGGGAGCCATTTTAACCTATTTGGGGGATTCTCACTCTCACATTGTTGCATTCACTGAGACAAAAACACATGCAGAGCAGAGGTGATAATGCATGCATTTTACACTGTTCATCCTCAGACACTTTAAGCATGTGGACCAGAGGATGTGGTTTCAAAATAGATCCCCTTACTTCAATTTATTTAAATTAATGTAAAATATCAAGACCAGGAAACCATTTCAACTTTTGGTGAAGGGAAGTACAATAAAGCTGTTGGATTAATAAAGCTAGTTCATCACCAGACCGGTGTGTCACACTACTACTGCCACACCCAAACAAACAATCCGAGAGTTTGAAACAAACACATCTCTGCAGTTTACACACATTTAAACAGACTTCCCATCAGGCTCATTTATTACCTGTATCGGCCATCTCTGTCAGGTCACCATTCAGTTAGATAGACGGTGAGTCTCGTGCGTAGGGCTTATCAGCGTGCCCCTCTTCCCTCCAAACTAAAAGCACCTCACTCCAGTCAGTCAGTCAGCAGGACAGACAGGGACACTTCTCAGATTTTCAAAATAAAATCTCATCTAAGCATGTATCTCTAAAAGTGTATGCCACTTGTGACTGATAAACTTTTTGTTTGTATTTTATTTATTTGTGTATTTTTATTTTAGTTTTGTCATTTTTGTATTTCATTTGAGATTTTGCTCAACTTTTTTTATGTATGAGACATGTAAAGAAGCATTGTTTATTTTTTATGTTTGTATTTTATTTATTTGTATTTTTGTATTTGTATTTTATTTGTATTTTTGTATTTTTATTTTATTTCGTAATTTTCGTAATTGATTTGTGATTTTGCTCAACTTTTTTGATGTATGAGACATGGATGAGAGCCCTTGTTTGTTTGTATTGATTTCTCTCAATAATAAAAAAAAAGCTTGATAAACACTTGTCAATCCCTCAGAGTGGCATTTTAAAGCATTTTATAAGCCCAGTAACTACATTTCTTCAAGCAATTGCATGTAGTAATTATGTTCATAGTTTATATTATGTTCACATTTTATATTTTCTAAGCTAGTTGTAGTAGTCTGGTATATTTATAGTGTATTCTAATATATTCTTTATATTGTGTATACTATAGATATTACCTCTAGTGTTGATATGTATATTTATTGTATATTTACTGTTCTAGTGCATTGCCTGGATAACCTGCTGCTGTAACACAATAATTCCCAATTTGGGAAAGTACATCTATCTATCTATCTATCGTTCTAAGAAAGCAAATAAGTGCAGTTGTTTGAAATGAACAAATAAAATAACCAAAATTCAGATTATGTTTGACTAATATTCTGTGGTATATTTAATACTTAAAATGACATTTTAATTTCACAAAATACTCCTTACATACACTCCAACAGTTAATTTATTTGGGAAAACATTTAATGTTTTTATTTTGAAATAAAAGTTGCTAATTACCTGTTGTCTGTCTGCTACCTTTATACAGACCTGCACCTGTTAGCCCCTCGCTGTTTGTTTTTTTGTGGTAGAAAAACAGCATGGACATGCCTTATACATAAAATGTAGGCAACACTAAAGTCAACTGCCTTTATTAATAAATGTTATTTTTCACATTAAAATGTTCTTTTTGCTAAATTTGATACGACATTAACCTATTATTCTAGTTCCGGTGTCAACACCTGGATCAGAGCCTGGAAAAACATGACAGACAACTGATGACTGATAAAGAGAGTAACACATAATACAGTTTAGGAATGTTGTAGGAATGCATCATCGCCTAAGCAGAACACATAATGCACAATCACAAAATAATACAACTCTGGGAGGATCATTGCCATGTTTTCTGATCATCCTTCACATGACAGTGTAGTGTGTCTTTAGTGCCATCAGGTGGAGAAATGGTGCCATTAAATTAGTAGAAAACATATTTTTTTTACCCATGAACTTGCATTTGCTGTGGTTTTATTATTTAGTTGAACAGAAAACTTTATTTTCAGTGCTTTGACAATCTTTTTTAGGGAATACAATAAACAAATAATGTCAGTTTTGGTCACAAATATGAGCAATATCAGCTCTCTTTTGGTGCTGAATTACACTTGAGAAAATAATTCTAATATCATTACAGAGCATAGGATTGTTTGTGTCAAAATACAATATATTTATATTACATATAAAATTATACATAAAATTACTTTTTAAATGAAAATACCCTCAATGGGAAGAATGATCACCCTGTTGTAAGTCAATTAGAGGGATAATATTGATTCTGGGTTTCCAGCTATGATGTAAGAGATGACTTGCAGCCGTCACTAGTCCATGTTAGGTCGGACCTTTCTAGAAGAGGTCGGGACGCTGCCGCGTTGCTTGAGGCTCACCACTCGGAAGGCAATCAGATAGAAAATCTCACAGATGTTGAGCACTACGCACACGACGGACGCCCCCACCATGAAGTAGGTGAAAATGGTCTTCTCCGTGGGCCGCGCTATGTAGCAGTCCACCAAGTTAGGACATGGCGAGACGTCGCATTGGACCTTCCTGGGCAGCTTGAAGCTGTCGTAGATGTAGTGGAGCAAGTAGAGAAAACTGATCTCAAAGATGGTCTTGATGAAGAGGCTCAGCAGGTAAGTCCACCACAGGCCGCCGTGCTTTTGGCCCGGGTTGTCGAACAGCCGAGTGTCCTCGCCGTGCTTGGCTTGGTACTTGCGTTCCCGCTCCTCCCGGTAGGCCACGTGCAGCACCACCATGAAGGAAGGGCAGGTGACGAAGATGAGCTGGAGAGCCCAGAGGCGAATGTGGGAGATGGGGAAGTAGTAATCGTAGCAGATGTTGGTGCATCCCGGCTGGCGGGTGTTGCAGTCGAACTGTCCCTGGTCGTCGCTCCAGACCCGCTCGGCGGCCACCACGAAGACCAACACCCGGAAGACGAAGACCACTGATAGCCAGATGCGTCCGAAGGCGGTGGAGTACTTGTTGACTCCACTAAGAAGATCCTGGAGGAATTTCCAATCCATGACTTCTTTTGACCTTTAGAAGTCTGTCTTTAAACGTTGCAGGAGGTAGATTTTAAAAACTGGAGAGCTAGAACACAACAAAGAGACAAAAACAAAGAGTTAAGCAGTTATCTAGAGATATAATTAAAATTTAATAATACAAAAAAGTAGGGCTGTCGATCAATTCAAATATTTAATCGTGATTTCTCACAAATTAATCGCACATTTCTTAGCTGATCAAAATGTACCTTAAAGGGAGATTTGTCAAGTATTTAATACTCTTATCAACATGGGATTGGGCAAATATGCTTTCTTTATGCAAATGTATATATACATGTATATTACACACAGATATTGTACCAATAGAACCCATTTTCATTCACATATATTGAAGTCAGAGGTCAAGGGACCCCTTTGAAATGGCCAAGCCAGTTTTTCCTCACCAAAATGTTGCGTATGTTTGGAGCGTTATTCAGCCTCCTTTGCGACAAACTAGTCTGACATGGTGGATTCCTTAGAAAAAGTTGCTTTAATGCGTTAAAAAAAATGAATGGTGTTAAAACAAACGCATTATTATCACTAAATATTCTGTAATTTGTTCCAAATATTTCACCGCGTTCTCTTTTCCGATCAGACCATTTCTTTTGACAGCTAAACCTGAATACCCTCTCATAAAACTCACACTTACAAAGCCATTTTCACTTACTTACTTAGTTGGCACTTTGAAGAAAGATACCTTTAATAATTGATGAAACACTTGTTAAACACATAAAACCTTTCCACAGCGCAGAGGAACTCTTGGCTTCAGACTTGTGAACTTTTCGGAGAGTTTAAGCTGAAGTTTGAAGGTATGAGTTTGTTAAATGTTCTCTCTTACTGCCTCTAAATGTAGCAGTCCAGTTCTGCCTTCAAATGTTATGTGCTTAGCTTTTCAGGGAGTCTTCGAACTGAATATGACTCAGACTGACCCAAAATATACAATCATGACTTAAATGTCTCAGCTTACCATAAGAAAACAGGTCTTCCACTCAGTCCATCTCGTCCAGACTATGGGAACGCGTTCAGCAGGCAACCTCTCTCCTACAGTGGGTCTCTGATATTGACTGGCCACAAGAATCCACTCTTGGCCATAATCAGGAGGTGTGGCCACTTTGGGCATCCACCCAGAATTTACCTTTAAACCACCAACTGCTCTGGAACAACTCACCTACTGAGATAAGGTCTGCTAGATCCATTACTACTTTTAAATCTCTTCTCAAAACTTTGTTTTTTAAAAAAGCTTTTATCTCTGTGTGAATTTATTGCATTGCAATTTTATTATTATTGTTTTATTGTATTTTTTTTCTTGCTATGAAGCACTTTGTTACGTTGTTAAGAAAAGTGCTATACAAATAAAGTTTTGTATTATTATTATTATAACTACTTCCTGTCAGTATCAATTTATCTGAGAAATAGCTAACCCAAGAGCTCCAAGAACAATGACTGTTTCTCACTTTTACTATGGCAATTGTACTGTAAGGGGGTATCCTTACTTTGAATTGGTAAAATACAGAAAAAAAGAGTCTAAGAAAACAACAAAAGACACATCAAGTGGTTCTACGAACAAGGAATTTGGTTGAAGTGTGACTTTACCAAAGGTGATACTGTAATGTGAATAACAAGAAGGTGTGTTTGTCTACTCTGATCACCATGTTTCCTAACAGGTGACTTGGTATCAGCTCCATTAGGCAGCCGTGATGTGGAGATATGCCCCCTTTGTAGCCTCTGATTAATCAGGATTAAACAGGGCCACCACCTAACATTTGTTTGTGCAAGCACTCTGGAACCACTCTGGCACTAAAACACACCTGAGATATGGAGCGCCAATATCGCAAAATCAGATATAACCTGCCTTTGCTTGTTCATTCTCTCTGGTAATGTGAATGTGCTACAGTCACTGCCTCATTAGTAAACTCAGTTTTAATCTACTCTCGGTCTGCTGCTCTGAAGGAATGCAGGATGTGGTTAATTATCATCCAGGTGCGACTTGTAAAGTATAGGAGTGGTGATTTTATCGACTTTTGTCAATAATGTTACTCCCATCATCAGTAACGTTTTGGAACGTCACGTTCTAGTTTTTCCTGATTACTTTTGAACCACCATCTAGACCTCTATTGGTTCAATTTACTCTATAATACCGCACCCATTTGTGTCCACCCTCGCATGTTGGAGGTTCATTAAAAATGTCTTCGCAGGACACACATTTGACAAAGCTCTCCTTCAAAAAACTACCCGTAATCAGTTTAAGATTTCCATAACTTTTCGTACAGTGATAAAAGAGAAATATGTGGCAAAGCAAAGTTCACAGGATGGTTGTTTATTCTAGAAAATATTATCTTCATTTCTTGTTCAAGTTCATGACATTATATGTGCTGATACAGAAGTATTTGCCATTTTCTGTTAAAGTACACACACTGCAGCTCTCACATTTTACAATAAGTACATTTTATTTGTTGCCATACAGATAACAAAATAATCTCATGTAACAAATAATCATATAAATAGTCAAAGTACAGTAAATCACCTTTAGTGGATATCAGTTATTTTTAAGGCTGTCAATCGTTCAAAATAGTTAATCACGAATAATCATAAATTAATCTCACATTTTTTATCTGTTCAAAATGTACCTTAAAGGGAGATTTGTCAAGTATTTAATACTCTTATCAACATGTGAGTGGGCAAATATGCTGCTTTATGCAAATGTATGTATATATTTATTATTGGAAATCAATTAACAACACAATTGATTTCAGAGACACAATGACAAATGTTGTCCAGAAACCCTCACAGGTACTGCATTTAGCATAAAAAATATGCTCAAATCATAACATGGCAAACTGCAGCCCAACAGACAACAACAGTTGTCAGTGTGTCAGTGTGCTGACTTGACTATGACTTGCCCCAAAAAACTGCATGTGATTATCATAAAGTGGGCATGTCTGTAAAGGGGAGACTCGTGGGTACCCATAGAACCCATTTACATTCACATATCTTGAGGTCAGAGGTCAAGGAACCCCTTTAAAAATGGCTTTGCCAGTTTTTCCTTGACAAAATTTAGCGAAGGTTTGGAGCGTTATTATCGCGTTAACTTTGACAGCCCTAGTTATTTTAGATGAACTGCCTTTAAAAAGCTAACAATATTATGGGACAAAAACATTACATCATTTTGATGTAAAAAAAAATAAAAATAAAATGAAGACATGACCTTTGTAAACAACATTACCAACATTTTGCAGATAAATGTGTCCAACAGTACAATTCTCACAAGTCAAACTCATAAACATGATACACGTCTCTCAGGAGACGACTATGCTGTACGCTGGGGCCGAACTCTCTTTGCTCGCTTCTCCGTTGTCAGCTATCTTGGCCTTCTCCGGGACCGGCCCCTTGAATGCCGAGTTTTCCTTCCCAGTCAGAGGAGTTCTGATCATCATGAAGGAGTTTTCCCTGGCTGAGCGAGGTCCTCCTCCTCCTCCGCAGCACTCCCAGAACCTCTTCCCACACAGGTAGAAGACCTCGCAAAGAGTGAGGAAGATGCACACAAAGCTGGTCACCACCATGAAGATGGTGAATATCTTCTTCTCTGTGGGCCTGGTCACAAATGAGACAGATAGTGAAAGATTAATATTTATTTAGAGAACTTTTCAAGTGGAGGTCAAAGGCCAAGTTCATCTCAATCTTTAGAAAGCTCGGCGCTATCCTTACCTGGCGATGTAGCAGTCCACCACATTGGGACACGGCTCTATGTTGCATTTCACCAACGGTGGGAAGAACGTGGCCTCGTAGATGTAGAACAGCAGGAAGACAAACACGCCGTCCACCGATATCTTAAACAGCAGGCTTAAGAAGTAGGTCCACCACAGACCCCCTCGCTTCTTCCCCGTGTGATTGTACAGCGGGGCGCAGTCTTCTCCGTACTTCAGTCGGTGTTTGCGCTCGCGTTCTTCTCGGTAGGAGACGTGGAGCGTCACAAGAAAGGACGGGCAGGTGACGAAGATCAGCTGGAGAGCCCAGAGTCGGGTGTAGGCGATGGGGTAGTAGTGGTCGTAGCAGACGTTGTGACAACCGGGCTGCCGGGTGTTGCAGTCAAAGTCCTTCTGCTCATCACCCCAGACCTTCTCGCAGGCCACCAGGAAGACCATGAGCCTGAAGATGAAGACGATGGCGAGCCAGATGCGACCGAACGCAGTGGAGTATTTGTTCACCCCGCTAAGGAGGCCCTCGAGGAAGGCCCAATTCATGGTGTTGTGTCAGATGTTAGGCTGAAGGAAAAGGAAGCACCAAATTCAGCAAAATGGGTGCAAACACTCCGCTGAGTGCTCAAATACAAATGGCTTGAACTGAGCACGTCAGGCACAAAGGCTCTTTAATATAGCACTTATTACTTACTGCCTTCTTGGCACAGGTTGAAGGGGAGGGAGGAATATCGAACAAAGCAAACATAGACTCATTCTTCTGCTGCAGCCACTAGTGGACCTGGTTTTAGCAAACACCTTGAGAGAGATAGAGAGAGGCAGGGACATTGCTAGATACTAACTCACACATGAGTATACACACATGAGAAGGAGTACACTTACAAGTACACTGATATTAGTATAAAACATAAAGTACACTTGGGAAATATACTTGAACTTAATTTTACTTCATGAAATAAACTTGGAGTACTTTTTCGTAAGGGTTCCATCACTTCAGGTGTTTTTAATTAAGACTTTTTCAGCCCACTTTCCAAATGTGTGCGACTCGGCGGACGATGCTCAAAGTAATAACTCATATTGCAGAGCGTTGTGACATTAATCCCTGATCCAGGGACATCTGGAGAACATCTGGATAAGCTGTAAAATCCCAGCTCAATGTTTCTCAAACCAGTGGATGAGAAAGAAATATTGGATATTGTTAATAAGTGTAAAAACAAAAAGTGTACTGATTTTAATGACATTGATATGACTCTAGTGAAAAAGGACATTAAAGGGGGTTTCAAAACCATTAACATACATCTGTAACTTCTCATTCCAAACCGGTTCATTTCCAAACAAAATGAAAATAGCTTAAGTACAAAATTGGGTACAAACACAACTTCACAAACTACAGTCCTGTCTCTTTACTTCCACAATTTTCCAAAATAGTGGAAAAGCTCTTCAACAATAGATTGGACACATTCTTAGAAAAGCACAAGTTACTCTCTGACAGTCAATACGGATTCAGATCAAACAGATCAACATCACTGGCAATAATGGAATCAATCGAGGAAATCACTAACGCTATAGATCACAAACAATATGCAGTAGGTATATTTATTGACAACAAAAAAGCTTTGTACACAATCAACCATGACATATGAATCAATAAACTGGAAAGCTATGGTATCAGGGGTTTAGTATTAGATTGGTTTAGAAGCTATTTAAATAGGAGACAACAGTTTGTGAAGTTGGGCAATTTCTCTTCAACATGTTTGGACATTGCTTGTGGTGTCCCCCAGGGGTCAGTGTTGGGCCCTAAATTGTTTATATTGTATATCAATGATGTATGCAACATATCCAAGGTATTCAAATTAGTATTGAAATGCTAATGACACAAATATTTTCTGTTCTGGGGAGAATTTAAAACAACTACTGGAGGACATCACTAAAGAAATGAGCAGAGTAAAAACATGGTTTGATAAAAACAAATTATCATTAAACTTGAACAAAACTAAAGTAATGTTATTTGGTAAATGTAGAATTAATACACAAGTACAGATACAGATAGATGGGGTTGAAATTGAAAGAGTTCATGAAAACAAATTTCTCGGGGTGACAATAGATGATATAGTCTGCTGGAAATCACACATTAAACATGTAGAAAATAAACTGTCAAGAAGCATCTCAGTATTAAACAAAGCCAAACAGGTTCCGGATCAGAATTCACTCCACATTCTCTACTGTTCACTAGTTTTGCCATATTTAAATTACTGTGCGGAGGTCTGGGGCAACAACTACAGATGTTCATTACATTCACTATCTATTCTCCAAAAAAGAGCAATACGGATCATTCACAATGTCGGATATCTGGATCACACCACCTCATTATTCATACAGTCAAAATTATTAAGAATTGCAGATCTAGTGGAATTTCAAACAGCATAAATAATGTTTAAGGCTAAAAAATAACCTGCTACCAGGAAATATTCAAAAATTGTTCAGTGATCGAGAGGGGGGTTATAATTTAAGGGGAAAGTTTAATTTCAAAACTCACAGTATACGTACGACCATGAAGAGTTTTTGTATCTCTATCTGTGGAGTGAAACTGGAACAGTTTTAATGTGGAGCTTAAGCAATGTCCAAACTTAAACCAGTTTAAAATAAGGTATAAAGACATGATTTTCTCAAGGTACAGGGATAAAGTGGGTTTTAACAATCACAAGGTGTTTACAGGGGTTACTGTTTATTTATTTATTACTGTTTATTTATTTATTGGTTACTTAATATGTATTCCGTATTAGTCTATCTTCCTATTTTTTCTGTAAAGAATAATGCAAATTTGTTTGATATTATACCTATGTGTATAAGAATAATGTATGCATGGTCGGATGCTGTGTATTGTATATATGTATATATGTCTATATACTGTATATGTATATGTGGTATGCAGTGTGCGCATACAGTGCAATGTGCGGTGTATGTATGTGTATATATATACATATATATATGTGTGTGTGTGTATGTGTATGTATGTATGTATTGCATGTTGTATTACATGTGCATATTGTATGCCATATTATAAATTGTATATAATAAATAATAATATGCGCATATAAGAAAAGATAACAAATAGTCAATATGATTAAGTTAAATATTTTGATAAGCATAATTATATCAGTAATTCATTTATATTTCTGTATGATAGAGATAAAAGGTAATTATTATAGTTAGAATAATTCTAAATAAGAATAATTATAGTTAGACAAATTTAGGAAAATTGAATTAGAGTATATGTATGGCTCAATAAGGAAGCTGGTTAATTATTAATAATTGAGTTATGGAGAAGAGGTCGGATTAAATGAGTTTATACTTCTTCTCACTCCTTTTCGAATATGTAAATCAAGGCATCAAGTGTTTGACAATTTATTTTTCTTATGCTTTTCATTGTATGTAAATACTGCTTCTTTCCGACTGTCCACTTGTCAGTTTGATCATTCTCTTTTTCTTTATTTTATTTTTGTATTCTACATGTTCGAAATAAATTCTGAAATTATATTAAATTAAAACAGCTATGACCGAGGAATAAACCTTTGCTACAGCGGACATTCAAAGTTGTCATAGTAGGAAATCAATAAGTTTAAGGATGTCTCCACTCTTTTCAAGAGTTGCAGTAAGTAATGAATGTGCGACAGTGAGCCAGCGTGCACAATATCAGGACCCCGAAACTGATATCATTCATTTAATTTAATTTAGTCCTGTGCTTTCCTTACAGTGACAGATAAAATGTCGTCTCTGAAAAAGGTTTTTTTTTTTACCCATCATATAACGGAAAAGTAAACAAAACATGGAAGAAATCAGCAAAGTGACATTTATCTTCTTTGTTTTTATGATGACATGATAGTGACTTATAGATATATTGATTTGGTCCAACTCTACTGTTTAACAACAAACTACACACACACTCTGAAATATCACCCTCATAGTTTAGTGTCCACACAGCGTCTCTGTCCAGGTGACGTGACATGATTTCACAAAGTGCTGTCCCACTCCTCCAACAAATTGAAATTGAAATTTATTTCCAACAATTTGGGATGAAAGAAAACAAGCACCAACACCAAAAAGAAGAAAATAAAACAGTGTTGGCATGAAAAGATAATCCTCTACTTGAGTGAATGTACATAATTGATATGTGTGAAACATATGATAATACAACACTCACAGGGGCCATTTTTCTGCATTGAGTGCTTTTACTTTTAATATCTTAAGTACATTTTGCTAATGTTTTACTTGAATACATACAGATATTCATATACTTGAATGATAACAGATGGAAGTTCTATCAGAACACAGAGTTTTATAAAATCCCAGTGTTCTGATCCATTTCACATTATCCTCCACAGTGAGCAGACAGAGAACAGAGTATCTGTACTAGACTGTCCTACGTTCAGCGTTTGATCACAAGAGAAAAACACGGTGTGCTTTGTGTGCGGCAGAATCTGTGAGTTTAATCAATATGAGCAGGTAGTCTGTCCTGCTTTACACAGAAACAAGATGAAAACTTGTCATTATATATGAACAAATTACATCACATATAACTTGTAACGATGTAAGGCACATTTAAATTTAAAAGAGCATGAGTTTTATAAAAGTTACTTCTTTTTTAAAGCTGTAGTGAGTAGAAATGGAGCAAATATTTTTATACATGACTAATAGCCTACAATCTAGCGTTAAATATTACAATTACAAAGACAGTTCTGACTTTCTACAACACGTGGTGTTGCCTGCTGAGGCTTTAATCATATTTGCTCCATCTCTACCCACTGCTGCTTTAAGTAACTGATAAGATGATCATTTAATAATCAGTAGAGGGCAGCAATGCGCCACTGCAGCGAAGAAGGAGAAGGAGAAGGAGAAGAAAAGTGGCCTTCAAGAATTTAATTATTAGTATCATTATTATTATTTTATTTAAGTTATTATTATTATTATTATTATTATTAACAATAATAATAATAATAATAATAATAATAATAATTATTATTATTTATTTTTCCTAACAATCTACTGCTCCACACTCACTACAGTCCAGTAGGTGGTGGTGATGCACCTATAAGCTGGTTTGTCAACCACCAATAAACACCAAAGAAGAAGAAGAAGAAGAAGAAGAAGAAGAAGAAGAAGAAGAAGAAGAAGAAGAAGAAAGTGGCCTTCACGCAATTAGTTTCCCACTAACAGAGTGAATCAAGGAGTGACAGCTCAGTTAGGATACTATAGCTAGAAACCTGACGTGTTTAGACGACATTTTTTACAAACTAATTATTGTGAAGCTGGAGAGTGTGCTGGAGACTATTGATTGACGCTGATTTGTGAAAAGACGGATTGAGAAACAACCAGTGGCCAAACTAATTAGCTGGCTCAGCTAATCAGCTAATCAGCTGGCACCAACAAGACGCCATGAGGAGACGAAGACGACATTAAAATATCGCTCGACTTTCGGACTTCTGCTGTCAGATTACAGACTTAGTCGAAGTAAAGTAAATCAGCCTTGAGGCTACAAAGCGCTGAGAGGGAAAAAAGGCATGAAGAACGACAGGCTTCCTGATCAGAGGAAGATTCAATCATGGAAGTCTTCATTAAAGTGAACAGAACAGCTGAAGATGCTGAGGTGCTGCTCATCAGAGACATGGAGGAATGGGACAAATACCAGTGAGCTCTAAAGAACAATGAAACAAGGTCATGATTAAATGAATGCATTTCTTACAACCATGCTAAGTTATAGATAATGGAGATAATGATGAACCACAATCCACAAGGATGACAGAATATGATAAACTTGGTTTGATTGTTTTTAATATAGCCTACTGACCAGTGGCGGCCGGCCAATAGAGGGCGCTAGGGCGCCTCCCCCCCCCCCCCTGAGCCAGACAGCCACACACAAAAAAAAACTCTGTCTGTCTGACTCACCTCTGCCTTTCTGACTCTGCCTGTTTGCTTGTAATCCCCTGCGGTTGGATTCTCAATATTGCGGCTATTGTGACATCAGCAGCAAATTAACACGACTCCTATATGGAGGCTTTATGGTAAAATAAAGCAGATATCTGAAAGTACAAACAGGGACGCAGGAGAGAAACTACACCTCAAACCACAGAGATTCAGTTAGAAGCTACAAAAGTAGTGAGAGCTGAACAACCAGAGACTTTTAAAAACGTCTCCCTGGTCTCCAGCACAGAGTTGAGTCTCACAACACACGCTTGTTTGAGGGGGAGAAGGGGAGGTTGTCACGGGTTGGCTCAGGCCGGCAAGACGTCACCGTCTTTCCAGAGAGCTCTCAACCCCTCAGAGTCCAGACCAGCTCAGGTCACCCTCACCTGCTCCAACTGCATTTACAATCACTGAGAGATCAGTGAGGAGAACACAGAGACACTGAATAACCAGAATCAACCCCAAACATATACTTCACCGTAAGCCTAATATTCTCAAAGATAAGATCAGACCCAACCCGAACCCCAACCCCAAACCCAGGATAAAGAGGTTCGGTGAATGTGGTGTAGAAGGTGAGGAGGTGTATCAGTGTGTCAGAGGAGACGCTGTAGAAGGACAGAGTGCCAGCAGGACAGTCTACATACACTGCTACTCTACTGGAGGAGGAGGAGGAGGAGAAGGAGGTGGTGATGGGTGTTTTTCTGTTATTGTGCCAGACAGAGTAATGATGACCATCAGAGCAACACAGACTCCAGGACTGATCATTCCTTCCAAACACAGCGTCTTCTCCGTTTCCTCTCCTGCTGATTCCTCTGTAACTCACTGATATAGAAACCTCTCTTCCACACTCGACCTCCCAGTAACAGCGACCAGTCAGACCAGTTGTACACAGCAGCTGATAACTACTGTCAAATCTGTCTGGATGATCAGGATACGACTGAAACCCCGCCACAAGTGTCACCTTCCTGTTGTTGTCAGACAGTTTGAGGTTTCTGTTCACTGTGTTTGTGTCGAGTGTGAGTTCACAGGAATCTGATGGAGAGAACAAGACACAATACAGCTGCAGTTATTAATCTATCGTCTATGATGATGACATCACAGATTTGAATGAGTGATGTCACAGTTTGAAGATGGTTGACGCTTTGTTTTCACGAATCAAATTAAAAACACACTTACACTTCCTCAGACCGGGTGTCAACCATCGGACTCCAGCAGGCTCCAACCTGAAAGGAGGAGGGGGGTCAGAGCAGCACTTCCTCTCTCAGCATGGAAACATTGACATCACATCGCTGTCATACGCACAGCTTTGTTATCCTCTACAAATGTACTTACATGTTCACATGGAGCACTTCTTATAAACAAGGCTAAAGTGAGCACGGCAAAAATAAATATGCATTCTGGGTTTGTCACACCACAGAAAAATGTGTTACTAACCACCCAGCCAAATTTGAATGATTAAAAAAATTGCCAAATATATAAAATTAGCTTTCAAAATCATGGGAAAATTAGCAGGCCAGTAACGGCCCCCGTTGCGCAGTCTGCCCGGGAGATTCAACTCGGTGGGTTAGGGACGGCTGCTCGGTGTCGGAGGATCCCCTCGCGGGACCTCTCCCCGGCGCTGGCTGGCCCCCCCGCCGCATTTCATCCGAGGCGTTCGCCGCCGCAGCCGTGGACAAAGTGCTTGCTTTTGTGGTCCTAGTAGTCTCAAAGACATTCGTGGCCCTGGTACTCCATACAGGGCCACATGACACTTTGTCATTTTCTTTTTTTTTTTAAAGACTATTAATTTTTTACAAGTTTATAGAAAAAGAATAAATATACATAGGACATGGGATGGATTACAATCATAAAAATGCAATACAAAACAGTAATGAAAGTGCCTATAGCAGGGCTTGAACCCACCATCCTGTTAACATGAGTCACATGCTCTACTGACTGAGCTAGCCAACAAAACCTCTAAAGAAATTTGGGATTTCTTTTTTCGATTTGAAAATCAGGTTTGTGAAGACGGGTGGAGTTATGTTAAGGATGGCTCCAGTGCGTCATCGAGCCATGATTTCAGCCCCGCCTAAAAAATCCTGAACACAAAACTAGCGATAGACAGCTTAACAGTTTAACTCCACAATCCAGTACTACAATGTTCACAGCCTTTTCATGTTTTCAGTAATTATTTTCAAACATTTATAATGTGTTTAGAAACAAATCTCTGAATTTCATTTACACGGTCTTTAAATTGTTTCTGAGATCTGCTCCGGAAACTAAAGTGTGACACGCGAACGGACGGACGGACGGACAGACACGCGGAGCGCTATATACCCCCGACTACATTGTCACGGGGGTATAATCAGATGACTACAGCTCAGTATGTTCACTTATTAATGATATATTATTATCAATGTTACATTGACAATCAACAGAAATTTCGGACTCAATTTCCTCTACGGGTCAGTCCGTGAATCAAATGTTTAAATTTGCGTCAATTGATTTCTTTGTCCACTTGAGTTTCAGTGAAAACGAGCTGTAAACACAACATCTGACATATTTTCAGCCTGTAAAGTAGTTGTGTCCAACATGATATGAACCAGCTGCTTCCACATCCATTTACAGTGTACCTGAACAAGTAGTGTACTGTGTACCTGAACAGGTAGTGTACAGTGTACCTTAACAGGTAGTGCACGGTGTACCTGAACAGGTGGTGTGCGGTGTACCTAAACAGGCCCTTTACGGTGTATCTGAGCAGGTGGTGTACGGTTTACCTGAACAGGTAGTGTACGGTTTACCTAAACAGGTAGTGTACGGTGTACCTGAACAGGTAGTGTACGGTGTACCTTAACAGGTAGTGCACGGTTTACCTGAACAGGTGGTGTGCGGTGTACCTAAACAGGCCCTTTACGGTGTATCTGAGCAGGTGGTGTACGGTTTACCTGAACAGGTAGTGTACGGTGTACCTTAACAGGTAGTGCACGGTTTACCTGAACAGGTAGTGTACGGTGTACCTGAACAGGTAGTGCACGGTTTACCTGAGCAGGTGGTGTACGGTGTACTGTACTACTATACTGCAGCAGGCCTCTTCATACCTGAGAGTGTCCAGTCTCCAGTGTGGATCCTCCAATCCAGAAGACAGCAGCTTCCCTCCAGAGTCTCCTGGATGGTTGTAGCTCAGGTCCAGCTCTCTCAGATGGGAGGGGTTGGAGCTCAGAGCTGAGGCCAGAAAAGAACAGCCTTCCTCTGTGATCAGACAGCCTGACAGCCTGCAAACACACATAACACACATCACATATTTCTCTTGTCACAACCAAACACCCACTGATGTCCATCAACATTCTGACAACATTACTGGTAGCTCTCTGATTACTCTCGGATATTTCAATTCACAATAGAGAGAGAAAAAAACCAACATAAAATGTGCTCATGGGAAGACATTGAAACTAAATAAATTCAACTGGTTTGAAACCATATTATCAGAGACAGATGCAGGTTACGAGTTTATCCATTAATGTAAATCAGGATTAATGGGACATGTTGATGAATCCTGACCTGAGAGTTTCCAGAGTACAGTGTGGACTCTTCAGTCCAGCAGACAACCACTTCACTCCTGAATCCTGCAGGTTGTTGTTACTCAGGTCCAGCTCTCTCAGACTAGAGGACTGGGAGCTGAGAACTGAGGACAGAGCCTCACAGCTTCTCTCTGAGAGGTTACAGCCACTCAGCCTGAAGAGACATCACATATTTCTCTTGTCACAACCAAACACCCACTCATGTCCATCAACATTCTGACAACATTACTGGTAGCTCTGATTCCTCTCGGATATTTCAATTCACAATAGAGAGAGAAAAAAACAACATAAAATGTGCTCATGGGAAGACATTGAAACTAAATAAATTCAACTGGTTTGAAACCATATTATCAGAGACAGATGCAGGTTACGAGTTTATCCATTAATGTAAATCAGGATTAATGGGACATGTTGATGAATCCTGACCTGAGAGTTTCCAGAGTACAGTGTGGACTCTCCATTCCAGCAGACAACCACTTCACTCCTGAATCCTGCAGGTTGTTGTTACTCAGGTCCAGCTCTCTCAGACTAGAGGACCGGGAGCTGAGAACTGAGGACAGAGCCTCACAGCTTCTCTCTGAGAGGTTACAGCCACTCAGTCTGAAGAGACAGTAATGAAGAAAAAACAAGTAAAAAAAAAAGAGTATTTAAGTTCTGATATATGAATCCAACTATCTCTGTTCTTACAGAGCTTTATTGGAGGCTTTGACCACTGGCAGCAGCCTCAGAAGAGCCTCCTCTGAAGCACAGTATTTCTTCAGGTCAAACACGTCCAGATCTTCTCCTGATGACAGTAAGATGAAGACCAGAGCTGACCACTGAGCAGGAGACAGGTTACCTATGGAGAGATGCCCTGATCTCAGGTACTTTTGGATGCCATTCACCAGAGAACGATCATTCAGTTCATTCAGACAGTGGAACAGATTGATGCTTTTCTCTGCAGAGAGATCCTCATCCAGCTTCTTCCTGATGTGCTGGACTGTTTCCTGATTGGTCTGTGAGCTACTGCCTGTCTGTGTCAGCAGACCTCGTAGGAGAGTCTGATTGGTCTGCAGCGAAAGGCCCAGGAGGAAGCGGAGGAACAAGTCCAGCTGTCCATTTGGACTCTGCAAGGCCTTGTCCACAGCACTCTGGTAGAAGTGTGTCTCAGACTTCTGGGAGGTTGTTACTTCTTCTGCCATCAGATTGACTCCAGAGTTGATGAAAGTCAGATGGACATGAAGAGCAGCCAGAAACTCCTGAACAGTCAGATGGACGAAGCAGAACACCTTGTCCTGATACAGTCCTCTCTCCTCTTTAAAGATCTGTGTGAACACTCCTGAGTACACTGAGGCTGCTCTGATATCGATGCCACACTCTGTCAGGTCGGATTCATAGAAGATCAGGTTGCCTTTCTGCAGCTGATCAAAAGCCAGTTTTCCCAGATACTCAATCATCTTCCTGCTCTCTGGACTCCAGTGTGGATCTGTCTCAGCTCCTCCATCATACTTGATGTTCTTCACTTTGGACTGAACCACCAGGAAGTGGATGTACAGCTCAGTCAGGGTCTTGGGCAGCTCTCCTCCCTCTATGGTCTTCAACACCTCCTCCAGAACTGTAGACGTGATCCAGCAGAAGACCGGGATGTGACACATGATGTGGAGGGTTCGTGATGTCTTGATGTGGGAGATGATTGTGCTGGTCTGCTCCTCGTCTCTGGATCTCTTTCTGAAGTACTCCTCCTTCTGTGGGTCGGTGAACCCTCTCACCTCTGTCACCATGTCAACACACTCAGGAGGGATCTGATTGGCTGCTGCAGGTCGTGTGGTTATCCAGATGTGAGCAGAGGGAAGCAGGTTCCCCCTGATGAGGTTTGTCAGCAGCACATCCACTGAGTTGGACTCTGTAACATCAGTCAGGATCTCATTGTTGTGGAAGTCCAGAGGAAGTCGACACTCATCCAGACCGTCAAAGATGAACACAACCTGGAACTCTTCAAACCTGCAGATTCCTGCTTCTTTGGTTTCAGTAAAGAAGTAATGAACAAGCTCCACCAAGCTGTACTTTTTCTCTTTCAGCACATTCAGCTCTCTGAAAGTGAACGGAAATGTGAACTGTATGTCCTGGTTGGCTTTGTCTTCAGCCCAGTCCAGAGTGAACTTCTGTGTTAAGACTGTTTTCCCGATGCCAGCCACTCCCGTCGTCATCACTGTTCTGATTGGTTCATCTCTTCCAGGTGAGGCTTTAAAGATGTCTTCTTGTCTGATTGTTGTCTCTGGTCTGTGTGGTTTCCTGGATGCTGTTTCAATCTGTCTGACCTCATGTTCATCATTGACCTCTGCAGGCCATCCCTCTGTGATGTGGAGCTCTGTGTAGACCTGATTGAAAAGGGTTGGGTTTCCTGCTTTAGCGATCCCCTCAAACACACACTGGAACTTCTTCTTCAGGTTCGATTTGAGTTCACGCTGACAAACTGCAGCAAAAGTTCCTGAATGAACACAAGATCAATAAGTCAAAGAACATATTTCAACATTTCCTCAAAGAATGAGTAAATTAATATACATCAGACCGGCACATACGGGAGCTTCGCAAAAACTCAAGGCCACGCCCCCTTTTGGGGGAAAGAAAAACAAAGATCTCATAGACTTCAATGCAATTTAACGAATGTCTGGATTGTAATTTTGACAAATTCATATGCATTCACCTCTTGTTATACAAACATTTATTTAATACACATGTCTAATAATTGTTTTGCAACCTCCCCTGTGACATCATGACTTATCACATTCACTACTTTCTCCCCCTTTAATCACAGGACTACCCCCCTCATGACGCACTGACAGTTTGGGAGTCCTGTTGAGAGTTTCCCTCAGAGGAAACGTATTGTTGTCTGGGCCTACGTACATTATTTTTCAACTTGTTTTTTCTCAGGCTATTATAATTAAAATTGTGGAGCTCAGAAGAAATTTTGGTCAGAATGGAGACACCGGGTGAAATACTGACGGTCCTGAGGGAGTTATAAGCGGAGTGAAAAGCCTGTTGATGCGCAGAAGGAACTGTATAGAATAATTTATCAAAACGACACGTTTGATGAGCACATAAGCACGGGGGGTTCTGCGTAATGTTGGCTTGACCGCGCACAGCATCACTCTCTATAGAGACTACAGTGGTGCGCTGTGCTGGCTCTCTTTATACTTATCTCATGCGCACAAATTAATTAATGAGTGGAACATGATAAACGTCTATGTAAGTATAATATTATTATTTTAATTGTTGTGAAAACCAGGACAATTTGTTAGTGACTGTTGAAAACCGGGACATTTGAGTGTTTAACGGATATGTGTCGGGACTCGGGACACGTCAGCTTGAAACCTGGACTGTCCCGGACAAACCGGGACATCTGGTCATTGTATGCCTATAGTTAACTATCCTTCAGTAAAGTCAGTCTAAAAGAGAGTCGTACAATAGTGGCATAGCGTTTCAGAGATGGAGAGAAATGGTTGCTAATAGTTTAGCCTTCTGCTAACCGCAGCCAATGGCTCACGGCTGCGTTTAGCAGAAGGCTAAATATTAGCAACATTTACTCTCCATCTCTGAAACGTTTCGATATTGTAGCTCACTAGAGCCTCGAATCACAGTTTGTCATCTCAACTGTATGTGATATCTGGATTCTGGCACCCAACAACACAGCAAGATGACATTTTAGATGTGTAACTTTAACCCACTGCTAGTGTTAGCCTCCAGCTAACACTGTGACGTAATCATGACGTCGACACACAAAGGGTCTATATTTTGGTCCATCTCTTGAGACAATAGTAAACGTCCCATTCATCCAACATGTTAAATCTTTAGAGAAATCCTCTTACTGCTCTGCAGACAGTCAGCCAGCTTCTCCTGCTTCATTCTCCTCAGGAAGTGCAGTGTGATCTTCACAAATTCATCTCTGCTCCTCCTCTTCTCTTCATCCTCACCGTCCAACACGTCCTCATCCTCCCTCTCACTCTCTAAGCATTCTGGGTAATCTGAACTTAAAACCTTCTGGATCTTCTTCAGCTCGTTCTTCACAAAAGTGACGATGTTCTCCTCCAGCAGCTGGAACAGAATATTATATGAATGACACGATCAAACTAAAATCATGGAACCAAACATCAGATCCATGTTGGACAGAATGACATCCCACTGGTCTAAAAAGTGCAGCATGGAGATGACTGTGAACAGAATAGACGTAAAAGTAGTTGTTGTACATGTACAGACCATAAATATGGAGTCCAGGTGTGTTTGATGCTGCTGGGCAGACTGAAAACTGGGAACCTCCGAACTCTCCTGGTCCACTCTGTGGAGGAATCATGAAGAATTAGCTCACATTATGTCTGTCCACACAGAGACAAACACCAGGGACAGGTCCATGAAGTGATATTTGGATGTCCACAGTGAATCAGATGACTCCCTGTAGTGGTAAATGTTTACTAGTCCTGCTGATCCCACTGAGAATCAACAGCTCAGTCTGCAGCCGTTTGTAGCTTTCAGCTCACTGTTTTCTTGAAAAAGAGATCTCACAACTGAGAGTCTAATAAAATAATTTTGTTTTCATTATCAGTTTGAAATCCTCACCGTTGTTCAACAGAGTGCCGTCCATCTTTGAAGGCTATAGGACGATCCATAGACCAGTCACTCTTCATGGACACACAGCTGGGTTCAGGTTCAGGTTTTTCCAGCTTCCTCCTGATAGAAACAAGATAAATTCAGCACTGCACTCACAACACACTGAGACAAAACCTGTCAGTGATTTAATACACCTACTGTACACAGTATATTTGTCTTCAGGTAGTTTTTTGGTTACATTTTGTATGAATTCAATGTTAAATTGAATGTTTCAATGAATATTTTAAAGCTGTATTCAGTGCAGTGAGCAGCAGAGGCAGGAAATGATGCTGTGGAGTTATACTGAGTGTCCATTAGAGCTGGGACCATGCATCTATTTCCTGATTCAATACTATCACGATACTTGGGTGCCGATTCAATATGTATTGCGATTTTTTAGTATTCGGTTTTATGATTTATTGTGATTTTTGTTAACTTTTTTAACACTAGACCATGGAAAAATGTTGAATCGTACACTTCTAGGGACTTTTAGTTTGGAAAATATCTAAATTAAATCAGTAAAACTGTTTGATTTTCAGCATGTATGTAGTCAGAGATGTCCTGAAGTCAAATATATCAGTCATTGTCAGCAATCATTTATTAAATTTTATATCCAGCAACCCAAAAATCAAAGAATAAAGACATGTCCCTCACAAATTAGTGGTATTTTCCTTTTAATTTATAAGGGACATGTAATGTTTTATACTTCTGGTGAATATAATCCAATCAATCTTATTTCCATATATGTATTTTATATACAGTTCCCTTTGTTAACACCTTATTTTGAAAACAGGACATAGTCCCACGTGTCTACTTCCTCTAACTTCTACAAGGTCGTCTCTAGCTCTCCCGTCAGCTCCGTTCTCTTTAAACATCCATGGTCAGCTCCATTGGGGCCGTTTGAATGCAGAGAACATAAATGTCAGTATATGGGTGCTCTACAGTTGTAGCGTCCCCATTTGACCACGGAGATGAGAGTGACGGCTGGCTTGACTGAACGTTACCGCGATACGATACTAACCCAAAGTGTTTCCATACTTGACTGGATGTGTAGTGTTTACCACGCTGGATTTAACATGGGAGGGTGCAGGTCATATCCACACTGACCCTCCAACGTTTTATATTATCTCATTTAGCCTCGCTGCGGTTTGTTTTGGTTGACAGATACGGAACGGATATGACGTCACGTTTCTCAGACTACAACAATAAAAGCGGTAACTTTCTTCTACCTCCACATAGACTCAAATTAATCAAATATATCGATTCTGGAATTAAAAAGTAATTTTCAAATCGTACAAAAAATTGCGATACATCGGTAAATCTATTTTTTTCCCACCCCTAGTGTCCATCTTTATATTTCACTTCCCTAAAGTCTCATTATCATTTTTCATTATCAGTTAGAAATCCTCACCGTTGTTCATCAGAGTGCCGTCCATCTTTGAAGGCTATAGGACGATCCATAGACCAGTCACTCTTCATGGACACACAGCTGGGTTCAGGTTCAGGTTTTTCTAGCTTCCTCCTGATAGAAACAAGATAAATTCAGCACTGCACTCACAACACACTGAGACAAAACCTGTCAGTGATTTAATACACCTACTGTACACAGTATATTTGTCTTCAGGTAGTTTTTTGATTACATTTTGTATGAATTCAATGTTAAAGGGACTATTTGTAACTTTCAGAAATGCTTCTTAACAGCGACACCTGTGGCCGTGAAATCAATGAAAGTCAGCGTCGGGCTCGCGCTTGCTCGCTCTCAATATACCTGAACGAGCATCACTCAAAACAGTGAGGCGACACACGTCAGCTAAAACCACAATATCACTCTATATTTCAGCTGCTTGGCAGTAATGTTAGCTGACCAGACGAAGGTCTCTCCATGAACATGATTTAGATCTGATCCTAGTGTTGGCTTTTCCTGCCTAAGTGCAGGCTGAAGCAGCGGCGCTCTGCAGTGTGTCACCCTGCTCTCTCCGCCCGCAGCCGGAGAGCAGAGGAGACACCGGCACCAGGTCGGTAACGAAAGGGTAACGTTACTAGCTAAGGAGCTCCGCCACTTCACAAGACACGGGAAACCTCTGTTGGTCTGGAGGAGCTGCAGCATTTTTTTTCTGCACAAACGTCCCCTGTACATTCACTAGATATTCTCAGAGCTAAACTAACTCTTCTGCAGTGAGGAGTGAGCGCGCGTTCACGTCTAGAGGTGGAGCGAGCTGAGAACGCGTGCGCTGTCTGAGCGAAGGCAGGCAGGCAGAGTTGGAGAGGCAGCGGCCACACGCGAACGCGCATATGTGAGCGCGCATGTGTGACGACCTGCTACATTTATGCGCGTACAAAGTTACAAATAGTCCCTTTAAATTGAATGTTTCAATGAATATTTTAAAACTGTATTCAGTGCAGTGAGCAGCAGAGGCAGGAAATGATGCTACTTCCTCTAACTTCTACAAGTCCGACGCTAGCTCTCCCGTCAGCTCCGTTCTCTTTATACATCCATGGTCAGCTCCATCGGGGACGTTTGAATGCAGAGAACATAAATGTCAGTATATTATTGCTCTACAGTTGTAGCGTCGGCCCATTTGACCACGGAGATGAGAGTGACGGCCGGCTCGACCGCACGTTACCGTGATACCATAACGTTTCCTGTCCGTGACAGAGTTAGCATGCAGCTTTAGCCGTGATGTCTAGCTCTGCTTTTCCTGCAATGTGTGAAATCCAAAGTGTTTCCATACTTACTGGATGTGTAGTGTTTACCACGCTGGATTTAACATGGGAGGGTGCAGGTCGAATCCACGCGGACCCTCCAAAGTTCCCTCTCCAACGTTTTATACTTTCTCGTTTCGCCTCGTTTGTTTTGGTTGACCGATACGGAACGGATATGACGTCACGTTTCTCAGACTACGACAATAAAAGCGGAAACTTCCTTCTACCTCCACATAGACTCAAATGAGGCAAATATATCGATTCTGCAATTAAAAAGTCATTTTCAAAATCGTACAAAAAATTGCGATACATCGGTGAATCTATTTTTTCCCACCCCTAGTGTCCATCTTTATATTTCACTTCCCTAAAGTCTCATTATAATTTTTCATTATCAGTTTGAAATCCTCACCATTGTTCAACAGAGTGCCGTCCATCTTTGAAGGCTATAGGACGATCCATAGACCAGTCACTCTTCATGGAAACACAGCTGGGTTCAGGTTCAGGTTCAGGTTTTTCCAGCTTCCTCCTGATAGAAACAAGATAAATTCAGCACTGCACTCACAACACACTGAGACAAAACTGTCGGTGATTTAATACACCTACTGTACACAGTATATTTGTCTTCAGGTAGTTTTTTGATTACATTTTGTATGAATTCAATGTTAAATTGAATGTTTCAATGAATATTTTAAAGCTGTATTCAGTGCAGTGAGCAGCAGAGGCAGGAAATGATGCTGTGGAGTTATACTGAGTGTCCATTAGAGCTGGGACGATACACCTATCTCCTGATTCAATACCATCACGATACTTGGGTGCCGATTCGATATGTATTGCGATTTTTAAGTATTTGATTTTATGATTTATTGTGATTTTTGTTAACTTTTTTAACACTAGACCATGGGAAAATGTTGAATCGTACACTTCTAGGGACTTTTACTTTGGAAAATATCTCAATTAAATCAGTAAAACTGTTTGATTTTCAGCATGTATGTAGTCAGAGATGTCCTGAAGTCAAATATATCAGTCATTGCCAGCAATCATTTATTACATTTTATATCCAGCAACCCAAAAATCAAAGAATAAAGACATGTCCCTCACAAATTAGTGGTATTTTCTTTTTCATTTACAAGGGACATGTAATGTTTTATACTTCTGGTGAATATAATCCAATCAATCTTATTTCCATATATGTATTTTGTATATACAGTTCCCTTTGTTAACACCTTATTTTGAAAACCGGACGTAGTCCCACGTGTCTACTTCCTCTAACTTCTACAAGTCCGTCTCTAGCTCTCCCGTCAGCTCCGTTCTCTTTATACATCCATGGTCAGCTCCATCGGGGCCGTTTGAATGCAGAGAACATAAATGTCGGTATATGGGTGCTCTACAGTTGTAGCGTCGGCCCATTTGACCACGGAGATGAGAGCGACGGCGGCTCGACCGCATGTTACCGAGATACAATAACGTTTCCTGTCCGTGACAGAGTTAGCATGCAGCTTTAGCCGTGATGTTTAGCTCTGCTTTTCCTGCAATGTGTGAAACCCAAAGTGTTTCCATACTTTAATGGATGTGTAGTGTTTACCACGTTGGATTTAACATGGGAGGGTGCAGGTTGTATCCACACTGACCCTCCAACGTTTTATACTTTCTCGTTTTGCCTCGTTTGTTTTGGTTGAAGGATACGGAACGGATATGACGTCACGTTACTCAGACTACAACAATAAAAGCAGTAACTTCCTTCTACCTCCACATAGACTCAAATTAATCAAATATATCAATTCTGGAATTAAAAAGTAATTTTCAAAATGGTACAACAAATCGCAATACATCGGTGAATCCATTTTTTGTCCCACCCCTAGTGTCCATCTTTATATTTAACTTCCCTTACGTCTGATATCATCATCATTTTGTTTTCATTATCAGTTTGAAATCCTCACCGTTGTTCATCAGAGTGGCGTCCATCTTTGAAGGTTATAGGATGATATATAAACCAGTGACTCCCCCAGAGCACACGGATGGGTTCAGGTTCAGGACTGTCTGGTTTCTGATGGATCCTGATATAAAGAATTCCATTGGATTGTTGGACTGTTCCCATGTTGTTGGCACTTTGAGCTGCACAGTCATACCTAAGAAATGACATTCACAATATGGATGTGCATTCCAAGCAAAAATACTATTCAAAAATCACTGTGAACAAGTCAATTATTATTCGAAAAATGCTGCATAACTTTTCTCTGCCGACATCACTTTTCACCTCTATTTGACGGACTTTGAAAAGCTCTTCAACATTTGAAATGTTCCTCTTTTTCCAAGTCTATTATATCAGTCAGAGCGGTAACACTTTTTAACTAGAATTGCACTCAGAGAGCGCAGACCTCCGCCAAGGTGCCTGACTACTACGTAATAAGGGACACAAAAATCAGTAGATACTCGGGAAGGAATGAGGAAGGAATGAGGGAGGAATGAGGAAGGAATGAGGGAGGAATGAGGAAGGAATAAGGAAGGAATGAGGAAGGAATGAGGGAGGAATGAGGGAGGAATGAGGAAGGAATGAGGGAGGAATGAGGAAGGAATGAGGAAGGAATGAGGAAGGAATGAGGGAGGAATGAGGAAGGAATGAGGGAGGAATGAGGAAGGAATGAGGGAGGAATGAGGGAGGAATGAGGAAGGAATGAGGAAGGAATGAGGAAGGAATAAGGAAGGAATGAGGGAGGAATGAGGAAGGAATAAGGAAGGAATAAGGAAGGAATGAGATAGGAATGAGGGAGGAATGAGGAAGGAATGAGGAAGGAATAAGGAAGGAATAAGGAAGGAATGAGGGAGGAATGAGGAAGGAATGAGGAAGGAATAAGGAAGGAATGAGATAGGAATGAGGAAGGAATGAGGAAGGAATGAGGGACTCCTCAGTAACCATTCTATATTATGTCTTAGGGCAGTTTCACATTAGGTATGATTGATCCGTACCGTGCCCGAGTACGATTGCCCCCCCCCCCTCCATGGTCAGCTTTCACATTATTTTAAGTTGTTCCGTACCCGAGTACACTTGCGACATCATCCACATGTATTTGTTTATGTTGAGATCAGCTGTATGTAGCGGAGCATCTTAAAACACTTCATTCAAACTAGACAGAAACAAAATAAAACTCACCAATACTGTCGTTGTTGGTCTTTCCAACAATCACCAACTCTGGTTTGGCCGAAATAAACTCTTATTTCACTGAGTTTGATGTGAAAATAGGCCGACTCAACACGTTGTCTCCCCCCACCCCATCTCTCTCTCTGTCCGCTGAGCAGCTGAGCAGCTGAGCAGCTCTCGTTCTTCGGAGACAGACCATAAAATCAGCTAAATAAAATAACAAACATCACTCAACCCCATCGCCTATTGTCTATATTTTAAGGAACCTCTCGCCGGCCTTCCTGCTGTATCATCTACGGCCGTGCAGTTCTGATGATGAGATCGGTACATGCTGCGCGCAGATACAGACATGAAACTGTTTTATGTATACAGATTTCGGAGGAGACCGGCGGCGTTGAAAAAAGTGTGCCCTTTCAAAACTACTCGCTAAATGCTAACGTTACTCGCGTTAAATAGCGGTCCACTTCCGTGTTTTGGTACGGTTGGCTTTCACAATTGATGCGAACCGTACCCGAGTACACATGATCCGTACTCCAGACCACCTTTCAAGTGGACTCGAGTACGGATCGACGAACCGTGCCCGAGTACGGTACAGAGCGTTCACACTAATCAAACGATCTGGACTTTGGGGACAAGTGTATTTGGATCCGGGCCCGGGTCCCTGATGTGAAAGCACCCTTACTTTACTTGGGGTTAAGTAATCAGAATTAATGAGTCGCTACTAGTTTACCTAACTGCTAGTGAAACACTAATTAATGAGTAACTCCCAATCAAATTTGATAAAATAAGTAATGATTAGTCAATGAGTAGTTAATGATTAGTTTACGATGTTAATTAAAAAAACAAGAGGATCTAACCGCTAGTGAACCACTAGTTAATGAGTAACTCTCAATCAAATTTTATAGAATAAGTAATGATTAGCCAATGATTGGTCAATGATTAGTTAATAGGGATGTTAATAATTAACCGTTAAACCATTAACCGACATTAAGCATTTTAACCAATTAACGCTACCGGTTAAAATGGTTAAAAGAAATTAATTAATTAAAAAGCTGAGAAAAACTTGTCACTTAAAAGAGAAAAGCTGGTCCACCTTAAGAGTCCACCTTAAGAGAGTCTGAGCCAGCGTTACAAATACAGGAAGTTGGCTCCCCCGTATAGCTCGCTTGAGCGGAGGGTTGCATTCGAATAGTCCTTTTTCTCTTAGGAAGGTTCCTAACGGAGTGAAATGACCCGGAAGTACCTCAGTAGCAGCCATGACAAGAGTTGTTCGAATTCACCAAATGCTAAGGAAAGGAGCTTCAATGCTTCCTTTATCATCTCCTTCAGCAGAGGACACACTGGACCATCCTTTACCAAAGGAAAAGAGAGAATAACATCCCACAATTCCTTGCGGCCGCAGCATTTAAAGCGACGCACCATTCGGCCGTTCATAATAACAAACGATATGCTTATCTTGCATATTATTTTCATACGCTCATACACTAATTGGGATTCATGTTTAATATGAGTGGACAGTGACAACCATTTCGTTTCACTTTATTTTTAATTAATTATTTATTTCGAACATGTAACAAATAGCTAAGTAATAAACAAAACAAGAATAACTAATAAAATGAACAGTAAACAATCAATTAACAAATAATCAACATAAATAAATATTACATGTCCCAAAAGAAGTTGGAAGAAGTATATGATCCTACACCTTCTCCATAACTCCAACAATTAACTCAATATTTATCATATATTCCTGTTTATTTCAATTCCAACCTTGGTAATGAAGTGATATTTTTCACCGGTTGTAGACGTTAGGTTAGATGATCTTTTTTTATATGTTGATGTAAAGTGCTCCAGCAGCAGGAGGACCTGTGGTATCTCTCTTTAACACACCGCGGGTGAAGCAGCCCGTCATTGAAATACCTATTTAAACCCCGGGCCACACAGCGCGCATCATGCTCGCGTGACGGCAACGTCGCGTGTTGTTTTTTATTTCGGCGTCCATGTTAACAGGTTAGAGTGGACACACTGCCCGCATGAGACGTGCGTCTATTTTATAGAATAGAAGGCTCGCCTATTTTTCACGCTTGCCGCTTACCTCTCGGCTGCGTCTCCCAGCAGCAACAGACAGTGAAGGTGATCTATTGACAGTATATGAGCAAGATTACTACAGTTTCCATGTCTAGACATCTGTAGAATATGTCACTGACCATCAATATTTTACACTTCCTATCTAGATTTCAAAATAAAAGTCCTCTAGCGTTTTTAGTGCACAGAATCATTCATTCATTAACACAATGCTTTTATTCTGAAATACTCTAAATAAAGCAGTTGTCTGCTTGCAGGTTTCCATCAAGTTAATATAGTACAGGCTTTTAATTATGTAAACACTGTAGTAGTCATAGCAGAAACCCTACATATGCTATACATATAATAGACTGGGTTAATAGGTTATAAGAACATCAGGTGATAGTTGGCAGTATTTTTCCGATGCGCTCTCTCTCTCTCTCTCTCTCAACAAACACCACGTAACTTTATTGTTCTTTCTTTTAGAGGTGTTATTTAATTTTTTTTAAAGATATTTAATAATGATTTTCGTTTTCTAAAGGTTAACAAATAACGAAACTGTTTATTTTGCTTTGTTTTATAATAATAAAAAAAAAAACACTTTACTTATATTTATCATTCTGAAATACTTCAGGTGTTTTTCTCCATCAAGGCGCAGTTCAGCAACAAGGTGGTGAAAAGCTCCAAGTTGCATGAGATGTCGGAACATCAGCATTTATAATGTAAATTGCTGTCCCGCCCCAGATGTAAATTAAGTCGTTTTCGATAAAAGCCGCAACCTGGAATGCTGTAGAACAGGAACCCGAAACCCCCTGGAAATGTTGTTTAAAACTGTGCCAGTCAAAGTGAAGAGGGATTGCTGTAGGCTCTCTCTTACTACTAATGTATTTATTTATTTTTTTGTATTAATATATAGCCCACAGAAATCCCTCTTCACTGTCAATGAAGAGGGATTTATATATATATATATATATATATATATATAGCCCATAGAAATCCCTCTTCACTGTCAGTGAAGAGGGATTTATATATATATATATATATATATAGCCCATAGAAATCCCTCTTCACTGTCAATGAAGAGGGATTTATATATATACATATATATACATATATATATATGTATATATATAGCCCATAGAAATCCCTCCTCACTGTCAGTGAAGAGGGATTTATATATATATAAATTCCTCTTCACTGACAGAAAAGAGGGATTTATATGGGCTATATATTAATATTTATGTATGAATTTATTTGCTTGTTTTTAATAATATTTACAAATTACCACACAGTTCTTACCCTTTTTTGTCTTAAATAAATATAAATCACATTTATTATGAAGTTAAATGGCCATTAAAAGGCAAACTCTATGTAGAAAGAAAGGGCTGTCAGCAACAGCAAAAACACAGCTGACAGGTAGCTCCGGGACGCTCCCGAGACGTGGGTAACTCGCGTCTAGTGTGAACACCCTAGGTGGGCATGACGCGGCCACGACGTGACGCTGCCGTCAGGCGAGCCTGAAGCGCGCTGTGTGGCCCCGGCGTAAGAACGCACAGGGGGTTGCGGCGCCTTTTGTAGTCCGTCTTCAGAACATTGTAGTTTCACCACAGCAGACTGACGTCACTAACATCCGCCACCGTCGCTACATAATTACGGAGTGCTAGTGAAAGAGCAGTCGGATGCACTCAAACATTAGTTTAAAAGTAAGACAAGTAAAACATAATACGAAGTGGTTACTGAGTTCCTCATTACTTAATCATTAACTTATGATTACTCACCCTTTTTGTCCCAACAAATCATGTTACCTTGTTAGCTGTTGCTGAATTCACATCTACATCAGCTCCCAGAGACTTTCTGTCTTCATCTGTAGAGAAAACAATGAGTCCAATCATTGATCAGCACATCATCATCATTCATCCTCTACTACTGATCATCACTGATGGAGTCATCACTCATGTCTCCTCTGGCTGTTAGAGGATTTGTCTCCCTCTGGTGGCACAACTGGAAACTGCATTATGTCACGTTTAACCAAAGCACTCGTTTCACCGTTTTCAGCTTTTCAAAATAATAACATCCATCCATTTATTTTATGTGATATATATATTTTTTTCTTTTTGATTAATTAATTTATTATTTTTTTTATTACTTGTACTTTGACCAGTTATACTTTATTTGTATTCACTTTGAATGTTATCTTTGATATATGTTGTTGCCCATGCTCAACCTACAGTGTTTTTTCTTACTGTTATGATAATTGACAGTGTCTTGTTGTTTGTATATTTTTGATAACGAATAAAGAAAAATTCCGAACAGTCTAAAAGTATGGTCTAAAAATAAATTCTGAATCAATATTTCCAATGATGCACAAAGCTTGATGAAAATTTATTTAAATGTCTTAAAAATATTCTAAAAGTAAAAAAAAAGCAAAATGTATAAAAATGAACATGATAGTGATGTTGTGATGAAAACTATAAAAAATAAACATGTTACAGATTAAAATCTTAACTAATATATATAATTTTGTGTGTCTGATTCTGTGTGTATGTTCATAATCTGATGGTTAAAACTCATAGAAGTTGATTTTTTATTTTTATTTAGGAGTCAAAAGTGACCGTTAACTACAGGACACACGAGCTTCATATTCAACTGCAGAATACGTGACACAGCCGTTTGTTCCAAACACTAACATGCACGCGCACTGGGCGTTCCAGCGCGCGTAGGCCACAGATATGTGTAATTTAGTGAAAAGGTCAAAATCCGTGTATAATTAAGTCTTTTCATATTCAACTGGGAATCATAAATCGGATAATCAAATTAAATAATCGTTATTTCGTTATTCGGTAATGAATCCAACCGAAAAAGAGTCGTATACAAACCTTTTCAGAAGGAGAGAAGAAGAAGAAGCTGCGACACGACCGAGCTCAAAGTGAAACTAAAGTTTGGACTCAAGGCCTATAGAAGGAGGCTAGGACATGGGTCTTGTCTACAGGGTTTAACGCATGCGCAGTGTAACTGAAGCCGCGGTGGTGCGCTGCGATTGGCTCAATTTCGGCGAGATCAGGCCAGATTTTACTGCGCATGTGTGGTACTCCCTAATAATATGACGCGTTGATGACGCGTGATTTAGCCTCCTTTCCATAGGCCTTGGCTGGACCTCGTGGTTCGGTATATCCTGCAATCTGACTTCAACATAAAAGCACCGTCCTGATGAACGTGACAGGCCATTTTCTCCATAGACATACATACAGTACAGATGTATGCGTATGTATGTCTATGATTTCATCAGCAGCAGAAAATAAAAGAAATGTCAAGTTTTCACTTTGTTTTAAAACTTCTTCTTCGACATTAGTTTGGATGATGGTGAAGTTCGTGTGTTGTGAGGTTTTTTCACAGAGAAAGAGGAAGTCTCTGGACTTGTTTATAAAGTGCGCAACCAGGAAATGCAGCTTCATCAGCGATGTGTCCCTTAAAGTCTTAAAAAAGACAGTTTTTATTTCACTCTAAATGTTGGCTGTCTTCATCTCATCAATCTAACTCTGATCTCATGTGTTTCTGACTCTTCACCTCTAAGCTGCAGTAATGTGTTTCTGTCACAATATAGCGCCAGAGTAAACATGACTGACTGAAGAGTTGGAGAGTTCAACACCACTACATAATCACAATACTACATAATCTGTCATGGAGGAAAAGTACAATACTTCAACTTTATTTTATCAAGTATACTTTAAGTAAATGTAAAGTTTATATTCCCCAGGTATACTTTATGCAGTAAGTATACTAATATCAATGTATTACTTTTTAGTTTATTAAAGTACTTTTAAGTGTACTTTAAGAGTAAGAACAGTAAACTTTGATTACACAACTAGTTTACACACAAGTTTTATTTTGTACTGCAACTATACTATAAGTGTACTGATATTTTACTAGTTTTACACTCGTAGTCCACTTTATAGTTTATGAAAGTACACTTTAAAGTATATTCTTAGTAAACCACTAGTTTAATAGTTTTTGTACTGTAACTATACTATATATTTGTAGCCCCCTTTTTAGGACTCGAGTCACACTTAAGTCACACACATATATCATTGCTATTATAATTATATTATTATTGTGAACAGATAATCCAAAAACTTAGAAAGTTGTTGATGTATTGAAGTAAATTCATATCAAAACATCATTTTACAAACTCACACACTTTAATAGGCTACGCTATCATAAAGTCAGCACAACTACAAGCATACCTAGTATAGTATACCTTTCTGTAAGCCTATAAGGTAGAATAATTAATTATACTTTTCTTAAGTACATCTCGATCAAAAGATTAAGTACAAGTAGGCTTATAAATCAAGTATACTTCGACTTTTCTGTAAACTTGTCAGTATGAGCCAAGTATACTTCAGTTTACTTTTGTTAAGTATATCTCTGATAAGTACATAAAAAGTAAACTGAAAGTATACACTCTTATTGTAAGTTTAAAAGAAGTTTACTAACAGCACACACTGGAATAAACTTTTTTTTGGTATGGTCACTCGGTCTTTACTGAGTGACCATACCAAAAAAATGTTTGTTGTCAAACAATTTGTCAAACAGCTGCTGATGCATGCATCAGCAGCTGTTTGGTCAAATCATGTGACCTTATTTGTGACTTGGATGAAACAAGTGGTGCAAACTAAGGTAACTAATTGCTTAGTGTTACATTGTCATAAGCCATTTATACCAATTCTTCTTTTTTTGACAAAAAGTGAATTAAATCGAACTTAGAACCGAATGACTGACATGAACAGGACAATAAAGTTACTGAGCAAAAGTCAGTAGCTGGCTGGGAGTTCCTGTTCGAGGGGTTATGCCAAAAAAGGATCTCGCGAGATTTTGTCTTCATGTATTCACGTTCTGCATCAGAGATACAGCTAAAGCAGTCCTATCAGTCTGGTGTACTCTGTTAATTATCAACACCACTGTCACTCCATTTGTTTTTGTATAGTTTCTATGTTATTCTTATTTTAGTTTTATATACCCATTATTATTTATTCTTTTACTTTATCTATTAATCTGTACTCTGTCTGTCTTTGTGCTGCTGCAACAACATATTTCCCCTCTGGTGATCAATACAGTTTCATCTGATCTTCTAGTATTTTATTTCTTAATAAAGAATAAAGAAAGGATAACACAGATGTGTTGTTTTAGGGTTGTAAACATCAGTAATACAAATAGAAACAGTGCCTGATATAAAGGAATGAGGATCCTGTGAACCTGTATTTAAATTAAAATATCAAAACACACCTTGTGTTGTTGTCAGATCTCACAGTAACAATGCATCATATTTTATAGGCTGATCTGTGACACCTTAAAAAGTAAATCTGTCCCCTTGAACAGTAAAGAAGGATTAGTATGGGGACCTGTTACAGAACATGGAAATACAAGTTTACTGTTGTTGAATTAACTTCTTGTCTGATCAAGTCCTCAAATACTAATCTGTACAACATGATTCACATAATGATAACCTGAATATATTCATACATTACCTTAATGTTCAGTCACATTGGAGCAGACCGGGAGACGAGAGAAGACTTCCTTCAGTGTGTTCTCCTCAACTACAGCTAGTCAGGGACAACCAGAGTTTAGACAGTAGGACTACAGGACAGAAAGCTACTGTTACTGCAGGTGGTGCAGGGCGAAGAGTGTTTTTGAGGTCGGTATTTGCCCTTACGTCTGTTCAGAGGTGTGTGTATTAAGTCACTGCGCGGGTAAGGGGGCGTTACTGTACAAAAAGGGAGGTGGCCGTAATTTCTGGTGAGGTTGCGGAAGTAGCAGTAAACTAGTTAGTCACATGACCATATTGTCTAACCGTAAACGACGCTTCTTTTGAAAAGTAATTCACCTTAATTTTACAAAATCCTGCTTTATTTTTAACAGATATTTAACTAACGTTGAATTGTCATTTTCTAAAGTGTCATAGCGGAGCTGTGGTACGGTGCTCCGTACACTTTATGTCACACGTGCAAACAGCGTCTGTGTTGACAGAGCTGCTGCTGCAGTAAGCAGTCAGTGAGCACCACTGATGTTAGAAATGACCATTTGAAAGCATTTATTCAACAAAGGGTGATATATTTAACAACGGGAGATAGCAGAATAATCATTTCATCCAGACTACAGCACTGTGAGAAGCATACATTAAGTTGAAATGTACATTGTCGCTGCTCTAGTCGTCTCCTCTCTCTAGCTGCAGTCGGGGCTGTGGGAGCACCCATGGGTGCACCTCACAAACTCACTCTAAATAAATCTCACAGGAACAAACGGAGGAGGTCTCTGGCTTGGTCGGGAATGAAAGAGGTGAAACTGAGGATCACACGATATACTGTAAATGTTATGCACGATCTGGAAGTATTTATTCAGCGATCGGCTGAAAAACTCTGAAAAACTCTGTTTACAATATATGTAAATGAACTGACTCCAATTTAACTCTGGGCATTTTGTTGTACCAGATGTTATTGCTCTACTGGCTGAATCTGAGGACAATTTACAAAATATGTTCAATTTGTTAAAGACCTGGTGTTACAGATGGAGGTTGTCAATAAATCAAAGTAAAACACAGATTGTTCATTTCAGGAAAAAATGGTATTCCAAGAAGTAAGAACAAATTGACTTTTGGGTCTGTAATAATGGAATATACACCTGAATACAAATATTTTACTATGACTTTTTATTGCATTTTTATGACATTATACTCTAACTTTTATTAAAACTATACGATGACATTTTAATTACATACTAAACTATTACTTTTTTTATTGCATTTTTATGACATACTATGACTTTTTTATTGTATTATTATAACATTATACTATGACTCTTATTGCATTTTTATGACATATAATGACTTTTTTATTAAAACTATACTATGACGTTACATGATATTTTAATTACATACTATACTAGGACATTTTTAGGACATACTATATTATGACTTTTTTATGACATATTATGTTTGACTTTTTATGACAAAAAAGTAAACTATTTTACTCAGATTTTATGCATATGGTGGTGTGTTCTTTATACCATGACAGTTTTGGCATCTTAAAAACAACAAGAATGCCTTTATGTTTTATGTGTCTCAGCTACAATCACAATAAATAGTTTCTATGCCTGTAAGCTTTTACCTTTGCTTCCAGAGTCCACAGTGAGCACAAAGGGTTACAGGTTAGGTTAGGCCCTACTGTTTGAAGCAGTCGGGATGATGTATGAAATGACTAGTACTCTTGTGGCATGGCTGCTTCAAGTTGTCCGACAACGCCACCTATAGGTTTGGAAGAGCTTCTCAAATACTTGACTCAATAGCTGGATCTTAATTTAGGATCACAAGGTAGAGCAGTGTGTTGTAACCCAAAAGACTGGAGCAGAATAATGGGAGGAACAATCATTTATTTTAAAGCCAGGCAATAAAAACAGTTAAAATTTATAAAAGGCATTAAAAACAAAATAAGTTAAAGTTCATCAAGACTCATACAAAGGGGGTCCTCCAGACAGAGTCCTGTTAGTCCTGATGGCTTGTTTCTCTGAGGAACTCTATACGACCGCACAGATGTTTCCTTTTCCGTTCTCCGCTGGGTGGAGCCAGGCTGAGAACGAGAGACTGGGTGGAGCCAGGCTGAGGAGGAGACACTGGGTTGAGCCAGGCTGAGAAGCCAGGCAGGGTTGAGCCAGGCTGAGGAGGAGAGACTAGGTTGAGCCAGGCTGAAAAGGAGAGACTAGGTTGAGTCAGGTTCAAGTAATTCAGATAGATGCGCGTTCACTACTTTCCTCGATAGACTACGAGGTCGATCACAGATTTACTGATGCTGAAATGGAGTAAACGTGTTCTGCGTACTTTAAACCCAGTGAGAAACAGTTTTTATTGGAAGATTATGTGGAAGTTAAGCATATAATATGTAGAAAAGGAGACACGGTCGGCTGCTGTAACAAAACAGCGAGATAAAAACGTGGCAGACAATAGCGGACCTGCATAACATTCACTCACCACTGCTGTTAACAGGAACCGTCATAATTAAACCATTCAAAGAGTTACTGTCCCTTCACCTTAAAAGTAAGCGGTGGAAGTTAATATATTATTTAGGAAATTTACCATGAAGATTAATTACAACCACTAATCCACAATGCTAGAATACGATGATACCATATACTGTATATATAACAATGATTAATACATTATGTTACATACTGTACATGCTTACAGTGTGCACTGGAATGATCACTTACTTCTCTTTCTAATTCCCTCAATGTCTGTCTTTTCTATCTCCGTATTTCGGTCCAAGTCCTGCAGGTTTTTTTTGTGGTTTTAAACGTCAACTCTTTTTAAATAAATCCCTTTTTTTCATTGATATTTGCACTTCTTTAAACTATATTTACTTTTTTAAGTGTGATCTGTATGCCTTCAGACATCTGACTGTTTGTCAATTCTTTAAAACACATTAATTAGCACAGCACGAATTGTGCATGGTCTGCCCTTTTACGACCATTATTTATATTGAAAGAAAGAAAGAAGGCTGGATGTAGTCTATGTCAATGGAAATACTTATTTAGTCCATAATGGATAAGAAGTCAGTGATGAGGTGCTCATGGAAAACATTTTTAACAGGATACTGTACAGCCTGAAAACAGCCTGGCATCGTAGTGAGTGTAGGACATCCACACCATGCAGAGTTAACAACTGATATGTTTTACAGAATTCACAAACTGTCAGATGTCTGTGCAGCACACACTTAACAATACATACTGAGGGGATTAGACAGAGAAGTAAGTGATCATTTCAATGTACACTGTAAGTATACACAGTAACAGGATGTATTAATCATTGCTGTGTGTTTCTCTCCCAGCAGACCAGTGATCCAAGAAAAATACAAGTTTAAAGCATCTTGGTGTCCTCTCCCTGTTGTTTCATGAGTATAAAGTACGCTATATATACATGTCTATATACACTATATAGTTACTGGTCCAGTGAACTTTATCAGCCATTTCTAGTCAATAATATATTCATCAAACCTCTAACAACAATATGAACAGCAGTCTTCATAAACACAATATAACCGTAATAATGACTATCACATGAATGATTATAAAAATAAAAATGAATGATGATCACAACGTTAAAATAAAAGTACTGAAGTTCATCAAGACTCATACAAAGGGGGTCCTCCAGACAGAGTCCTGTTAGTCCTGATGGGTTGTTTCTCTGAGGAACTCTATACGACTGCACAGATGTTTCCTTTCTTATAAGTAGATTTAGTAAAAGAAAGTGTGAAGGCAAAGCAGAGTCCAGCACAGAGAGCTGCTGCTGTCAGTGCCAGTCCAACGTAGAGGCCGATCCTTCCCCGACTCTCTGGTTGTGGACTCACTGTTGGTCTCTGAGGTCTGGGCTCATCAGGAGCTGCTGTCAACTTACCAGTGACATTGAGCCAGCATTTCCCAGAGTTCCTCCCATAACCTGTGAGCACGTCACACCAGTACAGACCAGAGTCATTAGTCCTGAGTCTGGACACATGAAGTCTGAGTCTTCCTTCTCTGAGGACGTCTTCGTCCCACTGGACTCGTCCTGCAAACTGTTCATCCTGAGACTCTGGGACCTCAACACCTTCATCGAGATGAAACAGGACTGAGGGTCGGAGATCAGCTGACAGTTCACAGAAGATAAAAAGTGAGTTGGGGGAACTGTGACTTCTGGTTGTGAACATCCACTCCAGTGTGATGTTGTGGTTCTCCTCTGCCTGATAGGAGGTCTGTGTCACATTCACTACAAATGATCCTGTTGAGGAGACAGATAGGGAAAGTGAGGAGCAGACAAACTGACAACTTTAACATGTCAAACTCCATCTAGAGATGTTTCTGTGGAGAGTTTAGTGATCATGGTCTCAGTGCTGTAAAAGTGCTTTAAAGATACAAAAGTGAACTAACCAGAGACACAGGAGGTCAGGCTGATGAGCAGCAGGATGCTGCAGATCATCTTCTCCCTGTGAGAGCAGACACACAGTTTTTATTTCACTATAAATGTTGGCTGTCTTCATCTCATCAATCTAACTCTGATCTCATGTGTTTCTGACTCTTCACCTCTAAGCTGCAGTAATGTGTTTCTGTCACAAGATAGCGCCAGAGTAAACATGACTGACTGAAGAGTTGGAGAGTTCAACACCACTACATAATCAGAATACTACACAATCTGTCATGTATGAAGAAGTACTATACTTCAACTTTATTTTATCAAGTATACTTTAAGTAAATGTAAAGTATATATTCCCCAAGTTTACTTTATGCAGTAAGTATACTAATATCAAAGTACTAGTAGTGTACTTGTAAGTGTGCCATTTATACTTCTTGGGACTAAAGTGACCCACTTTTTAGTTTATTAAAGTACTTTTAAGTGTACTTTAAGAGTAAGAACAGTAAACTTTGATTACGCAACTAGTTTACACACAAGTTTTATTTTGTACTGCAACTATACTATAAGTGTACTGATAGTTTACTAGTTTTACACTCGTAGTCCACTTTATAGTTTATGAAAGTACACTTTAAAGTATATTCTCAGTAAATCACTAGTTTAATAGTTTTTATACTGAAACTATACTATATATTTGTAGCCCATTTTTTAGCAGAGACGGGGACTCGAGTCACACTTAAGTCACACACATATATAATTGCTATTATAATTATATTATTATTGTGAACAGATAATCCAATAACTTCGAAAATTGTTGATGTATTGAAGTAAATTCATATCAAAACATCATTTTACAAACTCACACACTTTAATAGGCTTCACTATCATAAAGTCAGCACAACTACAAGCATACCTAGTATAGTATACCTTTCTGGCCTTTAAGGTAGAATACTTAATTATACTTTTCTTAAGTGCATCTTGATCAAAAGATTAAGTACAAGTAGGCCTATAAGCCATATATACTTAGACTTTTCTGTAAACTTGTCAGTATGAGCCAAGTATACTTCAGTGTACTTTTGTTAAGTATATCTCTGATAAGTACATAAAAAGTAAACTGAAAGTATACTCTTATTGTAAGTTTAAAAGAAGTTTATTAACAGCACACACTGGAATAAACTTTTTTTGGTATGGTCACTCAGTAAAGAATGCATTCTTTACTGAGTGACCATACCAAAACAAATGTTTGCTGTCAAACAATTTCACAAACGGCTGCTGATGCAATGCTGTATATGGGGGCGGGGTTTAACGATAGGGGGAATGGAAGGGGCGAGGCGGAGCGGGGAGCTCTAACAATTATTACATCAACCCTTTCTGCCTCCACGTCTTTTGTAAACTAAGGTAACTAATTGCTTATTGTTACATTGCCATAAGCCATTTATACCAATTCTTCGTTTTTTGACAAAAAGTGAGTTAAATCGATCTTAGAACCGAATGACTGACATGAACAGGACAATAAAGTTACTGATTTATACCCATTATTATTCATTCTTTTACTTTATATATTAATCTGTACTCTGTCTGTCTTTGTGCTGCTGCAACATCAAATTCCCCCTCTGGTGATCAATACAGTTTCATTTGATCTTCTTGTATTTTATTTCTTAATAAAGAATAAAGAAAGGATAACACAGATGTGTTGTTTTAGGGTTGTAAACATCAGTAAAACAAATAGAAACAATGCCTGATATAAAGGAATGAGGATCCTGTGAACCTGTATTTAAATTAAAATATCAAAACACACCTTGTGTTGTTGTCAGATCTCACAATAACAATGCATCATCTTTTATAGACTGATCTGTGACACCTTAAAAAGTAAATCTGTCCCCTTGAACAGTAAAGAAGGATTAGTATGGGGACCTGTTACAGAACATGGAGATACAAGTTTACTGTTGTTGAATTAACTTCTTGTCTGATCAAGTCCTCAAATACTAATCTGTACAACATGATTCACATAATGATAACCTGAATATATTCATACATTACCTTAATGTTCAGTCACATTGGAGCAGACCGGGAGACGAGAGAAGACTTCCTTCAGTGTCTTCTCCTCAACTACAGCTAGTGAGGGACAACCAGAGTTTAGACAGTAAGACGACAGGACAGAAAGCTACTGTTACTGCACATGGTGCAGGGCGAAGAGTGTTTTGGAGCTCAGTCTACGCCCCCATGTCTGTCAGAGCTTTACATCTTACGTCACGGGTGTTTGTTAGGGGTTATATGATTGGCCTAACTTCTGTTCAGGTTGCGGAAATAGCAGTAAACTAGGTTGCCTAGTTACAAAACGGAAGTTATCCGCAGCTTTCGGCGGTGGGCTGTTAGAGACACTCTGAATGAAGATACACAATCCGCACAAACATGGGCTGGATCCTCTTAATGGTGCTAATTCTGCTACAATGGAATGCGAGAAGCTTAATAGCAAATGGACAGGAGTTTAAGAAGTACATTGATAAATTACAAAATAAACCGAATGTAATATGTATACAAGAGACATGGTTGAAACCACAGTGGGATTTTGTTGTAAAGGGATATTCTGTAGTTAGAAGGGATAGGGAATCTGGTAATGGTGGAGGAGTTGCAACATTCATACAGAATGAAATGAGTTACAAGATAATGCATGTAAACACTGAGCATGAATCAATTATTGTTAAGGTGTGGACTGACAGAGGTGATATAGATATAATTAACTTTTATAATCCATGCGGGAAATTAAGTCAAGGTATATTGGAGGATGTAGGGGGATCATTGCAAAATAATGTAATATGGTGTGGGGATTTTAATTCACATAATTCATTGTGGGGGAGCAATAGCACAGATGCTAATGGTGTAGTTGTAGAAGAATTTATAGATGATCACTGTTTGGTGTGTATTAATAATGGGGAGGGAACACGGTATAATTGCACTCAAAACACAGAAGCAGCACTTGACCTAACATTTGTAAATAGTACTTTAGCAGGTGTAAGCACATGGAAAGTAATAAAGCATACTACAATGGGCAGCGATCACTACCCCGTAGTGACTAAAGTTGGTGTAAAAATTTATTTTGATAAGGGAAAGAAAATTCCTAGATGGAAGTTGGAAAATGCTAATTGGGCTGCTTACCAAGAGATAAGTGCAACGAGATGTGAGGGAATTAAAGAAGATTATCAAATGGATGTAAACATATTTAATGGTGAACTAGTTAATGAAATAATTCAGTCTGCTGAGGAAACAATCCCAAAGAGTACAGGAACTAAACGTATTAAGAATGTACCTTGGTGGAATAGCGAATGTAGCAAAGCCATAAAAAACAGAAATAAAGCATTTAGGGAACTCAAAAAACTTCATTCACAGGATGCTTTGATCCAGTATAAAAGGGCACAGGCAATAGTAAGGAAAACAATAAGAACCCAAAAACGCACATTTTGGAGGCAATATTGTAGCAGTATAGGAAGAGAAGTACAGCTTTCAGATGTCTGGGGCATGATCAGGAGAATGGGAGGGATCAGAAGGAGTTATAAATTACCAGTGATGAATAATGGGGATCAAATGGCTGTCAGCAACCTAGAAAAGGCTGAACTTCTGGCGCAAACATTCAGGAAAGTTCACAGCTCCGACAACCTAACAGATGAGGCCAGGCGCTGTAGAAATAGAGTTTTATTGGAGAAATCTAAAATATTAGAGAAAAAAGAGACATCAGAAGATCCAATAGACCTGCCTTTTAGTATGTTTGAATTGAGAAGAGCAATAACTTGTGCACGTCAGACCACACCTGGTAAAGATGGCGTATGCTATAAAATGTTAGAGAACATGGCAGATAACACTCTGGTCACTGTTTTAAGACTGTATAACAGAGTTTGGGAAACTGGACAACTTCCTTCAGTGTGGAAACAAGCCGTAATAGTGCCTATTCTAAAACCAGGGAAAGACCCATCAGATCCATATAGTTACAGACCTATTGCCCTAACCTCTCATTTATGTAAAATTATGGAGCGAATGGTTACAGAGAGATTAACATATTTCCTGGAAAGTAAAGCTCTTTTATCTCCACATCAAAGTGGGTTCCGTAGGGGTCGCAATACTATGGACTCTGTCTTATGCTTAGAGTCAGACATCAGGAAAGCACAGATCAACAAAGAAGTAGTATTAGCTATCTTCTTTGATGTGGAAAAAGCATATGATATGCTCTGGAAAGAAGGGTTACTCATTAAATTGAATTCATTGGGAATTGGTGGTAGAGCATATAATTGGGTGAAGGACTTTTTATTTGACAGGAAAATACAGGTAAGAGTAGATGCAGAATATTCAAATGTATATACAGTAGATAATGGAACTCCACAAGGTAGTGTATGTAGTCCGTTATTATTCAATATAATGATCAATGATATATTTTCTCAGGTTGAGCAAAATATAGGAAAGTCTATGTACGCGGATGACGGAGCTCTTTGGATAAGAGGCCGCAATGTATCATTTGTTAATAAGAAAATGCAAGCTGCAATAGCTGAGGTGGAGAAATGGGCAAACAAATGGGGATTCAAGTTATCAGTAGCAAAAACACAAGTTATTTGTTTCTTAAAACGGCGTAAAATCGCACCCATTTCCCTAAAACTGTATGATCAACCTCTGGAGCAAGTCAAAGCTGTTCGATTTCTGGGGATTTGGTTTGATGAAAAGCTCACATGGAACATTCATTTAGATAAAATCAGGAGCAAATGTAAAAAAGTCATCAATATACTGCGTTGTTTGACAGGACAGGAGTGGGGAGCAAGTAGAGCATCTTTACAACATATATACTGGGCTCTCATGAGATCTGTCCTTGACTATGGGTGTGTAGCTTACATGTCAGCAGCAGAATCAAACCTCAAGAAATTAGATGTACTGCAAGCTCAGGCTTTGAGAATCATTAGTGGATCATTCAGAACATCTCCGGTATCAGCAATGCAAGTGGAAGTGGGAGAAATGCCCCTACGGATTAGAAGAATAAAATTAATGCTGGCATACTGGGTTAATCTTCAGGGGCATTATGAAACTCACCCTACCAAAAGTGTTTTGATAGACTGCTGGGAACATAATGAAACAAACTTCATAAGCTTTGGATGGGTAGGTGATGCAAAGGCAGAAAACAGGGTTATGTCAATTCCAATATTGCTCTACAGTTTCAGTTTCCTCCATTCCTCCCTGGTTATTCCCATTACCAAATGTTGACCTCAATTTACAGCAGGAATTGAAGGAGAAGTCAAAGAAAATTCCAGCATGGCGCATAGTCCAGAATTATTTGGATCAGCACTTCTCAGACTCCGTGTTCTTATTTACAGACGGTTCCAAAGATCCTGAGACAGGGTGTGCAGGTGCAGCAGTTTATATCCCGGTGAGTGAGACATACATCAAGAAACGAGTATCAAATTATGTGTCAGTATATACTACAGAAATATTGGCAATATTATTAGCCCTGCAGTGGATAGAGGAGAGGGAAATAAAAAACACCGTTATTGCATCTGACAGTTTTTCAGCACTCACAAGCATAGGATCTGGTAGATCATCAGTCAGAACGGATATAATTAATGAAATATTTCTCATTATGTATAGGATGGAAATAAAAGGCACAGGTACACGATTCATATGGGTTCCTGCTCATGTTGGTGTGGAAGGAAATGAGCAGGTAGACATTCTGGCCAAACAAACACTAAGAATTAAGAATATAGAATTACAAATTGCATTAAGTAAAGCTGAGGCTAAACCATTCATCAAGACATATGCACAAAAAGTATGGCAGGAGTATTGGGATGATCAGGAAACTGGAAGGCATATGTACAATATACAGAAACATGTTGGAGCAGGGAGAAAGGTGGGCTGGAAAAGAAGGGAAGAAAATATCATCACTCGACTAAGAATCGGACATACAGGTCTTAATCAAACATTATATCGAATAGGCAAACACCCAACTGGGAAATGTACACACTGTAACCAGCCAGAAACTGTTGAACACGTACTGATACACTGCAGTAATTACACTATCCAGAGGAATCACCTTTTTCAGACACTAAGGAAGGCAAAACATCACGACTTTTCAGTGTCAGGTCTATTGGGGAATAAAGCAGATAATATATACAGTGAAATTATTCAGTTTTTGAGAAAAACTGATTTAGTTAAAAGAATCTAGAGTTTTCATTATAAATTTTTTTTAATTTATTTAATTTTTTGTTTTTAGTTCTATTTTGTTTCTGCACAATCTTCTGTTCCACACTCCAGTCCAGATGGTGGCGGTAATGCACCTCTAAGATGGTTTGCCAACCGCCAATAAACACCAAAGAAGAAGAAGAAGAAGAAGAAGAAGAAGAAGAAGAAGAAGAAGAAGAAGTTCTGTTCAGGTTGCGGAAGTAGCAGTAAACTAGTTAGTCACATGACCATATTGTCTAACCGTAAACGACGCTTCTTTTGAAAAGTAATTCACCTTCATTTTACAAAATCCTGCTTTATTTTTAACAGATATTTAACTAACGTTAAATTGTCATTTTCTAAAGTGTCATAGCGGAGCTGTGGTACGGTGTTCCGTACACTTTATGTCACACGTGCAAACAGCGTCTGTGTTGACAGAGCTGCTGCTGCAGTAAGCAGTCAGTGAGCACCACTGATGTTAGAAATGACCATTTGAAAGCATTTATTCAACAAAGGGTGATATATTTAACAACGTGAGAGAGCAGAATAATCATTTCATACAGACTACAGCACTGTGAGAAGCATACATTAAGTTGAAATGTACATTGTCGCTGCTCTAGTCGTCTCCCCTCTCTAGCTGCAGTCGGGGCTGTGGGAGCACCCATGGGTGCACCTCACAAACTCACTCTAAATAAATCTCACAGGAACAAACGGAGGAGGTCTCTGGCTTGGTCGGGAATGAAAGAGGTGAAACTGAGGATCACACGATATACTGTAAATGTTATGCACGATCTGGAAGTATTTATTCAGCGATCGGCTGAAAAACTCTGAAAAACTCTGTTTACAATATATGTAAATGAACTGACTCCAATTTAACTCTGGGCATTTTGTTGTACCAGATGTTATTGCTCTACTGGCTGAATCTGAGGACAATTTACAAAATATGTTCAATTTGTTAAAGACCTGGTGTTACAGATGGAGGTTGTCAATAAATCAAAGTAAAACACAGATTGTTCATTTCAGGAAAAAATGGTATTCCAAGAAGTAAGAACAAATTGACTTTTGGGTCTGTAATACTGGAATATACACCTGAATACAAATATTTTACTATGACTTTTTATTGCATTTTTATGAGATATACTATGACTTTTTATTAAAACAATACTATGACTTTATTGCATTTTTATGAAATTATACTCTAACTTTTATTGAAACTATACTATGACATTTTAATTACATACTAAACTATGACTTTTTTAATGCATTTTTATGACATACTATGACTTTTTTATTAAAACTATACTATGACGTTACATGATATTTTAATTACATACTATAGTATGACATTGTTATGACATACTATACTATGACTTTTATTAAAACTATACTATGACTTTCCATGACATTTTAATTACATACTATATTATGACTTTTTTATGACATATTATGTTTGACTTTTTATGACAAAAAAGTAAACTATTTTACTCAGATTTTATGCATATGGTGGTGTGTTCTTTATACCATGACAGTTTTGGCATCTTAAAAACAACAAGAATGCCTTTATGTTTTATGTGTCTCAGCTACAATCACAATAAATAGTTTCTATGCCTGTAATTTTTTACCTTTGCTTCCAGAGTCCACAGTGAGCACAAAGGGTTACAGGTTAGGTTAGGCCCTACTGTTTGAAGCAGTTGGGATGATGTATGAAATGACTAGTACTCTTGTGGCATGGCTGCTTCAAGTTGTCCGACGACGCCACCTATAGGTTTGGAAGAGCTTCTCAAATACTTGACTCAATAGCTGGATCTTAATTTAGTTTCACAAGGTAGAGCAGTGTGGCATAAATAAAGCCAGGCAATAAAAACAGTTAAAAATTATAAAAGGCATTAAAAACAAAATAAGTTAAAGTTCATCAAGACTCATACAAAGGGGGTTCTCCAGACAGAGTCCTGTTAGTCCTGATGGCTTGTTTCTCTGAGGAACTCTATACGACTGCACAGATGTTTCCTTTCTTATAAGTAGATTTAGTAAAAGAACGTCTGAAGGCAAAGCAGAGTCCAGCACAGAGAGCTGCTGCTGTCAGTCCCAGTCCAACGTAGAGGCCGATCCTTCCCCGACTCTCTGGTTGTGGACTCACTGTTGGTCTCTGAGGTCTGGGCTCATCAGGAGCTGCTGTCAACTTACCAGTGACATTGAGCCAGCATTTCCCAGAGTTCCTCCCATAACCTGTGTGCACGTCACACCAGTACAGACCAGAGTCATTAGTCCTGAGTCTGGACACATGAAGTCTGAGTCTTCCTTCTCTGAGGACGTCTTCGTCACACTGGACTCGTCCTGCAAACTGTTCATCCTGAGACTCTGGGACCTCAACACCTTCATGGAAACGAAACAGGACTGAGGGTCTGAGATCAGCTGACAGTTCACAGAAGATACAAAGTGAGTTGGGGGAACTGTGACTTCTGGTTGTGAACATCCACTCCAGTGTGATGTTGTGGTTCTCCTCTGCCTGATAGGAGGTCTGTGTCACATTCACTACAAATGATCCTGTTGAGGAGACGGAGAGGGAAAGTGAGGAGCAGACAAACTGACAACTTGAACATGTCAAACTCCATCTAGAGATGTTTCTGTGGAGAGTTTAGTGATCATGGTCTCAGTGCTGTAAAAGTGCTTTAAAGATACAAAAGTGAAGTAAGCAGAGACACAGGAGGTCAGGCTGATGAGCAGCAGGATGCTGCAGATCATCTTCTCCCTGTGAGAGCAGACACACAGTTTTTATTTCACTGTAAATGTTGGCTGTCTTCATCTCATCAGTCTAACTCTGATCTCATGTGTTTCTGACTCTTCGCCTCTAAGCTGCAGTAATGTGTTTCTGTCACAAGATGGCGCCAGAGTAAACATGACTGACTGAAGAGTTGGAGAGTTCAACACCACTACTTAATCACAATACTACACAATCTGTCATGTATGAAGAAGTACTATACTTCAACTTTATTTTATCAAGTATACTTTAAGTAAATGTAAAGTATATATTCCCCAAGTTTACTTTATGCAGTAAGTATACTAATATCAAAGTACTAGTAGTGTACTTGTAAGTGTGCCATTTATACTTCTTGGGACTAAAGTGACCCACTTTTTAGTTTATTAAAGTAGTTTTAAGTGTACTTTAAGAGTAAGAACAGTAAACTTTGGTTACACAACTAGTTTACACACAAGTTTAATTTTGTACTGCATCTATACTATAAGTGTACTGATAGTTTATTAGTTTTACACTCATAGTCCACTTTATAGTTTATGAAAGTATACTTTAAAGTATATTCTCAGTAAATCACTAGTTTAATAGTTTTTATACTGAAACTATACTATATATTTGTAACCCACTTTTTTAGCAGAGACGGGGACTCGAGTCACACTTAAGTCACACACATATATCATTGCTATTATAATTATATTATTATTGTGAACAGATAATCCAAAAACTTAGAAAATTGTTGATGAATTGAAGTAAATTCATATCAAAACATCATTTTACAAACTCACACACTTTAATAGGCTACGCTATCATAAAGTCAGCACAACTACAAGCATACCTAGTATAGTATACCTTTCTGGCCTTTAAGGTAGAATACTTAATTATACTTTTCTTAAGTGCCTCTTGATCAAAAGATTAAGTACAAGTAGGCTTATAAGCCATATATACTTAGACTTTTCTGTAAACTTGTCAGTATGAGCCAAGTATACTTCAGTTTACTTTTGTTAAGTATATCTCTGATAAGTACATAAAAAGTAAACTGAAAGTATACACTCTTATTGTAGGTTTAAAATAAGTTTACTAACAGCACACACTGGAATAAAAAAAAGTTTGTTGTCAAACAATTTGTCAAACAGCTTGGTCAAATCATTTGACCTTATTTGTGACTTGGATGAAACAAGTGGTGCAAACTAAGGTTAGTAATTCTATCATTATTTAAACCTTCTTTCACCTGAGTCCCCCCTCTCAGCTGGTGTGAAACAGACTCAAGAGGAAGTTAAAAAATATAAATAAAAAGCTCCATGATGTTGATGTGTTTGATAAGTGTGATAAGTGTGAGCAGTAACTCCGCCTTTAGAGGGGCGGGGTTGAACGATGGGGGGGAATGGAAGGGTCGGGGAGCTCTAAAAAAATACATCCAGTGTTACATTGCCATAAGCCATTTATACCAATTCTTCTTTTTTTGCCAAAAAGTGAGTTAAATCGATCTTAGAACCGAATGACTGACATGAACAGGACAATAAAGTTACTGATTTATACCCATTATTATTCATTCTTTTACTTTATCTATTAATCTGTACTCTGTCTGTCGTTGTGCTGCTGCAACAACATATTTCCCCTCTGGTGATCAATACAGTTTCCTCTGATCTTCTAGTATTTTATTTCTTAATAAAGAATAAAGAAAGGATAACACAGATGTGTTGTTTTACGGTTGTAAACATCAGTAATACAAATAGAAACAGTGCCTGATATAAAGGAATGAGGATCCTGTGAACCTGTATTTAAATTAAAATATCAAAACACACCTTGTGTTGTTGTCAGATCTCACAGTAACAATGCATCATATTTTATAGGCTGATCTGTGACACCTTAAAAAGTAAATCTGTCCCCTTGAACAGTAAAGAAGGATTAGTATGGGGACCTGTTACAGAACATGGAAATACAAGTTTACTGTTGTTGAATTAACTTCTTGTCTGATCAAGTCCTCAAATACTAATCTGTACAACATGATTCACATAATGATAACCTGAATATATTCATACATTACCTTAATCTTCAGTCACATTGGAGCAGACCGGGAGACGAGAGAAGACTTCCTTCAGTGTCTTCTCCTCAACTACAGCTAGTGAGGGACAACCAGAGTTTAGACAGTGGGACAACAGAACAGATCACATGTTTTCGAAAGCTTTTTGCAGTCACGGTGCAGGGCACAGTTTTTATATAGCTGTGTAACCTTTATTAAGGAGAGGAAGTGTTTGTGAAACTCCCCAAGTTGGACTTCTTTCCTGTCAGCAAATCGAGGGAGTGCTGAGTTTGTCCCTATGTGGTAGTTAAACAGGAAGTGTAATATACGAGCTACTGTGACTAGAAAGTGGAGTACGAAGACAGGACAGAGCGCACTGTCACTGCAGGTGTATACGGGAGGAGCAAAGATGAGAATTTTGAGAATGTTCATGTTTTCATCTCCTAGTGTCACTGTTACTATAGCTAACAGTTATACTATAGTTATACTATAGAAATAGCTCTATTGAGTAACAGAGACATTGTGCTTTATAGTGCTGTCATTCACTGTCACTGTCACTCAATAGTGCTATTTGTAGCATTACAGCATTACAGTCAGTCTGTTGAATGGTCTCAAGCGGGACAGACAGCAGGGATTATATTTGCAGCAGTTTTCAGTGAATATTAACACATCATGCGCATTGATTACTACTTTGACTACATTTATATTCAATATTATATAATGTATATAATATTTCTGGGGAGTGGCAGATAAACCGTATTATTCAGTTTCTCTTTCAAATGTAATCTTGGAGGGAAAGAGGGATGTCAGTTCATTGACATTTTCATTTAGTCGTTTTGCAGGTGTTTGTAGTTGATTTGAATCTGTTTTTATACGTGTGACACTCCTACAAATTCAGAACAGGATTAGGGTTTCTTTATATTTTAAATATAACTAAATGTTATTTCTAGAGTAACAGTGATGTTTACAACAGCAAAGTCACTATATCAACTCAATAATCTCTCACTGGAAACAAATCTAATGTACTTCCTTAAAGTACATAGAAACCCATTGAAACTAATGGAGAATGGCTCCTCAAGCGAATGTTTGACTTATAATAGAGTTTTGTGCAACTTTTATTTATATAGAATATAAACATAGGAGCCCTAGCATGTGTATACTTAAAATCCCTACATTTTTACTGCTTCTTCTTGAGCAATTTCTACTATTATTAAAAAAATGTGCCCAAAGACTAGTGTGATAGGAAATTTTAAATTTCACACAAATGGGTTAATAGTTCTCTGGCAAGCTGCAGCTGGAGATATATTTAGCTCGTCAGGTGAGGAATTGTACCACCTTTTATTTTGCCATAGTTTCAGTGTTATATTATACAGTGCGTTTTGGACTTCAGCAGCAGACAAGCCCAGACAACGAGCTTTAGTGGAAGCAGGCAGGAACACAGTTTACACAGAACCAGAAAAGCTTTGGACCGAAGAAATAGTTCACATCAGCTGACTCTACTTAGCTCTCCAGCTCTACTTCTTTTTCAAAACAAGATGCGTTTATTTCTCTTGCTCCTATTCTGTCATGTTTCATCTCCAGTTAAGATGACATTTTAAATCAGTTTGATTTGGCCTACAAGCTCCTGGAGAGCTGGATAACACCACAACATGACCTTGTACTTGTGTAGGGTGTTTATGTGTTTACATACTATTTAAAAAAAACAAAAAAATGACATAAAACAATTTTAAATAGGTATTTAATTTGATTCATATGCAATTTAATAAACATATTTTGTTGCAAGTGAAAAGGTAAGTGCTGTGAGTGCATGTGAGAATACCATAATGAGGTGTGCCCTGTAAATTTGTAATTTGTAAATTGTACATTTTTATTATTTTATTCTAACGTTTTTATCTATTCTTTTGTTTTTATCTATTCTTTTGTTATTATACAGTTTGTCTCGCACCAAAAATGCCAAAGAAAATTCCTAGTGTATACCTCTTACACCTGGCAATAAACACCATTCTGATTCTGATTCTGATTCTGATTCAGTATTGCTATCTTTTTATAAAGTTACTGAGAAACTGTCACATAATGCTCATTGCTCAAGACACACATTAATTGAATAATACTACTAATAGGAATAGGGCTTTGGTATATTTTTGTTATTTAGTGATTAAACAAAAACTTTGATTCTGTGGTTATAGAAAAAAAGACAACCAGTTGTCCAACAGAATGATGTAAGAAAAAAAAGAAGAAAATCCATGACCTGAAAACCTGTTTGTCCGACAGTGAAACATTACCCCAATAAAATATAAAACGTCAAAGAGCTTTACAATCACCAACAAGAAACAAATCAGAAACAACTGGAGCGGAGGTTTGAAATATGTGATACGTTTGTGCACTTTTGGCTTGTGTGTTTTGTTTAAATGATCTGAGGTGGTTTCAAGTAAGTGGACTCGTAATGCTACATCATAAAGTGCCTTTTTAGACAACAACGCTGGACCTCATGAATGCTCTTGTGGCTGAATGGGAGCAAATCCCTGCAGCCAAAGGACGGACACAAGGGTGCAGTGTTCAGGTGTCCCCAGACAACCAGAATATCCTTGGACAAGGTTAGACCAGGTGTCTATATTCCTTTAGGCTTTGTTTAGTTTACGTTTTTTCCTGGTGTTGAGTTATATATGAATAGTTCAGGACTTTGTGTTAAGGATGTGACCGTTCCTTCCTTCCCTCCCATCAGTATCACTGATCCAGCGTGGCATCCAGTAATTGGAGAGCCACTCGGCACGGCCTGGGTAGTGCTTCTCAAACACCTGCCTGAAGTAATAGGCCTCTTTGGTGCGTGGCGGGTTGTGAGGGAAACTTTTGTGAGCCATCGCCATCTGGTCAGCATTCACCTGAGAAAAGACAGAAAGCAGGCCATATATTTCATATTAACTATAATTTACAACTAGGGCTGTAAATCGATTAAAATATTTAATCATGATTAATCGCAAATTATTCACACATTTTTTTATCTGTTCAAGATGTACCTTAAAAGGGAGATTTGTCAAGTATTTAATACTCTTATCGACATGGGAGTGGAAAAATATGCTGCTTTATGTAAATGTATGTATATATTTATTATTGGAAACAGGCAACAACAGCTGTCAGTGTGTCAGTGTGCTGACTTGACTATGACTTGCCCCAAACTGCATGTGATTATCATAAAGTGGGCATGTCTGTAAAGGGGAGACTCGTGGGTACCCATAGAACCCATTTTCATTCACATATCTAGAGGTCAGAGGTCAAGGGACCCCTTTGAAAATGGCCATGACAGTTTTTCCTCACCAAAACTGAGTTTAAGTTTGTAGCATTACTTAGCTTCCTTCCTGACAAGCTAGTATGACATGGTTGGTACTCTTCACTCTAGCTTTTAAACTGAGCCCGCTGCAACCTAAAAATTGTTTGCGTTAATGCGTTCAAATAAATTTGTGTTATTTTCGCATTAACTTTGACAGTCCTAATTAGCATCTGAAAAAAGGGCCACAAAGTCTATATATCCCCCATAGAGTCAAGACTACAGGTACCTGGAGTTTGCTCTGGTGCTTAGGCTTATCTGACTACTTTTGTTGATGCTAATATGAGCTTCAATTTTACAACAGACCATAAACACACCATAGGTTCTAAGCACTCCTGCAGGTGGTTGTACCAGAACTTCTCCGGCGACATCAGACCATTACCGAAGGGTACTTTCTCCCTCCAGAGAATCTCATCAGGGATCAAATTCAAACCTCTGAAAGACTCCCGCAGAAGGTGTTTCTCCACTCCGTCCTGGTTACACGGGGGGGGTACAGCATTGTTACAAAGCCTTATTTCATTCCTCAAGTTACATCTTTATCCACAGACAAGAACCATTATAAAACAACTGACCTTAGGAATCCTCATCTCCTCAGGCAAAGAAAGGTAGTATGCTGTGAATCTGTGGTCCAGGAAAGGCGCTCTGAGCTCCAGACTGAAACACAAGAACAACAAGACTCGGGTCAAAACTGAGTATATGGCTGCTGGACCGTGTACGATCAGTCTGTGAATTTGTGGCTAGATTGTTACACAAATAGTCCGTGGTCATGTCTATAAAGTTAAATCCAGTAATACGTGTCCACAGCCTCTGTTCTTTCCACGCTTCTTATTCATTGTCTATGTAAGCAGCCGTGCAATGCATTCTGGTAGCGTTGTGGTACGATTCGAAAGACGGGGCGTCCAACCGGTCGAGGCAGATGGCAAAACCGTAGACCAGACCGGCACCGCGTCATTGCCATGGCTGCGCCCCCTTTTGGGGGGAAAGAATCGCGCGGTCACATATGGAGAGAAACGGGGAAATGCAGAAAAGCTGTTGTGTAGCAGATTAACCGACGCTTTAACATTGAGATTTGAGGCACATAAAATGTGTGAATATTCACTGTCAGTATTGTAAATCGCTAAATGATGTTGTGACTGTTGGATGATGGATAAATTAGCTTAGCTAACTTGAGTGGGAGGCTGCTGCAGTACAGTCATTCATCAGCATATCATCATCAGACTGTGGTCTCCAACTAAATCTCAGCTTAAAGATCAAACAGTTGGCTATCAACAGGTTGATTGTTTACAGACAACACTAAACCTAACGATACCTGGTGATTCAATCAAATATGTAAAGTTATAGATGTCCGGATAAGCAATACCTGGCCACTGTGTCATTCATCCACTTGGACGAAGGGCGACCTAGGGGGAAGACTACTGCTTGAAGTGGGCCGGTACTCACCGATACGCAGTATGGGCACTTCTACCTTTTACTCCTTGGTGTACCGTGACTTTTTCTTGCGTACTGGAACTTCTCATAAGCTGCCGGTATACTCTTCTTTGCCCTCTCCATATCTGGTTCTCTGTGAGATTCATAACGGCGCAGTGCCAGCGTTTTTGCACCACGCCTCACACCTCTTCCTAACTGGATGGGATTCGAACGAGCGGACATCAGATTGTTTTCAGTTTTCCCTATGAAGATGTCCGTGAATCTGCTGCCGAGCGACATGTCATCTGTTTGAAAAAACGCTTACCCTGGCTCTATTTATGCAAAGTTTCGAAAATCGACGCTGACAACAACTGACAGTTAATCAATATCGCGCTCTCTATGGAGAGTGACATCGCTCGTAGTACATTTTGCCAGATGAGATGTATAATCCCTCACAATGTATAATCTCTCAAGCAGGTTTTGGGTCTACCCTGGGGTCTTCTCTCAGTTGAACATATCCATGGAGGCCACTGGGAGGCATCCTGATCTCAAAAGCCCTCTCCCTAAATATTTTTTATTCTAGCAGAGCAAACTTGCAGCACACACTTTGGCCCTTCTTTGAGTACTGTGTTGACTTCTGGTCTTACCATGTGGAAATAACTGTATCCCTGAGTCAGCTCATCTGAGCCGTCTCCACTGTAGATCACCACACTGTCCGTCTTCTCCTTGATGTATTTGGAAACTAAGTACATCCCTACAAAAAAAAATCAGAGCACAAAAAGGAGTAATTCTGAACTCAAGGTCCACTTAGAAGTTTTATCCATTGCCCCACCATGGTACGGCCTTCCTCTTTATTTTGCCTTTACTCTAAGGGATGGATCTCAGTGAAGCTGTTACATTCTCTTATTTTATTAAGAGTTTGTTTGGTCATATTACCATTAATCTGATTCAGATACATGTATTCATCGCTCATTTTCAGCCGATTAGACTGTTGCCAGGCTATTGAATAGTTATAAGTCGCGATAAGCACTATAGATATGGGTTGATAAGGGCATCCTGGGTTTTATCTGCTTATTGAATGGCCTGGTAACAGTCAATTTGGGTGCCATTTTTCACCCCTGTCCACTTCAGTCACTGAGGCATGAATGTTTCTTTTTCCGCCACTCTCCGTTCCACCCACGCTAGTTTCATCATGTTCCTTTCTCTTACGGTCACTTGACTCCTTGTATCTATTCCCTCTCACCACTTCCTCCCACTCACTTCCTCTGCTACCATCTCAGTTAAGTTTATGTTATCCTAGTCTGAGTTTAGTTCTTTTTAGTTGACCTCTTTTATGGTCCCAGAACTTTTGTTCCCTGTTTTGACAAATTACTTCCTCCATTTTTGGGGGTGAATAAAACCCTCTTTTTGAAAATCCACCTGTGACTCTTCATGCCTGCCAGCTCGGTGCCTCACAGAGAGATGTTATGCACTTAACAACACACAATATATAAATACAGGAAGAATGAATACAGATGGTTTTTATACATTCCCAATGGCTAAATAGAGGGGAAGCATCGTTAAGTGTTAATTCTTCTAAAGGGTTGTGAACATTTCTTTAATGCGAATATCAACACTCACCAACAGAGGTGTGTATGTTGCTCGTGTCGTAGGTCTCCAGGTGGAAAATGACCTCCTCCACTGCTTTGATGCCTTCTTCAACAGTGAAGTGCACCTCATGATGTTCACTGCCAATGTGTGCTGCCACCTGATAAACATTCAAAATAAAACCTGAGGGGAATTCGAAAGTAGTATACGTCAAGTTTATTTTATGAAATAAAATGAAAGTAAAGTTCAAGTATATTTCCCAAGTATACTTTATGGAGTAAGTATACTAATATCAGTGTACTAGTAGTAAACTTTTAAGTGTACTACTTCAATACTTCTTCGGACTAAATTGGCCCACTTTTTAGTTTATAAAAGTATACTTTTAAGTGTACTTTAAGTGTAAGAATAGTAAACTTTGAGTACAAAATTAAGTTGTATTTTATGCTGCCGCTATATTATGAAGTGAACTATACTACAAGTGAACTTATAAATATGCTGTTAGTTTACTAGTTATATAGTTGCAGCCCACTTTTTAGTTTTAGAAAGTACACTTTAAAGTATACTCTCAGTAAACTACTATTTTATTTGTTTTTACTGCAAGTATACTTGTAAATTTCCTTTTACTCATAGTACTTAGCCAATGATTTATGCATTACATAAAGAGACTTTTGCTATTTGACTTGATATTTTGTGATGCGATTTAAAAAAAAAAAATACCCTTACAAAAATTAGTATACTTGAAGTTTATTTTATGAAGTAAACTTATGTAAAGTTCAAGTATAATCCCAAGTATACGTTATATAATAAGTATACTAATATCAATGTACTAGTAGAATACTTGTAAGTGTACTACTTGAATACTTCTTGGGACTAAATTGTCCCACTTTTTAGTTTATAAAAGTATACTTTTAAGTGTACTTTAAGCGTTTATGAAAGTACACTTTAAAGTATACTCTCACTCAACTACTATTTTATTAGTTTTTACTGCAAGTATACTTGTACATTTTCTTTTACTCATATTACTTAGCCAATGATTTATGCATTACATAAAGAGACTTTTGCTATTTGACTTGATATTTTGTAATGAGATTAAAAAAATTAAATCTGTTTTTCTCACATGCCTCCACGGTGAAAGGAGAATGCAAAAATGTAGAAAATTCTTGAAGATTTAAGGTATATTAATATATTTCCAATAATAAATATATACATACATTTGCATGAAGCAACATATTTGCCCACTCCCATGTTGATAAGAGTATTAAATACATGACAGATCTCCCTTTAAGGTACATTTTGAACTGATAAAAAATGTGTGATTCATTTTTGATTAATCACGATTAACTATTGACTATCATGCGATTAATCCCGATAATAATATGATCTTATCTTGAAAAGAGACTGACCTTGTGAGCAGCTGTGATGTCTGGACTGTCCTCTGACCCGATTGAAAATGTCTGGATAGGATACTGCAGCTTCTCCTCCTTGGCCAGCTTCACCAGTGTAGCAGCAACCAAACTGGAGTCCAGACCACCTGAAGAATAGACAATATGACAGAGAATCACGATCGAGCATCACAGACATAAATAAACTATATACACGTTAATACTGTGTAACACCACATACCTGACAGAAGACAACCAATTCTCCTGTGAGCCATGAGACGTTTCCTAACAGCGTTCTCAAACAGGGTTCTGATGTTGCTTTTCACCGTTTCTTCGTCAAAACCTGTGGACCAATCTTGATTAATTCAAAGAAGTTCATACAAAATGCTTTCCCAATGAACAATGAACATTTTCATACTTGCAGGTAGTCTCTCCACGGTGTCGTAGATGGCATGAGCAGGCTCTTTAGTGCAGCAGTGAAACGGCTCCATTTGAATTGACTGAACTTTGCCGTTCTGCTTCAAATCAAAGACCTCAAAGTGCCCAGGGAGAAAGTGAACGATGTTGGCTTTGGGATGGGTTTTGGAGTGACCGATGTCCATGATGCCTGAGAAGAGAATATCTTGAATCAAACACATCACCTCGTACCCTGAACTGCTGCAGGGGTAATACACCATCCCATTACCTTTGGCTTCTGAGCAGACTGCAAGGAGTCCATCGTCTGTGAGGAGTTTGAACAAAGGCCGGACACCATATGTATCTCTTCCCAGAAAGACTTTGCTGTTGGCAGTGTCCAGCAGAATAAAAGCAAAGGCGCCATCCAGGAGAGACGCCATCTTCTGGATGCCAAAGCGGTCATACAGATGGAGCAAAATCTCACCGTCCACTTGAGTCTGGTGATCAAAGTCAAACTGCTTCCTCAGCTGAGTGAAAGTGGAGGATAAATTGGGAAAACACGCATGTATTTCATTAGATGTAAAGGAAGTTTTAGGTGTGGCGGGTTAAAGCAGTGATTTGAGCAGGCAGTGGCGCATGCTAGACAGAAAATTATATATATTATTTTTTATCTTTTAAAGTTAGTCTTACTAGATGATGGTTGTAAATCTCTCCATTGTAGCAGAGCCACAAGAAAGGAAACTTCTTGATGCGTAAGGGTTGCATGCCGTGCAGCTGGTCGACTATCGGCAGCCAGTGGAAGCCAAAAAAGCAGTTGGTGAAGCCGTTGACGTTCTCAAAGCGGAAAGCGTCGGGGCCCCTGTGAGCGATCTTCATGGCACTGGTGCAGTGAACTGACACGCACTCGTCGTCACTACCAAACAAAGCCCAGACACCACACATTTCACAGCTGTGGAAGAGAGATATAGCTGTACAGAAGAAAGGAAATAAAGTGAAACTGTGTTAGTTGGTTATATGTATGTTGATAAGGAGTACCTCTATAAACAGGGCTGTGTGTTTGTTTGCACTCAGCCCGGTTGCACGAAAAAAGCGTACGAATGACACTATAATGTGTATAGACAAACGCGTGCAATAAGAACGCTATTCTTGCTTTTTGTGTGTCATTTGTACGCCATGTAGTCTGCACTGACTACAATATAAATGCATCAGCTCGTGACGTAGACTAAAAAGTGAGAAAGACCGCTTATGGCGGACGGGAAGGGAGGTGGATGGGTCCAACAAACACAGGACTTCCAACCAGGAGACCGTTGTTTTGTAAGTTACGTAAGTGACGCGTTTTCCGTACTTACAGTATGTTACGTTGTTTCCATACGTATTTTGCTTAGTTTACGTACTTATTTTAAGCCACCATGACATTTTCCTGTGGTTTTGTTGCCTAAACCTAACTGAGGACGTTACCGTACTTTTGTTGCGTGGCATTTAAATGACACACGAAAAGACTAAAATGCGTCAAATGGAACTGGATGCTATTTTATTCTTTTTTTAAAAGTAGATACTGTTACAATATGTATTTCATACAAGAGGGGTTGTTGTGGTCTGATTTTTCAAGTGAGAAGATAGTGGTATCATGTGAAACTAGAAAGCCTAAGGAATCCATTGGTACCAACCTTGTCATGCTAGTCTGGAAGATCGCTAAATAACGCTACGAAGTTACGCCATATTTTGGCGAAGAAAAACTGGCACGGCGATTTTCAAAGGGGTCCCTTGACCTCTGACCTCCAGATATGTGAATGAAAATGGGTTCTATGGGTACCCACGGGTCTCCCCTTTACAGACATGCCCACTTTATGATAATCACATGCAGTTTTTTGAATGCAGCATAAATCTGTTATTTTCAGCTATTCTAAAATGGTGTGTCTAGATATTTCTGCATACTGGGGTCCATAAATAGTCTTGGGTATCACTGTAAAGCTGAGAATCGTGTGGATCCAATGAGCCCAACTGTATTCATGTGTGATGATGTTAGTCCCCATAGGAGCCATTTCATTGTAGTGAAACCATTTTTTAAAACTTGACGTCACTGTATAAAATGACCTGTGGTGACCTCTAGGATAATCACAGCCTCATGAAACTTTACAGCCACAAACTAGAGACCTAGAGCATTCAGAGGATGGATGGCTTTCCTAGTTAGATTGACAAAAAGGGGGTTTCTGAGCAGTGCTCGCTATTCAATCGCCGAAAAATGCAATTCTTGCAGAAATCTCCAAATGTCAAAAGTTTTTGATACCAAATCACAGCATGGCTTTTTCTATGGTGTTCCTCAATGTCTTGGTGTCTTAATGTGGAATTTTGGAGGGATTATTGGTAATTATTTATCAATTCGAGTGGTAAAAAATGGTTAGCACCAAATCTTTGTAACAAATGGTAACAACCTTAAAATTGCTGCAACAGCTCATGAGACATAATGGGAATGGCCATCATACACTTATATCATCATGTTCTACAATTTATTTTAATGGATTAATTAACTTATTACTTATTAATGACTAGAACAACTTGACACACATTGCTACATCTCAAATTAATCTTCAGGTTCCCAGCTTTCGGATGATGTACACCACTTTTATGTGACATCTACCGTTGACTATTTATCTACCCCTGAACATCCTGTCCCCCACCCCGACCCCTCTAAAAAAAAAGAGGGCGGATTGGTAAGAGGTTAAGAACACTCAATTATGGTGGAAGACAGATAGTAGTCACGGATACCATTATATTACATTACATTATATGGCAGGTTGTGTTTTTAACTTACGGCACCTTACAGGAGTAGCACTCCAAATTTCGTTGTATGGTTTTTAACGATACAATGACAATAAAGTCATTCTATTTCTTTTCTATGCCTTTACTGTTTTAAAGTCATTTGTCAGAGACACCTACCTGGCTCCGGTTTGTAATCCTCGCAGCTACTGCAGCTCCCACCTGATCAGAGGCTCTATAGAAAAGCTGTTTCACCACATTCCCTCCGCATCTTTGTTGATAACAAACAGCTGTATGCATCATTACATTAGTTGGCTGCCTATGTACCACCAGTCAGCCTGTACTTTGAACAATGACGTCATTATCAACCTGTATGGCAACTTAAAGGGCGGGTGTGTCTTTTTTTTTACGTAACAAAACTACGCTAAAATAAGTCAACCATGATTTGGTTTAACACGGTACATGAACAGCGGCCTCCCGGCTTTTAGCCGGTATCACGTGTAGTTGTCCCAGATCAACAGCCAAACTGTCCATTGGGAAATGTGCCAAATAAATAAATGCATTAATTAATAGCATATTAAACAGCCTAATATTGTAAGATATGTTGCCAAGACAACTTAAATATGAACTAATAATATTATAAAAACGTTTAAATGCCTCTACTCCGCTGTGATTCTAATTCAATAACACACTTTTTGTCAAATTCAGTGAATATCTCCTCACCCTCCGCTGGCTGTCCGCTGTTTCAATACATTTTGACTTTTGGACTTTGGACTGAGACAATAACAGAGACGAGCGCGTGCATCCAGACAGAGACCCAATTCCAATCCAGTCCCTACTACCTCCCACTCCGTGACGGAGAGCACTCTGCAGATGTCATTAGGAGCACCGGAGGACATAGAGGCACATGACATTTTTTTCAGATTACCTGTCTCATGCTCTACGGTCAGGATATAGTGACCGTTTTATAAAAATAACTTTTTTATAAAACATTATTTGCTCCAATTCTACCCACTGCAGCTTTAAGTGCTCATGGTTTCCATTAAAATGAACCGGACGGTTCAAATGTGGTATGTCCATATTGACAAAAGTTACCCTGCGTTTAATTGAGACCAGCATTTAATTGTCAAAACGTGTCGCCACACCGGCGAGTAAAAAGGGACCCGGAGTCTAATTGGTGATCGGCTTTGAAATGAAGTTTTACAAGCAAATAAGTAAATAGTTATAATAGTATGCATATTTATAATATTTTTATTGTTCAACACAAGCCATTTCGGTAGAGACATTAAATATGACAATAGAATAGAAATAATTTTGTTTTACCTCTGTACAGCACTTTGTTTAACTGGAGTAAGGCCAGTAGTCCAAAAGTAGAGGCGTAGCTCTGTTGCTGGGCGCTGACGTTGCAATGGAACAAACAAATAACTTTCACTTCTTAGCAATATACTTTCTTTGGGCTTCTACCCAGAGACTACATCCGGTGAGTCCGACTAATGGAAAACAGACAACACCTTAAACGAGTGTCACGCCCTCCTGCTGGAACTCTAACATGTAAGTTTCCAAGTCAGATTCACCTGACCCTCGAAGTTTGGACAGCTCGTTAGCTTTTTGGTTAACGTTATGAAAAAAGTTAACAGAAACCATCACTTTCATTTTCTCGCACTCAAAACGCATTGAAGCCTCAATTTAATGTTACATTTCAACAAATTGACAAAAGTAAATTAAGCATTAGTAACCTGGTCCATTTTGGTCAAAGCAGGCATTTATTGAAGTCTCAGATCCACAAATACCTGACAAACTGAAGTCTGTTAAAGTATCTGTTGAAAGCACCAACTTATTTCCTGCTCACCCGTATTCTTCATGATGAAACTGTATGTAGAGGGTACTCCGAAACAATAAATCCGGGGTGTACTTTGTATTCATTATTAACATAAGGAAAAAAAGCATTGTCATTTACTTTAAAATATGACAATTTGAAATTTACCAACACCTGCAGGGTCTCTGTAAAGTCTGTTACATACTGTCCACAAGCAACACAAGGGGTGTGAGGGGAAAATATGTAGTCCAAAATGTTTGTGATTGCACCATCTGATGCAATAGATTCAGATATTATTGCTTAAAAAGGTGCAGTGTGTGTGTATGATTTGGCGGCAACTGAAACTTCCCCCATTAGCCAGGCGTGTAGGAGAATTACAGTGGCCGACGCAAAAACGCAAATGTCCCTCTCTAGAGCCAGTGTTTGGTTTGTCTGTTCTGGGCTACCGTAGAAACATGGCGACCGGCTCCTTGAAGAGGACCCGCTCCGTATGTAGATAAAAACGGCACATTTTAAGGTAATGAAAACACAACGATTCTTATCAGGTGATTATACACTAAATAAAAACACTTATTAATAATATATTCCATTTCTGTCTAAGATCCCCCTAAATGTTACACACTGGCCCTTTAATGAGCAACTACAGATAAAAGAACCATTCTCCTTTAAAAATAAATAAATCCGCACTTTCACAAAATTTACAGGATACATGAGCCTGCTGTATTACGGTCAAATCTCTGTGTTTGCAGCAGCCATTAAGAATGTAGTAACAACTTTTGTTGGCCGTCGCTAAATGTACCAGGTTATAAAGAAATAACAGATCGTAGAACGCCATGATTGACCAATCAGATTGGAGTATTCAACAAAGCTGTGTAATAAGCTGCAGTAAGATGTGTTAAAGGTCATTTCCAAACAATGTCACTGTTGCAGTCCACCACTGACAACTTTGTTTACACTGTAAAATGTTCTGATTTGTACATCAGTTGTTTATCTTAGTTCTGTTATATCAAAAATGTTTGCATTTACATAAAAATGAGTGTTGTTCAGGTTCTAGCGTAGAATATGTAACAGACTTTACCCCCAGTTACCCAAAACCTTAACTTCCACACTGAAATAATTACATAAACACTGAACAAACATTACAAATAGAATAAAAGCTGGGGTTTAACTGGTAGCAAAAATATGTGCATGACAATGAATAAAAAACATGTGAAAGACCTGCCACAAGTTATAAAAGCTAATATATAAAGTAAAAACTTACCAAAAGTATCAATATTGTTCTGTGCTGTCATGCAGGATAAAACTGTGGTGCCCCAAATTAGTATTCATCTGTAATCCAACACCATTTTTATATATATATATATTGATTTCAGCTTTGAAACCGAATAATTTAAAGCCATGCATTGTGTGTCAACAACACTAAATATTGGCATTAACATAAAATACCCAAACATTAGAATATCAAACCAGTCTGGAAATGTATAAAAAAAACAAAATAGTGCCAAACCCCGACTCCTACACAAAATACTGTACTGAAATGTTTCAAATGTATGGCTTTATTAACTCTTCTCTGATCTATAACTTATGTGTTGGATCACTAATCTCCTGTAAAATATCCACAAGTAAAAAATATTTAACAATTCTTAAACTGTATTGCACTTTGTAATGGCATGTGTCACTGATATAGACAGTCCAAAAGATAGAAGGGCTGATTGTTGTGACGGAGTGCAGTAATTACAGTGGCCTGTAACAGGCGTCCGGTTGCCACATACGCAGATCCACCACAATCTGGGTCAGTTTCCTCATCCACAGGTTCCTCTCGTCCTTAGTGTCCGCACACAGCCAGTTCCTGCACACAAAAACAATCCATGTTCAGAAATGGGCATGTCTCGATACCAGAAATTTAGTAGTAGATACCAATAGCTGTGAAATTCCACGATTCTCGATATCATGGTAAAAACATAAGTAAAACAACAAATCTCAACAAAACTTCAACGTACACTCCTTTATTACCGTTTGCATACTGTTTTTTGTTAATTAAACAGGTAATAATTCCCTCTCTATTATCTATCGTATATTGCTGTGAAAACATCTCCTTCAAACAACTGGATTTATTCAAGTTTCTCGCCAAGAAACATATTTTACAAGATTATATTTACATTACATCATGATAACGTTAGAATTTACCTTCACCCAATACTCATTTTTACTGAACAGAGCCTGAACGCATCATAATGTAAATGGTACCACCTGTGTTGAAATCTGCAGGATGAGAGCTAGTTAACGTTAGCTGTTAGCAGCACATTCCTGCACGGACCTAACAGCTAACGTTAACTTGCTCTCATCCTGCTGATTTCAACGCAGATTTGTTGTTCTCAATGTAACATTCTCAGGGGAAAAATAGGGTGCACCCTCTGGACGCGTCGATAGTGAGTTTACTGCGTCCCGAATCAATTTTCTATCCCCCCTTCCCTATTCAGCAATGCAGGGTCTCTGTTATTTATAGAAAACCTTTTTTTTTTTTGATAAACATGTTACAATATGCGTATATGTATTCATATGTATAAATGGAAGGAACTTACTTGGTGACACACATGGTATTCTTGCACTGGCTGACGAGCGTTTCTTTGTCATCCTCTCTTTGTGGTCTGACTGTGATGAGCTCAAATGTGTTGGGTCTGGCACAAAACTCTCTGTTGGCTGGTTCCACCTTCTTACTGGTGCAGTTAGCCAGGTTGATGCGACCAATAGGATTCTGACAGAAGAAGAAAGAAAGAAAAAAATGTGAGGTCAACACAGATGTGACAGACACAAAATGTCAAACTGTCAGAAATGCCAAAAAAATGTCCGAGGTCATTTAGAAAGAGTGTCACCGTTACATAGTTTGTCCACCAGATCATTTAAAGGTGCTTTATATGATATCCAGAGCATTAATATAGCAGCAAACAACTATTGTCTATGTAAGGATATAGAGGAGTAAAGTCTACCCGAGCAGAGAACGAAGTCACTCTCCCTCTTGTGTGTGTTGTAATCAGAGCTTCTCCGTGCTTTGTTGACTTAGCCGGGCTGGTTGTGTGCTTTTTAGTGCATGTGAGTGTGCCCCACTGGCTAGCTCACGGTCGCTGCCCTCATATGGCGGTTACAGCGGATAACGGTGTCCCAATTGACAGCGTCGTCGCGGAAGCGTAGCACCCACCCTCCGGTTGACACTGTTAGCTCGGTCAGCACTTTCACCGTTGTTAGCACCGTTAGCTGCCATGTTCAGAGGCAATAGAAATCCTCCCAATCCCCCATTTAGCACCTTTAAGATATTTTAAAGTTTTGCTCCACAACATAAAATAAAATATCCTATTTGTGAATTCAGAAGGTTTTATGTGTCTTAAAAAAGGCGGTTGCTAACAAGTGGCTAAATGAGACTACTAAACGTCATCAAACCAAACATGTTCGCCTTTATAAGCCTTCTGTTTTTTATACTCACACGACCGTGGCGTAGTTTGTTTATAGCCTAATGTTAGCTTTTTACTTCTGGCGATTGCATTCACACTTCAAGATCAAATTTGTATTCATTTATGAAGAAAATGAAATGTGATTCAACTGAATTGATTATCTTGCTGAACAAAACACGAAAGTATCATAGACGTTTGTATGCCACAGAGCTTATTTACTGCAATACTCCAAAGCACAATGGAAAAATCTCCATTGGCTTTCTGTCGAGGGAACCAGGGCGATTCTAACTTCCTGGTTGGCCTACAAAAATACGTCATCCCTGGAGCACTATTCTATCTATAAATCATGTTTATGATATATGTTGTTTTGTTCAAGTCCTCGTTTCCCCCAATCTCTACAATGGAGGTGGCGAGTGCAACGTTAGCACGACCCACAGAGTTGACAATAGCCACATTTATGGCAAATATGTTGAGTAATTTTAAAAACAATAACATCTACTCAGAAAACAGGAACCACCAGTCCATAAAATAGAATAAAGAAGCTCTGTGGAAGAGCTCGGTTACCTTGCGCTTCTCATCGTCTGGGTAGGTCCAGTAGGAGATGCAGTATCCTGACAAGAC